>NC_067422.1:30772884-31972884 GCF_009764475.1 Pristis pectinata
AAATTTGAAATTTTGTTGGTGTAAACTTTGAAGCTGTTTTAATCTCCTTTTGTGTAACATTCAGTGGTGTTTTCTGTCAAAGGTCTCAGTTTTTACCTTCAGTCAGGATTGTAGTGCAACCTGAGACCCATTGCTACTATTGGTTAGTTACCTTTTCACTCTGCAGTGCTTGATTATCAGGTGAGGGTCAGCAGTATGTACTGTGGACATTTCATGACAGAAGTTTGAGTGCATTAGATTACTTTATTTCCCAGAGGATGAACTATTAATATTTTGTAGTGATAAATGTAAGCTGATTATGAATGTAATTGATATATAGAATATAACCTATGGGTATTATTTATAGGTTAGCAATCTGCAAAAACAAAAATATTTTCAATTTCTGTTTTCTAACATTTATATGATCCCAGCTAGCTGATATTTGCAAATGGAAGTTCCCATGTTTGCATTATAATCTGAAGTAAATAGTGAAAAATATTTTGAGGACGTTCACATTTGTCTGTTGTATTACAAATGGACACTGGATATGTGGACTGATTCTGAGGAAATATTGAATCCTATTTAATCAGATACCAGCTCAGTTGCAAATATTGTGTTTGTGGTTCTAAACCTAGATCATATCTTGTCCAATGAGAAGTGCCCCTGAATCTATGAAAGTTAACAGATCTGATAGAAGGCCTGTACTGTTAACTCTTTCTCTCTGCGACTGCCTGACCTGCTGAGTATTGTTGGACTTTTCTGTTTATAATTTCAGATTTCCAGCATTTGCTGTGTTTTTGTGGAAAGTTATTTATTATTTGCCATCATTTTCAAAGATTTAAATAAAATAGTGATGGGTGAAGGTAGTTCTTGCTGACTGGATTGCTTTTTCTGTCAGCCACTTAAAGTCGCATTGAAACTTTAAACTTCCGAAATAAAATAGAATGCTGGCTATATTTAGGCAGTGTGAGTGGAGAGGGAAACAAAGTTGATGTTTGAGTTCATTGAGCCAAGTTGAAGTTTCCAAAAATATGTGGTGAAAAAATAATGTTACATATGTCTAAATATGTCATTTGTGAAATTTCCATGCTCAGTGATCATTGTATAAGCTTTTCCAAAAAATCTATTTTGAATTTGGCATGATGAGAGAAGTGTCTACTCAATAACAAATCTGTCATTCAAAACCTTAATCCATGGACACTTTGAATAACTCATTCTTTTGTAACATTAGCATTTCAGTCCATTAGTTTTTATTATTGATATGCTAGTATAGTTCTGTGTTTTTTAAAAAAAATACATTGTAGGATTTATGATTGTTGCAGAACTTTGATGCTGATCTTGTGTGAAAGCTTGGTATATTGGAGTAACATTATTTTGGGATTCAGAGATTGCAGCACAGTTAATTCATTAAGTATTTCACATCATTTTCTGCAGAGCGTGGACTGGTTTCATTGTTAGCAGATATGAAACTGAAAATAATAAACCGAGGAGGCTAATAGCAACGAAATGGGCAGATACATATGGAAGCTGAATGTAATGCAGAGAAATGTGCAGTGAAATATTTTTCTTTGGAAGGGTGGTACGGTTAAAGGATGCAGAGAGAAAACGAATTACAAACCAGGGTGGAAACCTGTATGTTTTTTAAATTGAAATGTAGCTATCCCAGTTATGATATCTACCCTCAGATGTATTTGACATCCTTGATTTGAATCAGCAACTTCTATTTTGCACTAATTAGAACAATAATTGGGATAATCAGGAATCATTTCCATGGTTGTAAAGTGACAGGAAAAAATTGCAGTTTGTTCTTGAGTGTCCTATGTATTGTTGATATGTTTCTTTATATTAAAAAAAAGCCAATCTACTTAAAAATAATTGAAAAGCACGTAACTATTAGTTAAATTGTAAGCTAAGCTATGTTTATAAATAACTTGTGCTTAATGTGCTCTTTGTTTTCAAATACAAAAATAGGACAAATTATTCACATGATTAAGTAGGTAAAACCACCAGCTGCTTCTGAACAAAATCATGCCAGACAAAAGTAGCAGATTTAATGTCTGGTCTATTATTTCAGCCTGAGCTATATGTGGGATGTTGTATTTAAACATATTTAAGAAAAGAGAACAGGAGAATAGAGGTGGTTTTGTGTACTGATCAGTGACTGACTACTTTAGCTAGGGGGGGAGGAAGATGGGAACAAGATGTCCTTGGTATCTGAATTGCCTTCTAACACTCAACATCACATTCCTGCTGGCTGGAGACTGGGTGGCTGGGGGAAGGGGTGTGTGCAGTTAAAATGAAAGTCACAGCTACCCCTGTAGATGTTTTGAATTGAAAAGTGAAGGTTGGAATTGATTTAATTGCTTTCAAGAGTGTGCTGCATGGAATTCAGAAGAATATGCTTTTAATGGTAATAAACAGCTGCATATTACATAGCATTGTGAAAATAAGCAGTATCTGTGAAGATTTACTATTTCATTGTATTTAATGGCAGTTTTAAAGAACCCATTTGTGGTTGGTGCTGTTGAATTATAGTCAGAATTTGGCTTTAAATCTTGATTTGTTTTATCAGTTAGGCATTTTTCAGTTCTGATGTTTTTCAAATTAGCGAAAGTTACTGAGGAAAAGAAACAAGGCAAATGTATCAACTGTGTTTCTATAATAAAAGGCGATTGAATTGGGAATGACAATACTACCCGCCAATTCAAAGTAGACAACCTGCTTACATTTTCACTATTTGTGGTTTTTATCTCCCACAAGTTAATTGGTCCTTTCACTGACTAGCATATTCTATTGTGCCCACAAACAATTGTAATTGGTAATTAGTCTGTGCTGCCTTCAAGCTATTGCATTCTTAAAACAAAATGCCCAATTGACATTGCAAAATATATTGACAGTTCAATCAGTGCTAAAAAATCAAGTAGATTTTTAGGATTTTTTTCTGTTATCAATTAAAAATGAAAATTCAAGCTCATGTTACCTTAACAGATGAAATATCAATGCATTTGTTCTCCAGTTTGAAGGCTGAATCCTTTTTGCCTCATTGCTTTAAACAATTGGTTGGCTTATTTTGCATAAACTCAATTTTGTTTCAATAGTTGTAATTATATTTTAAAATGGCAACGTGTAGTCTTTGGAAGGCTTGTATTTATAAAATAATTGACTCTTCAAAATTATATTACCACAGAATGTCAAAGTCTCTTTCACCCTTTAATGCCCTAACCGCTCTGTGAACAGACACCCAAAAGCAGATCATCCAACTGTCTCTTATTTTGGACTGTCCATTTGAATTGAATCATCTCTGCCCCTTCCATGACCCCTAAAGTCACGTGTACTGATGCTGCCAGACTCTTGTCACTTGATGAGAAGCCAATCTGCAAATCTGAGCAACTACCTGTTACCCACTAGGAGGCATTGAAGAGAAGCCCAGTGTACATATCTTCAATTATTACATGATATCGAGAAACATTTGCCATCCGTTAATTGCTGATTTAGAAATGTGGAAAGAAAATCAGTAACTTGCTTGGCAGGGAATTCATGACAGTCCTCCCTAGTTTGTGCCTTCCTCTCGGGGAGCTGCAATGTGTTGTGCATTGGCTTCTTGTCTGCCATATATTGACATGATTGAGAGGTTCAAGTTTGCACAGAATAACAAGTGCTAAAACCTGCCGTAGAACAAATTATCCTTTGAGTTTGGAATCAAATGGGTACATAAATGGCCTTGTTTGTTCTTGATTCTTGAAGGAGAGACTCCAGCAAAGCCACTTTTCCTTTTAAGTTGATTGTATATCTTGAAAATATCTTTGATCAGAGTTTTTCTTTAATGCTACTATCCCCTACCCCCAAAACAAAAACCTTTCAGAAATATTCAACACAACACTGAAAGGAAATTGGCTTTTCTCTGGTCAGAGATTACACTGGAAGCCCACAATCTTATAATAGACATGCCCTTGGGAATAGTAATAATGCCATTTTAAGCACATCATAAGAATTTAGATTTGTATCATTTCAGATGCTAGTTTTAATTCACTGCCTGTTATTAGACTGACAAATACTACATTTAATAGAATGGACCAGATGCCAATAGCTGGACAACACATTGTTTTGAATATAATTTAAAACAGTCATCACATTGAGACTAACAGTGACATTAATTATCAAAAATAATGCCCATTGATTTGCTTTTAATTTGTTTTTTCATGACTTGCTATTTTTTATTAGATGTACTTTTCTAGTTTACTTTGATTAGATTCACTTTGTAAAAACTACTCTTTAATCAAAAACAGGCTCCATATGGATGCTTTGCAGCAAGTTGAAACCTGGAATATCGAAGTGTACTTGTGCACAACAGTTTCAACATTTTAACTAGATTTTCCACACAAAGAACACAGCTGGATTTAAAATTCTTAGATCCACTTTGCACAACTTGCACCACCACGTCATTAAAGCACAACTGCAATGTAAAATGCATCTTACGATGGATAACAAAGCAAAACATAATTTAAACTTCCTCAAATATCTTTGCAAAGGGTCATTCCAATGGATCCACATTTGTTAGGACACAAGCCCCATTGGTCATTCAAAGAAACAAATGCACATAATTTTGTACAAACAGTAAAATTCTGGCTGATATCTTAGAATGGGTGTATAGTGGAATTGATCTTAAGCATGGTTTCTTATCACTGTGCTAATATTCTGTGCTCATGAAATATTTTTTGCTGGATACCTATGTAACAACATATAAAAGTTATAGCTGAACAGCTGTAACCGATGAAGTTGAATCAAGCAATGTTACTTTTGTGTTAGGCTCGCCACAGTGCTGTCAAGTGTAGGTTTGCTTCATGTAAGCTTGCCACTACAATTAGTTTGACTACTGATCAACAAATTGCATTAACATGGTATCATTACACGTATCTTTACATGTGGATAAATGTCCCAAGACACCTGGTAATGGTGTCAGACAAAACTGCATCGAGCCACATGACTTAAAAGGAGCAGGGTCAGTTTGAAGGAGCATCTTAAAGGGACAGAAGCAGGAATTGAAAAGGCTGAGGGCGAGATTTCCAGAGTTGAGAAAGGTGAGAGGGTTTTCCAGGGAATTATGGAGCAGATACTTTATTGTCGGTTTTTTGCAAGCTACAGTTTAATGAAGAATATTCACTAAACATTTGTAGCATTAGAGGTCTATGTTCTTGCATCATGAAATCATGTACAGATACAAAAGAAATCAAAACAGCAATGGAATCTTGGCTTCTGGGCCTCTATTCCTAGAGGGCTCAGCTGTAAGGGGGTGGGGTTCAGTTGCAGCAATGTAACCCCTGTGTGACCTCACCAAGAATGCTGAGAGCAGATTTGGGCATCACACCTTAGAGATTTGGTCTTGGATGGATTGCAGTGCAGATCTAACGGAAAGGTACTTGGATTCAAAGGGTTGAAGTGAGGACGTATTATGCAAACTCAGCTTCTATTCCCTGTAAGTTGGGTCATGAGTTGCTCTGATCAAAATGTTCAAGGTATTGAAAGGATGTAAGAAATAGAAGTAAATCATTTGATATATATGGCCTTTCAGTCCCATTAATATTTACAATACTCTTTAAGGGAATCTACAACCACAGTTCAAATTTAGTGCCAGATCTTTTAGGAATAAAGTGAGGAAACGTACTTGCCCATAAAGATTTGCGGATGTTTTGAGTAGCAAATAGTTGTTTATGCAAAGCCACCTGTTAATTTTAATTTCTACATAGATTTCTGTGAAACAAATACCAAGGGATGTGAGACAAAGGCGAGTATATGGAGTTAGATCATGAAATAGCCAGGGATGGCAGAAAAGGCTGGAAATATTTGGCTTGTATGTGTACCAGTGTTGATAATATTTTTGAAGATTCCCACCAGTGAACTTGTACCAGTAGCAGAAGAAAAAATCTTAAATTGAAAGATTAAACAATTCTATTCATTTTTGTTTGTGATGATATTTTAATTTATTCAGTTTTACTTTGAATTTTCCATTGGTCACCTCTCAGAGATGGGGCTCAATAGAGTTTGATGTATACACATCTGAAGATGCTGTGAAGGTGCTATTGTGTTTTATGTCTCTTGGAAATGTATAGTTCATAGAATTTTTTCTTAATATACATAGGCAAACGCTACGTTAAAATTTGGAGTTAGGAGGGTCAGTATTGTACTGTAGCCATCAGCTCTAACTTTTGACAAGCATTTCCATCAGCTTAAAAAAAAACACAAATTTGCAGTGCTAACATTTGCCACTCTTTTTCCATTAGTCTGTTAGATTTTACACTGATATTTTCTGCAGGTCCAGGCCCACCCAAAAACAGGGCCCAGACCTTGGATCTTTGGAACTTTCAGCTCCTGTGGATGAAGACTTCATATCATTGGAAATGAAACGAACAAGGTTTGTTTGGATTTGCCTAATGTGTAACATAGAACTGTAATTCTTGGACCAATTATTAAGCTTGTAACTAATTTGAATTATATTTATATTTATAGCCTGTGAAGCTCAGCAGCCTCTGTAACCAACAGATATATTGGGAATGAGGGAGGTGTACTTCAATTTTAATATGCATTAGGAATAGGAGTCGGCCACTTAGTACCTCAAGCCTGATCTGACTAACTTCAACCCTGAATTTCCATTTACCTGCAATAATCTTTCACCCTCACCCCTCTTTGCTTATCAGGTATGTAGCATCCTGCCTTAAAAATATTTGAAGACTTGCCCTCTGAGGAAGAAAGCACCCCCCCCCCCCACCAAAAATTTCTCTTCATCTGCCTTTAATGGGTGACACCTTATTTTTAAATAGTGATCCCATGTTTAGACACTCCCAAAAGAGGAAACATTCTCTCTACATCCTTTGTGTCAAGAGCCAATGGTCGAACGATCCTGTATGTTGCACTTCTGAACTCCAGTGAATACAAACCTAGGCTGTTCAATTTTTCCTTGAGACAACCCATGCATTCCTGGTATTAGTCTTGTAAACCTTCTCTGAACTGTGCTAACATCCTTCCTGAAAGAAAGAAACTAATATTCTTCATAATATTCCAGATGTGGTCTCTCTCTAATGTCCACCAGAAAAGAAACATAATTTTCCTTTGAATTCAGTTCCCTGAGCTATAAATAATAACATTCTGTTAGCTTTCCTAATTATTGTTGACCTACATATGAGCCAATTGTCTTGCTCTGCTGTGGAAATGGAAGAATATAAACAGTTAATTTTTTGCCGCTGGATCGCAGGTTACATTTTTGAGGTTATTAGGAGGTGCATCTGATTTGCCTGTACTTGATTAATTCTGTGGCTTCACATTCTGTAACAGATTTTTAAAATATTTTTTCAATACAATGCAGTCCACTTTCACATGAAACTGTGTATATTACCATAAACAACATGGTAGAATTGTCAAACTTTGTTGCTATATCTTGGTTCCAAGTTTTTGATTCATTCTTTGTGATTTCATTTAGTGGTATGTCATGCAGTGTGGTGTGTGTTTGGGGGAGGTGGGGGGGAGTTTGGAGAGGATGGTAAATTAAGGTGGTAAGGATTAATGCAAAGCGGAAAGAGATGAGTGCAGAGTTACCTTAGGACATTGGTTTAAACTCCAAATGTCACTCAGTCCAAGAGTGACATGATTCCACTTCCATTTCCATGGAATTACAGAAGACATTGTACCTCTTGCACCTGTACTGATTTTCAATTGTCCTCCCACTTCAGCATCAGACTTTGCTTTTTTTTGCTGGTTGTTTCCATAGCTTATTTGAATATACTCAGCCTTTGAATTAAAGATTGTGGGTTGAAGTCCCATTTGAGTGACTTGAGCACGGAATTCTTCACAGTCAGCAGCATTATCTTTCTGATGAGGTATAAAACCAATGTTATGACTGCACCATAAAACAAGCTTAAAAAGTCCCAACTACTTAGAAGGAGTGGAAGGCATTTATCCTTGAAGTCCTGGACAGTATTGAGTCTGAAATCAGCATGTCTAAAAAGACATCATCTGATCATTATCACTTTGCTATTCGTGGGACCTTGTTGTCTGAAACTTGGTTGCCATCATTGTGTTGTTACAATATAACTATTTTAAAAGTGCTTCATTGACTGTTTTCCAGTTTTCATACCCTTCTCTTGAAAAGCTAATTATGGATTATGCTTTCAGCATTGTCTTTGCTGTGGCATTTCAAATATCAACAGATTCTGATGCTTTTTTTTTAATAACCTAAAATTTCTGTTTATTCTAGCACTGACCTTGAATTCATGGGCTCCAATTCCCAATTTAATGTATGGGTTGTTTCCAATTTATCCATATCAAATCTCTCAACTTTGTATATTCTAGCACCTAATGATAGGAGCCGCCATTATCTTGTTAGTTCAAAGCATAACAATGCTATCCATGCTGTCATTGGAGGTCTCCTCGAATTTGAAATCTTTGCTAAAGTGAACTATGGACACCATGTTCTGTTTCAGCCTAACCATTGGTTCTAAGTTTTGAACTCCATGAATTTTTTTCCTGTATTATCAACATATTTCCCACTTGAGGATTTGTGTGTGTAAAACATTTGACCGTCTTGGCTCTTGTACTAAATTCAACATTTTGCTGCATATCCACTCCCTTTTTATCCTTTCTAAATACTTATAGAGAGATCTAACATAACAATGGGCCCTTTGGCCCATCGAGTCAACACTTCCACCAACCACCCAGTTAGACTAATCCAACATCAATCCCATTTTTTATTCTCCCCACATTCTCACCAGCTCCTCCCAGATTCTCCCATGCACCTCCTTACTTGAGGCAATTTATAGTGCCCAATTAACCTACCAATCCACACATCTTTTGGGATGTGGGAGGAAATAGGAGTACCTGGAGGAAATGCATTCTCCTATTCCTCTGCTTTAAAGTTTCATTTTTACTTTTAATAGGGGAGGAGGCCACTTGACCCATTGAATCTACAGTATTCTAGCACTTGGAGCAATTGGTCCAATCCCCTTGCCTCACTTATTTACTTGTAACCTATTAACCCATTCTCACTCATGCCCGTTAACTCCAACTGGATTCTCTAGCTACCTACCTGCTTTCGGGATAATTTGCAGTAGCCAATTAATTGACCAACCAGGATATCTTTGGGATATGAGAGAGAACCTGTGCAGTCACACAGAATGTGAAAACTCCACACGAAAAGCACCAGAGATCAGGATTGAACCTGAGTCACTGGACCTGAAAGGCAACAGCACTACCTAATGTGTGTTTTTTTCAATTGATTAATGTTTCTTTATCCCTGTAAAATTTCTTTAATAGAAATTAGGTCCATTGAAGGCATATATCAAACCTATATTTTCCCCAATATCTAAACAAGTATTATTTTAGTGCCTGCTCTATGGTATGGCATAGAATGTCAGGGTAATTATAGTTGTGCTGTTGATAAGAGGGAGAATATTTAATGTCATTGGCATACAAAATGTAGCTTCAATCTTGCTCTTATTCAGCTATGTCTGAATAATTATCTTTGTTATTTAAGCAAAGGGGTGCTGATTGGTGATTTCGCTGCTATAAATTACCCCTTGGTGTAGTTCAGTGATTTTTTAAAAAAAAGAATCAAAAGGAATTTGATGAGCATGTGTGAAAGAGAACAAGTTGCATTGGTTCGGGGAAAATATGGTGAAGGTAACTGGACCAATGTGATTGCTCCCATGTGAGCTGGCATGGATCCATCAACCACTTTGTGTTGTAAGGTTAAGGTAATAGGAAGATTATCATAACCCATTTCCTGGCATTTCTGTATTAAATTGTTATCTTAATTGTGAGAAGATTTCTAGAACAAAACAATGGTTTTGTGTTATGACATTATTTGTAAAAAGTGTAGCCTCCTTCAACAAAGCTCTGACACTTTCTATCCCTCTTCTTTCATGATGTGTACTTCATTTAAAAATAGAATGTGCTGGGGATAGGCAAGTCAGGCAGCATCTGTGGAGAGAGGAACAGAGTTATTGTTTTAAGTCAGTGGTCAGTTCTGATGAAAGGTCATTAATCGTAAATGTGTTGCCAACATATCCGCAGCATTTTCTGGTTTTATTTCTAGCATCTGTTGATTTCTTTTTTGCTTTTTCCAGTTGCTTTCTAGTTGTTGGCTTTGAGGTTCATTGGGATGTTTGGGTTTACTCAAAATTTTTGTGTAAATTTGTAAGTCCAAATGCTATGTAACTTCTAATTTTAGTCAATTTTAGTTTAATTAGTGTGAAATTATTATTCCCTATTCTTGGAAAAGCTATTTAAATAGTGATTTTTGAATAGGTTTATGTACATACTAAAAACAAATTTTGGAGTAACTAAAGTACTAAAATAGTAACTCAGTTTAGTTGTTTATAGATTGATACCCAAGGATAGAACTTGCCTTGCACAGAGTAATGGTCCCAGGAGAATTTGACAGATTCACTATGGACAAAATTATTTCCTACGATCATTAAATATTAAGTGGTTCATATATCAAAATGATACTTATTTGAATATGATTGTTAGCATTTGCTTGGGATGAAAAAACAGACATGGGTATAATTATAAAATAAGGAAACTTTGCAATTCAAGTATCGCAACTTGTACTTATTTTTCCTCGAACCAACTGAGCAAACCCTAAATTGCTTCAGATGTTTGCTTATATTTCCAGTGCAAGGGAGAAGATCTTCATGCAATATTTCAACTGTACCATTGATTTAGTATCTTCTCTGAAATGCCAGCCTGAATCACCCAAATGTGGGAGTGTGATTTGAACGTGTTAATTTTTGTCCTGTTGAGGTGAGAGCTGCAACTGAGCCAAACTTGATCAATCATAATATTTCTCCATTATCGACATGCCTTGCAGTCAACATGAAGTGTCTGCAATAAATGAGGTCAGAACTGCATTGCTTATCTTATGTTTTAAGAAAATAATGATTATGCAAACAGTGGCCTACAAATGTTGAGACCCAAGAGCTTTTCTGTTCTTTTATTTTCATAGTTATTTACATCAGGATATAAATTTATTGTTTAAATTCTAGAGGGAAAGTTTTATTCTCCAACAAGTATTCATTAAGTTAATTCTATGTGCTCTCTAAAACATTTGTTTACAAGAATGCCCATTTGTGAGTGAGTTGTAGACTAATTTTAAGTAAACTGAATTTTCTGTTGCAGTGGATTACACTTTAGCTTGGCATGATGTGCATAAGCTTCACCTTCAACCTCTAATAATCTGTTGCACTCAAGCCTATATATTAGAATTACTTCAAATTTTAAAACAATTTCATCCAAAACATAATTTCAGCTACTTGATATACTCTTGCCTCTTCAATCAGTAGGCAGAGAGTTCAAATTTTTCTTCCCAGTCCAGCGAACCTGTCCTTGGACTTCACCGAGGAAATGCTGTATTGTCAGAAGTATTGCCTTTTGGAATACTAAAGGGAATCTGTGTCTCATGTATTTTAAGTGCTTTAAAATGAAAACAGATCCCAGCTCTGTGTATTTCATTGTGCTGAAATTCTCCTCCACACTTTTGTTTTCTTCAGACTATTCTCTTCACTATTCTCCTGCTGACTTCCCATCCTTCGCTTAAAAGAAAGGTTATTCAAAATTTTGCAGCTCGATTCTTGAGCTGCACTAAATTAGTATGTGTATGTTATCTCTATGCTCAAGTAATATTGGCTACAGGTTCACCAACTTTTTTCTCATTCTGATGTTCAGATGCTATGGCATCTCCTGTGTTTGTCGCTTTACTTCCCTCCTGACTGTATGGCAAAGCTTTTTAGTTTAATTTCAAACTTCTTTTTCTGATTGGCCTCCTGTTAGTGTCTTTGAAAGTTTTTGTTCCTTTAAAGATGTTTATTAATATCATTGTTAGTGGTAATATGGGTTGGACATAGTGCCTGTTTTATTTGTCATCATGTACATCACTTTGGGATAGCTTTGAAAATCTGTTGCTGCTTTGAGTTTTTTTTACTCAATTCTTGACTGTAGTATTTGGGTTGTGGTATTAGTTTCACAAAATATGAAAACTGGATGTTAACACTGAACTCTTGGATCCCACTGAATGTTTTCTCAGTATAATCCCATTTTGCATTGATAGGAATTATTTGGCATAGGTCAATAGTTTCTCAGTTTGCTAGGTTGGTTGCCTTAATTCTCAGTATGTAAATATTCATGGTTCATATTCTTGGGTTTTTAAGAAGGTGAGGTGAATTTGTTTGCATTGTAATAAATGACAAAAGCATTTTCAGTTTTCTAACATCAGTAGTTGCCAAACTATCGTCCATTGTCTAAAAGTTTGGTCTTTATCCCATCTTTCCTTTTTTAGTTTATTACTATCCCTTCTCTCCTCTTCCCCACCCCCAACTTTTATATCTGTAACTAGTTTTTTTTCTATCTGGCCAATCACATCTACTATTTTGGATGTAGGACTAAAGTTGAGTTAATAGGCACTATTTTGCACAAGTTTTTTTTGCTAAGCACAAAACTGAAGCTAAGCACATGGTTTATAATTTTTTTTCAGTCCCAAGGAAAGGCTATCATCACATAGTTGAAATAATCTGTATAAGTTTGTGCTTGTGGAATTATTTTTGCTTCAGTTAGTAATACCAGGCTTTAGTTCAAGTACCATTAAAGGGGAGGTAGCCAACAACACAAAGGGAGACTTCATTAAGATCAAATTGCAAAAGCTTCCAGTTAAGATAACAATTTAAGCATAAAATTTCATTATGTGCATGTTGATAAAGATGAGCTGGATTGAAAGTATATTGTGGTTTCTGTTATCATCTTAGTAGTTCTATTATGCTTCTGTAGAGCTCGTGGAGAGCAGCAACTGACCTGGTGTTTGCTAAAATTACATTTAAGTTCTCATTTTTGACTATTTGTTTTTGATCTGATGGACATTAAGTACAATTGATGTTAATACATTATGCAAAAAACTACTGTAAGCAAAGTACTAGTATGCAATGCATTTATATATATGAATTCAATTTTTAGTCATTTGTGTAAGATGGTAAAGGAAGAGAAAAATTGGGGAGTCTATTATGTTCACTAGGCAAATGTAAAACTAGATGAGATCTGCCTTACTGGTTTGGATATGCTTTTTTGACAGGGCTCTTGAATTTTAGAAAATAGATCCTTGGGGAAGAACAGATTCAATCAGTCTGAAAGTTGGGAGCTCTCAACAGTGGGAAGCCTAGGTCTGAATCTACCCCACATAGTTCCACCACATTGAAATGAGAAGCAAATATAGGTTGTAAAAGTGAATGCATCAGTACCCTGCTATCTAAAGGCCCAACCCACATTTGCCAAGTTTAATCTTTTTAAACAATTGGTTTAAATTAAAACACCACCCCACTCAGTTATTGGCAAATATTTGAAAGAGCCTTTTTTCACTTCCTTCTATTAATATACATTCTTGGGGATTTAAATTTGCACAACCACAGGTCTGTAGTCCCAACTTGTTTCGAGAGTTTATATTGCAAGTTAATTGAAGTTTTTGCAGAAACACCAGGTTAAAACTGGAGTGCTTTGTCAGTGCTTTTTAAACATAGACCAGCCATCTTTGATATTCTCTGTTTTTAAAGAATCATGAAAGTCATTTTTCAAAACCTATTCACTTTTTTGTTACATCTGTCAGGCCACTTATCAAGGTCCTAGATTTCAGTGCTGTGAAGTTGAACTTGAATTTTGTTATGCAGTGCCAAAACCAAATAATGTATCAAGTCTACTAGTAACTTGGCACTGCTATGCTATAATGTGCCATGGACTTGAGGAGCAGAGTTGTAAGTTTGCTTCCTCCTCAAATCACCTTTAAGGAAAAGTAATTTTGCTACAAAATGAGGTGATGATGAGAGCCCTAGCTAGAGTGGATGATGGTTTCTTTTTCTTGACCAATAATTGGGTGGGGTGGGCAGGTGGTGTTTTAATTGAAACTAGTTGGTAAAAGGAATAAAGCAAAGTTGAGGCAAGGTTTTTTTCACACTGATGTTAGGATTCTGGAATTCTACCTGAAAAATTGGTGTGTTGATGCAGAAACCTTCCCAAAAAGAGCTTGGTTGAGCACCTGGAAGGGTCACAAACGAAGGGAGTGGGAAGAGGATTTAGACTGGATCTTTTCTCAGCCAGAATGGGTATAAGCAACCAAATGACCTCCTGTTCGTTAAGTTTCTATAATTTTCCATTAGACCGTGGGAGTTAGATTTGTACACAGATCCCTAAAGTTAAAGGTCTCGTGAAAAAAAAACATACGTCCATCAAAAAAAAAATTGCTTGAGCTTTTAACCTCATTTTTGAAGTATCTTATCCATAATAGGGTGTGTAATCTGAACCAGCAATGTCTTGCTATGTCACCCAAGTTCAATAAGTGAAGTTATTTGACCCACTAAGCCTTTCTTTTCCACCTCTGACCTACGAGTCTTGGAATTAATACGAGTTCCAGTAGTTAACTTTTAGATTCTTTGGATTCCAAGTTCAAATTATTCAGATTTATTTGCAAATTACAGAGCTTTGCGGAACCAACACCGCACAGTGTTCCATCAGAATAGATTACTGTGAAGAATTTTAGTTTCCTAAACCTCTTATTTGATACGCTGATGGAAGGTCACCTTGGGAAATGTAGCATGCCTAAATAGTGTAAAAACCCAATGAAAAGCATTTGTAAAGGGACTTGTTCAAAAATGGTCAACAAATATTTTGGCAATTTGAGTGAGATGGTGAAATGAGGTATTTTTAAAATTGGAAGTAATCATTTTTTTTAAAAAGTATTCTAGTCTAAGTATATATAGTTAATTTGCCTTTATTAAGCTTTGTAATGTCATTATTTCATTTCCTGCTTTGATTTGTTGAGCGCAATGATTATTTTTTAAATATGTTAAATGAACAAATTTGCTAAATCTAAAAGGAACAAAGTGTAGGGCTTCATGGAAGTCCATAGTTAACTTGGGAAAATTGGAATTCATTTGCTAGAAAAATAAAGCTTATAATTTGTTAAATTCAGATATGCACTGTCACTTACATGCATTTGTGCTGGATCTCTGAGTTTGAATGGAACTGTTGGCAGAGAGGCAAAGGGAAAGCAAAGTTCCTACTTTTAAGTTTGCTTTAGTTTAATACTTTATTTACAAGCATCTTTAGGTGTTTTAGTTAACTTGTTAAAAAATTACTTGCTGCAACTTTAATAAGTTTAAATGTGTCTCAATGCCTAATCATTTAAAACAAAAATTACTATAACAGCTTTGATATTCCGAAAGCCTGGGTATGGGGTTTTGCCTGCCCTCAAAGCTTTCAAGAATATGTTGGGTATGGGGCTTCCTCACTGCACTGCTAGATATGCTGCTATCTGGCACATTGGTGTCTTCTAGAATACTGTGGACCAGGAAGATGGATCCTCCATATCCTGACCAGTTCAGTATTGACATGGGGAGACCCTGGGTGGTGGTTCCAAGTATGATCTGGTCAAATGTTGACATGGTGAGACTTTTGTGTTTCAATTACAAATAAATTTAGAATACATTTAAAAACAGATCAAAATAGCTTTTTAAGTGTGAAAGATTTTTGTTTGTGAAATGCATTTCTATCCTTGTATTGGTGCAGATTTGCTTCTTCATCCTTTCCTTGACCAATATTCTTTCCAGGCAAGAGAAAAGCCTGTGTATATTTTTTTCTGACCTGCATGAATAGGTTTGAATGTATTTTACCTACCTTTCATTTGCTAGACTGCAGTAGGAAAAGTCAATCATACCAGACCTTCAGTTATTTTTGGAGGTGTGAATGACTGCTCCATATGTTTTAATTTCTGACAACTGCATCAGAATCTTACCCATGCATGATGACATTGCCATTGCATTGATTAATGCTCGCGTTATGATTGTTGAACCAGAATATTTGGTTTAACAATTTGCCTGCCCAGTCCCTTATTATATTATTACACAAAGGCCGTGGAGTCAGAGAACTTGTAAATGACCAGGAAGAAAGCATAAACTAAAAGTGCAAATGACAAGGAAGTATGGTGCAAAAAAGATGGTTGTAAAATAATGGAGAAACTTCTATTAAAAGTAAGTTAAATAGGCCTGTATATATTCTATAATAAAACAGGAAAAATGGAAGTAGTAATGCACCTTGAGCAACCTGCTCCGATGTGGGTGACTGAGACATCTCTATAGAAAAGTCAAGACTGGGAGGTATTTTAGAGTACAGAATGTTTTGAAATGACAATGAAGAGATGAAATAGAGCATTATCTCGATAATGGAAGTAGAGAAAGAAGTGACACTCAATGAGTGTGGAGAGAAACAAAAGATGATGGCCTTCATCTTCTGATTTAAAACAAAACAGTAGTTCTACCTGGAAGAGACTACTTTTACCTATGTACTATTCTTATGTTAGGCTGATCTTTGATCTGGGGACAACTGCACTCTATCTTTTGATTCCTCATGAAGTCTCACTGGGGACCGCGAACTTTAACAGATTTGATTTTGGACAGGAGCTTGCATACAAAGTACTTTCATTATCTTTATTATGTTAGTTAATTAATAAGCACTTGTTTTTTTTTCATTTTTTTGGGTGTCTTTTTAAGTATTCAAAAGTTTTAATATTTTAATATTATAAATGTAATAATGAATATTTTTGAATGGTTATGAACATCAAACATTTCGCATTTAGTCTCATTGGCACTTTTGACAGCTGATATGCTGAGGGGCATGGCTTTAACTAGGTGTTAAAGTAGCTTTTACCTCGTAGAAATTTCAACTATCCACATTCAGTTGGTCAAAGCTAAATTGAGTCTAAATGCTTTCGGTATCACTAGTAAATAAGATGAATGCGAAGCTTTAACATTGGAGTGAGGCAATCTTTGACTAACAGTGCAATGTTGTCTCCCCTTTTATTTCCCCCCGTCTTGCCTGAAAATTCCGTGCCCTGGGATATTGAGTTGACAGTCCTACCCATCCTTCACTGTGTCTCACTGATGGGAAGAGATTGCTGGAGCTCTAGTTGAGATTTTTAAAACTTTGCTGGACACAAGTGAGGTACTGAATGAATGGAGGATAGTATAGTCCCCCTTTTTTTTTCCCCAAGAAAGGCAGCAGGGGAAAGCCTGGTAACCATAGACCTGTGAGTCTAACATTACTGGAAAAAGAATTCCGAGGGAGAGGATTTATGATCACTTGGAAAGGCAGGGACTAATCAGAGACAGCCAACATGGCTTTTTCAAGGGCAGATCCTGTCTGACCAAATTTGACTGAAGAGGTAACAAAGTGTATCAATGAGGGCAAGGAAGTTCATTTACGTGGACTTTAGTAAGGCTTCTGACAAGGTCCCAGATGGAAGACTGTTTCAAAGATTAGAGCCCAGAGGATTCAGGGCAATTTGGCAAACTGGGTCCATAATTGTTTTGGCGATAGAAAGAGAATGATGGTAGAGGTTATTTTTCACAGTTGAATACCTGTGATAAATGGTGTCCCACGCTGGGACCCTTGTTTGTAATATCCGTGAATGACGTGGATGTTAGAGGTATGATCAGTAAGTTTGTGGATGACACAAAGAATGTTGAAGTTGATAGTGTGGAGGGTAGTCGTAGGCTGCAGAAAGATATTGATGTGTTGGTGAGATGGAGTTTAATTCAGGCAAATGAGTTGATGTATTTTGGGAGTACTAGTGTGGCTAGGACATATACCATGAATGTTAAGGTCTCGGGAAGTACTGAGGAGAAGAGAGACTTTGGAGTACGAGTTCATAGATTTTTGAAGGTGATAACATGGTTAGAAAGGCATATGGGATACTGGCCTTCATTAGTTGGGGCACTGAATACAGAAATAGGCAGTTTATCTGCAACTATATGAAACCTTGGTAAGACCTCAGATGGAGCACTGCATGCAGTTCTGGTCACCAGAGGGAAGGATGTGATAGTGCTGAAGAGGGGGCAGAAGAGGTTCACCAGGATGTTTCCTGAGAGAGAGCAATTCAGTTGTAAGGGGAGACTGGAGAGTCTACCTCTGTTCTCTATGGAATGGAGGAGATTAAGAGGGGCTATGATTGAGGTCTATAAGGGGTATTGATAGGGTAGACTACAGGAAATTTTACCCATATCACAGGTAGATAAAACCAGAGGACATGATGCAAGATAAGGAGAAGAGAGAGGGGATGTAAGAGAGACTTTCTTCACCTGGAGAGTGTGGTTGAAGCCAAGTAGCATTTAAGAAGTGTTGCATTTATGAGTGCCTCGGTATGGACCAAGTGCTGGGCAATGGGATTAATACAGAAGGGTGCCCACTAGTCGGTGTGGATGAATTGAGCCGAATGGCCCGTTTCCATGTTGTATGATTCTATGGCTCTAAGATATAGACAAAGGGGATAATAGAATAGAGTTGCAACAATATGTTTAGAACTCCTAACCCAGTTTGTGAGAAACCTAACAAGAATTTTCTCTAGAATGGGGAATGGATAGGGGTAGATAAAAGAATTAAAAATATGAGATCTTAATAGTGACCTTACTATAAGTATGATAATGGAGAACGACATAATTATGACAAATAATAGTAAACAAATTGAGCGAAATCAATTTTACTGGTTAGATATTCAATTTGGAAATGTGTGGTTGTTATAAGATGAGATTGAATAAGGTTTACTCTCACTGGAACCTAAGGATAACCTTAGAGGTTTACAAAATTATGAGGGGCTTAGATAGGATAGATAGCTTCTTATTCCCACAGCAGGACAATCTAGAACTAGAAGGCATAGGTTTAAGATGTGAGGGGGGAAATTTAAGAGATCTGAGAGGTAAGTTTTTCCACATAGTGTGGTAAGTATCTGGAATGAGCAACCAGAGGAGGTAATGGAGGGAGATACTCTTACAATGTTTAAAAGGCGTTTGGACTAGTACTTGGATTGGAAAGGAGAAGAGAGATACAGGCCTAATGTGGGCAAATGGGATTAGCGTAGATGAGCTCATGGCTGGCATGGATGAGATGGCCTGTAAGGACCAGTTTCTGTGCAGTACATTTATATGGTTATAAAATAAACAAAAATATTGGTCATCAACAATGTGGAGCAGCAAAGGAAACATCAAACCAGTCTTTAACGTGAAAAATATATTTCACAATGAAACGAGAACAAAGTAAACACTATTGAGACACCATGATCCCATATTTAAAAACTCATGTGATTTAGAATGAGGGAAGAGGCATACACAAAGAACTTGAATGGCAATGGAGTGATTGACAAGGTGGGAAATACAAAGACGTTAGGAAGGAAAAGACACAATAGAAGTTGATTATCAAGGAACTTAAATGCAAGATATTTTACAGACAGAAGTAAAATTTGAAAAGAGAATAGATTGCTGTAGAAAAGACACAATTTGCAGGCAGCAATAACAAAATGCCAGATGGATTTGAACATGACATTATTGCATTTCAATATTTTTAGCAAGATGGAATGAAAAAGTGTTGAGCTTGTGCTGAACTTGTACTAGACTAACCTTGGGGTGCAGTATATCATTTCAGTCACCATTATTGCAAAGAAAAATATGGAGGCACAGTGAGGATGTCAAAATACTGAAAGCAATTGCACTGATGGCAGCACAAGGAAGAGTTTGAACATTTTGGTAAAGCATGAACAAATGCACATGTACATCAGTGCGTCTGCACCACCTCTGCCCAAATGGTAGTTTGTCTTCTCATTAAATCAGAGGAAACAGTATTGAAACTCTTCATGACTGTACTTTTGAAATGGTAATCTGATTGCATATGATGATGATGCCTGCTTAAGAAAATAGCCTTGTTGTTACAACACCGTTGGATGAGAAGTCTAAGTGAGCTAGTTTCTATAGAAAGAGAGCAAAAAGGAATGAGTGATTACACATTAGTTGTGCACAGACTTCCGTCTATTATCATAGTTTTGTTTTGCAAGAAGTAGAAGAACTAAAGTAATATTTCTAAACAGCTACAATAGAGGAAGCTTATTAAAGCAGTATGGATTGTAATTGGTCATTAATAAATTTCTAAAGATTTGATGACCAACGACCATTCTTGAAATCCTTTTTCAGAGAGAGGCTGCGGACTCATAGCATTGAATCCTCAGGAAAATTGAAGATCTCTCCAGAACAATTGTATGACTTCACTGCAGATGACCTCAAGGACCTTGGGGAAATAGGACGTGGAGCCTACGGTTCTGTGAACAAAATGATCCATAACCCAAGCGGACAGGTTATGGCAGTGAAAGTAAGCATTAAAATACAAGTTCTGTGATAAGCTTGACATGCTTCTGAAAGATAAATAGGAAATTCATTTATTAAAATGAGCTTTACAAAACTTAAACACTTAACAGCTTTGTTTTCAAATTCTTTCTGAACTTTTCCTTCACATTATCTACATTTTATGCAGTCAGCACGAGTGTACCAGATCTGAGCTATCAGTCTGAACTGCTTCCAATTTGTGCAAAGTAAAATCAGTCACTAAGAAGCACACTTCCACTTTATTCCTGTAGCTTATTTTCAGTTTCAGACAACATCTTTATTGCAATGATGTGATTTCCATCCCAGCACCCCCACCCCATCCCACCCCCTGCAGTTTTCCAAAGTAATCGCATTTGTAACCCTTGTCTTTGACGATTTGTACTAGCTTGTGGGTGGAATGTTTACGTCTGATCTGCTTTCACAAGAAGTGGGTTGAAACTGTCCTTTAGGACATTAAACCACCAGAACATGTACACATTCATCCAAGGTGAACACATTCAACCCACTGGCATAAGAAGGAAAAAGACATTTAACATACTGCACACTACAAATGTAGCATAATTTGCAAATCCCTAATTTCTGTTGAGTTTAGTTGTAACTGAAAAAATTACTTCAGTTTGATTCTTTAATAAATTATGTGCATTCTTAAGCTGCTGATTGTAGCATCAGCAGGAGCTTAGTGCCTTTTGGACAGGTCATCCTAAATTACTGTCTATTTATTATGAGCTTCATTCCCTCTGATACCCTGATGATTCAGTACAATAAAAGCTAGACTACAGTACACATGAATTTGCATTTAAATAGTCTGATGTGCATTTCATACTTAAGCTTCAATTGAGTTTGATTTCCAAATCTTGAAGTGCAAGTCACTTTTGATATTTCTAACATTCCCCTTTCATGAAAAACTATTCAATTTATGCAGTAAACTCTTTATGCTGTGTATGTAGATCAGATTGCAGTGCACCCTTTTGCCAGTTTGCATTACCAACTTCCTCCCTTTCATGTTGTTTGAGATCTGCTGGTGCCATCATGTTTTACAGCCAGCTGCAGGCAGACTAAAACTGTCAGAACTCACTAAAACTAATTGCCAAGAAGGCATGTATTGCATAGAACTACATAAAATTTATAGCCCAGGGAGCATAACATTCAACCCAACCATCCATGCCAGAATTAAGCTGCCTTCCACTTAACCTCATTTGATCTACTTATCTGGCTTGTCCTTTTCCCTTGTGTACATAGCTGGTGTGCCTTTAAATTTATCTGTTTGTATTAACCACTCCGTATGGTAGCAAGTTTCATGTTCTGCCCACACTCCAGGGAAATTGTTTATTTTTTGAGTTTATATGTGACTATCACAATTAATGGTTTTTACGATCCTTAAAGCAGCAAGTTTAAGTCTATTGGTCTTGGTCAATGACTATTGGTCTTGTGTATGCCTTGCACATAGTAAAAGCATTGATAGCTTACTGTGATCCCATTATTCTGGTCATTTTATGTTACCTTCAGCCAGCCCTCATGCCTGTGATTAATTTAATATGACCCCCTTACTCCTCTGACAAGCTGCTTTCAATAATGCCCAAAGATTCATCTGGCAGGAGAGGTTGTGTAGCACTACAACTTAGCATTAAACTTGCTGTGACTCAGTAACAGTGATAGCTAGGAAGACGAGTTATTACAGTGTATGGTCCAGTGTTGTCAGGTGATGCTATTACAGATATGTTCAAAAGAAAACCAGCAGGAGACCAATTGACGACAGACACCAGCAATTGAACCTGTGCACTCTCGCTCTCTCTCAACTTAACCATTAAAGAGTTTTTCTGTTGTATTTGATGGATTCATTCAACAGAACTTGCTTATTTTGGATTATTCACAGACTTTTTTCCCTAATAGTTAGAAGGCAACAAATGTGAAATGCAATTGAAGTGCATGATATAACTTACCATTTAGGACGTAGTTTTGCTGGTGAAGCAGAAAGGAACAGGCTACCTAAAAGAATATTTAAACCAGCAGAGGATTATTTTATCAGTTGGAAGATTATAAGTAACTGTAAGAACAAAATGTAGATTATTTTGATTAACACAAGTGTATTTATTAAAACTAGTTTTTCATATAGTTTCCCACCTGTTTATTGGATTATTAAAGATTTGGCTTAAAGTGCCCAACTTCATATAAATGTTGCTGAAAAAGCATACACAAGTACAGAGAAAAAAGATAATAAGTCTACCCATAACATTTGGATTTTAAGCTGCAGAAGAAGGTCACAACAGTTCACTTAATAAAAATGGATCACCTTGTAGCTGCATTGAAAGTTTTGCTGTGACAATTTTTCTAATGTTTTCTGTTCCTTTCAGCGAATTCGATCAACGGTGGATGAGAAGGAACAGAAACAACTTTTGATGGATTTAGATGTTGTAATGAGGAGTAGTGATTGTCCATATATCGTTCAGTTTTATGGCGCACTCTTCAGAGAGGTGAGAAAATTGAGAAAAGGTGTTTGATCTTTGACCTTTAATAATGCAAATTCTGTAAGAGCTTTTGGTAACAAAGTCTAATTAAACTGATGTTCAAATGGGAAATCTTAACCTGTAGTCACCGGAAAAATTTGTACGATATAGTTTTAAAAAAAGCACCCAGAGACTGTTCAGATCACTTTCTTATTTGCATTACAGTCTTAGTTGCTTATGTTTCAAATTCCCAACAAAAGCAATGCTGGAAAAATCACAGCAACTGTAAAAGGAAAAGACAGGGTAATGTTTTCAGTAGAACTCTGTCCTATTTGTAGGATAAATCAATATTGAAATGGATTTGGACAAAATGAGGCACAGGTTGTTGGATGAAATAAAAGAATATTTCACTGAGTCAGTATAAAAATATCAAAAACATTAATAGATGACAAAGTGGAAGAGAATTGAATGTGGGAAAGGGTGGGGAAACTGAGGAGAAAGCAAGTCTATGGCGCATTTGGGTGCTGATGAAAATCGTGGCATATATACACAGCAGTCTAAAAACCAAGGATACAATCCCATTTCCAAAAATGGGAAGGCTTGGATTTATCCTTGTAACATTTGTTCATATTGCAGTTCATTCGTAGAGATGTCTAATCCCATAACACTTTCGAATAAATGGGGCAATATCTTTAGTAACTTAAATCTAAGTAGACATACTGGATTTAATGCAAATCAAGAAACTGCAGATGCAGAAATCTGAAATAAAAACAGATAACGTTGGAAAGACCCTTCATCTTCTGTCCGAAACATTAACTCTGCTTTTGTATTTCAACAGATGCTCCTAATCTGCTGAGTCTTTCCAGCATTTTCTATTTTTATATTGTATTTAGTATCCTAACATTTGATGATATGCATACAAATAGATGATTGGGGAGTCGTGGGCTGGCTGGATTGTCCAATGGTTTATAGCCACGTGCCACTGGTTGCTAACCCTGCGTTAGAAGGATAGACCCCAAAGTGCACTCCAAGCAGCTTGCCATTCAGAATCAGCTTTATAATTAGTCTTGTATGACATGAAATTTGATTTGCAGCAGCAATACAGGGCAAAGACACAAAATTGCTATAAATTACAAAATAAATAGTGCAGAAAAAGGAATAATGAGGTAGTGTTCATGGGTTAATGGACTGTTCAGAAATCTGATAGCAGAGAGGAAGAAGCTACTTCTGAATCACTGAGTGTGGCTCTTCAAGCTCCTGTACCCCCTCCCCGATGGTAGTAATGAGAAGAGGGCATGTCCCAGGTTCTGAGGGTCCTTGATGATGGATGCTGCCTTCTTGAGGCACCACCTCTAGAAATGTTCTTGATGGTGGGGAGGGCTGTGCCCATGATGGAAATGGCTGAATCTTCAACTTTCTACAGCCCCTTGCGATCTTGTGCATTGGAGCCTCCATACCAGGCTGTAGTGCAACCAGTCAAAATATTCTCCACCATGCATCTCTAGAAATTTGCAAGAGTCTTTGGTAACATACCAAATCTCCTCAAACTCCTAACGAAGTAGAGCCACTGGCGTGCCTTCTTTGTGATTGCACCAATGTGTTGGGCCCAGGATAGATCCTCCAAGATGTTGACACCCAGGAACTTGAAGTTGCTCACCCTTTCCACTGCTGACCCCCTCAATGAGGACTGTGTGTGTTCTCCCCAGTTCCCCTTCCTGAAGTCCACAATCAATTCCTTGGTCTTGCTGATGTTTGTCATCATCGTGTAGGGAAATCTCATGACTAGTCCTTGTATGGGCTGATGATGTCTCCTAGATGATTGGCACAGAAGATCAAGGTAATATTTCTTGGCTGCATCTATCCTTGCTGGGGAGGGTGTCATCATACCTACCCCTCACTGCAAATGAGGGCACAGTTGAGAAATGATAGCCAGGTTCTGGAAGGAAAAGTGAATTTGAAAAATGTTTTAAAAATTAAAGCCTGGCATTTATTTAATTGTCTAATATTTTGGTTAAATTATATAGCAGTATTAACCAAATTCATTCTTATCCCCCACGTCTCAACTCCTGTGGCAATTGTGGTTATGTATGGTTGCCAGATTTCTTGTAATAATCAGATTCAACAATAAAATGTACTACTGTTTTGTTCTGTTTACATTGCTTACGATGTTTGCTACTTTTTTTGAGCTAGTTAATGATTTTTATTCTGAAGATGATGTGTAAAGTAGGTGATCAAGACAGAAATTGCAAGCTTGATATCTTAAGTAATATTAGTATATTGTTCTGTGGTATATTTTGAGAGACGTGTCATAACACTGCAATAAAACATACTGTCTTGCGAGACTGAAGGCATACATTTTCTCTCAGTCGACTCATAAACCCAAAGAGTGGTTATTATGTGTGCCAAATGTCACTTTTCAGGAGGATAAATCTGATCCTTGAGTCTGTATCTTTTCAGGGCGATTGTTGGATATGTATGGAGCTCATGTCTACCTCATTTGACAAATTCTACAAATATGTATATGGTGCATTAGATGATGTTATCCCAGAGGAAATCTTAGGCAAAATCACATTAGCTGTAAGTAACTGTTTAGTTTTAAAGTTGTTGCAAGTATAATCTCTGCAATTAATGTTCCATAATGTAATATATAACTGCCAAGGTTTGGAGTAAATGTATTAATTTATTTCTGATTAAATGTCAACCTGCATTATTGTTTGCCAGAAATCGGTTGGTTCCCCTGTACGTGAATTTAAAAGAAAATCTATTGTATATTTAACTGGTAAAACAGCAGTTTGCCTTTCTAGCATTTTTAACAGCAAACTGCATCACGGGGCTAAATATGGATAATTTTAAATTTTTAAAAAATTGGCACAGTCAAAGAACAAGTTAACAGGTGACCAAAAGTTTAGTTAGTTTGGTGGATTTTGAGGAGCCTCGTCGAGGAAAAAGGTAGAAAGTGGGGTTTGGGTCGAAAATTCTGAAACTACACTGAGTCATTAATGGAATCATTAATCATTAATTAAATCATGGGTGCGAGAGAGGCCAGAAGCAGGACAGTGCAGAAATCCTGATTGGCTTTGCAGCTAGTTCTAGCTAGCTGTTGCAAATACTAATGTTCCATAACTAAATTCAACCAGAAAGCACAGAGGACCATTGATGGATTTTCCAGCCAACTTGGGTATTTTGAAAAGAATTCTGGAGAAATAAAATTGCTTATTTTGATATTGGTGGCTTTATTGAGAATGGTGGCTGACAGTTAGAAAACAAAAAGTATAATCTCTTGTACCATAGAATATTTGTGTTTGATAATTGAGATTGTGATCAGTGTTAATGTACTATTTTATAACAATCCTGCACGATACTAATATTCATCTGCTCTCTTCCAGACTGTGAAAGCACTTAACTATTTAAAAGAAAACTTGAAAATAATTCACCGAGGTAAGTGTTTAGGTGATACTTTCAAAAGAAAGATGGGCTTTACTAACTCATCAGCTGTTGGGGAGCTCAGTGGTGCAGCAAATAGAGCTGCTGCCTCAGAGTACCAGAGACCTGGGTTCAATCCTGACCTCGCATGCTTTCTTTAAGGATTCTGCACATTCTCCTTGTGACTGTGTGGGTCTCCTCCAGGTGCTCTGGTTTCCTCCCACATCACAAAGATATGTGGGTCATTAAGTTAATTGGCCACTGCAAATTGCCCCTGGTGTGTAGGTGAATAGTAGAATCTGGGTGGAGTTGGTAGAATGGGATTAATGGAGGATCAGTGTAGAAGAGTTCTTGATGGTTGAGATGCTCCAGTTGTGGCCTTTCCAAAAGCCTTTATAATTGCAGGAAGATTTCCGCGCTTTGGTATTCCAAACACTTTACAAAGCCAACATACAATTTGCCTTTCTGATTACTTGTTTTACCTACATGTTAACTTCCTGTGTTTCTTAAAGCAGTGTCTCCATTAACACTATTTAAAGTTTATTCTTTTCTATTTTTCCTACCATAATGATTAACCTTGCATTTTTCCACGTTATGCTCCCATCTGATACTGGCTTGGTTACTTGCTTAATCTTTTGTCCCTTTGTAGACAGCTCTGGCACCTCGATATTAAAACTTCCAAAGCTGAAAATTATCTGTCACTGGTTTATTACCCTTTAGCCAATCTTCTCTCTTTGCTAATATTGCCTTTAACACTCTAAGCCATTTAAAAAAAAAATCAACCTTTTGTATGACACCTTATCAGATGTGTTATGAAATTATTGATCAATTACATTTGGTAGTTCTCCCTTATAACTAGCCAGGTTGATACCGTCAATAAATCTCAGATTTGTCTGTAACTATTGCCCTTGCATAAAAGTGTATTGATTCTGCCTAACCATATTATGATTTTCTCAGTGCCCTGTCATCATGACCTTAATGGTTTCCAGTATTTTTCTAGCAACTAATATCAAGCTTGAATGTGATCCCTTGCAATCCATTGTTATCATTCCAGAATCTAGAGAACTTGGGGAGATCTGTTCCAATGCATATGTTATTTGCAGATACTACATGATAGCTAGGATATTGGGCATTCATTCGAAGGGATTTACCAGCCTTCAGTTCCCAAATGATTTGGACTGCTGGCTGAGGAAGGAAGCTTGGTTGAAATTTTTGGTGAAAATATTAAAATTAGGATTTGTCTCCAAAAATCAACCCTTAAGAAAGTAAACCTTTTTTGAACAAGTTGATTTCTGGCTGAGTGGGGTTGAAGGTTCCGGGCCAAATCTGCCATTTTCACTGTGGTTAAACTGAGTAGTCTGAGGCTGTGCATTTCTGCCCACATGCTAATTATGGAATGATGCCAGGCATGTGGGAGTCCTAATTAAGTCTGTCTTTTCAACCACTCTGGAGGAACTCTGGTTAAGGATGCTTCAACTCCATAAAAGGTTTTCTTTTAGAAATATACTTAAAATGATGAATGTACTTAGAGTGTGGAAATGCTGAGACAGAGGAATCTAGATGTGCTAGTTTATAGAATGCAGTGCAGGCATAGAATGCAGTTTAAAAACAAAAAGTATATTGAACATTATTGCAATGATTAATGGAGTATAAGCATAATGAACTCTTCCTGCAATCGTCCAAGTCTTTGGGGCTCAACCTGGAGTACTGAGTAGAGCTTTGGTCTTGATTTCTAATGGAGACTTCCTTGCCTTGAAGGCACAGCAGAGATCCACTAAGTTGTATGAGGTTGGTGGGAAAGAGATCAAATACAATTGGCTTATCACTGGAGTTTACAAGGATAAGAGAGAATCTCATTGAGACAAGGAATTTTGAGAGGAACTAACAGGCTTAGTTTCTGAGATGATACTTAAGGGTGAAGATTACGGAGAAAGGAAGCATGGTCTCGATATGGGGTCAAATACTTACAACTGAAGTGAGAAATTTCTTCTTCTTAGAGGATTCTGAATCTGGAATTCTAAAGCAGGCCATGTATGCTCATTTGTAAAGGACATTGAGTCGCCTGGGACTACTCACTGGAATTCAGAAGAATGAGACGGGATCTTATAGAAACATAAAATTATGAAAGGGATAGATAAGATAGAGGCAGGAAGGTTCTTTCCACTGGTAGGTGAGACTAGACTTAGGGGACATAGCCTCAAGATTCGGGGGAATAGATTTAGGATGGAGATGAGTAGAAACTGCTTTTCCCAGAGTAATGAATCTGTGGAATTCTTTGCTCAAGTAAGCAGTAGAGGCTACCTCATTAAATGTATTTAAGGCACAGTTAGATAGATTTTTGCATAGAAGGGGAATTAAAGGGTTATGGGGAAAAGGCAGATGGGTGGAGCTGAGTCCACGGCCAGATCAGCCATAATCTTATTGAATGGTGGAACAGGCTCGGTGGGCCAGATGGCCTACTCCTGCTCCTATTTCTTATGTTCTTATGTTGAGACTGATCAGTTTTTTAGTACTGAGATTGAGGGATCTAACAATTAGATGGGAAAGTGGACCTGACATGCAGGATTAGCTTTGCTCTTGTTGAATGGACGAGCAGGGTTAGGCCCATGTGACCTGCTCTTAATTCTATTTCTTATATTCTGGTATCTCTGCCCAGTGGTCTATGTAAGCTGACTCTCTGATGTTATAAGTCATAAGTGCAGAACAAAAAATGAAATGGGTCAAAAAAAGAGAAACTTGGTGTATTTTGCCTTAGAGAAGACAATTTAGCACTCTTCATTAATTGAAAGTGGCCAGTATATATAGCTTTACAGATTAAATATTTTAAGTAAACATTTTACATTTACCCACTGAACGTTGGAGAAGCTCTGTTTCACTGAGTAGTTGGCTCTATTGCTATTATGAGCAGTATTTAAAGTACTCATTGGATATGTGCATATTGGTAGCATTTATCCTCTGCAGTGAAGCATTTTAATTCTGGTCTATTTTTAAAGAAAGTTTTGTTCTTTCAAAGACAAATTTTATTGCATTATGTTGATAAAATGTTTGTTTTACAGATATCAAGCCTTCCAATATTCTTATGGACAGAAATGGCAATATTAAACTCTGCGATTTTGGTATTAGTGGACAACTAGTAGATTCTATTGCCAAAACGAGGGATGCAGGATGCCGACCATACATGGCAGTAAGCCAAGATATTTGTTTTTCAATTGTTATCCCCAAGTCATCTGAGCTTTTTATTGATAATTTGAGATAAACTTGTCTTTTTGTTTTTGGCCCCACAAGCCCCTCTTCTAAGGGAAATAGGTTCTCCCTCTTGACCCTAAGCAGGCTTCTCACAATTTCAAATACTTTGGAACCACTGAGGCAAGGAGGAGATATAATTACAGTAAACAATTACAGTCCAATCAATCTCTCCTCATAACGATAAGTCTTCAGCCCTGGAAATATCATCGTAATTCTCTATGTCCCCTCTAGTGCTACCCTTCCTATCATGTGCCTAGATCTGTACATTGTACACCCTAGCCGTGGCCTAACTAGCATTTTAGCATGATCTCTGATCTTGTATTGACCAAAATATAGGCAAGTGTTCCATTACCCCCTTAACCATCTTTTCTACCTGTCCTATCACAGCTCTGATTCCACCTATCACCTACTAGCCTCTATCCCACCCCTCCCTCATACTGTAATATACTGACAACCTTTCCTCTTTCCTCTCAGTCTTGATGCAGGGTCTTGACCCAGAACCATTAACTTGAACTTTGTGCCTCCACAGATGCTGCTTGACCTGCTGAGTTCTTCCAGCATTCTGTTTAGTGTTATGAAACCAGATGAGGGTGGGTGGAGGGGTGGATGATGAGCAGAAGGAATCAGGTGGGGAAGGGGAGAGGAAATGAAAATGTCAGCAAATTAAATTTAATCTGGAGAAGCGCAAGGTAATGCATGTTGTTTCTTTGCCCACCTGAAGGTCCACTGATATATTCCTATAGCTTATAACTTGCTATATCACTAATCTACCATTCTGCTAATTTTGCCATAGTCTGCAGAATTCTTGATCATGACCTTTACAGATGAGTCCAGATACTTGATACATATACCTGAAAGCAATCCAACATTTAATCTTGTAGAACGCTGCTACATACAGTCTTTTAGTCATCTAAAATCACTTGAAGCATTACCTATTGCATTCTGTCACTGACCCATTTTTGCATCCAACTTGGTGCAATGCCTTCACTTTCATATAGTAAAAATATATTCTTATAATTCATCCTTTGTGATGATTATGAGCAGAGTCTCCTGCTTCTGTTTTCCCTATTTAGATAAGCCCAGACCAAAGATTACCTTAGTCTCCACTCAAATGTCTTGACTAATTTATAGACTCCAATTTCTACTAAAGTTGAATGTTATAAATGGTATGAAATATCATTGCTTTAACTGAAATAGCATTTTGTAAGAACATAGTTTTATTTTGCTGAGTATTTTATACTCTGAGCTGGTGTGAAAAAGAGATCTGGGGAATGATTATGTCCATTCTTGTTAAAGTACCAAATATAAAATAAAAATTGCAAATTATTTTGACTCAGCATTGTGTGTGAATGGCATGACATGTTCACTCTTTTGGCTTGCTCATGTCTACTAGCCTTTTGGCTATGATATCAGAGTGACAGTACTCCATACAGAGAGTACTTAAAACTCTGTTCCTGCCATTCAAGGAGGAGCATGCTTAATGCTGTCTGCAATGTTGAACTGATGAGTTCAGTTATAACTATGAATTTAATAGTTTCAATTTAAGCAGGCTATGATAAATGTAAAACTTTGTTCCATATGAAAGATATTGATGGGGTTGTGAAATTGTAGATTTTTTTTGGTGCAGTAAAGGCCAATTGTTTAATTGTCCACAGAAGTGTATTTTTGACTAACTGCATATAATAACTTCTAAGGGAGGAACAAAAAAAAATAGATTTTGAAGAAAAACTCTAAAATGGCCTGTTGAAAGGCAATTAGTTGGGCAAATTCATTTAGGAGTTTGTTCACTGAACTTTCCCAAGCCTTTTGTTTTGATGGGTTTCAGATTCCATGTTTGTCTATTTCTAAGATAGTTGTGTTTTATCAACCCTTCATTCATTTGTTATCTAAATGGACAGAGGCTGCAAATGAATGAAGTTCACAGGGATCTAGGTATTCTAGTGCATAAATCCCAAAAAGTTAGCATGCAGGTCCAACAAGTAGTTATGAAGGCAAACAACATGTTGCCCTCCATTGCAAAAAGGATTGGAGTTTAAGAATAGGAAGATTTTGTTGCAGTTGAGCAGAGTATTGGTAAGGCCACACCTGGGATACTGTGCACAGTTTTGGTCCCCTTGCATAACAAGGATATGGTAGCATTAGGAGCAGTCCAAAGGAGATTCACCAGGCTAATTATTGTGTTCTATCAAGAGAGGCTAGACAGTTTAGGTCTGTATTCCTGGAGTTCAAATGAATGAGGGGTGACCTAAGAGAGCTTGAAAGTGTAGATGTTGAGATGTTTTCACTAGTGGGAGAGTCACGAACAAGGGGACATTGCTGTAACGTAAGGGGCACGCCATGTAAGTGCTTAGAAATTACTACTTTTAGGAATCTGGAATCCCTCCAGATTGTTTGTTGTCTTAATAGCAATGCTGTTGTTGGCCTCAATATTGCTCTTCAAGATGATATAAATAATCCTCTAAGATTCATGCTGCTGATTTCCTGATAGCCTCTTTGCTGAAATTCAGAGTGCAGCAATGGAAATTGTTAAATGTCAATATTGATGGAAGTACATTTACTGCTCGAACCGTTTAAATGATAGAAAATTTCTAGTGTGATTTGTTTTGCATTTAAATTTGGTATCCCTTAACCATCGTAGTAAAATGAACTTTTTTTTGCTGTATTGTTAATATTTTCATTATATTCCCAGTGGATTTGGGCCTTCTCCACCCCATGTTCTTGATAAAATCAGAACATTTTGTGGCCTCAAGTACAGTATCATTGTGTTCAACTAGCATATTGGTGATGTCAGATTTTCAGTGGAATGTACTGAATTTGTAATTAGGCAGTTAATCTGGAGTTTTATATTGTAAAAAATCTTGCTTGTTGCTGATCTCATGAAGGAATATTCTGTACTGAAAATAGTATTATTAAAGCATGCAGACTGTGACTTGGTTTTGTGGCTGACCCTTAGTTTCCTATCAAAATTTGGTAACCTTTTGACTAGTCATTCTTGCCTTTGTACTTCTGCCTAATGAATAAATGACTTAATGTTCATTATGCAACATTCCCAGTCCAAGTGAGCTCAGGAAAAAGGCATGTGTCTCTTATTGTAATGTGCTGCTTCCTGTTTGATACAATAAATATCTATCCTGGATTAGGCTTTGTTTAAAACTTCTACCCAAGTGGGGTAAAATACATTTTGCATATGAACTTGACCCTTTGTCATTCTTTGAACTTTAGGTAAATACAATATTCATAAAATATTTGAGCCTAAGCTGAAATATTTAATGGTGTATTTCAATTGTAGTTCACTTTTCTAACTGTAGTAAACACGATACTAGTGTTGTTTTCACCTTTGCTGGAAGAATCATCATTTGTTGAAGCCAAATCGGCTTTGTATTTACTAAGTGTAGACATGACCTAAGCTTTGGAACCAAGTACTTTATTGTGGGCTCAGTACCAACTGATGTAATGTTCTAAGTTTAGCCAGTAGAAGCCCTAAACTGAGATGACTTCATTCGCTCTATTCAACTTCTGAATGAGTGAGCAGAGGTATTTTTTTTCATCTTGAACTACTCAAGTATTGAGATGACATCATTGGCATCTCTTTGATAAAGTAAATTTTGCTCACAGCATTAAAATTTCAGGAATTGCTATGTACTATGATGATGTCAGCAGTGTGGATTACAGCCATGCTGCCTTCAGTTGCTGTGGAAAAATCATGCAGTATTGACTACTAATAGATGTCTATGTAATCATCTCAATTTCTGAAAATATATAGTTTATTCTGAAATTCAATAATTTTTATCTGAATGTTTTATGGATATATGAAATGTAATTGACACCAAGAATTTAAGAATATAGCTTTAGAAAATGGGTAGTTCAAATTTATCAGCTGCAAGCTTGCAGACTTTACAAGGTAGGCATGGAATAAAAGCAATGACTACTTGAAATGCCCAACATTTTAGATAGTACAATAAAATTCTTGATAATCCCCTATCTGACCATTCGGTAATGCTGATGAATCAACATCTTGCTCAGCAGGTAATGTTTGCTATGCTCCCTTTTGACTCATGGGAGTGTGAGATCCAAGGCCCCCCTTCCACTCATCGGGGCTCCATTTCCCATGCTCCCTTTTAAATGTACCTGGTTTACTGAGAAATTTATTACAATAATGTGTAACCTATAAAGTAAGTGAATTAAAACTCTGTTGGGGTAGTAATGAGAATAACATCCAATAGTCAGTCCCTAGTGTGCCAGTTCATTGGAATTTTGCTTTTTCTCCAGAGAGAGCAGTTAACAGAGCTAATGGTTGAAGTCCATGATCATCAGTGAGAACAAATAAATCTTCTAAGTCTGAACGAGCTGGTAGCTATTTATTTTATCGAAATATTGCAATTTGCTTATGGAAAATGTAGACTTAAAAGGTGCTGCATTTTCAAAACTGACTATTTTACAGTATTTTGATTCTGAGGATAGTTTTATATCCTATTTTTAGACAATTTGCCCTTTCTTTCCTTAATATTGATACTGTCATTAAGCTGTAGGTAGTCCCTAAATTATTTTCCTTGAACTCTGTGCAAGTACAATTTTGCTCAATGATAAATGTGAGGATGAGTAAAGAAAATGATTCCTGGTTTCCTGCTGTACAGCAGTATTTATTTAGTGAAATCGCAAGATTAAAGGACCTGATAAACTTTATAAGCATTTGACAGACACTGAGCAGGAAGTAAGAACAAAGTTTATGAATAGTCAAAGGTGAGTAAGCTTGTGAGTCCTTTGGAGAGGGGAGTCAGCAAGACTTAGATTTGGAAGGGAATTCCAAAATCCAGCAGAAGACTGGGCAATGTCAATTGTGGAGATGATTGAAACAATAATAGATAGAAGAGATTCTGAGTGGCGCTGGTTATTAGGCTTAGAAAAGGTTACTTAGGTAAACATATTTGAGCATGTGGGGAAATTGGAAACCAGGTATGAAAATTGTAGTCATTTCGTTGAGAATGGATTCCACTGGGGGTTGGTATTGGCATACCATCCGAGAGTCTCGTTCTCATCCACAGAGCCTCCTGTCTGCTCCTCTAACCAATAAATCTCCTATCACTACCACTTGCCTCTTCTCCACACCCCCCCCCCCCCCCCCCACACCTTCCCTTCTGAGCCAAAGAGCCAGACTCAGTGCCCAAGACCTGACCGCTGTGGCTTTCCCCTAGTAGGTCATCCCCCCCACCCCCACAACATCTAAAACAATGTACTTGTTATTGTGGGGAACAGCCACAGGGGTACCCTGCACTGACTGCCTGTTCCCTTTCTCTCTCCTGACGGTCACCCAGCTATCTGTCTCCTGCAACTTAGGTGTGACTGCCTCCCCGTAACTCCTGTCTATCAACCCCTCAGTCTCCTGAATGATCCAAAGGTGCTCCAGTTCCCCAATATAGTCTGTAAGGAGCTGTAGCTGGATGCACTTCTTGCAGATGTAGTTATCAGAGACACTGGAGGTCTCCCTGACTTCCCACATCATGCAAGAAGAGTACACCACTGCACTGGGTGTCATTCCCACTGCTCTACCTGTGCAATAGTAAAGAGAACTTAACAGAACCTCACCTTAGCCTCCACCTCTTCACGCCTTAGTATCTTGAGCCAAATCCTCAGCTCCCCACTCTTACACAGGCCCACTGACACAATGGCTGCTCCAAAATGGCCGCTCCGCTTTACCCTACCTGCCTTTTATTGGCTGAGTTGCCATGCACTTAGCCGATCAGAAATAGCTTTTTCTTTAAACTGGCTCCTCCTGTCTGTTCTGGCTGCTGGAACTGCAAAAAAAAATTGTCTATCTGTTTAGAGTTTTAACTTTATTTTCTCTATTGACATATCTGTAAAATATTATTTTGTCTTATCCCTTGATGATTTCAGAGTTCCTTTATACCATTCTAATTGTGTTTGTGGCATTTCTCTTTATACTGTTTTTGTCATGCCCTTCTTGGTTACCTATTAGTTTAACGTATCCTTTGTCTCTGCCCTCACCTCTTAGCTGATGTCTTTATTCATCCAAGGACTCTCATGAGCGTTTAGTTTGTTCTTTCCCTCTAGCTGAATATATTTTTTCCACACCCTGTTTAAGGTACTTTTAAATGTTCCCCACTGTTGTCCTACACTGCTTTATCTTGCCAAGTCCTAAACCTCAGACCCTTCATTGATTTTTCACCAGTACTAAACTAGTTTTGTCATATTTTCAACTTCATTATCATCTTGAAGTGTATTAACTCATGATCTGCCACCCAGATGGTCCTCTACTTCTGTTTCTCTTATCTCTGCTGGTTCATTCCCCATTACCAGTTCAAAAAGGGAATCCTCCTCCATTATTGACCATTTTACATATTGAATGAGAAAGGTATCTTGTGTGCAATGAAGAAACTCTGTTCCCTAATCCCCTTTGTCCCCCTCTTCTGCCTAATTGATAGTGGGCTAATTGAAGTTCCCCCACAATTACTGTTGTTTTTTCATTTCCCTAATTTGTCTGCATATTTCCTCCAACTCCCTTCCCCTGTTAGGTGGTCTCAGAAGCTATGACTATTAATGTTATTGATCTTTTACTATCATATTCCTTTATTCTGTAGAGACTGCCACCATAGTGTCATGGCTAGTAGAGCTGCTGTTTCAAAGCTCCAGTGAGAGGAGTTCAATCATGACCTCTGCAATCTGTGCAGAGTTTGCGTGTTCTGTAACCACAAGTTTCGTCCAGGTGCTCCAGTTTCCTTCCACGTTCCAAAGAAGTGTGGGTTGGCAGGCTGGTTGGCTAGTATAAATTGCTATGTGTAAATGAGTGGTATATTCTGAGGGCTGTTGAAGGGAATGAGGAGGGAATAAAATGGGGTTAGTGTTGCATTAGCGTAAATAGATGCTTGATGTTTGGCATGGACTTGATGGACCAAAGGGCTTTTTCTACGCTATATAACTTGGACTTTATATTGACTTTTATTTCTGAAAATCAAAAAAAAACTGCAGATGCTGGAAATTTTAAATAAAAACAGAATCTGTGGGAAGGATAACAGTTAAAGTTCCAGGTTGAAAACAAAGGGTCTTAGATCTGTAGAGAGTTAACTTTCTCCCACAGACGCAGCCTGACCTACAGAGTATTTCCAGCATTTTCTGTTTTTTATTTAACATTTGTCTCATAGCTACTTCCCTTTTCATGCCATTGTGATCCTTAAGTAGTGTAACTTCGTCTCCTTCCCCCCCCACCACCACCAACCCCCCCCTCCCCCCCACCACCACCACCAACCCCCCTCCCCCCCACCACCCATTCTAAATATACCCTGCAATGTTTAATTCCCAATTCTAATTTACCACAACTGTGTCTGGTTCCTCCAACAAATGATTGCCTCCAGCTCCCTTATTTTATTATGGGCAACATGTGCCACTTCATGAGCAGTTTATTGCATTTGTAATAGGATTTCCTCTCATGATATTGTTAGCCATTTCTTTCAACTCCTGTTCTGTTACTGACTGGTCTCTTGCAATCAATATCCTTCCTTATTTTGCTATGCTTTCTTTATGTATTTTGTTCATATTTAGGCTGAATGTTTCTTCTAGACCCCTTGCTTTCTGCTAAGTTTAAAACATTTGTTACCTGACATTTTAATCTTTCCACTTGGTCACTTGTCTCATTCCAGACCTAGTGCCAGTATTCCATGACAAGAAGCCCCTCTTTCATACATCAGCCTGAGAGTCATCCTGATCTGTTTGCTTCAATGTCAGTTTTACTCAGGGCTTGGACAATAATCTAGGGCTATTTTCTAATACTTTTTCAGCAGGGTCCTCCCTTTTCCCAATTTCCTGAGAAACCCTTAGCCCTGGGACTAGGTGGGTGATGCATCTTGTGGGATTTTTATATGATTAAAAATATGCATTTGTTTGTGGTAGACATAAAGGCATGCATGCTGGGCTGCTATGATATATGGTAAATGTTGTTCAACTATGGACTGGCGTGTACAGTGATGTGCATCTGTTGGTCTGTTGGTGGTAAATGAGGGAGATGTGTTGCCCAACATACCAGTATGAACACTTTGCTCCTGGGATCTTTAATACACCACATATTTGCAATCTGATAATTCATTTCTGAAGTACTGTGTCAACATGCTTTGTATGCTAAGTTCTGGAATGGGGGGGGGGGGGGGGGGTTAAGCCCATAAGTTGTATGTAGATTTCAAAATGGCTGAATGCTGGTGATCTGCTCCATTTATTACAGTGCTGGTTCAATCATGTAGGGTATTATCAGAAGGGGTTTTGCGATAGTATCAAAATCATGATCAAACAGCTTCAGAGGCTGTATGTTCAGTTAATTCTGCATGGAGTGCCCCAATGAATGCATAGACAAGGGGTTGATTAGTTAGGTGAGCTCAGGGTGTCCATGCATTCATTAAGCCCCAGTGCATGTATTCCCCTGTCTGTTCACTATTTATTGGTGTAAAACTATAATGCTATCTTGAAGTGCTGTTATTTAAACTTGATTAAAAGTAGGACATTTTGCTGCCTTTACTTGCAAATCAGAGAATTAAGCTGACCTTTATAGACAATGCAAATTTGTAAAACAGATTATACAGTTTACAGTAAAATGAGCATAACTAAATTGGGTTTGCACAGGAAATTGCAGTCATTAACTTTTGGAATAAATTGTAAATTTTATGCCATATTGGAGTCCCATAAATTTTCCACATTAGGATTGTATTAATGTAGTTCTTTTATATCACAGAAAAATTTGTCTTTGAAGTTAGGAAAATTGCTTTTTTGGAATTTAGTTCCCACGTGAAAAAATGTCACTACCTATAGAACGAAAGGAGATTGCATGAAATGTGCTGTTAAGGTGCATTTCAAGAGGAAAGTGAGGGGTGTGGTGGGAACTAATCAGTTAAAATGATCTTTTTTGGCAGTCACAAGTGCCAAATAAAACAAAAGCTTCTGAATTGGTGGAGGGAAAAGGAAGTCTGGTGCACTATCCATCAACTGTGGAAATACGAGTTTATGATTGAATGAATTGTTAATGGAAGTACACAGACTTAAAGGAATCTAAGTTGTCACAAGAGGTTTTCTTGAATTCTTGTACTTAAGCATTGAATATGTTCAGAATTGGTTGGAAAGAGGAACAAAATACTGGGTTGAACTTTATATAAAATGCAACGTAATTTTAGAAAGAATGTTCATTTAAAACATTTGGCTCAGTTTTAAAAATGTAAATTTATATTTTAATCGTAAGAACATAAGTAAACAGGAGGATAAGTTGGCCAGATGGTGCCTCCAGGTCTTGTCTGATGCTGAGCAACTCTGGCCAATCGTTAGCCTTTGGCTTCATTCTTGAATCCACTCAGGAGATTGAAGGGAAATTACCCGTGTTTCCAAAACCTAAGCATATTCAGCAGTCCTTGTCTAGTTATAATGAACCTTTGATGGTAAGAATGTTTTCCGTGAACCCAAAACCTTGAAGGCTAAATACCTTAAGGAGGAAGCAAATTTTGCTTGATTAACATTTCCTTTATATTGTTTTTGACAGGCAATATAACTTATGGTTAATCAAAATGAAACTTTATCTGAAGATGCTTGCATTTTGGAGATTGAGCATTTTTTTTAAAAAAAACATTGATGGAAAATTGATTCAAAAACTATTGTTGCATAATAGATTTAACTCAATCAGGCTTTGATGCATAAATCATGTATATACAGAAAACTGAATTTCCCCAGCAAGTTTGTACAGCATCCAGCCAAAAAGCATGAACATGATTGGCTAAAAAATATAAAATCCCCTTTAGACTAAGGTATGAAATAAGCTTGAGACTAACATTGAGAACAAACATCGTTCAGTGCTGTGCATAAATCTCTACTAAATTTTCTTCTGCAAAATCGTGATCAAGATATGGCAAATTTTAGAATGGTTTTCAACTCGAATGAAATTTTCCCAGCATAGCATCATCTTCCTGCAGTCAAAGACATGGATTTGGACATAGTGGACCCAGTGGATTGGGTGTACAAAGCTTACAAACATGAAAGCAGCTGGTTAAAGAAGAAATGCCATGAGAATGCGACCTAAAATTTTACAAGTCAGTCCAGCCATTTCAAAGGAAAGATTATTCATCGAGAACAATATCTGGAGTTACTAAATTTTGCATTTGGTTACCTTTGAAACCTTTAATTGTAGTGAACAGGCTAAATGGGGCTTCACAACATTATGAAATCCAGAATTTTGGAACACAAAATATATGCATCAAGCATATCATCTGCTTGTAAGATGCACTTTAAAAGACCCTGTGAAGCAATTTATGAATTGAACCAATTTATTTGAACTTAAGCCAAACCATTATGGCAAAGGGGTGGAGGTGGGGGAGAGTACTATCAAGTTATCTCATTTTTTTTATTTTCTTGCTCTCAAAATAAACAGATTATTCTATTAACTTTAGTAACTTTAAACTGTAAGATTTGAATTGATTGTGTGAATATGCAACTAGTTCTGTGGATAGCAACTCTGATGACTTGTCCAATAAAATTAACTTGGCTGCATTTGAATAAAATCAGGATCCTGTCATTCATAATTTTTGAAAAAAAATTAACTTTTGTAAATCTGAAATACATCATAATACTTGATGTGCGGGAGTATTGGGAGAGCTGTCCCATCGACTGGTTAAGCAACAGCGTGATATAGTTGTACTCAGAATCATACTTTACAGAAAATGTGCTAGTGTTCTTGATCGCAATTCTTGAAAACATCCTACTGATGGAACAGACCCACCAGAGGTGGTTATATAGGCAGGGGGGAGTGTAGTCCTTGTAGTCCTCAACATTAGCTCCAAACCCCATGAAGTCTGACATCAGTGTCAAACATGGGGAGAAGGCCACCTCCTGAGCACCACCACAGACTGAGCTGGCTGAGTCTTGAAGGTCAGTGGCCAGACTGGATCTGTGACAGGTAGTGCATGAATGAATATGAGGGATAAATCTACATGATTTTGACCTCACCAGCTGACTGGTGGCAGATACAACTGTCCACGATAGCATTGGTAGGTACAGTGACCAAGGTACAGTCTCTATTGAGACCCACTCCTGCCTTCACACTAAAGATATCCTTCATCTTTGGTGTGACATTACAAACATGTATGGCATAGACTTAGAACAGGTCTGACTGCAGGGTTTGCACCTGAAATGTCGACAGTTCCTTTCCCCCCACAGATGCTGCTTGACCTGCTGAGTTCTTCCAGCAGATTGTTGCTGTAGATTCCAGCATCTGCAGTCTCATTTCTCTCTGACTGCAAAAACTTAGTCATACAGCAGGAAAACAGACCCTTCGGCCCACTGAGTCTATGCCAACCATGAAGCAGTTACTTACATTAATCCAACATGAATCCCATTTTATTCTCCCTACATTCCCATTATCTCTCCACTCCTCTCCTCTGCCTGCCTGCCCCCCTTGCCAGATTCCACTACTCGCCTACAAACTGTATGGCCAATTAACTTAGCAACCCATGCACCTTTCACATATGAGAGGAAACCGGAGCACCTGGCAAAAACCCATGCAGTCATGTGGAGAATGAACAAACTCCACACAACACTGGAAGTCAGGATTGAATCAGTGTCATTGGACTGTGAGGGCAGCAGCTCTACTCTCTGTGTGCCACCCTTTGGGTGCTTATAAGGCATTATGGACTATCAGCAGTGACAGAAATGTAGACTGCCACAATTTTTAAGCTCATGGCCTGGCATGTCCCTCACTCAATTCACATTTTCTTATGACAGAGGAGGAGGCCATTTGGTTCATTGAGTCTATGCCAGCTCTCAGAGCAATCCCATCAATGCCCTTGCCCTATTAATCAATCCCCTTGTAACCCATTCTTTCACTGGTATCCATTAAACCCCCATCTACACACTGCCTATTAACCCACACATCTTTGGGATGTGGGGGGAGAAAAAAAAACAGGGGTCTGGGGGGGTGGGGGGGAGAAACTTCCAGGAGAATGTGCAAACTCAACACAGACAGCACCAGAGGCAGCAGCACAACCTTGATGCTTCACTACCGCTCCACCATTACCATTGAGCCAGGTGTTCAAAACTGGTTCAGTGCGAGTGCAGAAGGTCATGCTAAGAGCAACATCAGGCATACGTAACAAATCGCATTTCTGAAACTGCAAAAACAGCGCGCAATAAATAGAGTAAACAATCTCACAACCAATGGATCAGTTTGAAGCTCTGCAGTTCCACCACATCTTGTCATAAATGATGGTCGACCACTAAATAGCTAATGTGAAGGGGAAGAGGCTCTGAGAACATTCACATCCTCAAATGGCTCAGTTGAGTGCCAGAGAAATAGCTGAAGCATTTGTGACCATGAGCAGCCATAAATAGATTATCTCAGCTTCCTCCTGAGATCCCAACAATCATTCGCCAGGCTCTAGCCAATTTAATTCACTCATGTGATAGCACAAGGTACAGCAAAGGCTGCATCCCAGCTGTAGTACTAATTACCTGTACTCCAGAACTAGCTGCGCATCTGGCCAAACTGTTACAATACTGGCATCTACCCAACAGTGTGGAAAATTTCCTGGTATGTCCATCACAAGCAGGGCAAATCCAATCGGACTGATTACAGCCCAATCAGCCTACGCTTAGTCATCAACATATTTGAGGATGTCATTGATGTTGCTATAGGTCGTCGCTTACTCATCCCTAATCTCGGCAATGCCCAGTTTGGATTTTTATCAGGATTATCAACTCTAGATCTTATTACAGCCATGGTCCAAACGTAGACCGAAGAGTTGAATTCCAGAAATGAAGTGAGACAAGAGTGACAGATCAAGGCAGCATTTGACCAGGTTGTTGGCATCAAGGTCCCCTGGTAAAACTGAAGTCAACAATATCAAGGGAAAACATTCCGGTGGTGGGAGACATAGTTCACACAAATCAAAATTGTTGTGTATTGCTAGAATTTATTTTTGCTGTTCATTGCTAATCTCTGTGTATGAAGAATTGCACCTATGACAGAATCACTACCCAAAAATAGAAAGAACATTAATTTTGTCCAATAACAGCTGGTTAAAGAAACCTGATAGGCTCAACAAACTGCTTGCAATCATTAACGATGCAAATATTTCTTACTTTCGGAATCTTTAGTAGACAGCCCTTGCCCTACACTGGTAATCTCAAAGTTAAATAAACTCTGTGGGGCATCAGCTTGGTACTGGTTTATCTGAATGTTTTTATACGGGTCCTCCTCAGGTTCGGCAGGGTTTCGTTCCTGTGAACGGTTTGTAACCCAAACAGTTCACAAGTTGGAAATGTGGCTGCCAACCTAGTTTCCCCACAGTAGAAGATGCCTGCAGCCGCTCAGCAGCCGGCAAATCCATCCATCCAGTCTCTTAAGCACTTGTTTGTATGTATGGGTTGTACATATGTTGGGTGTTTGTAACCTACTCGTCACTTCTGGGAATGAAAAAAAATTACTGTTCACAAACTACATTTTGAAAAAGACAATGGACTAGAAAGTTAAAACACCCAGAAGCTAGTGGACAGTTGCCCTTGAGAAGGTTCAGTAAACTGTTGCAATTATATATTGGATACCAGTGTCTGAAACAAGGATTCACACCTTTAAACTGAGAAGTCGATTATTCAAGACAAACATCAGGAAGTAATTGACACAAAAGGCAGTGAAACCTGGAACACTCAATGCCAAAAGAACTTGCAGCAAGGTCATTTGAAAAAGTTAAAACGCGTGTCTTTTTCTCAATCAAGTGTGGTTAATAGCTTCATGGAATAAAGGCTGGGAAATGAAGCAAGGATCAGTCCGTCAGGCTTTTGAGGAGGTGAAGGTCAGACACTCACCCTGTGTTCCCAAATGCCTGATTAATTACTACCAAATGGAGCATTTTCTGACCTGATCACATTGTTTTTCTTCCATCATTGGTTCCCTCTACAATGAGAAAATACTTCTGCCAAAATGCATTAACTAAATTTATCAATGTCAAATTTCTTCGTTTTTCAACTAGTTCTTTTTTTTTGCTAGTTAGTTTCAATATTTGATATAAATTGGATTTGGTATCCAGAACAAAGAATAGGTCCACCACCCAAGACTTTGGAGCAGGACTCCACATAAGGTATCCTTGATATGACTTTGCACTTCTGGAAATGCTGAGCCTATTTTTATTTGAGACTTGTTCCACACAACTCTTGATTTGTTCAAATCCTGGATTGTACTCTGAAAAATGTGAAAATATTCAATTGTTTTTAATTATTAACTAAGTCTGATAAACATTTGTATCTGTTTGAAAGGTGGACTACCTCTTCCCAGCTTCCCCTCCCAAGAATTAGAGGCACATAGGTTTTAACGCAGGTACCATTCATTTTAAGATTGAAAACTAACTGGTCACAGTGCTTGTGTGGGTCGTGGCGTCCTTGGTTAACTATGTTATTATCTTTTATGTAACCACATGAGGCAAGATAAGGAGAACTTTTGAAAAGGTACTGCTCAGTTTTTGAAGGCTTAAATTCTCAGCTCATTTGTTGCAGTTAAATTTAGTTTTTAAGTAACTTTTCACCACTTAGATTCTGGATTTTGCTGAAATAGCAGTAAATTCCAATTGTTCAGGTTTATTTCCAGAAATCATTATTATATTTTCATTATGATTTCCACCATCATGTGAGTGGGTAAGAACTGTAACCTATAGGTATCCAATTTTGAAATTATTTTGTTTATGCACACATTATGGAGATGTGATCAAGCTGAAGGAAGAAAAGCAGGAAAATGAAGCCATAACATTCCATTTCAGTGTATTTTGAAACAAGTGGAATCTGGAGAGTGATCTGCATCAGTTTTATTATTGACCTTTGTTACTTGTGCCATGATTTAGTTTCTACTTAGTCTCTTGGAGCCACTATCAATAACTTTCGCAGTGATAACTTGGATTCTTAGCAGGATTAATCCACACTGACTTTTAAGTATGACCTTAGTTTTGACAATTGGAAAAGGGATGGAAGCACATGAATAAAAAATCTGAACAACGTGTGTGTTTGATTCAATAAGTAACATTTTGTGCGAGTCTAGTCATAATTGTGTTGCATTGTTTCTCCTTGCTTGAAGTCATTTAAGGTTCTAGGAAATTTGCCAGTTTGGAAATGCTCAAGGCATGTTCCATAACTGCCTGCTTCAATGGACAGTGGTTACCATTGAATATGAAGTACTTTCTACTGAAATAACTTTAGACTGGAGTTCCTGCTTAAAATGTGAAAGCATTAGCAGTCCCATCAAGGGCGATGTTAAGATTGTTGTTAGAGCTCTTGGCCAAGATTTTCTTGTGCCCTCACCAGCTTGCAATTTTGTATTTCATAAAGGGAATGAGCAGAAAATTACAGACTGTGAGCACAGAGGCTGAATAAATAATTTTAAAATCTGTACTCAATGGTTAAACTGTAACAGGTTAACAATATTTCGCACTGAATCCTTGCAGAGAACCATGAAGAACAGGTAATGAGAACTGGCCTTCCTGGAAATTGAAAGTTTTGGCTATGTATTGTATTTCCAATTTATTGAAATGGATTACACTACCATTTAACATTTCGTAACTTGCATATACCTGCCAAATAACATACCAATAAGTGTAATTGTATTTTGATTAAGTGTGATGAAATGTTGATTCAGTTGTGCATTTAAAGTAGCATTTTAATTTCAAAATAATCAAATTGAAGAGCAAATTGCATCATGTTACAACTTGTGGCAAGTTTAAAAAAATTATTGATGTCATTGATTGTGGCTTGGTTGGGAAGGGACAAGGTACAGGGAAGAAAGAAAACATCTCTTGGGGTAAAAAGTTTGTCAAGGATTCGGTTCTTAAAGCTGAAGATATTTAAGGATAACTCCATTCTAAAGTGCTTAAGACCTATTCTAGACTGTTTTGCATCACTGTATTCCAAAGGGATATTGGTCAGGAATTAAATTCACTGCACAGTAATGATAATGTACATTGGCGAAAGTCAATGGAATTAGGATGCCTAAATGAAATTGAATAGAAATCAAGACAATATTTTGCAAAATGACCTGAGAAAAATATCTCATCAATTCTGTATGTGTAAATCTTGATCAACTTACCAAATTGTTGATAGGACCCTACCTAAACCATTCTAACCCTATTAATTTATTTGGAATTAATGAGCAAAAACATTTTCTCCAGCTATATTTTCCTGTCTTTCGCACCAAAAATGTTTCAGTTATAGAAGAATGTACTGAAAATCGTAGATTTTACCAAAAACTTGGGATTTGACCAAATATCTTTTTCACCAAGTAATGAACTGAGTTAATCATATGTCATAATTTCTTGGAGAAATTATGTAAACCGCATACACTATAAGTAAATTTCTTTCAGTTGCATTGTTCCTTCAAATTCTGAGGATGAGTTTCTTCGCTTTCAGTTTAAGACTGCAAGATATGTATGCTAAGAACGCCTGAGGACAAATCTCTAGGAAATACCACTTGACAAATTCTTCCAATTGGAGAATGAGCTAGTTATCCTTCCTCCTATCCTGATGTCCAACCAATTCCCAGCCCAGGTCATGAGATTACATTCAATTCTGTGCAGTTTTATTTTGCTGTTAACCTTGTAGAACTGTACCGAATGCTGTCTTCAAATTTATATAAACACCATGAGTAGGTGCTACCATTTCCATCATCCTAGTTTAATTTCCCCAAAATCCTAATCTGTCAAACCAAAGCAAATCTTCAGTGGATACTTGGTTACTGAGTTTATTCTAGTCTTGGATCAATAAATTCTGCAATATGAGAGTTGTGAAAGAAAGTGATATTAAAGTAGCATTTTAATGATATTATGTGGCATAACAGACTGAAGAGGTAGGAGAGGCTGCTATGATGTTATGAAGTGGTGGTGTAGTGTGATTATTCTAAAAGCCTGAGACTTGACTTGAACAGTGACCGACATGTAACGTAAATTTGACATTGACAAAAACATTAAATATTCAGAAATAAAGGGGTCTCTGTAGAAAAATGACCTAATTATTACCACGTAATGAGATGCTATTTTGAAGTTCTGTGTACATAGAGAAATATTTGGGAATAGTCAGGCAGCATCTCTGGAATGAGAAGCAGAGTTAACATTTCAGGTCAGAGATCCTTTGTCAGAACTGGGAAAGAGATTGAAAAGAGCTGGTTTTAATTTATAGCGAAGGTGGTGGGATAGATGAACAAGACAAAGGGAATATCTGTGATAGGGTGAGGCTGGGTCAAATGGATTAATGGGAGCAGTTAAAGGGTGAATATGCTTCATCTGTATTATGTTGCTAATAACAGGGCTATGGGACTGAGTCAATCATCACAGATGGATGATTTGCAGCAGAACTGACCAGTACTGATTAGTCAGAGAAGTGAGTTCGAGATTGACTCAAAGGTTGCAGTGTGCCCAGATGGAAAATGTGTTGTTTCTGAAGCTTGCTTTGGGCCTTATTGTAATAGGGCAGGAGGCCACAGACAGGTCAGAGTGGGTTGAAGATTTATATTGATAGGCAACTGTAAGCTCAGGGTCGCTCTGGCAGACTGAACGTGGCTTCTTCACGAAGTGATCGCCACGTCTGCATTTGGCTTCTCTGATGTAGAGAAGATCACTTGTGAACATCAAAGTGCTCTAGATTGGAAGAAGTACAAGTGAATTACTGCTTCACTGGGAAAGATTGGGTCCCTGGATGGTGGGAAGGGAAGAAGTGCTAGGATAGGTATTGCATCTCCTGCAGTTGCAAGGGAAAATGATGTAGGGTGAGGAATGGTTGGTGAGAATGGAAGAGCAGATCAGGACCTCAGAGAACCGTGTCTTTGAACTGATGAAAGGGGACAGGAAAGGTAGATGTATCCAGTAATGGAATCTTGCTGGAGCTGTGGGAAAATGCAATGGATAGTCCATTGATTGTGAAGGCTGGTGGGGTGAAGGTGAAGACAAGGGGACCTCTATCCTTGCTCTCTGTAGGTGGAGAAGGGTTGAGAGCAGAATTGTAGGAAATCGATAAGACAGCCAAGGGCCCTGTCCACTATGGTAGTGGAGATATGTTTCAGACATGTCTTCGGCAAGCCTCATTGTTGGAGCAAAAATGATGGAGGTGGAGGAACTAAGAGAATGGAATGAAGTCATTGAGTAATACAGCATGGAAACTGACCCTTCGGCCTACCGAGTCCATGTACTCATTATATAAGGCATAATGGCATTGTTTTGTGGATATATTCAAATCAGATATGTTGTCTCCACAAAACTTCATTTTGAAATTATATTTCCTTTATTAATAATACTGTGACTCTTAATTTATTCATGAGACTCCAACAGCTTTCTTGTCCTTGCACCCACTAAAACCTGACCATTCAATTTCCACATTAGGTGACTGTGCAACTGTGTGCTTCTTGGGAACTATCCCACTCGTGTTCAAATCTGCTGTTACTGCCCTTCTACCTACAAGCCTGATCTGTCTACCCTTGCAAAACTATTCCATCTGCAAGCTCCTTTTTCTTTCAAGTTGTATAAAGTTTTATCTTCCAAAGTCAAGTCCATCTTTTCCACAATGAAAACTTTAAACTCTTAAATGTAATTTCTGCACCACTGGAACATTGAAATAACCTGAATCAGAAGCAGATATTATCGTTTGTACAGCATCTGTTATGCAGCGTCTGCTAGTTTTGATACACTCGACTACACAGTCCTCCACTGCTGTCTCTTCACTTTTCCAGCTTTATGAAACTGTCCTCACCTGGTTCCACTTTTGGCTCCCGTAACTTGCAAATCCTGAGAAATGGCTTTTCCACACTATTACCTCCCCAAAGTTTTTTATTTTCCTTAACACCACCCCCTCCTGTTTCTCATCTGTGAGTTACACCACAGTGACGTCATTCAGAGATGCATCTGGTTGCACATGTCTTCTGATTGCTCACTTTTCGTCATTAATTCTCAGTGGTCCCTTCCTGATCACTTTCTTAGACTGAACCAGAGTATTAATAGCCTCCAATATCCTGTATTACTGAGTACAGTATGAGTTGAGCTTGAAACAGCAAGAACCTTTTTAGTTCCACTCTTTTGGGCAATCTGGATTAAGTACCTCAAATGTAGATACAAGAGACTGCAGATGCTGGAATCTGGAGCAACAAATGAGCAGCTAGAGGAGTTCAGATGAAGGGTCTTAACCTGAAACATCAACTGTCCATTTCCCTCCACAGGTGCTGCCTGACCCACTGAGTTCCTTCAGCAGTTTGGTTTTCTTTTGCTTTAAATATCCCAATTCTTTGGGAGTGGCTTTGCAGGCATGGGTTCCAATTAATTTTGCACAAGAGATGCAGTAGGTTGGTTTATTGGTCTTCCTCTTTCAAATACATATGTATTTTAGACTGTTAGGTCATAAGCTTCAACTGCAGTGTGTAAGGATCTGGCAAATGAAATTTTCATAGATCTGGAACAAAAAAATAAATTAATAGACACAATCGCAGTGTGAGGACTGAAAATATTAAAACTTAGGCTGTAAGTATCACTTTACAAATGTTGCAGTTGTATCGGGGGAATTTTTAATTTCAAAACGTGTATCCTTTGATTTGTAATTTTATGTCAGACATGGGGAAAATGTATTGAATACGCTTGAGGTTTATTTCATTGACACAGTGCACAATTGTAGTACTTTACTGCAAGGTCATGTCACAGTTGTTGATCCAGGTGATAACTGAAGTTCAAAAGTGCATTATCTGTAAGTCTACCTTAAAATATGAGCAGTGCAAATTCTGCTTATTAAACTAAGCCTTGATAAATGCCTACTATTTATTGGATTCTGGGAACATCTTGACTCAAGTTTATTGAGCCAACAAAAGTTGGATTTGAGTTTTTTTTGGAACGTTGCTAAGCTTAACCAGACCTTGGGGGAAGTAGCTGGATGGGGTCAAAACCAAGGGAAAAGTCTATCCTAGCCTTTGTGAACATCCAGTGTGTTTTCCCAAAGGTCAGCGACAAATACAGGAAAGCAATGTGGTTTAACAAAAAAGGAATACAATTTCCATTTTCAGAACATTTGTACGCTAGTTTTGTTTGAGATTTCTAGCTTGAGAGTGAGTGGTTGCTGCAGTCGGTTTAAGTAAGATGTATCTCTTGTTTTTGTTCGCCCCTCCCCACCCCAAAGCCTGAAAGAATAGATCCAAGTGCTTCAAGACAAGGCTACGATGTGCGGTCAGATGTTTGGAGTTTGGGAATCACATTAGTAAGTACTGTTCCAATGTATTGGCAAGTAAATGTGATGGAAATGAAACAAACGTTGTAATATGGAGAATTTATATTTGCCTGATCATCATTAAGAGTTGTATGAAAGAATGACAATATTGGTCAATTAAGAATTATTTTTTAAAAAAGCTTACATTTTAAAATTCTGTTCTCTAGTATGAGCTAGCCACTGGACGATTCCCATATCCAAAGTGGAACAGTGTATTTGATCAGCTAACCCAGGTAGTAAAAGGTGATCCCCCGCAACTCAGCAATTCTGAAGAGAGGGAGTTTTCTCCCAGCTTCATCAACTTTGTTAACTTGTGGTAAGAATTATCCAAATGTAGTTACAAATAATGTCTTACCTTGTTAGCACATTTCACTTTTCTGCCTCTTCTATTTTTGTTACAGCAGCACATAACTATTTTCAAATTGCCTCCAAGGTTGCTCTCTAACATTGGTGCTGGTACCCACGTATTGAATATCACAAAGCTGCATCTTCATAACACCATCTGCCCTGAAGCTCTTTAACTACAGCTTAAGTTAATTCTAGTCTTGTCTTCTTGTTGCAACCAGATTCCGATCCATACCTCTACAACAACATTCACACTTTAGTTGTATTGAATCATTTTTGGTTTTAAAAGCAGTAAAAGTTTGAACTTTAAGGCCAACAAAGCAATCAATCATTCTTGACTTAAAATAAGTTGAATTGAGGTCAGCAGGATACAGAATGTTTCAGTTTTCTCAGCTATATGCATTTCAATTACATTTCTTTTGCTCTGCCCATGCCGGCTATTTTAGACATCCTGCTTACACTTCATCTAATCCTAAAGATTATTTAATATGATGTTGCTCAGATGTTGCTCAAATGTTGCACTGTGAATACAATCTTCCCTTTGCCTTCTGTGTTCTTATTCTCAGTCTGTGTGGTCTCGTCTGTTGTACCAGAATCTAATTTTGGAGCTTCAGTTTAGATGAGATCTGCTGTTTTCCTGATCACATAAAAAAGTTGGCTTGTTTTATTTCTACCTAATGGAATCTATGAAGATTAATGCAACTGCCATGTTGAGATCTGACATTTTTAATAAAACAAATAATCTAATACTAGTAGAAAAATGGTGAGTAGGGCACTGATGGCCTGGTTCGACCCAAATGAATTATTTCTGTATTCACTTAAATATTTAATTGACACCAGATATTAACAATATTCAAATTATTTACATCCTTGTGGCCTGGCAAGATATAGTTGACTTTCTTAATCTAGAGGTATATATTGAAGTTCTTTGAGTTGCAAAATAATTCTGATTTGGAGGTTTTCAGATTTGGAATATAGAATCAGTTTCTGATGTACTATTTTGCTCTTGTGTTAGAATAGATCTGCACTTTTTAAGCACAAATACCAACACCTTTCTTTGCAAACACTCCAGTTCAATGTGCCTTGAGCTTTTAATTTTTGTATTTGTTAATCTTAATCCATCCAGTAAGTGTAGGCATTACAGTATCTACATGCATTAGATTTTTGCTGCCCATCGTATGTGTGCGAGGTTTCAACTGGGGTTTGGAATTCATTGAACGGTAATGAAAATATTCAATTCTAGATGGCCTTATAAAGTGTACATTTCATTACCAGTTTACTTTCACAGATTATCTGCAAGACTTGTTAAGGATTAAAGTTTATTGATCTCACACTATGATTCTTAGGGGACACATTGTCACTTGAAATGCTTCAAGAGCTCATTTGATAAATTATTCATTGTCAGTGTGGAAGATGGTTTTTAATTCCTTTAATCTCTGATCTGATCTTGTTTTTTGTTAAAAGAAACTGATTTGGTACTGAATGCTGCTTTTCTAAATCTCCATGTTCAGTGGTTCGTGAATGATCCATTCTCAAAAACCACCATTAACCAGTTACACTTAATAGAGAATTTATATTTTAGGAAAGCCTTTTGTTTCTATACTCTTAGTTATGTGTTTATGTAACATGGGACTTAATGGAGAGGAGTTGAGGTTCATACCAATAAGTTGTAAACTTCCCTGAGCAGCTGCCATTTTAATCTATCGTTCTTTCCTAATGTCTGAATAAAGAGAATTGCTGTAGGTTTCATTGTGCTATCCACACCCTTGGTTAAGGAAGATGCACAAACTGGAAATATTTCAAAAAAAAAATTGCCTTGTAAAATTTTAACACACCATGTAGGTTGCCCTAATAAGTGCAGAAACTAATTTGGTAGCTTGGATGCACTGTTTGCCAAGGTAGGTGGGTCATTTTTGGGCTTGAATTACTGTGTCCATGCATTGAAGGTGCTATCTTGGTAAAATAGGAAATTGCAAAGTTTTGATGGAAGAATAGTATGTCCAGATATGAAACTTGAGAGAGCATGGTGTTCCCATAAGCTTACTACACTTGCTTTCCATTTGCTAATGGTAACTGGTTTCAGTGGTATTGCCAAAAAACCCACCTTATTCCTGAATAACCTGCTAACATATTCTTGATCATCAACATGGAAGATGGTTTACTTGACAAGTTACTATAGCAGTGTTGGCTTGCTAATCTTGCAAGACAAAATTGTTACCTTCAAAAGGGGAAGGGAGGATTTTTCATGAGTGAGAGAGGAGGGAAAAGATCCCTCCAAATCTGTCAAAACTCCCCTTGTTACCGAGCTTCCATTTGAAGATGAGTTACCACCATCCCTCTGTATACTTAATGTATCTCTTGTATCTCTTTCAGCCTTACAAAGGATGAGTCCAAAAGGCCAAAGTATAAAGAGCTTCTGGTAAGTTCAGTTTGTTAATCCATAACTTGTGCCAAACCTTTTCATTTGCTGTTTTAACTGCTAATAATGATTTTATGTACTCTTAGTATATATTTTCAAAATACTGAATAACCTCCACTAATAACAGCAAAAGACAAGCATCTCCGTCAGTGTAATTTTGTTCTCTTTTTTTAATCTGATTTCAGGCTATCGATGCCATCATTTCTTGTTCCATTTCCTTTGTAATGTTGCTGTTTTAAGACTGTTAATATAGGAGCCATATGCATATGGTCTCTTTCTCAATTCAGTCCTAATCTGGATACTAAAGAGAAAAACAAGTCATAGACTTGTAGCAAACATGATGTAAATGGATTAAAGAACCATTGCAGTAACAATAATCTCATTTTAATTCTAGACATGATATATCTGGTGCACTACCATCGTATTCTCTTGAAAGCACTTAAGAATCATGTCAGACCAAAATTATCACATTTATTTTCTCAGGAGATGATTATTAAAACTCTAAGTAACTAGCTTTGTTTTATTTGGCTAATGACTAACTTGCATTTTAGTGGTTTCAGTGTTAACGACATCCCAAGGTGCAAAGCAACACATGTTAGAAAAAGTGGCCAAAATGTTTGAAGTAGACACTTGAGCTGTTTGTAAAAAGCTAGTTGGCAAGGCTTATGAATCGAAGAGCTTTCTCTCCCAATAATGGGTAATCAAGGCAACAAAATTGAAGTGAAAACACATTATTCGATTGTTAAAGTCATAGAATTATAGAGAATGGAAACAGGCCATTTGATTCAATCTGTCCCCACAGACCAGTGGGTACCCTTCTGTATTAATCCCATTTCCTACCACTTGGTCCATACCCTTTATGCCCAGGCAATTTAAGTGCTTATCTGGAAACTTAAATGCTGTCAGTACCCCAGCTTCAACCACACTCTGCGGCAGTGCAGTCCAGGTATTCACCACTCGCTGGGTGAAGTAGGTCCCTTTTGTATCTCCTCTAAATCTGTTTCCCCCTTTCTCTAAATCTGTGTCTTCGAGCTTTATCTATCTCTGATCCTCTGTAGGGAAAAAGTTTTCTGCAGTCTACCCTATCTACACCCCACATAATTTTATATACCTCAATCATGCCAAGGAGAACAGACCTAACTTTTCCAGTCTTTCCTCATAACTGAGCTGCTCCCTACCAAGCAACTTCCGAGTGAATCTCCTCTGCATCCTCCCCAGCGCTGCCATATTCTTCTTGTAGCATGGTGACCAGAACTGCATCACTGACCCAAGCTGTGTTCTGACCAAGATTTTATAAAGTTGGAGCATAACCTCCCTCCTTCTCTATTCAGTGCCCCAACTAATGAAGGCCAGTATTCCATGTGCCTTCCTAACCACATTATCTACCTGTGTTGCCACCTTCAAGGATCTATGGACTTGAACTCCAAGGTCCCTTTTTGATCCCCAACACTCCCTCAGCCTCACTAGTACTGTCACAGTGCATCACCTCACATTTATTCGGATTAAGCTTCATCTGCCATTTTCAACCCATTTCACCAACATATCGATATCTCTTGGCCTAAAACTGCCTATCACATGATCATCAACTCTACTAATCTTTGTGTAATCTGCAGACATGCTGATTTGTGCTTTCCACATCAAAGTCACTCATATATTATCATTAGGAAGAGTCCCAGCACCAATCCTTGTGGGGAAACCAGTCACAGGCATCCAATCACAAAACAACCTACCATCACCCTCTCTCCTTTTGCCAAGCCAGTTTTAGATCCAGTCTCCTAGGTGGGACTTTGTCAAAGGCCTTACTAGAGTCTGTATAAATCACATCCTGTCCTCATCAATACACGTTGTTACCTCTTCAAAGAATCCAGTAAAATTTGTCAGTCAGGATCTGGCCTTGACAAAGCCATGTCCAAGTGACCATTAATCCTCACCCTCAGAATTTTTTTCCATTACCTTCCCTCTCGTTGATGTTAGCCCCACAGGTTTATGGTTACCAGGCTTTTCCCTGCCTTTCCTGACAAGGAGTCCACGTTTGCTGACCTCCTGGATTGCTACTACATCTGGTACCTTGTTAAAAATCTCAGCCAAAGCCCCAGCTCTGGATAATCCCATCTGGTCCTGGGGATTTATCCACCTTTAAGCCTGCTAAGGCATTGAGTACCTCACCTACACTAGACCTTCATCTCCCTCTTCACTGAATTCTGGATCCACACACACATTGCACCTATTAACCATCATGGGCCCTGGTTATTCTTTTGCCCTTAAAATACTTACAGAATGCCTTTGGATCTACCTTAATCCTGTCTGCCTGTGGTTTCTCATGACCCCTCTTAACCTTCATAATTTAAGCACCTCCCTGCACTTTTTATACTCTTGACAGGCCTCCTGTCATTAGTTCCCAATACCTGTCATATGATTTTGCTTTTGTTAATCCAACTCTCAATATTCTTTGACATCCAGGGTTCCCAATACTTATTACCACTGGCTTTTACCTTACAGGAACACGTTGACCTTGAACTCTTATTATTTCTCCTTTGAATCCTTTCCACTATGCCAATGTAGACTTGCCTGCAAGTAGATGCTGTCAATCTGCCTTTGCCAGGTCTGCCTTTATGTTAATAAAATTGGCCTTCCCCAGTTTAAGAACTTTACTGATCCATCAATATCCTTTTCCAAATCACTAAAATAAATTATTTAAGATCATACCCTGATCTCAAAGTAAAGAAAAAAAATCATCAAACCCTCTGCTACTTTTTCTGTTTTTATAAGTGCGTTATTCTGGCTGTTCAGTCATTGAAAACCATTGAATTTAAAATATTAACTCATTTGTACTTTTCACAAACACTGATTGAAATGAATGTTTCTATAGTTTTCATTTTTATGGTTATAGCTGAGATGTATTCACCATTACCTAAAGACATTGGATTTTAGCAAAATACAAATAACCACGGATGGTCTGAGATAATACTGGAGCACTTAGCAGGACTTTATACAAAGTAGACATTCCATGTCTTAAATTTTGAGCATAAAGCAAAATATTCCCATTTGTAATAGAATGGATGCATAGAACTGGCAACAGCTGGTGGAGCTGCTTTCTCATGACTCCAGTGATCCTGGCTCAATCACAACCTCTGGTGCTATCTCTGTGAAGTTTGCACATTGCTCCTGTGATGGTGTAGTTTCCCACGTCCAAAGATATGCGGATTGCTAAGTTAATAGGCCATTATAAATTGCCCCTAATGTGTAGGTGAGTGACAGAATCTGAAGGTAGTTGAGAGGAATGTGGACAAAATTAAATGATATTTGTGTAGTTGGGTACTTGATCATTTGCTTTGACTCAGTGGTCTGAAGGCCCTGTTTCTGTGCTGTATAACCCTATGTTCCACTCAGGATCTGTGGAAAAAAAATATTTTGTGTTTCAGATTTAACTTTAAAACAAATCAGAATGATTTGTCTTTTTATAGTTTTCTTTCTTGAATATTGTTCATACTGAAATCTTCAGCTTAGGTTGACAAAATGATCAACTTATTCACTGATTAAGATTTACAGAATTGCATTATAAAATTGGACCAGTGAGGTCAAAAGTGGATACAAAATTAAGGAACAGAAAACGGAGTAATGGTTAGTGGCCTTTTTCATAGCAGAGGATAGTAAAGATGATTCGAACATTGATACTGCACTCTGATTCCAGGGATTAGTATTCAGACCATGTGAATAATCTTGGCTTGGGTATTCATTAACTAGTTAAGAAGTGTGTGCTCATGGGGGACTGGTGAGTGGGCGGGGAGTAAACGAAGTCATAGTCTGCTGAAGTGTACATATTAGATGAGTTTTAGGATTGAGCACTGAGGTGCTTAATTTTGGAAGAAAAATGAGAGGCAGCGTAGACTGAAATATTAATAGGGTGCAGTACCAGAGACATGGGATTGTATGCGGACAAATCTTGGAAAGTGGCATGACATGTTAATGAGGTTAGTTTAAGAAGGCAATGTATAAAACTAAACAGGCATGGAAGTCCAAAGCAAGAAAGTTATGCAAAACATTTTATAAATCATGGCTTAAACAACAGCTTCAGTTTCTGTGCAATTCTGGACACTGCACTTCAGGGAGGATGTGCAGAGAAGTTGTACCAAAAGGAATTGAAGGGATTGGAAAGTTTGGGATTATTATCCTTTGCACAATCAGTGTTAAGAGAAGATTTGAAAATCAGAGTCTAGATTTCTGAAATAAAAACACAAAATGCCAGAAACACTCAGCAGTTTAGGCAGCTTCTGTGGAAAGAAACAGAATTAATGTTTAAGGTTGAATAACCTTCAGTTCTACCTGACCAGTTAGGTGTTTCCAGCATCTTCTGAATTGTTAGCTGTTCAAAATTAGCTAAGGGTTTTCATTAAAAACAAAAGGTGTGGGTTAGTAGATTAATTAGCCACTGTAGGTTGCCCCTAGTGTGTAGATGAGTGGTAGAATCTTGGAGGGAGTTGATGAGAATGTGGGGAAAATAAAACTGGATTAATGTAAAGCGGTAGTTGAAAGGCAACGTGCACACGGGCTGAAAGGCATGTTTCCATGCTCTGCAATTCTATCATTAAAGTCTACGAAGAAACTGTTATCGGTGGCAAAGGGGTCAATTGTCAGAAGGCACTTATTGAAAGTAATTAGCAAAAGCACCAGAGATGAGAATTTATTTCTTGTAGATAGATATTAGGATTTGGAACCAACTACCCAAGACCGTGATAAAAGCAGATCCAGTGATAAAACTTGCAAAGGGGAATTAACTAGATGGTTGTGCAAGTGTTTTAAGGACTATGGGGGGGAAGGCAGGAGACTAGCAGAGTTCAGATGACTTTAATAATTGGCTTAGACACCATGTGCTGAAGGGTTTGTGCAGTATCTTTTGTGATTTTATTGATTCTGACATTAGGTTCAGTTCAAGTTCCTGGTGTGTATAAAACAATCCCTTTGCATGTTTTAAGTTTCATGCTGCAGTAAATTGCACATTCTAATAAGTTTCACCTCAAGTAAAATTTCTGATTTAGCATTAATACTGATTTGGCATTAAGACTTCGATTGCTTTGGCAAAACTGTTCTGAAACTCAAATATAAAACCATGCTACAGTTCTTGCATTTGCTACCTGGACTATGGCTCTGTAAAGTTAATGTTAGATGCTCGATGGGGAAATTTAGTATTAGGAACTTTTGAATTGGTAATACTTATGTTGTTTACAAACAAGCATAATGAAAGTTTGCTGAGAGATCAAATCATGCACATGCTGGGTAACTTCATTTCAGGAGAGATGTGATTTATTTATCCAAAACATGTTGCCGTTCTCATTTCAGAAACATTCTTTCATCTCGATGTACGAGGAGCGCAGGGTGGATGTTGCAAGTTATGTTAGCAAAATCTTGGATCAAATGCCCCCTACCCCTGTATCCCCAATGTACGTTGATTAATTTTGCTGCTGAAAAGATGGCCTTAAAATGGCTGAGAGAAATCAAGGTGTAAAGATTTGTTTTATGACACATTGCAGTGTTTCTATTTTTAACTTGCTCAAACAGTGCAATAAAAATTGGTGTTCCATTTTCCTTCTGTCTGCCCACAATTGTCCATTCAAAGCATCCTTCTCATTGTACCCAAGTCATCACAAGAATTTTACTGGACCTGAAATATTTATTGCCTTTTTGGGATAAACATTGGAGGGTACCATTGTGTTCACTGAAATCTGAAAATTTCTGGGACATTGTTTAGCCATCGCTGGGAAGAGTTTGAAACTGGAGTTGACTCATTACAAGTAAAAGAACAAAAGTTGGAAATAGTCAGGCAGCATCTTCACAGTACAATTCTGGAAAGACTGTCTTGGACTAGTTTTTCCTTCCATTGCATAGAATATTTTAGGCAAAACCCTCAAGGACTCCTCGATATCTGCTTTGTCTTCAATGAAAGGAAACCTCTATGTGAACAGGATACTTCGAACAATATTCCAGTGCAGTCAAGCAACTTTGAATTTTGCTCAACAAAGTGCAATAGATTTACTGATTTTTAATTCTGTTGCTTTATAGTTAGTGTATATCATGGAGGAATGAATTCATCTGTATTTTACTGTTAATAAAGTTGAAATGATTTTTTTAAAATAAGCGCAAAATTGAACAGCATGTCTTTCACCAAAAAAATGTGTGAACTGAGGTTTGCAATGAAAACAAAATTGATACAGGAAAGGTTTGATGCAAAAAGCTGACTTATTCCCCTAAAATGGAACTTTTGTATGAGTTTAATGGCATTCACTGTATATTATCTGTAACCATTAGGAAAATTGGCCAACTCATCTGAGAAAAATTGTTTAATATTGACTATTAAAATCTACAGTAAAGATACTGGGCTATGGTGTAACTTTGAGCAGCATGCTTTGAGTAAAGCATGCTGGGAAAAATAAGCTTGTATTGAAGCAACAAATGTTTTCCTGTTTATCAGTCTGTAAATGTACACATTGATGTCTTAGGATTTTAGACTAAAGCAGGCTATATATGGATTATGCAGTGAGCACCTGGCAGTGATGTACTTAAATGTTGCCCACCGACAGCTCATACTGTGGCTCAACGTGCTATTTTTACCAGAAATTATTTATGCAAAAATAAATATATACCTGTGACTGCTGAAAACCTTGAGAAACAAGAAGCCCTCCAGGTTTATCAGTGGTATATTGACACCATTTGGCTATGTGTTTAATTATTGGTTGTACTTGTCTGCTGAAGAAAAACAGTTTAATGGTAAGAGAAATGAAATGAAAAGTTTGGATGTTAGGTGCAGAGTCTTCCATTTAGTTTAACACCGCTGTGATTGACCAGCTCCAGAGGTGCTATAAGTCTGGAAGAATTCCATTGCTTCAGATAGTTATAGGAAAGTTTTAATTTTAGCTGCACATGAACAGGACTTGTGTGCTACACAAAAAAGGATTCCTTGTGAGATTCTATTTTTCATACCAACATCTGTGGAGAGAATGTTAGTTTTTTTTGAGGACAGCTGATAGTTTTTGTAATGGACAAGTAAATCCAATAAGTATCTCCTTTGTAGATCAAAATGTCACTAAAGTTTTAAAACAAAAATATGCAAAATTTGTGTTCCTCTCTCCTGCTTTTATAACTTAAGACATGCTTCCCCTTCCCCCAACCTCCCATCATAGTTCATTGTGTTCAATTCTACTGGTGGAGAAATGAACTTGATTTAAAAAAAAGTCAAGAGACTTTTCTTCAAACTTCTCGAGTGGAATGCCTGTAAAATTGGCAGTTTATACGTATATTAATCTTAGATTATAATCTATTAAGGGTGAGGAATATATTACAGTGTATCTTTAAAAAGGTGTATAATGGTCACAAACTGTGAAAATAGAATAAGAACTGTACATTGTGAACTTTGGTTAATTTTTCTTTCCTGTATCATAGAAAATGTATAAAAAATATCAAAGCTGATGTGCAGGGATATCGCCTTACTTGTCTGTGAAAATGGAGCTCGCTGAGTAACATCACCATAGCATTATTTTACAGAGCTCGTGGATATTTCTTATCCTGTATACTGGTTTGACTTCTTCCTATATTTAAAACATTATAAATGGAATCTTAAATATTCATATAATAGTTCTATACTCTTGCCTGCAGGTCAGTTGTAATAAAACTAGAACGTGACTGTGACCTTGTTCTTGTTTTGTAAGGTCTGAAACACACAATTGCAAAAATAAACTCCAAATTGAAATACTGGAAAAAGTGTACAACTTGATGTGTTTTAAGGACACCATATCAATCTGATCTTTTGCTAATTATCATAATCTGAGACCTGTGTATCGAGGAACTTGTGATCAGCTTGGTCATTGAGTGTATTGTTCCATGCTGCTTAATCATCAACATCTCCATTTGCATTGGGTTGAATAGTACAACAACCTGAAGTAGCGATGTGAATAAGAAAAGTTGTGTGGCTTTGATATGTTTGTTCTTTGCTGATGTATCCTGTGGTGGTTGACAGGCAATTGAATTGTATTTGGGTCCTTGTGAAAGTTGCCTTTTCAAATTACTTCTGTTTAGCTTTATGGCAATTCTGATTCAATTGACCAATTTTAAAAACAAAACACCAATGGTTGTATATGCCCATTCTGAAATGGGAACGTGTTTTGACTGCAATTGTGTAAGTCTTCTCACAGCACCTACCCATGCAAGAACAAAAATTGTAATAATGCCATTTTACTCCCTTGCCACTATCCCAAACTCCAAACACTTTGGTCTGTGTGAAGCATCAATTCACTTGTAGTGTTTTCAATTTAGTATACCTTAATTGCGCAATACTCTCCCTGACATTGGGTGATTGCTTTACTTTGAATGCCTCACTTGGGATCACAAGCATGACCCCAAAACTACCAAAAGCAACAAAACTACTGGAAATCTGAAAGAAAAACAGAATATTCAATGGATTAAACAGCAACTGTTCTCATTCGAGCTTTGCCTTCCTTCACTGTTCCAAACTCAATAGAAGCTGCAGGAACAGCACCTCATCTTATGGTTAAGCACTTTGCAGCCTTCTGAACTCGATATTGAGTTCAATCATTTTAAATCCATAATTGTTCAGCCTGTGTTTTGGACAGCCAGTTGCCATTTTCAGCGTGAAAACAAAAAAATACTGCAGGCATCGGAAACCTGAAGTAAAAACACAATGCTGGAAAAACTCAGCAGGTCTGGCAGCGTCCATAGATGGAGAACGGGCTGGTGGAGGAGGGAAGTGGTCTTTGACCTAAAAAACGTTAAATCTGTTTGTTCCACAGATGCGACCTGACAGGCTAAGTATTTCCAACATTTTCTGTGCTTATTTTATGGCATTTTGTACCATTATCCCAATTTTCTTTTAATCTCTTCTGCTTTTCACCCCTTCATGAATCCCTTTAGTTCTCTCCGGCCTCCCCCCACCCACTTTTGTACTCCACATGTCTATTTAAACCTGTTACCTCTGTATTTTCAAATGCTGTTTGAGTATTTTCTGCTGATATTTTGCTATAAAATGGTGGTGTGTCAACAGCTTGATTGACTTCTGCATTTTTTTTTATTTCCACTGAAAGCAAATGGGATGGATGTAAAATGAACAGCTGCCTTGGTGTCACCTATTACTCTGTTTCGCAAAGTCAAGATTTATCCTGCTAGATTTACCAAATGCCTCTGCAGTTTTTGTGAAGTTCTATCAGGTTGACACCCACTTTTTGTATAAAGAGAAAGAGGTCCTTTGAAATATTACCTCTTAGAGACAGAATGAATCAGCTGCATCTCATCCACAGCCTCTATTTTTTTTGAGCATAAGTGCTTTGGAAAGCCAAATAATTCTCTGCTAATCAAGCAGGAAAAGGAAATAAAATCTATATTTAAGTGAATTGTTCTTTGAGGTAGCTATTTCTGAGAATTAACTTGTAATTACTTTTGAGACATGTATTGCTATAAGCGTGTTTCTTAAGCTTGAAAGCAGAAAGAATTTTAATAGATTATTTTGAGAACAAGATAGGGTGAGCTGTTCTGTGAATAAATTTGCATGAAATAACTTGGCAAAAAATATAGTTTAACATCTCTAAAACCTAAAATGGGAATAAGAATAGGTAATGTTGTTGCTTTAAACCTCCCCTGTCATTCAGTAAGGTCATAGCTGAACTTTTTAAAACTTATACGGCACGGTAACGGGCCCTTCTGGCCCAATGAGCCCGCACCGCCCAATTACACCCATGTTAACCTACTAACCCATACATCTTTGGAATGTGGGAGGAAACCAGAGCACCTGAAGGGAACCCACGTAGTCATTGGAGAATGTATAAACTCCTTACAGATAGCGGCCAGAATTGAACTCTGACACTAATAGTGTTACGCTAACCACTACGCACCTGTGCTGCCCGTGTGCATTAATTTCTGCTTTCATTTCACTTCCTTGACCTATTTCTTAGTGCCTGAAAATATGCGCATAGTAATTGGTTAGGCATGGAAAGTTTTTCTGTAAGCTGGCATTATTTAACAATATAGGAATACCACAGGGACCTTGTAAAAATAAAGCAATGGAAAAAAATGGCCACACAGAATTGACGGAATGTGGATCATGTATTTGATCCTGATATTGAGATTGCACCTCACTCAGTGCTTACAATAATTTAATATGGAAGTTACCATCAAACCAAAAATATGTTCATGGTTATAGCACAAGAAACCTTGTTGTACTTTTAAGGAAGGGATTTACAGGGAAGCTTGAGATGCTCCTGTTGGCCCATTCCTTTGAAATGGTCACAATATGTGGGAACAGACAGAAGAGGCGCTATGCTTTCTCTTTAATAGTTCATTGTTTATTTTGGTTCTTTTCATATCACATGCACTAACTTTACTCCACTCTATTATCTATACATCAGAGTGTATTGGCCAGGTCCTCGAGAGATTACCCTGTCATCCCCTCCCAGGTATAGGGGTTGCCACTTCTGCAATAGTTGGTTTCTGGAGTTGTCTCTAAACTTGGGAGTCACCATTGAATTCAGGACTTGTCGGCTGCCTTTAAATACAGTACTTTCAGCATGGCTGTGCCTACTTTGAATATGTTGGCTCCGAGCCATGTGTACACAGGGTGTCCTTGATTTGAGCCTTCATGCACATCTGAACATGACTCCCGTCTTCCGCTCCCCGATCTGTAATTTTCTGAACTGCTTACAGTGCTCATCTGAGCACATTGTACCATCTGTCTGGATACTCCACTAGCCCAGACTTGTTTATCCGAATGATAGTCCTTGAATTATGTTCCTGCTGGTCCAACCCTGAGGTATGATGGGACGCTTGGCATTTATGGCTGCAATTTTTTGGCCACCTCCATACTCAATTATAACTTTTCTGCTTTAATTATGTTTGTTATACTGGCTTTATGCAGACAAATTATTAATTAATGAAGAACTGAAGTACAAGGATGTTCAAGTTTAAAACTTTCAATGTTAGAAATTATGACTCCTTCAACCAAGAACAAAATTAGTTAATATTATAACTACCAGAACTGTGTACAGTACTCCTATCATGGTCTACCCAAGATTTGTTAATCTACATTTCAGCTGTATCCCTCCAGAAATAAACTCTGCTACTTGGTTTGTTTTTGCTGTAGCCATATTCACCTTCATTATTAATTTAGTGATTTCTGTATTTATATTCTGAGCTCCATGTTCTCTCCATTAAGATGTTTTGGGGTGAATCTTGTAGGGTGGAGGTGGTGGTACTGAATGTGGAAGTTCAAGATGTACTTACAGATGCATCACCAGGGAGTCCAGTTGCTGGACTCTCTGGGGTTACAGTGACAAGACACAGACCTGGTGCAATTCCCCAGCATTACAGAGGAGAATCGCCACTCAGATCCTGCCCCAGGCCAATCTAGCATAGCAGCGACCTCGCTGAATTTAATGGAGATTTGAAGCCTATGGATATAGAAGGCAAAGAAGGTATGCTATTTTTAAAATAATTTTTAAAAAATGAAAAATAAAGTTCTTAATTTTGAAAGGTTTTAATTTCAAATAGTTAAAATAATTCTGAATATTTAGACTACTAAACAAAAACTACCAAAGCCAATGGGGACTCTGAGATGGGTGTTCTGGATCTCGCCACCTAGACAGGGTGTGAAACCTCAGAGATCAGTTCTCTGCACACAGATTGTGGATGCCAATTCTGGCCTGGTTCACTACGATCTCTTCCAATGCTTCATACATTGATATTCACTTGTCAGTTTTATGACTGCTGTACAAGTTCACTAATTTCTTATTGCAGTCCTCCCCAACATTGAGTATTCCCACCCTCCAGATCTTAAATTTCAATTTTTATTTTATTCTGATACCTAATTCATCAATACGTTTGGTCCATTCTTTGATCCTGATGGACTCCACTTACCACCACCACAGATAAATGAATTGTTTTCTGACTGGAAGCCAGTTAACTTTCTATTTTTCTAATGTCTGATTTGTGGAGTAGCATACTCATTCATTAGTATTATGTAACATCTTATTGAAGGCCTTTTGGAACTCTAGATACATTTTATCTGCTGAAAAAAAATTCAATAAGGTTAGTCAAGCAAGACTTGCCCTATGAAATCCAGTGAGACTATTTATCTTGTTCCATTTTCTTTTTGTACGGGTTCCATTATTTTCTACCAACTGTGTCAAGCTGACTAGTAAATACTTTCTAGGATATACAAGTCCATAAATAAATATAGGGTTAATGCTACTTATTAATCAGCCCTTTGAAACTACACCTTTTACATTATTGAATGTATAATATTTATTCTGATGTCTCTCACAGATTTAAAAATGTACAGATACGGAGCCGATTGTCCTTAAATTTGATTACTTTCTTTAATATTTCTCTATTTCAAATGTGGCTATGCTCTTTCTAATTCTACTGTCATCTTTGTGTGGCATCTCTGCCTGATATTTCTCCCCAGTAAATAGTGAAATAAAGTCATAGTTTTGCTTTTTCATTGCTGTGTACATTTTATTCTATCTGGTCCCATTCCATTCCTTTATATTAAGTGCTTATTTTTTGTTTAATAATTTCATTGTACTTATTTGTTTTTGTTTCATTGAATCTCTTATCTCCCTTAATCCTGTTTTCCTCTACCATCTACATACTCTGTATATGCATCATTGATGTCTCATTAAAAGCTGTTGTTTCTGCAGAATGTTTCCTGGATCCTGAATACAACTTGGGGCTAGATTGTAATGATCCAGTCCATATCTCATGTATGTAACACCCTGCCCCTTCTCCCCATATAATCCCAGTGGCCACATTAACCTTTTCCAGCCCCAGAGGATCCATTGTACTGGAGTGCTCTATTCCTTGGGTCTTCCATTTAACAGAGCAGGGCATCAGTGGCAATCAGGCATTTGGGGGGGAACCTCGAGGACCCACTCCCCTGGAGCCACTCTCATGGCCTTTTTCAGCTCCCCGCTGTCAAAGTTGTGTTTCACTGTTTTTAAACGGCTCTGTTCACAGTTAAAAACAATTTAGAATTTTAAAAAGTAAAAACTAAATTGAAAAAATTGAAAGTAAGTTAAACTACTGAATTAAAAACCAGTTAGAATAAAGAAAAATTATAAAGCTGAAGTTACCTTTTTTAATGAAGGTCAGCCAGTCCATTCAAACAAATGAGGCTGTTGGTTGAACACAAGTTATGGCTGGTGTAAAGTTCAGGGGCCATGTTTAAATTGTACTCAGTATCTTCCTTTTCTGAACCATTGCTCCTTGTAGTTCCACAGCACAGCCTGCACTTAATCTGCACCATTCAATCCCTTATAGTGAGGCCTACTTACTCACTGCACTGGGTTAAATTGCTTCAGAATCCCTGGTTTGATTTCTATGTATCGATCATCTATTGATGACCGCCACCCCACCCCCCCTCCCCCCAATTATACTCTCCCCCACAAGAGGAAAAGGCCTGTCCTGTCCCAGAATTTTTGACCATTGTCTCCTTTTCCAAATCCATTGGTCATGCCTCCATTCACCTCCAGACCAAAGTTCCCAGTGTACAGGTCCTCCCCAGGTTATGGCAGGGTTTCATTCCTGTGAACCGTCTGTAACCCAGACAGTTTGCGAGTCTGAAATTCAGCCACGAGCCGAGTTCACTGGTGGCAGAAGATGCTTGCAGCCCCACAGCAGCTGGCAAATCCATACTGCGGGTTTCCCAAATGCTCATTCGTATGAATGGCTGTACATAAGTCAGGCGTTCATATCTGGGAAGGACCTGTAAGCAGCTTTGATCCTATTCAACCACTTTGAGTGAGTGACCACATTGTCCACACGTCCCAGTACTATGAGAGTAGAGTAGAAATTTCCAGGAGGATACACCGGAACCACTTCAACAATGTTCCCAATGTCTCAGTTGAACGTACAAATTAGGAGCCATTTTGCCCTTAGAGTTTGCTCTGCCATTCAATAAAATCACAGCTGATCAACTCCATGTTCCAGCCAACCCAGTGGGGGGAGGGAAATACTACCCCCTCTCTGACTTGAGAGAATTCCTGTCCCATGACTGCACCAAAGTGGAGGAGAAGCATCCTGGAGCATTTCAATTCTCTGAGCACATGCAGGCCATGCAAAAGATTGAAAGGAGCACTCACTATCCCAAACTATCCGCCCATCTGCTCCATCAACAACCACCTGCCCCAGCTGTGGAACAGTCTGCAGTTCCTGCATGGACTTCAGCTACCTCAGAGCCCAAAGACCTGGAGTAGAACCAAGCCACTTTGAATCTGGTGAACCTCTTAAGAAGAATATCACACACCAGTAAAATATTTTTAGGTTCCCTTGCTTTTTAACTGTCATTCTATTCTCCCTTTACACATTATTTTCCATTTTACTTCTCCCCTCAATCTTTTATTGTTTAGCCTGGTTCTCAGTTGAATTACCCACCTGATATGCATTATACACTGCTCATGTTTCAATGTGGTGACTACCTCCTTTGTCATCCTGGGATCTCTGGCTTTGGTGTACTTACCTTTCACTCTTTGTGGGAACGTACCTCATGAGTAATTTCCTCTTTGATCATCTCTCATTATGCTAGTTATAGTTTTAACCTACCAATTTTTAGTTTGTTATATCCTGGCCAAATTCCTTCGTATGCCATTGAAGTTTACGCTCCAATTGAGAAATCCTAGTTTACATTGCTTTTCATCTTTACCATTGCCAATCTAAACGTTATGATGCAATGTGTTATTGATTCCCAAGAGTTCTTCCACTGACACTTGGTCTACTCATGGTGGTACGGAGATGTGTCGTGGAATATTATCCAAGCTGCTAATTATGATAATTTAATGATAAGTGATTATTTTTTAATTATAAAGCATTCTGGAAGTATTAACTAATTATATCATAGTTTCTATTTTGTCAGTAAAATGTAAATCGATGACATTCATTCTTAAATGTTTCTATTGCTATGCAATGAATTTTATGTCTTATACAAGGCCAAACAATATATTGGGAATTGATATTAATGGTATTCCCAATTACCAATAGTAAGGTACCAGTGGTGACTCAGTTGTTAGAACATTTTTTATTGAGTCAGAAGGTTGTTGGTCCATCAAATTGTGCACAAAGTTTGATACCCTCGAGCAGCACTGAGGCAGTGCTGCTCTCTTGGGAATGGCATCTTTCCAAAAACATATGAATGAATAAATGGGACCTTTGTTTCAGTTGGACGTAAAAGATCCCATGGCATTTTTGTTTGAAGAGGTGCAGAGGAGTTATCCATGGTGTTATGCTCAATAGTTATCTCTCAGTTAGCATCATTAAAAGCAATTATCTGGTCACTATCATGTTGCAGTCATTGGAGCTTGCCTTGCAAATTGGCTCCCATGTTTTCTGCATCATAAAAAGTAACCATGCTTCATTGTACAGCTAATGAAATACAATTGTTTTCTGACATCCTGCTGTTGTAAAAGTAGTATGCATTCAGGCTTTTTCTCTTGTCAAAAATCAGCATTCATGATCTCCAACATTTTATTGTCAGAAACAAATTAACAAATTCATTTCAAGGGGTAACATTACAGTATAGTAAAGCTTTTGAGTTGATCTTATTGATTTTTCCTGTCCTGTTTTTATTCATTCCAGTTATCTGTTTTTATATTTGGTTTTGCGCTAACATTTTGGATGCACTACAGTGTTTGGCTTTAAATCAATTGACACTTAAAGCTGGCAGTGTACATCCTACCAGCCCTGCTGGCATCAAAATATACTTTTGTAACGATTGCTTTATTCCTGCTTTTGGCTTGAAACCACATCAAGTAAAACTTTGCACCCGTAAGCATAACCCAACAGGCATGTGCCTTTTGAGGAATTCACATTTAAATGAAATGCAGAAGTACTCTGGAAACTATCAGACTTTGTTCTTGTTTGAGGTTTTTCTACAAAGGATTTCACCCAGTGTTAGAAGTTGGGCATTGAAACTTGAATTGTTTTTTTAAAAGACTGATAGAAATCCCAAGAAGTTAATATTTCTTGTGCAATTCAAGATTTCAAAGATAATCTGAAGATCGGATACATAAATTGAAATAAATTGGGCCTTTCCTCATTATTTTCTGTACATAAGCTCTTCAATGCAAATTTAATGAATCTTATAAAAATCCAACACCAAAAAAATTGATACATATTAAAATCATGTTCTTTATATTTGCAAATTATGCTGACAGACTTTCTTAACTACAGCTTAAAATATACAGTCTCAAAGTGCTATTACTGGTCTGTCAGAGAAATGCAGAATGACGTGTACTGATCCTCTTTATTTCCAGTAAAGGCTGATGCAACTTCACATTAACAATTCAGCCAATTACTTCACTTCCACTAGAAAATTACTCTTTCAATGCAAAAGTATCAACTGAGAATATATACCTAAGATTGTCTGAACTGTGGCTTGAATCCACAAAAGCTCAAGTTATAAAAGGCAGGGTTTATTGCTATGAACAGATATAAACTGTTCAAGCACTCATCCTGCTAAAGATCTGCAGAAAGAGAAGCAGTGTTAACATTTTGGATTGAGACCCATTATCAGGACTGACTCTGTCTTCAACCTGGAACATTAACTCTGTTTCTCTTTCCACAGGTGCTGCCTGACCGGAGTGCTTTTGTATTTTTAAAAAAAATATTCAAACATTACTTGCTGTACCAATAAGCTAACATAATTAGGAAAGTTAACAGAATGTTGCCCTTTATATTTATTTTAGAAAAGGACATTTTGACGCAACTTTACAGGGGGCTGTTGAGTCTGCATCTGGAGTACTATACATTGTTTTGGCATCCATATTGAAGAAGAGATGTACTTGCATTGGAGGCACTATAGAGAAGGTTCCCTAGGTCGATTCCTCAGATGATGGGGTCAGCAAATGAATGAAGATTAAGCAAGTTGGACTGATCAATAAGCAATGAGTTTAGAAGAATGAGAGATATACATATTGAAACATGCAACATTTCCATTTCCTCCAATCACCCTTCAAATGGCACATTCCCATGCAACTGTGGTTGATGCAACATCTGTTCTTTGACCTTGTCCCTTTCCACCATCCAGGGACCCAAACAGTCTTCCAGGTGAAGCCCTGATACACTGACCTACTTCCAATCCAGTGTATTACATTTAGTGCCCAGGATCTGGTATGGGGTGACCATCTTGTGGACTACCTTCGTTCAGTCTCAGGGTTGACTTTGAGCTTCCAGTTTGCAGTCACTTTTATTCTCCATCCCATTCCCACTCTGACCTATTTGTCTGTGGCTTCCTGCACTGTGCCAACAAGGTCCGAAGCAAGGCTGAGAAACATCACCTCATCCAGGCATATTGCAGCTTTTCAGGTAACTTGCTTTCTCAGTTTGTGCCAGAACTGGCTGCTTCTCCTGTAAGGGTATCCACATGTAATATGAACTCAGTTTTCCCTCTCAAATGTAGCCTGACATACAGGGCATTTGCTATAGTCATTTGTTTTCTATTTCCTACAACAACTCTGGCCTGCGTTTCATAGCCTTTGTGTCATTTTCTCTCTCCAATTTCCCTCATTAAACTATCAATGAGATGGCTTCACAAAATATATCACCACAGCAATCTCTCACCATGGCCTCACTTATCAGACATATCGCTTTTGTCCGAACCAGCACTCCCCTCCCTCTCTGCAAATTAAAACTAACCTGTTTTCTCATTTTCCAATTTTGATGAAGGATCTTCAACCTGAAGTATTAGCTGTTTTTCTTTCCGACTGAGTGTTTCCTGCATTTTCTGCTTTTATTCCATGCTAACTATCCCTGATTAGCCTGTGCCTCAGTAACGGCTCTCTTTTGGAATTGACTCCAATAATTTGCCCACCTCCAAAGTTAAATTAACCAGCCCATCATTGCACTGTTTATCCCATCCACCATTTTAAAACAATAGTGCAATATTAGCATATGTCCAATCCCCTGGCACCACTCCTGTACCCAGAGTGGATTGGAAAAACTGTAGTCAGACTCTGTAAATTTTTTCCTTTATTTCTTTTAATGCCTCAGATATATTTCATAAGTACTTGGTGGTTTATCCACTTGCAAGCATGCTAAACATCTTAATACTTCCTCTTCTAGTCTTCCAATATTTCACACTTAGCCCTGAGTGTTAGCCCGGGTATTATCCCACTCTCTTATTGAGCTGGCTGCAAAGTGTTCATTAAAAACCTTTCTCACAACCTCCAACTTCACACACCTGGATAAGTTGAATATTGAAACTGTTCAAGAAGTGTAACTGATTCCCATGGCTGAACACTAAAGTTTCTTAAAGATGACATTCACAGCAACTTAAAGAATCGTTTGATCCTTTAAATCTACTTATATTAAGCAATTTAGTGTTAATAATGACTACTAGTTGATGTATCTGGGCCAGGATTCATTCCTTGAGTATATATTTGTTAAGGGATTCCAATAATGGATATTAAAGTACTTTTAATTAAAATATGTACCTGATCATAGGTCTTTAATTGGACCCACAATACCTGAACTGTCTTTTGGGAGTAGGGAGGATGGATGGAAGAGGAGGTGAGCAGGAGCAGGTAGATGTCTGGAATGGTTTGAAGTAGATTTTAGTAGCAGTTACATTGAAACAATGTAATTAATAGTAGTAACACACTCCAGGACTATCTTAATGAGGAAACCACCAGGTTGAACTGTTGGCCAATTAGCATGTGTAATTAATTTCAGCAGTCATTAGACTCTTCTGCTATTTTTAAAATGAGCCTATTCCCTCCTGTAAGAGCAAGAATTAATGTAGTGTTTTTAATCACTGTTTATAAAACAGCTGTGTCTGCCATCTGCTGGTGAAGTTGGACATAGCAGAATCAGGTTTATTGTCACTGACCTATGTAATGAAATTTGTTGTTTTGCAGCAGCAGTACAGTGCAAGACATAAAAATTACTATAAGTTACTAAAAAGTCAATATTTAAAAATAGTGCAGAAGAGGAATAACGAGGTAGAGTTCATGGGTTCATGGACCGTTCAGAAATCTGATGGCGGAGGGGAAGAAGCTGTTCCTGAAACATTGAGCATGGGTCTTCAGGCTCCGGCACCTCCTCCCTGATGGTAGTAATGAGAAGAGGGCATGTCCCGGATGGTGAGGGTCCTTAATGATGGGTGTAGCCTTCCTGAAGCACCGCTTCTTGAAGATGTCCTCATGTACTTGATGATTTCATCATGTAGTGACTGATTTTATGACCGATTTCGGTGCTCTGCTCCAAAAGAGAGATCCTCAAATAATCTTTGTCAATTTCTATGCCAAAACAATTTTAATAGCTGGTCTAGAATTAAAACCAGCTTTCAGAAAGTCACTGGAGCTCTTCACATGTCTGAGAGGGTTGGTTGTGACACTGACTCAGCAGATAATAAGGCAGTTTAAGTTCATTGAATCATCCAGCCCTTTCAGTCCACTTCACCCATGTAATGCCTGTCTACAGTCATCCCACTTGCCTGCATTAGGCCTCTGTGCCTTTCCCATCCAAGTCACTGTTCAGATGGTTATTGAATGCTGAGACAGGTCTCTGCTTCCACCTTTGCTGGAGTGCGTTCCTGCAGAGTCTGGTCCATCTGCACTACAGAGGAAATATAAATGAAGGGCAGTAGAGAAGGAGCAAGGAGGGAGATCACAAACTAAGATTATTATGGAAACTAACAAAAAAGCGATTTGAATTTACATAATGCCAATTATGTGGTAAGATGTCTTGGAGTACTTCTCGGGAACACTGAACAAAATTTGATACAGAACCACATATTGGGTCAACTGAGTAAATGTTTGGTGAAAGGTGTTTTCCCTGCGACATGAAAGGAGGACATTCAGCCCATTAAATCAATGCTGGCTCAAAGAACAATCCCATTGCCCCACTAATTTTCCCTGTTAACTATTCTCCCCACATTCCATTAGTTCTACCATCCATCTACACTTGGGACAATTTACGGTGGCCAATTAACCTACCAACCAGCACGTCTTTGGGATGTGGGAGGAAACTGGAGCACTCAGAGACATCCTATGCAGTTACATGGAGAATGTGCAAACTCCACCCTGGAGGTCAGAACTGAACCTGGGTCCTGGAGCTGTGAGGCAGGAGCTTGACTGGTTGTGCTGCTGTACTGCCCAGATAGGTTTTAAATAGGTTTTAACATAGGAAAGAGATTTGCAGGTGGGGTAGAGTGAGTGCTAGAGTGAATAGAGTTTAATATTTTAGCAACTAATCATGGAGAAATTAAATTTGGGTTAACCATGATGGATCCCAATATCTTGTAGGACTGGAGATTAAAGACTTGAGGAGGGGAGTATTATATCTTGTTGCCAAAGCTTTATCTTTTAATTGCACTATAAGGCTCCAATCTGTGTCTTACACTGCATTTATTTTCAGATTACGAGCCATGTGCTGCCAAGGGACACAATGTGTGTTTCTGCACAGAGTATAATGTGTTAGTGATGTAGTACAAAAAGCAAAAGTGCTATAGCAGGGCCTATCATTCTAAAACAGAGGTTTTTTTCCATCCCTGTTCTTAAAATTTTAATGATCTATTTTATAACTTAAACCACATGGAGTCCTCATTTACTATCCACAGAACTGATACTAGTGAAGTCAGCTGTGTATTATAGGGAATACTGGTAAATATAGCATATTCCATCAGAGCCCTTCTCTTGAGGTATCCAGTGAATCCTGTTTGCCATGAGATGGATTGCATTTGATGTCAAGTAGAAATATCAATAGTTGGTCTGGAGTTAGGGAAGATTGGGGGTGGGGTGTCAGGAATATGGGCTGGTTTGTAGCCAAAACTGGCATCTACAGTACTTGTCTATTTCAGCTTGCAATAACAAACTGAGGTTTAAATAGAACTTGTTATATCCATGTATTGCAGCTTTAGTGTCATTGCCAGTAGCCTCGGTGGTGTCTAGGTTTCTTTGTCATCTGTACCCCGTCCATCATGAATAACAAGGAGTTAGTGTATTATTACATTTTCACAATTGTTAATGCATTAGTTTGATTTTGCTCAGATGTTGCTTTTTCATTTAGTGGCCTCTCCACAATGAGCTGCTATGTTGGGGTGGTGACGTGGTGCCTACTGTTCCAGAAAGGGACAAGCTATATTGTGGAAAGAGGTTACCAGTTGGACAGAGAGGAAGATTCAAGGATGTTGCTGAAGGCTTGAGGTAATGCACCATCTGTACTGACTCCTGAGAACCTCTGGTCCACGGCTGCTCAGAGTGGAGGACACTATGGTGCAATAAACAAACTGCTGGAGGAACTCAGCAGGTCGAGCAGCAGCTGTGGGGGGAGAAGGAAATGTCAATGTTTCGGGTTGAGACCCTTCATCGGGAGGATTAGGGATGGTGTTGAGAACCTTGAGGGTTGATATGGAAGTCCTGCGTAAGTGGCAGAAGGAATGTACCAACTCACAAACGACCCACCCATCCAGTCAGCTACCTCCTGCCCCATCTGTGGAACAGCCTGCAGGCCCCTCATTGGCCTCATCAGTCACCTCAGACCCAGAGTGCAAGCAGCTCATCCTCGATAAGGACATCGTCGCTCCTGCTCCCTACGTCATCTATCCTGCTGTAGGCTGGAGAAGGATTGAGTTCTACCTCGTGTGACAGCCCACCTCAGTGATGCCTTTGGAAATCAGCTTTGTCTGTACCCCAAGTTCTAGGTAGTCTGCTAGTCCTTTCCTCAACTTGGTAATGACTTAGTAGGGTTCTTCTGGTGTTGGGTTCCTATCGCTTGTGCATTGGTCTAAATGCTGCTTTACGTGACGCTATTAATGGACAACTGATCAACATCAAGCAACATTCATGGATCAACGAGCAAGGTCAACATTTTACTAAGATTAAGAATACAGTAGAAATATTAAAAATTGTTTCTGCCAGATTCATTTGTAAAACCTCATTTAAACGCTGAGCTGTCCTTGGCAATCGTCAAGGGTTCGTCCTTAGCACAAGTAATAAAAACTTCCACCGGGTCAGGTCAAGACAAAGTGTGCTTGAATTTATTTTCTACAAATTTAAGAATACTGATATTTTTTGGCTGTTTCCTGGGTCTATCTTTCTGAAGCTTCAGCACTTTACTCCAAGCTGCACTGATCTTAATGCGGCAAATATTCGAATTAAGATTGCATTTTAATTAGACGAAACCACAGCAAACTTTAAACATTGTATTTCCCCTGCGGCCCACGTAAAGCGTGAGGGGCGGACTGAGAGTGCACGTCACCAGCAGCAAACTGACTACATAGAGTATGGAGCGGAAGGGAGATGGATGTGCATTCAGGACGAAATCTCTGCACCTCTCCTCCGCGGCTCCGCGTCGTGTCCTGGAGAGTTTGCAATCTCTGCATGGCATTCTTTTTTGCGCTTGCTGCCTACGTTCAGGTAGGTTCCCTGTTACCTGCACGCAGCATAGTTTCTGCACAGCAGACGGTGCGAGTACCCCGTATAACAACAGGACGAAGTCCAACATTGGATTCCGATTGTGTTACGTTAAATGATGCTTCAGATTAATGGACTTGTGTGCTCGTTTTTCGTTGTCTTAATTGTGACTATGCAGTTAGCATCTGCCTGAGGTTTGTCTCAACACTTTGAAGCGATGTGTTACCACAGTAAGCTAGTGGCAGTAGGACACAGGAGAGAATTTTAAATTTAAAGGTTGGAAATATTAAGGAAACATTCCCTTTTTAATAAATACATTGCAAGAAGTGCTTGTTTTCAGGAAAGCAAATACGAAGTCCTTGGGAAAGCACCCTGGCTATTTTTTCCTGGTTAGAGTACGAGGTGCCTGGACAATTCTAAAAATGTTAATATTCCTGAAAGTCTGATGGGCTGTGGCCTCTTGAGCACAGGGCAGTTACCACATGCATTGGAAGGCTTTTACCTGCTGAACACTCCTCCAGTTTACCACTGTAAATAAGGTAATGTTCACTTTCCTGGCAGATGTCTGTGGCTTCATTTTGAAGCAGTTTGTCTTCCCACCAACGTCCCAAACTCTGTCTCACTGGAAAATCATCTATCCCTATCCAAACTCATGCCTAGACCCATTCATGCATTTCTCCTTTCCTTGCTCTCCTACCTTGACACTTGCTCTGACTGCCTAAAATTCTGTTGTTTAGGCCTCTTCCAAGACCTAGTCTGACCCTATCACTGTTCCCCCTCCAATCCGACAGCTGCATGTGATGTCTGTGCTCCTTGAGCTCTGACCTCTTGGCAAGCCCTGATTTCTATCACCCCCATGGTTTGCGGTTGTGTCTTCACCTAATTAGACCCAAAATTCTGCTGTTTCCTTCTTAAACCTCTTGGCCTTCCCTCTCTTTGTTTAGAACGCCACTCATTATCTGTATCTTTGATCATCCTCATTCCTCTGTGTGGCTCAGCTGTCGAAATTTGATGGCACTTCACAGAAGTATGATGGCATAATTCACTATTCTTGAAGTGTTTATGCAGATTAGCTTTATGGAATTGAGGCAAAACTGCTCACTCACATCATGCAACATTAATCACTTGGTTGTGTTACCAGTAGCCTCCCAGTTCCCCTGGAACTTGATCCTAAATATTAGCAGGAGAAAGAGAACATAAGGTTGGCTTTTATGGAGCTGTCCACATAAATTTGTTTGGAATTTTATTTGGTTAACTGAGTACAAATGTCTGACTGCAAAGTAATTAACTGTTAGGATTTGATGGAAGAACTCACGGGGACGTACTACAAAGCCAGAAAAATGGGACTGTAATGAATGCCATATATTGGTACAGTGCTGGAGGCTGGAATTGGGAATAAAATGATCCCAGTTTTGGATATATCAAGCTTTTTATTCAGCGGTATATTTTGAAGAGTGAATTATTTGTACAGGTAACACCAGTGTCATTCAGGAGCAATATTTATAGTTCAAAGTCTGAATAGAGAGTTTCTAAAATAAATATTGAACTATCAATTCTTCTGTAGCGTCTCTAGAATGTGCTGTAAAATGCCGCATAGTGTTACGTGCAATTAATTCTACCCATTTAATCTACTGTAACAAATTTATCACTGCAGGCATATCCTTTAATATTCGCATTTTTTAAGAAAATTCCTTTTCTTAAACCAACACCACTCCTTTGTTGCTACTAGCAACTGTTACATTCAAGTGGAGTCGTATTCCTGCTTGCACTGATTGACTTACAACAGGTTTACTGCATCCAGCGAAACACAGATGTGCAACTCACAATATCATTGTGCTGTGTCTGAACTGCAGAACAATTAAAATAATCCCAACCTGAAGCCACCAGACAATGCTGATTCTTACGGCAAAGTGAGGGCAGATTAAAAATGGCTTTATGTAGGGAAATTAATTACTGTTAAAATATATCAGCTGGAGGTTATATTCTCTAGATGTTCTTCCATTAATTTTAATTTGTGTTGTTCTTTTAAGATATTGTACCAATAAGGGAAGGCCAAGATGATGTCTTCTCATAACCCTGAGGAAGACTTAAACATCATAAGTGTTCTAAGTGGCTCTGCAATAGTTTTATGTTAATCAAACACTATAATTCTTTAACCATTAAAATTGAGTTGATTAGGCATTCCTGAAGTTTAGCAAAATAGGAAATGACCTTATTGAAAAATAGAAGATTCCAAAGGGGCTTGACAGGGTGGATTTGAAGAGATCTTTTACTTGGTGAAGGAATCTAGAACTCGTGGGCAAGGTCTCCTGATAAAGGTGTGACAGTTTAAGACCAGGATGAAGGGGAACTTCTCAGATGTAAATCTTTGTGTTTCCCTATTGCAGAGAGCTCTGAGGTTCAGTCATTAGGTATACATGTACTTAAGGTTGGGGTAGATGTTTGAATCATAGAGGAATCGAGGGTTAACAGGATCATTCAGGAAGCTGGAATTGAGGTGAATAATGATCTTATTGAATAATGGAATGGATTCAAGGAGCCTTATATGTGTGTGTGTGTGTGTGTGTGTATACATACATACATACATACACACACACACACACACACACACACTTCTGGAATTACAACTGAATCCCATGTGCAAATTCCATCCATCATTTTAAATCTCTTCCTTACTTGAAATAAAACAGAAAATGCTGGAAACACTCAGCTGGTCAGGCAGCATCTATGGAAAGAGAAACAGAGTTAATGTTTCAGGTCCTTCGTCTGAAGCCTTCACTGCCTATCCCATTCTTAGTAACTCTTGCTCCAATTTGTTCTGTAATCCAGAGAGGAGATTGAGTGTCTAGAAGTCCTGTAGAATCCCAGAAGTCAAAAGTAAAATAGCAATAATGCAGATATTTGACCTGTAATATCACCAATTACCGACCAAGTGCACAGTGGTACTTTGCGTGTAGCGAGGGTTCCTGCACTAAGGAAAAGTGTCCACCCTGTTATTTCCTATCGTGCATTATCTAGATCCTTGCACCTGACTTCTTGATTGTTAGTAATTGTATGATTTTATGCACATGCTAGGAAGTCTCCAGTTAGCAGAAATTTGGAAAGTGATCTATTTCTTAACGTAAACCACACTCATACAATCACCCAAAAGTACAAAGCTCCATGGTGTTACCTAAGGGAAATATCTAGAGGTTTGCTGAAGAACTTCACTTTAAACGTATATGCAACTGACTTTATTTTCCAGGAGGAAATGAAATTGCTTAATCAACAAACCAATTCTGAATATAATGTTTTTATTTTAATTTTAAAAGAAAGCTAATCTCTTTCTCTTCTTAACGTCCACAGGTTAACGATCCAGATTCAGGAATATGGATTGTAAGTATGTTTCATCACAGAGCAGATTCCCTGAGACCAGTTTCATAACATTTAGCTGAAATGTCAGTACTTGGACAAACACTTTTTTTTCAACCACTAAGTGGACTTTCAGAAGACCTTTTGATAAGGTGCCAAACAACAGATTATTAAACAAAATTTAGAGTGCATAGTGTTACAGAAAATATACTTGCATGGATTGAGAATTTGTTAATGGCAGAGAAAATAGAGTAGGAATAAGCAGATTATTTTTGGTTTTGAATGCTCTGAGTAGAGTGATCCTGCAGAGATTGGTGTTGGGTTCACAATCTGTATCAGTGATTTTGATGGTGTGGGGGGGCCAACATGTAATATATCCAAGTTTTCTGATGATACAGCAAACAATTAGGAGGCAAACAGTTTATACTGTAAGGGGATTTGAGTACAAGAATAGAGATGTCTTGCTCCTCTATATAAGGCCCTAATGAGACTGCATCTTTAATGTTGCAAAAATGTCTGGTCTCCCTATCTAAGGAGGAATATTCTTGTGGCTGAGGGAGTGAAATGAAGCTTTACCACATTGGTATCTGGAATGATGGATCTGTTGTATGAAAAGACTCGACCTGTAATCTCCTGGGTTGAGAAGAATGAGAGGTGATCTCTTTGAAATACATGAAATTGAGAAGGCTAATGCAAAGATGTTTTGTCTAAAATCAGGGGTGACAGTCTCAAAATAAGGGGTCAGCCATCCAAGACTATGAAGGCCTGTGAAGGCTCTGTTGCTCAGCTGCAAGACAGAAGTTGATAAATTTTTGGATATTAAAGGAATCAGGGTATATGGGGTTAGTGCAGGAAAGTGACACTCAGGTAAAAGATCAGCCACAATCTTTCGAATGGCAAAGCAGCATGATGAGCTGATTGGCCTACTCACGGTTCTATTCCTTGTTTTCTTTCATCTGCTTTAATTGATCTCTTTTCGTTGACAGGTTGCCTACTTAATTCCTGCTGTATTGTCCTTCCTTGTTGGCCTGAATCCATTAGTCACAGGTACAAAGCACATTGTCACCAAATTGGAATCAACCCTCTGATTTATACTTGTAGAATTATGATTGAACATCCTTGAATCTTTCCCTCTGTCCACTTGCTAACATCACAATAGAATGCAGAATAGAGTAACGGGCATGCGAATGATGTAGCCTGTCCTTTGAAGCCAACTAAATGTAACTAAGACCTCAGTACTGGGGATATTGACCCGGGACAGGACTCTTAATTGTTTGTTTATCCTTCCAGTGTATGCAAAGGGCTTTGTAGAGCGAATGTTATTGGTATCTATCCAATGTCTACTGTAGGTAATCCAAGTTCCAGAAGCACATAGGAGGGCAGGGATCACTGCTACCTGTAGACCATGAGTTTTGATCTTTTCCTCAGCCATCCAATGGCTGTGATGGGGCATTGAAGGCTGGTGAACTTCATCAATGTCTGTGTGCGCTGAGAGGTGGCTCCCAATATCTAGCAACTGAAAACAAAGTGCTGAAGGTTGGAAGTAAAAACAGAAAATCTTAGAAACAGCGTTTGTGGACAGAGACTTTCAGGCTGAATTGTCAGAATTGAGAAGGAAAGCAAGTTAGTTTTAAATTGCAGAGAGGGTGGGGGAAAGGTTGAATAGAACAAAGAGACTATCCCTGATAGGGTGAAGCTGGAGTTGCCATGGGGATAAGCTGTAAATGAGGTCATCAGGTTGATAGATTAATGAAGGAAGTTAGACAGAGAGGGAAAACACGAAGGAACATAAAAGCTGTGAAATGAGACCAGTGTGGGCGGAGAAAAGCACAGGGTAATGTAAAAACTGCAAAATAGTGACTGTAGGAAATGCCCAGCAGGTTAGTCTGTGCTCATTGGAGAGAGAAAAATGGAGTCAGTATTACAGATGGATGGCCCAGGGCAGAACTGGCTAGTTCTGATGCAGAGAGAGTGACCTGTACAATGTGGTATTGAGTCCTGCAGGCTGCAGCATGCTCTGTTGGAAGATGAAGGGTTGTTCCTCAAGCTTGGTTAGGTCGTGTTATAATGGTGAAGGAAGTGGGAAGTGGTCCATATTTTCTGTGAACCTTTATTGATGGAGAGCAGTATAGGCCATCCCCGGGTAATGAATGGGTTCCGTTTTTATGTACGTCCCTGAGTTGATTTGTCCATAAGTTGGAAAATACATAAAAATCACTTGCTATGCTAACCATACCTCCACCGTATTGTAACAAATGGCATCAAAACCACATAAGACTGATAAGAAAGAACATTTATTAAAAATGGAGAGGAACTAGTTTTGCCATTTATGGGAACAAACAGACTCTTGAATCCAATATTACTTTGGGAGCTTGTTTGTTTTAAAGGGAATGTCCATAAGTTGGGTGTTCTTAACCCAGGGACGGCCTGTATAGTGCAATAGATGATGGTTGGTAGAGACTTTTGCCTTGTGGATGTTGGGTGTAAGTCTCATCCATTTGCATCATTTGCTTCAGTGAAAGAGTCAACACCAGCTTGTACCTCACTGTCCAAACGTGCACAAATAAAGCATCAACATCGTACTGCAGCTCAGCTTGAGGTTGGAGTGAGTTTATCTGGAATTTACATGGCTGATGGTTTTGGGACACCTCTGGGCCTTCCGAGGTTTATGATCGTGAATTCATTGAGTTGCAATGGATGCCCTTTTGTCCAATTTATTTAAATTAGGCCTGCCTCTTTGACACGTGACAAATCAGTATTAAGAAATACATGAGTAGAAATTCTGATTGTGTTTAATTGGCTGAATGAAAACATCAAAGTTCACGTGAAGGCTGACAGCTCTATCTCCTGTCATTGTCCTGATGCAGGATTTCTACCCGAAACGTTGGTAATTCCTTTTCCCTCACAGATGCTCCTCGATGCACTGAATTCCTCCAGCAGATTGTTTGTTGCTCCTTTCACCGTCGCTGGGTTCCACAATTGGACCGGACTCCGCAATTTTATGTTAGTCATTTGCGGGCACTAATTTTTTTTAGCTCAAGGAATTGTGAGTGCTGAATCTCGGCAGAGGAGAAGATGATGTGGCTTTAGTGACGGCCATGGCTCAGTGGTAGCACTGTTGGTTTTTTGCCAGATGATGTAGGTTCAAGCTGCACTCCAGAAACCTGAACACTGTTTCGACCCAATTACATATCACTAAAATGGACCATCTGTAAGCAAAATATGCAGCTAAAAGTATGTAAGCAAATATTTTAGCTGCATTTTCCTTCTTTACAGTGGTTCCCCAGAGGCATTGTATGGGTGAAGTGTTTTTGGATGCCTTGAGCTCCTGAATAATTTTACAAATACAATTCCTTTATTGTATTCATTTACCATCTGCGAAAGAAATACAGTAAAATATACCAGCTAAGAGTTTAAGAAAATCCCGTGGAGCATGATCATTTGACGTTTGAATTGTTTTACTCTCTTTATGAACACTTTGAACTATTTTTCTTTTAGATAACTTCATCTGGAAACATCTCTCATTGATGCACACGTGCATGTGTTTCATGGTGGCCACTCTGTGGGGTTGGTATCTCCATCGACATGCAAAGAACACTATCTTCCACGAGGAGGAGGGCCGGTATGCAGGTTTCATTGTAACTTCATCATTAATACACTTGTATTTCGTATTTGTGTTAAAAGCTTGTGTATTTTCTTCACCTTTTACACATTAATCACATTGTGGCATGTCTTTGTGCTGATTGTTTTATTATAACTTTCTACTGTTGGTGTGTTTTCACACCACTCATTATTCCTATTTCATTAAGTTAGACGCTGCCAGACCTTGTACCCCAGCTGGTTTTGGTCTGGCCACTTGTAGACCCCAGGTATGTTCTGTTTTGCTGGCTTGAACCTCTGAATCAGAATGGGGGTCACGCCTCGCTTACTCCAGGTTAAGCCTCCGATACATCATGACAGAGGGCTGTTGTTGTCTTTCAGGTAAGTTGCTGAAGCGAGGCCTATTTCCCAGGGCAGGCAGATGTAAAAGGTCCTGTGGTTGTCTGTGAGACTTTCCTATATGGTCTTGTTTTATGAGTATTGAGATAATTACAAAGCCCCAACCTCTACCATCCCTAACACTGCATTCACTTTACTAACTGGCGCTGTGGGTCTGAGCATTGTGGGTGCATGGTTACTGTGGCCATCCTGCAAAGATGGGCCATCCACATAGTGACTAGGGCTCAGGTGGTAAAACCCTCGGGCCTGTTCCTGGATCTCCCCAAAGGCCTTTTGACAGTTAGAGACTTGTGGTGAAAGATTATTGAATGATAGTACTGTCTGTCTTGCACTGTTTATTTTGTTTTGCAGGGAATTTTTGGGATTAGTAATAATCATTATCTGGATGCTGCTCTGCCGAGATTCAGGAAAGTGAGTATTAGACAGCGTTTCTCAAACTATCTTGGATACTTAATCAAAGAAATGGTGCAAATAATCCAGGCTTCAGTCTGTTTTCGTCAACACACCTTCAGAAACATTCTTTCCCATACTCCTATACCTTTCCTTGTTTGCTTTGAATATAGCTGAACTTGAGCTTCTCCTTTGTAATATAAATTTCTTGAGATGGATAAAAGCCACCTACTAGTCTGGATTCCAACTTTACATTGTGGCAATTGATGCCTCGCTATTTATCCTTTTAATTAATGGAACGTCATTCAGTTTTGCTTCAATTCAAAATCTATCAGCCTTGTTTTCAGGACTTCTGACATGTAACATAGGCAGTTTTGTGGTCTGACCACTGTGCTGCTATTTATCATGATCACAGTCCCAGCTGAATTAAAGACTGTACTTTACACTCAAATACCCAAAGGTAATGCCACAATATCTCCTTTTATGAAATGAGTTGGTTAAAATATTTTGTCTTTCAGAATTTGGCTTAGTTGAAGTGGTCATGATAGTAATTTTGCCTTGGATACCATCATAGCAAATGTAGCCAGTCATATTCTGCATCACTTGAGGGTTGACCCTTCAGTTAAGAATATCCACTCTCAACTTTTTCCCAATTCTTTCTTTTTCTTCCATAGTTTAATCTTCCTGGGAAGTCAATTGGTTGAATTTATAATTCTCCTCTTTGGCTGCAGCTGATAATCAACCTTCCAGAACCTTCCAGCTTATTTCTGCATTAAACTTGTGATCTGCCCCTCTGGTTTACGTTCCAATACGCAGTGACATCTCACTGCCATTCATTTTTAAATTTAAATGCACTTAGGATAGCTTATTAAGTTATTGCTGGTGTGCTCAAATATTAAAATGCATGAGCTTTTCACATGGCACACTATTACTGGTTAACAATAAATTTCTTCAAATGGTCCTGAACTAGGCCAATAGCTCAGTTCAATGCTTGTTAAGGCCATAAAATCTAACAGTCAGTAATTATGACATTCAGTCAGGATACAGAAAAGGCATTATCTATATGATTTACAAGCCATGGCTTTGAAAGTACCTCTTTAAAATGACAGTCAAATAATTTGTTTTGTCTGTTCAGTTGGAGAGTTCTTGTGTTCTTGTAGCTGGTCAGTCACCCAGTTGTGTTTCATTCTGGGTACTTTCACGATGTTGAATGAGGATACAAGAAGAACAGTAATGTAGATGTAAATACCTTTTAAAAGCAAAGGACTATTCTGCAACTTGAAAGTATGAAATGTTATGAGGAAGAACATTTCTATGAGCATTTAGATTCCAAACATTTTGGTTGGGCCGTGGTATTTGTTTCCAGTCATGCTGAACTAATTAACAAATTGCTACCCATGATTTACCCAAGAGAGAGGATTTATGTAGTATATGTTTCAGTTTAAAAAGAGCAACTCTCTAAGTGCTTCATAGTACTATTCCAGTGGGCAATCTCAATTAATGATTGATCTTTTTTAAATTTTCCAGGTATCTTGGTAGTTTTAAAATTTCTATTGCAGTTTTTATTACTGTTCTGCCATTCATAACATGGTTATATTACTACATCAATAAAGAACTGCGAGCATCTTGGCCGGAACACTGTAAAAACACCATTTAAGCCTGATGCAAGCTAATAGTGGGACCAGGAGAAGGGCCTTGGAACTAAAATGAATTGATGAGCTACTGTTTAGAGCCACTCATTTAAAGCTGTGATTACAGATAATCTGAGGTTGTGAAAGAAAGCTATGATTTTGAATACAATTTTCTGTTATTGTATAATTTCTGAGGAAATAACTTGCAAATAATTATGTTAATTGTATAATGGATGTATGTCATTTTGAATCGAAGACTGATTGCAAATTGAAGTCCTGGTTCTGGTCTTGAACTTTGAATCTAGGTGACCCAAGTGTTATGGACCAGACGATATATTTGACAAAATGGATAGCAAGTCCAAATGCACTCATAATGCAGAAATTCTTGTGTCTAGGTAAGGATTATTAGCCCTAAGAAGTGCTGCCAGTGTCCTTTGTGAATAGGCTTGGTGTACCATCCTAACAGAATTTTGTTGTTCCAAAAAAAAATCACTTTCACATCCATAATTAGAGATTGTTATTTGCATTCTGAATTAATATTAAAATACTTCAGTAGAATCAAAACTTTCCAGTGGGGAAACAGGTCTTCACAAGCTTTTAGTTAAAAGGAATTTTATTGGCATTGTGATACCACATTATCTTCACATAGACATCCTTGCTGGGTCCATACCCATTGTTTTGTATGATTTGTGTATGTCTCATTAAGTGTAATTCAAATTGCACAAAGTATAATATTTATATACTACAAATATGTTCATAATTGTGGGTTCCAAGGCTAAGCCTAGACTCAACCTAATGTAATAAGATTTGTTTCTGTATATATTGTTTGAATATCTTTTTTTGCACTGATGCATGAGTGACACGTGATTTACTTTTGCTTATCGAACCTCATGTTCAAACCTTACATTATCTGCATTAACAGAGAAGGGAGCTTTTACTCTCAGGGGTGGGAATGTGGGATTATTTATAATTAACAATTTTTAATTAAAATTTCATATTGGCAAATGAATTTCTAAAGGCTGATCCATAACTGAATACTTCCCAGTTTAAATTTGCTGGCTCTTCTTACGCTATAATGGTAATACATTACCAATCAATGGTATAATACTGGGAAAGGAATAGACTTGTCACTTTGCAACAACAATCTTTTTCATTCTGCATGAAAAATGGAATGAGTATAGGGTAGGAATCCCCAGAGCTAAACTATTTTTTAAATTGAAAATACATTCTCAAAAAAACATTAAAAATGTCTTAAAAGCAAATCTTTCATCAAACTTTAACAACATACTGGATTTTCTTTCTTCTGGATCACATTGGTAATGTATGAAAAGGGATGAGATCAGAGACAGAATGGCCAAAATTGTGCATTACTTGAAGGAATGATTGTTAGACATTTGCCAATGGAGCCCTTGTAAACCATTTTATGATTTTTAGGAAAAAGTACTTACAGTTCTGCATCTTACCTTTTGTGATCTCAAATTCTCTCAAAACACTCTGCAACCAATCTGGTAGTTGTGATCACTGTATTATTGCAGAAAATCTGGATGCATCCTGGTCCCACAGAAGCAACATGTGTGTTCCTTATTAGTGTTATTGATAAATGTTGGCCTAGTCACAGGGACAACAATGCAGGTCTTTAAACAGCGTTGTTTTATATTTTACCTCCACCTGAGAGGCAGAAAAAATCAACTGCCAGTGTAGTTCTGGTACTCCATTGAGCTGTCACCTTAGATTACCTGCTGAAAGACCTTAGATGGGACTTGAACTGGCAGACCCAGAGTGACATAAAATTCAATAACTTTATGACAAAGCTGTCATCTGTGGGGGCAAAGGAGCTGAAAAACAACAAAAAAAAAGGCAAAGCTAAAAGTTAGATGTGAATTATCTCAACTGTTCACACGATTTTGAAATAAAAATGTTGACATTGAACAATATCAGTCCCTTCTGAATGGAGATGTTATGAGCCTGCCCAGAGTAAACCGACCACATTGCATAACACGAGATCAGCTCAGTTACACAAGTTCACATGCTCTTCATAAAGGTCTTGAGCTCAAAGTACATTCTGATATTAGTGGCGATATTTGCTGCTGATTGCACCATGGTCGATTCTATTTGCAACTCTTCAGCAAAGGAAATGATCCAAGCCTGCATACAGCAAGACCAGGTAATGTGGGGTGGTAAGTGGACAGTAACATTCATGCTTCAAAAGTGCCAGGCAATGAGCACTTGCACTTTTGCCAGTGAGGCAATGAGAGAGAAGCTAACTACCTACCCTTGAATTTCAATGGTTTTACCATCATCAGGTTCCCTATCATCCATTTGCTGGGAAACAGCCACAGAAACCCTCTGGTTACAGGAGCAGGATGGAGGCTGGATAACCTGCACTTCCTGACACCAACATCTTTTCACCATCGACAATGCACGAGTCAGAGTGTTATGAAATATCCTCCACTTTCCTGGATGTGTTTAGTGCTAACAACTCCCACCACCTGGGGGAAAGCAGCTCACTTGATTGACACTCCCATCAACCATGCTAAACATTCATCCCCTCCAGCACAGCCACATAGTGGCTGCAACATGTGACATCTACAAAATCCACTGCAGTTACTTGCCTAGGCTACCCCAGCTGCACCTCTCAAAGCAGCAACCTCTATCACCAAGGAAAGGGCTGCAGGAGAATGGGGACATCACCATCTGCGGGTTCTCCTCCAAGTCACATGCCACGTTGACTTCAAAATGTATCATTGGTTCTTACTGCTGCTGGATCCGAGTCCTGGAACTCACTACCCAACCTTCTCCAGAAGGACTGCAGCAGGTCAAAAGGCAGCTCCCCACCACCAGCTCTAGGGCCATTAAAGATGGGCAATAAATAGTGTCTCTAACTTTGACACACCGTTCCTAAATGAAATAATAGCATGCTTGTTAATTTGTCTTAGTCACGAAACTTCAATCACATGCTAATAAAGATATTCACAGGCTTTTTAAACAGAACAAATTTAATGGCTATTTACTCACACTTCTTTGGTTCTATTCTCTTCAACATTCACTTTGAATAATCTACTGACAGTCGTACTTTCAGAGATGTGCATTTAACTCCTGACTGACCAATACTGATCAAAATTCTATTCTATCCAGCATGCTTTGAGTCTCTGTTGAATCTTTAACAAAACAACTTGATAAAAATAAAACAGGCTGTAATTTGAAGGTGCAAAGAAACTGCTGGAGGAACTCAGCGGGTTAGGCGGCATCTGTGGAGGCAGAGGGATAGTTGACGTTTCAGGCTGAGGCCCTGCATCAGGACTGTTGCAGTGTCCATAGATGCTGCCTGACCTGCTAAGTTTCTCCAGCAGTTTGGTTTTTGTTCCAGATTCCAGCACCCAGAATCTCTTGTGCCTCTGATTTGAAGGTACCGCACAAAAAAAAAAATTCCTTTCACAAATAAGATTATCTCAAGAATGTAATTTACATCATTTATCTTCTTGACAAAGTAGGAACAACTCAGCTTTTCACCACTACAACTCACCAGTGAAAACTGATGGCACAGCACCATTTGGGCTAGGGTGCATGGGTTACAAGAAATAAGCTGGGCTTGGAAGGGACAATCACAAAATGAGGGATTTGCATTAATCACCAGCATGATTCCTTTGTATTATAAGAGGATGACATGTGGGGGTGGGGGGAATTCTGAGCAAACCAAGGCACATGTTTGCAAAGAAAACACAAAATAGGTTCAATCGACCTGTACAGATGGGAGCCAACACCAGGGTGAGTCAAACATTGTGTAAAATCATTAGAGTACAAAAGCTGATGCAATACATGGTACTTCATTATATATCTTACATAATCTTATATAAATATTTTATAGCTTCTTGTAAAAGTGTATTGAAACTCTGCAATACTATTAATATAATTTGGAGTTGTGTTGCTGCGAGCATCATGGCTAGCTTTACCCCACACCAAATGTTCTGGGTTAAACACATAACAGCAATCAGGGAGTACCATGCTACCTATATCCACACAGTAAAGATAACAACTAACACTCTGATCCAAAACTGCCCTCAGATCAATGTAAAAGATCCCATGTTACCAGTTTTGATGAGTGTAGTCATTATCAGAGGTATTCTGGCCAATATCTATCCCTTCTTCAACATCATAAAAAAGCAGATTAGCTGACCTTCATCCTATTGCTGCTAAATGGACAGAAACTGGTTTCTCCATTTCCTAAGTTACACTGAGAATATTTCATGGACTATAAAACATTTCATGAAAGCTGCAATATAATAATTCAGTTCAGGAATCCAAGATAACACCGGGAACTAACAGTGATGCGACCTCAGATTGGATCAAATTCCTGAAATCACAAGAGGTCTAAATGCTCAGGTTTTCTTTCAGTTAACACTGTGGAAATTTAAGGGCCTCTTTTCATTTGCAGGATTATTCCTTTGGAGAATGTCTTCTATCACAAATGCTAGGGCATTTGGGTTTGGTTATTAAAATTACAGCTAACAATCCAAGGCAAATTTGTGCAAACTGATCGCTGTATGGACATCCTAGCCAAATGCTGCAGATACTACACTGTAGTACAAGACTGCCAGACTGCATTGCAACACAAGTCCATTCATTTATCTTTTTCTGTACCACAAAACTCTCCTAGGAATCCTGCCCCTTCCCTCAAGGATCATTCTGTCTTCGTATACACGAACAGTACCAAATGCTTGACTCTCTGGTGATGTTTCAATCACACCTTCAAATGTAAGATGGTGAATTCCACATTCATCCAAGCAGTAGCCACCATCGTGATCATGTCCTGCTATAAAACATATCACACTAGTGTGTGCATGTAGCATTGAAAGCATCTCAGTGTAGTTCCAGGCAACACACATCGGATCTGTAGAGTCTGGGTGGACAGGAAGATGGCCTGCAGTAAGAAAACAGTTTACAGTTACGTGTTCTTTTCATCCTTTCTAATGCACTTTAACAGCCAAATTGTTCTACATTTAAACAATGAAAAGGTACAATTCTATAATGTGCACTTTTCAATATCTCAGTCAGGCCAGGCAAAACCATCACTGTGAGATAATATTGCAGCTACATTACAAACGCCAAGTTGAGACGGGCAGAGCAATGCAGAGCTGATAACTCTTGTACTTTGACTCTCTAAAGTAGAGTAAGCTGAATTCAGTATGTTGGTTCCCACCCACACCATGTAAATCCTGGTTTAATTTTTAACATTTGTAATAAACAATAAGAATCATCTCTCTCTGACAAAAAATCTTAAACAAACCTCATTACATTCCAATATGAACTATTTTTTTTAAGCATCCACTGCTAAATACGACTTCATAGTTGTACAGCATGGAAACAGGCCCTTCAGCCCAACTCGTCCATGCCGACCAAGGTGCCTTCCTGAGCTATTCCCATTTTCCTGTATTTGGCTTATATTTCTCTGAACCTTTCCTATCCATGAACCTGTCCAAATGTCTTTTAAACATTGTAATTGTACCTGCCTCTACCACTTCCCCTGGCAGCTTGTTCCATATACCCACCAACCTTTGTGTGAAAAATTTACCTCTCAGGTTCCTTTTAAACTTCTCCCCTCTCACTTTAACCCATGCGCTCTAGTTTTAGACTCCTCTACCCCAGGAAAAAAGACTGTGACCATCCACCTTATCTATGCCTGTCATAATTTTATAAACCTCTATAAGGTAACCTCTAGAAGGTCACTCTCAACCACTTTCATTCCAGGGAAAACAGTCCCAGCCTATCCTGTCTCTCTTTGTAGCTCAAATCCTCCAGGACCAGCAACATCCTTGTGAATCTTTTCCACATACTCTCTACCTTAATCACATCCTTCCTACGGTATGGTAACCAGAACTGCAGACAATATTCCAGGTGTGGTCTCCCCAACATCCTATACAAATGTAACATGATGTCCCAACACTTGAACTCAGTGCCTGGACTGATGAAGCCAAGCATGCTGTACATCTTCCCTACCTTGTCTACCCATGTCGCCTCTTTCAGGGAACTATGTACTTGTAGCCCTAGGTCTTTCTGTTCTACAACACTCCCCAGGGCCCTGTCAGTCATCGTTTAGGTCCTGCTCTGGTTTGACTTTCAAAATGCATCATTTCGCAAATGTCAGAGCTAAACTCCATTTGCTATTCCTTTGCCCACTTTCCCAGTTGATCTTGATTCTGTTGTTACCTTAAACAACCTTCTCCACTGTCCACTATACCACCAATTTTGGTCTCATCCGCAAACTTGCTAATCGTGCTACCTACATTCTCGTCCAAATCATTCATACCAATGACAAACAGCAGGGGACCCAGCACCAATCCCTGCGGCACACCACTGGTCACAGACTTCCAATTTGAAAATACTTTACATTTTATACACGTTCTGCATCAATGAAGCTCTGACTGCTTCACATAATCGCAGATTAGAAATTTACAGCACTAAATTAATCAATGGTGTCCGTACCAGCGAGGAAAAACGTCTACTTGGACTACTCCCTCTTCCCTGCTCCCAACGTACCACTCTGAGGGCTGAAGCACATCAGGTACTCATATGTTCTTTGTAAAGTGCGTTGAGGGTTTTTAGCTTCCATCACTTTCAGGCAGCGTGTTTCACAACAAAAAGAAATCCTCAAATTTCCTCTAACCCTACCAATTCCCTTTCGTCCAAGTACCTTGGTCATTGATCTCTCTGCTAAGAGAAACAGATCTTTTCTGTTCACTTTGTCTTAGCTTCTCATAATTATGCATCTTAATTAAATTTCCCCTCTCCCATCATTGTTCCAAATAAATAAATCCAACCTGGACAATCTCCCCTCATAACTAATTCTCCATCCTCATGGATCTCCTTTGCACTCCTGTGTTCGACATCCTGTGGTGGCCAGAACTGTACGCAGAACTCTAGTTGTGCTCTAGCTGGTTATTTTACCCTTTTCTAGCCGGCATGGGCCAGCTCCTATTTAGGAGAGTCAAAGAGAACAGATTACATATGTTACTTACCAATGACTGTTACCTTTTCCTGGTTGTGATCAGAGAAAGTTAACACAGCATTTAGCCATTCTAGCTGCTCTTGACTGAAGCCTCCATTAAATCCCAAAAAGCGTAGATTCAGTCCAACGAGGCCTGAAAAAAGGAATTATTGCACAGATTGATATACTGTAGCAATGCTACATACAGCCTTAAATTTGTTGCAAATATTTATATTTAAGGGTGTATGTATAAATATATTTATACATACACCCTTAAATTTGTTGCAATTTTTATTTCCTTTTTCGGAGTTGTCCATTTTGTACTCTTCTAAGCTAATTGAATTATTACAGAAAATATTTCCAACACCAGTTCCAAATGAATGATGCATCAATTTTTGCAACATGTCATGGAGAATGTAAAATTGCATGGTTATTCTCTAAAAGCAAATTCGTGTCACAGACCAAATAATCTTCTTTGGCAGTGTCATAGTTGTACAGGTTGGTAATACTGGAATTCAATTCTGAGTCTAGAAATAAATTCTTAAATCATTCTAACTTTGCGTGTGGTTTATAGTGGTAATGAAATCTTTCAATTAGCTTTTAGGTAATTATTATTGTGGAAATGTTTGTAAAATTATGCACCAGATTGCCTTTCCTAACCATATTATTACTAGCCATGTACAACTGCACTAATCATGAAAATTAAAGGGCCTCAAGAAAATGAAATACAGGTCAGCAGTGTGAACTCATGGATAAATCTTGTACAAACCAAATACGTTCCAGGATTTTACATTTCACAATCAAAGGGAAATATAAAATATAGAAATTGGGAAAATTGACAGGTATAGTTTTAATTAAAATAAAGACATTCATGAAATACCAGCCTCATGACATTACTTCCTCATTTACATGCAATTAGTCTGTACAGCATTGACTTATACCAGGTAATCCTTGCCTCTGCAGCTGTACAGGCTTTCCTTAAACTGCAACCATACTAGCATTTCAACATGATCTAATTTTTCCCTTCCATTCTCTGGGGATAGCCTTCAGTACTAATAACTTGCACATTGGGAAACTAGTAGTTAACTGCTACAACCTTACCACAATATTTGATTGAACAAGAGAATCTCTGGTATTGTTGCAAACACAAGATTAAGACAGTATGTGACATTGAAAGAAAGCAAAAATTAAATACATCAGAGTATGCAAATATAAATTGGATGCAATTTATTAAAGCCTACACATTTTGCTTTCATTTATGTATCTCAGTTTTATATTGCTGTCTGTGTAAACTATTCACAGTGTAATTATGTTCACCTTCCACTCCTGCCATGCAAGTGTCAAAAGAGAAGCATTTTCCATGTCCTATTCCAATTTAAATGTGGCCAAGCAACATGTGAAATGGGAAAATTAGACAGGAAGCACAGACAAAGTAAAATAGTTAAACAAGTGAAGTACAAAGTAAAGATTTACCTTCAGGACTATTGGGGTTTTCATTTTTGTTGTTTGATTTCAGTATCTGAACTGAATTATTGTGTTTCTTACTGCTCTTTCTCCTTCCGAGAATGCTGAGATCATATGCATCAGTTATTATAAATCGAAACCTTGGAAAAGGACTAAAATGGTAGCCATAAAATGCTTCAGAATCATCAGGGTTAATCTCAGTTTTAATACTGGAACTAGGTATGTTACCAGATACTACGTCACCCTCCAGGTGCTTACTATTGAGAGCCGATTTAAGTAATTGTTTCCTGTCAAAGTTGTAAAATTCATGGTTTCCCCAGACATGGTGCACTGGAGACACACAGTTTGTAAACTCATTTATTACTGTTTGAAGTGCTTCTTCTGAAGCCTTTATCTGTGAATTGCATCCATCAATTATATCACCGAGCTGCAGAATAAACTTGGGAGTGATAGGCTCTTCATTCCATTCTTTGATAGCACTGCGCAACAAACAGAGGCTGTTTCTATAGTAACGTTCTCTTGTCCTTGCATAATTTAGGCCATTCTGTACATTTGCATATTGAATGTCTGCTATGACTCCAAAAGTAAAGTACGGGTTATTTTCAGCTGCTTCAGTCTCCATTATTTTAAATACTTCACTTCCACATGTCCACCACCTAAGAAAAAAGTAATGTGAAAATAGTGATTTGGATTTAACATCAAATAGGGTATCAACTGTAGTGTAAAGTCACAGCAGTCTGGAGAACCTCAAAATTACACAACATTATTTGATTCTGGTGAGACACTTTGTGCTACACTAGGCAGATCCAAAGTGCTGCTCAGAGCATTACCCCCAGCGCGTGCTGCCCCCGGGAGGACTGCGCTGGGGACGAGACGGTCGCCCACATCTTTGCGGGCTGTGGGTTTGCGAGGAGGGTGTGGCGAAAGATGCAGGGGTCCTTGTCACGTTTCATCCCCAGCAGCAGCGTAACAGAGGATTCTCTGATCTACGGGCTGTTCCCGGGGACGCACACAGAGACGGATATCAACCGCTGCTGGAAGGTCATCAACTCGGTGAAAGACGCCCTTTGGTCTGCCCGAAATTTGTTGGTCTCCCAGCACTGCGAGATGTCCGTAGGGGAATGCTGCCGACTGGCACATTCCAGGCTGCAGGAGTACGTGCTGAGGGACACACTGAAGCTGGGGAAGGACGACAGTTTAGGGTTCTTCTGCCACAGGAGAAGGAGGGGCGGGGTCAGGCGAGGAAGCCCCTCAAATGTTGTAAATATGGGATTGGGGTATCACCCCAGGGAGCCACACGTGTGGCATCGGTGCTGTGTTTTTTATATGTAAAAAGGTAACACTAAGAATTGTTGAAGGATAAATTTCAGTGATGGTGACGCACACAATTCCCATATAGATATCTTGTATATCACGATGGAATTGTCTACAAGAGCAGAGGGGAAAAATTGGTTTAAATTTCATCTTAAGCACAATTATAGACCACTCTCTGGACCATTAGGCTAAAAAAATTCACTCAAACCTCTGGAAAGGGATGAACACAAAACTTCTGACTCAACTGGGAGAGATATGCACTAAGCCACAGACAGACAATCTCATGGCACCTATAGTCAGTGGAGTAATAACGTTTACCTCTGATCCACTTTATTTGAGGCAAAGACTTAAGGGCGGTACATTGGCACAGCTAGTAACTCTGCTGCTTCACAACACCAGCAACCTGGGTTCAATCCTGACCTCTGGTGATGTCTACATGGAGTTTATATGTCCTCACTGAGACAGTACAAGGTGTCCTCCCACCTTCCAAAAATATGCAGATTGGTAGGTTAGTTGACCGCTGTCAATTAATCTACTTAGTATGTAGGTGAGTGATAGAATCTAGAGGGAAATTGATGGGAATATTGGAAGAATAAAATGGGTTAGGGTAAGATTGGCGTAAAAATGGGCGCTGCTCAGTGGTCCCGTTTCTGTGCTGTATGACTCAATGATTTATCTTAGTGTTCTGAGTGAACCAACAGTCTTTTGTGTAACAACTTACTCAGTAAACAGTTTCTAGTATTTGAAGAGCAAAGGGAACAAAGCACAGCAAGCAGTGCACTTTCTGCAGATGCTTCCGTCTCTCTGCCTGCCAGTATCTATCTCACCCACCCACTGACACTCACTCTCTCACACACTCACTCACTCACTCTCTCTCTCTCTCTCTCTCTCTCTCAGCAGTGCGGGCACCAGGTCTGGTGGGCAGAGGGTTCACCCACTCCGGCTGGGAAGAGAATGGCCACCACAAGCAGCCCCCTCTCTCAAATGCAAGAGGTTCTGCTGCAGGCGGTGCGCCCCGGAGCCCAGCACCGTCGCCACCCCGATGCAGTGGGGCAGAGCCACCCCGCCTCACTCACCTGGAGCTCAGCCGGACCACCATCTATCTCCCGGGTCACTTCCGGCACCGACTGCCGTCCTGCGCGACGTCAGTCCCTGCAATGTCTCTCTGGGTACAGCTGGAGCCCGTCCGCCACTTCCGGGTGTGACTGGTTATTTCTGGGAATAATGTTGTTTTTGGCCCTTTTCTGCCCATGTTTCTGGTGGCGGAATGTGGCGAACGTTTCTGGGAATAATGATTCACTGCATATTTTTTATTAATGTGTTGCTAATGGTGACTTTTGGGTTCAGTTATTAATTAAACGTTACTTCTGGGAATATGTGGTTAATGACGATGTCAGATGACGAACGGCAGCAAGTAATCGTTTCTGGTTTATGTTTTTTCAGGGGATGGTTAATGACTGTTTCTGGTGGCGGCTGGTTCCTGCAGCTTTGTCTGGGAAGTTAACCCCGATTTTAAAAAAATAATGGCTATTCCTGGCGAAAGGTGAAAGTTAGTAGTTAGTTCTGAGCATAATGAGTTAATTACAACTTTTAAGAATGGTAAAGTAATGAATAATCCCGTGATTACTTGGTTAATAGTTACTTCTGGGAATTGATAGCAAATGGCTATTTCTGGGTTAGGTGGAAACTATTTTTTGTGTTAGCTGGTTAATGGTATCCCATGATTTAATTGGCAGTTTATGGTCATTTCAGGACACAGCTATTTTGGGGATTAGTTAGCTCTTCTTCCTCGCCTATTTGGGTAATAATGGAATTTTGATGTACTTTTTCGCATTGGACAATTCTGCAGTTCTACACTTTTTGTTTGCAAAACCAAAATTCTGCAGATGCTTAAAATTTGGATTTAAAAAGCTGGGCATATTTGAATGTTACATTATGTCGAAGTGTCATATCAGGGCATTGAGTACAGGAGTTGGGATGTTACGTTGAAGTAGTACAAGACGTTGGTGAGGCTGAATTTAGAGTATTGTGCGTAGTTCTGGTCACCTACCTACAGGGAAGCTATTAATAAGCTTGAAAGAGTGCAGAGAAAATTTACAAGGATGTTGCCAGGACTCAAGGACCTGAGTTATAGGGAAAGGTTGAACAGGTTAGGACTTTATTCCCTGGAGCACAGGAGGATGAGGGGAGATCTTATCGAGGTATACAAAATTATGAGGGGTATAGATAGGATGAATGCATGCAGGCTTTTTCCCCTCAGATTGGGTGAGACTAGAACTAGAAGTCATAGGTGTAGGGTGAAAGGTGAAATATTTAAGTGGAATCTGAGGAGAAACTTCTTCACAGGGTGGTGCGGGTGTGGAATGAGCTGCCAGTGGAAGTGGTAGGTGCGGTTTCAATTGTAACATTTAAGAAAGTTTGGATAGGTACGTGAATGAGGGGGATTTGGAGGGATATAATCCAGGTGCAGGTAGATGAGACTAGGTGGAAGATCAGGTCAGCATGGACTAAATGGGCTGAAGGGCCTGTTTCCATGCTGTAGTGCTCTATGACTCTATAAAAGTAAAAAAAAACAAAAGGTAGAAATTTAAATCAGGCAATGAGACATTGACAATAAGAAACCGAAGAAGCAATAGACCATTTGGCCCCTCGCGCCTGCTCTGCCTTAACTTTTACCTTGGCTCTGTGTTCCTGCAATAATTCCATTATTTCCCTTAAAATCCAAAAGTCTGTCAGTTTCTCTCTTGAGCAAATGAATCTCAACAGTCCTCTCGGGCAGAGAATTCCAAGGATTTGCTGCCTTCTGAGTGAATGGATGCTCCCGTATTATCAGACTGTGATCCTTGGTTCTCTTTCTGTGATTTATGTACAAGGATGCCCAGGCCACTTTTCGTGAGTCTCTCACCATTTAAAAAAAAATTCTGCCTTTTTATTTTTTCTCTACTAAATTCAATGACCTCAAATTGTCCTACATTAAATTCCATCCTTCATGTCCTTACCCAGTTACTAGCCTGTCTACTTCTGCACCCTCCTCACAACCCACTCTGCCATCTAGTTTTGCATCATCAACAACTGGATATATTACACTTGGTGGTGTCCTTCAATCAAACCATTGATATTGGTAATGAACTGCTGGGTAGCACCACAGATCCAGGGACCCAGGTTTGATCCTAACACATTCTCTCTGTGACCATATGTAATTCTACCAGGTGCTCTGGTTTCCACCCACATCCCAAAGACCAGCTGGTAAGTTAATTGGCTTCTGAAAAACTACCCCTTAGTGTGGTGCCTTGTCAATGTGTTCTGAAAGGCCAAATGCACCAGAATCACTGGTCCCCCTTATCTATTTTGCTTACTGCTATATAATATCTGACTGTTTTGATGTATTATTGGATGCTTTGGACTCTTTATAATTAAGGATTTCTCAGCCATTTTGATTTCTGCTTATCTTTATTTCCAATTTTGAAATATATTTTATAAAACTACACATTCCTGACCTCAGCTCAGTAAGTTGGTACAATTGGCCTCAATGTTTTCAGGCCAGGGAGAAATAGTAAAGTCAGAATCTCAGTTTCTAGGTTCTATACAGGGAATTCTATTACTGGAAATAGTTATAGTTTTGGAGGACAGCTCTGTTTTACCTGTGACCTCCTCATCCCTCACCAACATCGATACTCTAGACTCATTGGTGAGTTATTGTTCTGGGAGTGCCAGTGTTGGAAAAAAACTACAACCCATCAATAACTGAGGTCCTCTAGGAGAGAATGGAAGGAAACTTGGTGAAATATAAGACCTCTGCCATATTTATTGAATGAATATGAAAACAATAATTATTCTGGCTTTTCTGTTTTGGAATTTTAGATTTTTAAAAATAGATACATGTTTGTCTCATTTCTTGAGGAACATTTCCCCCACCTTTTGATCATCATGATCAATAATTTTCCACGTTTCCCCCTATTACTTTCATTTTCCTATATTATCAGAAGAATGAGAATAAATTAAGGAAGTTATGATTTTTGATCATTATCAGCACTTTTGATGCTTTTCCCTTTGTGTTTTAATTGCTAAAGACACTGGAGGGAGACTTCTGTGACCACACCACTCGCATCCATCCCTGTAAGCTAATAGTTCTTTGGTTTAAAAAAATGTAATGGAGATTCATTAAAATAACTACACCAGCTTTGCGATCTCGAATGCTGTACATCCAGAACTGGATTCCCCATTGCTCATATTGTTGAGTATTTCTAACTGCGATCTGTAGTTAACCCAGCGCATAAAAACAAATTGATTCCGTTCAGTACTATTTCGACTTGTGGATCCTCAGTGAACCCAATCTTCAGTGAAGACGGCGTTAATCTTTTGCGATGGGAGGTCTACTTCCGTATTTCAGGCACGTTTATAAGATCTCTTCATTAGTCACATGTACATCGAAACACACAGTGAAATGCATCATTTTTTTGCCTAGTGTTCTGGGGGCAGCCCGCAAGCCACGCTTCCGGCGACAACATAGGAGGATTGATATTAAGCGTTACATTTACAGTAAATAGCGATGAATATTGTATAGTGGGGAATTGCATTTATTTTTTTAAGGTATGGGAAGTTAGTCTGGAATATCAATATCCACAAATTTCATCCTTATGGCAAGTAAATCTGTCATGTCGACAGGAGCGTAAAACACTCCAGGCAGTAAACACGGGGCAGAATATTTGAGCATTGCTCCGTGTGTACTTGCAGCGCCCAGATCCAGTGCTGTGGTTTCACTGTGGGTGTGGGCTCGGGCTTGTTACCGGATGTATTAAGCGAAGGTCATACACGGCTTTCGATGGCGCTGTTGGTGCATCTGTGCAGACGGACTGCTGCTCTGTCCCGAGGGCTCAGCTGGGGAGTTTGGTGCGAGGCGGCCGGGCCGGTCTCGTTGTCTAGTCGTGTCACCGGCCGGCGCTGGAATGGCCCGGCCGTGCGGGCAGCGAGGGCGCGGTGCACGGCGGCAGCGGCGGTGAGTTACAGACCGAGACACGCTCAGTCAACCTCGCAACGCTGGCCGGAGGTTCCGACCCCGTCCCTGGCTGAACGCGGGCAAAGCACAGCGAAGTGCTTTCTTTGTCCATGAACATTGGGTGCCGAGCTTTTCATTTCTCAGGTGCCCCGCTTGAGATTTAAGGCAAAACTGAGGTTTGGAAAACAATTAACGCACGCATCATGTACTTGAGGAATTTCCAGACAAGTTCCTGAATGGCGATCACAAGTCCACAGTGCCCAGTGTTCAGGTAGCTTGTTCCTGCACTGTGGATCCATCAATTATTTCTCGGGTTGCGAAATGGGGGTAAAAAATGACTCCTAAGTTTGGAGTCAGGGGCAGACTGAACCCAGCAGGTTGGAGGTCAGTGCTTGGTTGGAGGTCTTGAGCATCAGTTTTCCACAAAGACTGTGCTGGTGTACTGGAGGCGGTGGTGAAGGGGGTTGGAACAATGACTCAGCCTTGCTTGATCCCAGACTTGTCCTGGCTTTGGTATGTGCTGGACCCGTTGTTCAGAATCAAGGTTTTGCTTGCTATCATGCAGCATTTATAGAATGGAGATGAATTTTGGGGTGCAGTCAAATCTGCAAAAGATTTTTCATAGTTCCTTCATGGTCAACACAATCAAAGGCTTTTGTAAGGTCAAAAAAGTCAATGTGTAGTGGCCGTTGAAGCTCCTTGCATTCCCCTTGGAGTTGTTGGGCAGTGAAGATCCTTGATGAACGGAAGCAAGACTGTGATTTGGGGAGCACCTCTTCGCCAAAGGGAGGAGGTTATAGAAGTCCTGGCGATGACTTCCGCTGTGCCTGACAGCAGGGAGACTGCACTGTAGTTACCACAGTAAGTTTGTCTCCATTCTTCGAGGTGATCATCACAACTATGGCATGTTTGAAGGTCTGTAGCATGTCCTCTTCTTCCCAGATGAGGGAGGTGAGACTGTGGATTTGTGACTAAAGTTCCAGCTGAACCTCAGCAGGAGTACTGTCTGCACTGGAGGGCTTGTTTCTTTTTTGTTGTATAGATTTTTCGACCTCTTGCTGATATCAAGGCTGTTCTGTGGAATGTGGTCAAGGACTGTTTCTTGAAATATGGAGTTCTTAGAAATGCTCCTGCTTGCTGTCCTCTGCTTTTGGTGATCACGGGGATGGGACATGGAAGTTTGGACCAGAGATAATCTTGACAGCATGTTGTAGTTATCAGCTAGTTGTTGGATCTCCTGTACCCTTTCCATTTGTTCTTTTAAGTCTCAGATTTTTTACCTAAGACATAGGAGCAGGCCATTGGGCTCTCTGAACTTGTTCTGTCATTTAACAAAATTGTAGCTGATCTTTGACCTTCATACAGTTTTCCAGCACTATACCCATTTCTCTTGATTCTATTAATGTCGAGAAATCTATTGATCTTTGTGTTGAATGAACATAACAGCAGAGCTCTCATAGCAGTCTGGAGTAGAGAATTCCAAATGGTCATCACTCTAAGTGAAGAAATCTTTCCTCGTCTCAGTCCTAAACAGCCACCCATTATTTTCAAACTGTTTTGTCATCCTAGACTCCTCAGTCAGTGTTATCTTCCGTGCATTTACCTTAGTTCCTTTGAGTTTTGTAAGGTTTTGATCTCTCATTCTTCTGAACACCAGAGAATATAATCTACTTACTCTCTCCTTGTACAGCAAACTCACCGTCTCTGGAACCAGTCTAGTGAATCAAGCTGTACTCCCTCTATGGCAAGTACATCTTTTCTTGGGTAAGACTAAAACTATGCACAGTAGTCCAGATGCAGTCTCACAAAGGCCCTATACAATTTAACTAAGATATGCTTTCGTCATCAAACTCGTTTAATAAAGCCTTAAATGCCATTTATCTTCATAATCACTTGTTGTATCTGCGGGTTGGCCTTCATCTAAGTCCTTTTGAACATCAGCACTTCCTAATCTCTGGCCGTTAAATGCATGGTTTGCTGATTTGTTAGGTTCATCAAAACAGATGACCTCACATTTTTCCACAATGTATACCATGTTCTTGCCCACTTACCCAGCTTGTCCAAATCCCCTTGAAGTCTCTTTACATCTTCCTCTGTACTCACAATCCCACCTAGTTTAGTATTGTCAACAAATCTGGAAAAATAACATTTCATCCTCTAAGCCAAATCATTGATTTGGATGTGAATATCTGGTTGCCAAGCACTGATATCAAGGTACTGCACTAGTCACAGTCTGACCACCTGAGAAAGATCCACTTATTCCCATTGTTTGCCTTCTGTCCAGTAACCAGTTCTAAGTTTTTGTTTGGGCCTCTCCCTTGAGGTATCTGCAGAGCTTTTCCCTCAAGTATGTTAGCTCCTGGATCTCCTAATCATTCTCATCAAATCTGTCCCAGTATTTTCTGGTTCATCTAAAATCCTGTTGCCTGTATCCCAACTTTAACCAAGACCTATTCATCTACCGCCTCTTTGTTTGCTGACTTACAATTTTCGGTTGAGTAGTTCATTGCTTTGTTTTCAGATCCTTCACATCCTCACTCTCTGTAATCTCCTCCAGTTCTATGATCTAACGATCATTTCTCCAATCCTAGTTTTGTGTGATCCCTCTACCATTGGTGGCTGTGCCTGGAGCTGGAATTCCCTAATTAGTCCTCCTTTCCTCCCTCCTACAAGAGCCTCCTTAAAACTTGCCTTCCAACCTTTTGGTCGCCTGCTCTAATGGCTCGATGTCAAATTTTGCCTGATGAATTTTGTGAAGCACCTTGATAAATTAGAGGCACAATATAAGTGGAACGTTGAACCATTTTGAAGATGTATACATTTTACACATTAATTTTTACCAGCTTACTTTCAGTGAAGTAATGGTGGTGTTAAATAGTGACTTGGTTTAACTGAGAATTCAAAATCCATCTCATTGGCTGGCACGTAGAGTTGTTTCCAATGGTCATGAGCTTGAGGAAGGAAAAGTTCACCTGGCTGGTCAGCATCTCTATAAAATCATGAGGGGCATGGATGGGTCAATGCACACAATCTTTTTCCCAGGGTTCGGGAATCAAGACCTAGAGAGCATAAGTTTGTGACAGGAGAGAGATTTGATAGGAACCTGAGAAGCAACTTTTTCACCCAGTACATGGCATGAGCTGCCAGAGGAAGTGGTTGAGGCAGGTACTTTAACAGTATTTAAAAAGTACTTGGACCTGGACAAGGATAGGAAAGGTTTGAAGGGATTTGGGCCAAACGTGGCCAAATGGGATTATCTTTGATGGAAATCTTGGTCGGCATGGACCAGTTGGGCCGAAGGGCTGTATTACTCTCTATGACTAATTATTTCAAGACTTGACCACAGAAACTGACTCCAAAATGCTGCAAAATCAGAGGTCCTGTTTCTCATATAAGATTTAAACTGAAGACCAGTCTATCTGGTAAAGGGAAAGATCTCAAAGCACTCTCTGAAGAATTATTCACTGTGTCGTGACCAAATTTTATCCTTTACTGAGCATTTTAAATGATCAGTACCTTGTCTTTCTTTCATAGCACTGATTATGTGCATTTGAATGCAAAACAGGTAGAACTTCACTTCTAAAGTAACTTGTTGGCGGTGATTTGCTGAGTATATGAAAGGTGCTCACTGATTGTAAGGTCATTCTTTCTGTGTTGGAACAGTTACGGAGTCGTCTTTGCCCAATATGGAAGCATACCAAATACCCCATGTGCAGTCTCCACTCTTTCAGTACAATGCCTCCACCACCAACTGGGGAGAAAATGAATCCTAAGACTAAGAAGGGTGGGGTAAGTAATTCAATTTTAATGAGTAAGATAGAAATGTTTTTATACTTGTAATGACACAGAGGAGGTCATTGGGTCCATGCCAGCTGCCAGAGGAGCAGTCCCATTTCCCCTCTTATTTTCCTGTACCTCAGCATCTTATTCTCTCTTACTTTGATTCTTTTTGCCACTAACTTTCCAATTAACCCATCAAGATGTCTTTGGGACATGGCATTTACAGTGTGAGCACGCAAACTCCACATAGACAGCACCTGAGGTCCTGATGAAGCCCAGGTCCTCGGAGATGTGAGGCATCAGCACTACCCGTTGACCAGTATTCTGCTTGAATTTTCGTGGTCAAATAATGTAGGTTTTCTTGTACCTGCACAGACCAGCTCCTTTACAGGCATTCAGTCTCCCCTGCCTACCTTCACCCTCTGTGATAAGACCCAACAATTCAATGAGTCTTTGCCATTGCAGTAAAACCAGCTCCAAATTTTGTGTAAGGTTTGGTCATTTCGTAGTGTAGTTAGAGTAGCAAGTGTCAAATATTTGAAAAGGACAGTTTTACTTTATCCACAGATTTAGATCTGATGAGCAAATGTTGTGAAGGCGTCAAACAAATCGTTAGGTTTTCTATATCACTATTCAATTATTGTGTGGTCACCGTAACATCAAACTAAGGTACATGGTGCTGGTCCTAAGTGAGCCTTTAGAGATAACCTCTATGTTCCAATGTCTGGTATTTACAGCATTAATTTTCACCTGTTTTACAGAAATAATTTTAAACTTGGCTTGTTATTTATAATTTATTTAATGTTCCTTTTATCTGAGGCATTTTTTTCTCCTTCTTAGTAGCCTGTCACATGGAAATCTTTAGCAGTCACATTTGCTGTAGGAGGAGCACTGCTGGTCATCATGAAGTACATTAAGAAAGAAAAAGAAGAAAGTAAGCCTTGCATGCAACATTCTTTTACCACTTTGTACCTGGAAAGGGTACATTAGGGAACTTCTGAAATGGTGAGAAAAAAGAAACTGGAAGTTGAAAGAGACGAACTCTATGCCCAAAAATCATTACATTACCATGGCCAGATGCAGCAATCAAAAGGTCAATGGAATATTAAGTTCTATCAGGGGGTCAGTTAGTCTAATCCTGCCATACTTTGTTCAGTTCTGAGCACCATACCTGAAGGAGTACAGTAGTGGTCTTGGAGGGAGTGGAGCATGGGGTTCAGCAGAATGATACTTAGAAACCAAAGGCTAAATCATGTGTAGAGATTACATGCTGTAATTAGGACTCCATCCCTGGAAATTCAACTTAAAGATAATTTATTTGAAGTTTCCAACTGATAGAGAATTATTTCTGCTGGCTGCAAAGTCTAGGCTAGGAACATAACACAGCAGTTTCAACACAGACTTTCAGGAATGAAATTGCGTCCCCACCTCTTCATCGAAAATGTGTGGACGAAGAGAACTCTTTTACAAATGGGAATTGATGTTGGGTCAATTGTCACATGTAAATCTGAGGTTGATAGACTTTTGTTAAGCAAAGGGATTAAAATGTTTAAAGCAAAGGGTGGATTTGGAGTTGGATGCCAGATCTGCTGTGATCCTATAGGACATATTTAGCTTATGCAGAGTGTAGTCTCACATTGAAAGTATTTAAGCATCATAAATTGGAAGAGAAGAAATGACAATTTTTTTGATAATACAGTTTTTATAACACGTGGGAGTCTTGCTGTCTCAATATGTACTGATGTTAAAAATCTGGGTTTTGACTTCTTTAATTAAACAATCTGAGTAGCTGCTGCACTGAAGGTAAGTTCCCTTCCTTGTACACCTTCTGATATTGAGATCCTGAGAATCTACCTGATATCACTGCATATAAAACATTTCTGATTAAGTGCTAAGAGGAGAGAGAGAGTGAGTTTAGAGGTGTGGCCTCTTCAGCTTGGCAGAGAAATATGTTCTGCCAGCAGGAATTAACCTCCCTGGCAACTAAGGGCATCTAAGTGCAAACCTTCAAAGCTTCACTTCATTTTCAAATTGCCTGTGTATCTGCTCCTGTAGATATTTGGGCACATAAAGAATGTTTAATAAATAGTGAACACAACGGTTGCAATACACTGTAGAATCACGTTCAATTGAAGTATTAAAATAGTTAGGAGGAGTAGGCTATTTGGCCGTTTGAGCATGCTTCTTCAATGAAATCACAGCTGATCAACTATCTCAATGCCATATTCCTCATCTTCTCCCATTATCCCTTGATGCCTTTGCATCTAGGAATTCATCTCAGTTAAATGTTGTTGTTTCATTTGCTATTGCATTAATTTGTTTACAACTTATTTAAAGGGAATTGCTTTGATTTCTATAATGAACTTGTACAAGTTTGACTAACACAATTTGGGAAAAGCTGTGAGGTAATGTGATAAGGTGATGATCTTTCTTCAATTGACTTTGCCTAGAGATTGAGAAGGAACGGACCCGTAGTATTGGAAAGGCAGCACTTGGAGGACCCTTTTCACTTATTGATCACAGAGGGCAACCCAAGACAGACAAAGACTATCTTGGACAGTGGGTCTTGATATACTTTGGATTTACACACTGTCCAGACATTTGTCCTGAAGAACTAGAGAAAATGATTGCCGTCGTGGATGAAATAGGTAAAAATTCCAACAAAGGATGTAATCAAAGTGATTTTAAAATGTATATTATGGTCTAAAAAGAGACACTGCAGTTCCAAGTGATTTTATTTTATAAGCTGCAAAGTTATGATGATGCTATTCTCAGATAAATTGTTTTGTAATTCCACTGTCAGTCATGCCGGCTGTCTGGAATGCCTGAGTGGCTGAGATTGAATTGAAGCAGATAATTTGTCGTTAGCTATTCTACACTCACTACATTTCATTGGCAAATTTGTCAGGAGAGGTTTTTGTAGTTTATTTTGTAAGTTCCATTTCCTCTTTTTAAATAGATTTTTCCTAAGTTAATTGGCTTTGTTTGGTATTGGTCCAGACATACACCCACCACATCTGACTCATTGGCTGTTAGTGTGTAATTTAAAAATTAACTGATTCATAATGGTTCAGTGAGATGCAGTACATATGGGAGACATTTAAGTGACTAACATTAAAATGTCATTGTCAGTTTACATTGTTGCACTGTGGATCTATAAATAGTTCCTGTGAATTTACTCAGCATCCAGGACTTCTCTGGTTTACAAGGGATTATGTTCCTAAAGAAATCTTCATTAAATGATGAAATTAAATAAAACCTTTTGTTGTACCAAAGATACTTTAAGTGAATCAAAAATAGAAAATGCTGGAAACACTCAGCAGGTCAGGTAGCATCTGTGGAAAGAGAAGAGGATATTTCAGGTTGAAGAACTGACTGATGAATCATTGAGTTTTATTGGGGTTGAGAGGTGTTGTGCAGGTGATCTGTTTCTAGGAGATCAGTTTCCCAGTTCAATGGGGTAATGAGGCTGGAAGTGTCTGATTGAACCAGCATTGCACATTTTGCTATTGCCTATGGGGCCTTGGAAAATACAACAGCTGAGGAAAACTATGGGGGGTGGTGGAGATTTAATATTAGCAACACACCTTGTAGACCATGAGGAACTGGAACACTTCCTGCAGCCTCACCCAAACTTCACCTCCATCAGACCCATCCAGGGTCGGCAAGCTGTTCTTCTGTCTCCCCTCCTTCCCACAAGTCTGATCCTGAGATCTGCTCCAGTTTGCTTCTTTAGGACTAGAAGTTAATTGGCAATCCGGTGGTGATCCTGTCAGGGCCAAAGCCTCCAAAGCACAAGTAATTTTCCAAACCACCTGGTTCGCACTATTACTTTCCCTCCCTTTCTTAACCAAGTTGTAGGCATTTATGTTTACAGCCATCTTACCTCTTCTGTGTTTTATGTTACAGACAAAATCCCCTCTCTACCAAATCTGACACCTCTTTTGATCACAATTGATCCAGACCGAGATAATGTCGAGGCCATGGCAAGATACGTCCAAGGTAGGTTGGTTAATCCCTTTTTGAAGAAAATAAAATCCTGGAATTCGATAACTAACAAACCAGACGTAATGCTTTTGGTGTCAACCCCTCTCTTTACAGGTGGTCCCTGATCTAAACACTTGTTCCATTTTCTGATTCCTAGCAGATGCTAGGTTTTTCTTTGTATCTGACTAATTGTTTCTTTGGAAAATCAGTTGTGGAGACCCGAAAAGGCAAGACAGACATGAAATTGAGTGAGAAAACAAAAAAAAAACCTACAGATGCTCTAAATCTCAAATAAAAAAGCAAAATGGTAGAAATACTCAACAGATCTGGCAGCAGCTATGGAAAGACAAACAATTAATGTTTTGGGTCCGAGACCCTTTGTCAAAACAGGGAACGAGGAAAAGCAAGTTGATGTTCAGTAACAGAGAAGGTGGTGGATGAGTTGGGTGGAATAATGGGAATATCCCTGATAGGGTGAAACCAAATAAGTTAATATAGCAGTTAGACTCCAATAATGCTTCTTTGTATGATTCTAATTGCTACATTTAAATCATTTGTTCTCATCCTATGAAATGTATTCTGTTTTTTACACCCATCCTACCCCACTTTGTCTGCTACTAAAAACTAACTTGTTTTCTCTCTCTATGAGTTTTGACAGAACCTTGGACCTGAAATGTTGATTGCTTCTCTTTCCACAGGTGCTGCCTGACCTGCTGAGACGCGTTTTCTGTTTTAATTACGTGAGATAAAGTACCTACTGTATGCTATTGAAATCTTCATTTCACGGATAGTGCTGGGGAAGGATGATCATTCCCTAGGTCTTGTTTTGTGTTGTTCTTGTGCAATTACTGTTGGGATTCTTGTACTATAAATGTGCAGGAGAGTAGAGAACCTGAAATGTGAAGGTATTGTGCGTTGCTTGAAGTTAACTGGCATGCTTAAAGGACTTGTAAATGATAAACTTTTGATTATTCTCTCTAGGGTTTGGCAGAGGAGGGAAGCGGGAGATTGTTGCTATAGCGACCCATGTGATAGTACCTTTTCTCTACTAAGGTTCCATGAAAATGTAGTCTTGCTGTGCAGGAAGACTTGTACTGTAAATCTGTAGAAGCAACTGAGAGTTATTTATATATAATGTTTTATTAATTACCAGGCTTTGGACTTGCTACTTTTAATGTTGCTGTATTTTCTCTCAAGTGAACACTAAGGATGTGAGATAAAGACAATAGCAGCAATGTAAATGGGAATTATTGACGAATCAGAAGAAGTATGTCTTCTGTGAATATATTACAGGCACAAATCATTAATAGCCTCTTAAATACAAATGCTGGTTGCCCAGTTTAGCATTTCTAGCTTTTACTGCTTTAAATTTGAGGTGAGTACATTATGATCCATTCTTGCATGAGCAGATTGGTTTCTGAACATTTACAGCATCTCTATAGTTGTGACTGAATTTTAAAAGTGAAGCACTTTGGTCATCCTGTTGATGTGTAAAGCATTGCATAAGTACAAGTTCCTTGTTTCAACATGCTAGCATTTTGTTTTTAAGAGTGAATGTTGTAATGTGATTCAAATAAATATTTGATCCTTTCTCTAGAGTTTTCTCCAAAGTTAATCGGTCTGACAGGCTCCCGAGAGCAAATAGATCAGGTGTCGAAGGCTTACAGAGTCTATTATAGTCAAGGACCCAAAGATGACGACAATGATTACATTGTAAGTAAACTTATTTCTTTGTGGTAGCAGTTGAACTGTTTTGTTGTTAAAATATAGTAAAATCATTAGTATGTGCTCCTGGGCCCAGTCCCTGTCAGTGGCTGGGAAACAGACACCAATGGTCAGCAGGAGGTGAGTGGAGGAAGAGTTGAGTCTTGCCTCCAGTCACTGGTCTCTGCCGTGTTCCTCCTGATCCTTGGGTGCTTCTGCTGGATGGCATCACAGGACACTCCTTTTAAGATGTCAGGGCTGGCGTGACGATTCCCAGAAACTGTCAGCATGCCCACAACTGGGTCAACAAAGGTGGTAAAGGCCCGTACCTGACAGGAGCCAACCTCACAGTGCTGCTGAAGTGGTAAGTGTTTCTGGTTTGCATGGACTTGTCCTGTAGGCTGGATCACTTTTGCACCACAACTTTATTGGCCTGGAATTAAAGTTGCAGCAGCCAGGAAGCTTGTCTACCTGTAGTTTCAGCACCCTCTCAGTATACCTTTTTCTCCCACTGCTTTTGCAAACAATTTGAAAAATAAACTGGTTTTAATTACTTAATGGGAAAGCAGTGTCATTTTTTATTTTATCCTGTTTCCCTGATGTTTGCTAAATTACAAAATCAAAGCGTGTCAAAGGAAAGAAAGAGAAAAGAGAAAGACCAAAAGGTAATTTGTAAACTCCTTGTCCTGGATATCGTTGAGGTCACAAGGCAATTTCATTGCTGTGCTATTCTTGCATCTGTACTTTCCTACAAGGAATCCAACTGGAGCCTTTACCATATTAGAGCATGACATAAGTCATACTGCAGTCCAAATTATTTTAAGTTTATTATTTTATTCATTGCAGTGATAATATACATTCTTTATTTGCTTAACTTACTTTTTTCCATTACTTTATTTTACTCATTGGGATCTGGGCCTTGTTGGGAATGCCTGCATTTATTTCCCATTGTTAATTGCCCTTGAGAGGTTGGTAATCAGCCCACTTCTTGAACAGCTCCAGTCCTACAGTGTTTGTTGGGTAGCTTCAGGATTTAGACCCAGTGCTGATGAAGGAGCAGTGATATATTTCCAAGTGTGCGACTTAAAGGGGAACCTGCAGATGATGGTGTTCTCTACTGTCAGTGTCCTTGGAGGCAGAGGTCTTGGGTTTAGGGGGTGGAGCTGGAAGAACTTGGTTGGGTAACTGCAGTGCATTTGTTGATTTGCATACCATGGTAGTGCTGTCAGTAGAGAAATGAATGATTAGAGCAGTGCATGGATGCCCATCAAGTAGGCTGCTTTATCCTGGATAGTGCTGAGCTTCTTGAGTGCTGTTCTTGCAGTGCTTATCCAGACAAGTGAAGAGTATTTCATCACAGTCTTGCCTTGTGGTATTAGAAAGTGAATCGCTTGCTACAAGAACAGGCCCTACAGCCCATCATGTCTGTGCCAGCCATGATGCAATATTAAACTAACTGTATCTGCCTCTCATGGTCTCTGTCTCCTGTCTAAGTACTACCTCCTGTTGAGCTGCAGTATTTGTGCAGTTTGTCCAGTTGAGTTTTGGGTTGCTGATAATACTAGGATCTTAATCCATGGACTCGGTGATGGTTGTGCCAATTATAGGTGCTTTTGGGTTTTTGACAACACTTCTTAAACACTCCAGCACTCCACATACTCAGTTAGCTTTTGGGTCAGGACTGAACCAAGAACTGCATTCAATAAGCAAAGATTTGATTTATATTTTTCAGTTGGAGTCAAACAATACTCTAGATCCCAGATAGTGAGTACTTTGTAACTACAACAGATCAACTTGGAATTAAATTATAGCATTAACTGTTTCTTTGGAGGCTGGGATCATTTTTGAAGATGATTCATCATTGTTTTGTAATTTGCTTGTGTTCCCCTTTAACCTTTGAAGGCCTCTACCTTGAATGTGAAACATTGCATCCTATATGTACCTTGTATGGGAAGGCTTCAAGCCAATGAGGGAGCAACATGCAAGTGTTTAAAGCACACAATTATATGTGGTTGAGATCAAGCCATGCTCCAGGTTTCACCTTGGACCTTCGTGGTTTACCTTTCCACAATAAATGGTGCATTTAACCACCAGGCAAATGGTTGATATTTCTTGTCCTTACAGATTGCTGTCACAGTACACCTCTATTCCGACCCCAAAACAGGATTCTTCAAACACTTTTGAAACTACATCTTGTGCAAATGAGCAAGATCATCATGTCTTTGTTTACTTGGCTATATTTAAGAAATAAACTTGTAAGTCTATTAAAACATGTTAACCTGTCATTCTGTTGTCTCTTTGTTTCAGGTTGACCATACAATAATCATGTATCTTATTAGCCCCAGTGGAGAATTTATGGACTACTATGGTCAGAACAAGAAGAGTGCTGAGATTTCTGCCTCTATAGCTTCACATATGAGAAAATTTAAAGTCTAGTAGTGCCAATATCTAACTGCACTAAATGCCTGCTAAAACCAGGCTGAGCATTTTGGGTAAATGTGTACAGTATTTCAAATAAAGAAGATAATGGTGCAAAGTTCTTTGGCTGGGAGTATAAGTTGATAGACATGCCTCCTGCTTATGGCAGTTGTAAATGAGTCAAAGATAAAATTTGGATAATGGAATTAATAAGAATTCTGGAAATAGCCAATATCAATAATGAGAAAATACTTGTTATGATACTTAAGATATGTTCCCTTCATTAGGTCTCCAAAAGATTACAGGTCAAATGCTCCAGTAAATCTTCACCAGTTCTTCTCTATGCATGAATATGTCATTTAGTTTCTCTGTTTGCCTTCGTCTGATATTTTTCAAACAACACTTAACTTGCTTTTAGGTGAAAGGATGGGCTCTGATATGACCACAGGTTCTGGCAGAGAATTCCCACATTCCCGATCACTTGTATGAATTTGTGCCCTCTTTGTCTCTTCAACCAATAGAACCAATCTTTTTGCTATTTTTGTTACCTTAACCTATTATAACCTTGAAGATACTGTCATGGTGTCAGATTACCTCTTGAATAATGAAATAATGACATCTCTGGTTGCATCCTGACAATTTGAATGCCTGTCCATCATCAACTACTCTTTCTTGCCAATCAGCCATTTTTCTAAATGGGAAAGTGTAAATACTGTAGTTCAGCTTGGTTTAGATTATAACTCAGCTGTGTGTGAGGCTTGAACCTACATTGGAATTTGAACTTACAAGCACAGATGAGACCAACTGAGTTAAAGTGATGCATGATACCAATTTGCTTCTCTTCAGTTCTTCTCCCTTGTGAAGACATGGTATCAAATTGGACTACTGCAGCCTTAGGCAGTCCCGGGATGAAGGTGCATTCTAAGGCTATCTGCTGTCTCTTCAAGTAAATGTTAGCAGCTTTAAAGAATGTTGCAAGCATGAATTATTGCATCTCAGCTCCTGGACATCAAGCGCACATATACTGCAGCTCCACCCCAACGTCACAGCATTGACTGCATATGTGCGTGTATAGTCCCCAATCTTTCGGTATGCCTGAACCAATGATGCCCTAAGAGCTAAATGGGATGTTCAGATGCTGACATGCAAGCCTGCTTTTTGGGTGATGAGGAGTCTGTGGTAAGGCCCCCATCACAATGAATTGCATTTTGAGAAAACAATCCATTTTGGTTTCAGAAAACGGCAGAATTCCCAATGCGCACGATGTAGCAAGTTGCCATTGACACCGCACAATCAATGCAGCCCTTGTGCTACTTCTGGCCATGTCCTGGCAAAGGGGAATTTGATGACTCGCAGTTTGTGTGGGAGCATCAGTTATGCATCAGTATACTGTGAGATGTTGCTGCCAGCCTGGAGCATACATCAGCCTAAATAACTGAGGGCTCTCACTATCCCTCGCTTCGGTTAAGATTCTCCTAGATCCTGCATTGTTGCAGATGCTGAGTTTGTCCTTGTCTCCAAACTTCACAGGTACCCAGTCGCACAGTGAAAGGTGAACATTTTTCCTTTGCTGTTGGCTACAAAATATGGGCCACTTTCACTACTTTTGATTTTTAAGTTTTTTTAATATAGTTTTTCTTAAATTCCAGATTGATTTAATAATTGTATTTAAACTCCCATGCTGCCATGGTGGGTTTTGTACTCACGCTTTGAAATAAATTATAATGCTTTGTTAGAATTTTTAATTGCTCTTTTGAGCTGCAGTGTAGCTTTTAATGATTTATTCTTCTGTATCCCAAGATCCACTTGTTCTTCTATCTCATTCAGACTTGTATTATCTAAAGCATAGAAGATCATTCTATTTCAAGTACATAACCTTGCATTCATGTATGTTAAAGGTCATTTCACTCTCACCTATACAGTCTGCAAGTGGTCCGATGTGTAGGTTTTCATACTTTCTTAGTTAGCCTACCAGTTTGGTATCACCTGCAAATTTTGAAATTGAGTTCTTATTCCTAAGTCAAAATCATTAATAGCAACTAAAAGTAATACTATTTCCAAAATTGAATATTACATGAATAATGTAGTGACACAAAAGAGGGCAAGGATATTGCCAGTGGGGAGGAAAGGTTGATTGTGCTGTTGTTTTTGGAGCAAAGGAGACTCGGGAGTGAGTTAACTGAGGAGCTGAGAGTAGACTGGGATGGACTAAGTTCCCTTAACAACAGTCAAATTTCAGAGTGGGAATATATCAGCAGATCCTGCTTATTTGAAGTTAAATTTCTCGCCTATGCTGCTTACCTATTTCACAATCATCCCAGTTTCCCTGTAGAGTGACAATATTGAAGGAGATCTCTAATTTAGGGAGGTTGCTGTGTAAGAGCCCACAAAAAAGGTTTGTGGAAATCCTTGAATGCAACAAAGGATGAGTGTCCCTTTGCTCTCGACTGCAAAATACGGGCCATGGAATTAGAAAAACATGGTAACATAAGCAATAGGAATGTGAGTAGGGCATCCAGCGGTTCCAGCCTGCTCCACCAGACATTAATCCAGGCCTGCTCTTTCGGGTCAGTGCCATTTACAGCACTATTTCAATATACTTTGGTTCCCTTAATGTTCAGAAATCTGTCAGTCTGTGTACTGAATGCACACAATGATTAACCCTCCACATCTCTTTGGAGTATAGAGATCCAGAGGTTCATCATCCTCTGAGTGAAGTAATTTCTCCTCTCAGTCCTGAATGGCTTACATAGTTCTGAAGCTGTGCTCCCTTGGTTTTCGTGTTGTTAAATCCTTTAAGAATTTTGTATGTTTTAATGAGATCTCTCATTATTCTAAAGAGTATAGTCCCACTCAATCTCACCTTGTATAGTAAACAACCATCCCTGGAACCAGTCCATAAAATTTTGATGCATGCTCTCTATAGCAATTATATCCTTTCTTAGATGAGACTAAAACAGTGCATAGTACTCCATGTGTAATCTATAATGTGGTGGTTAGCGCAAAGCTATTACAGCGCCAGCGATCGGGGTTCGATTCCCGTCACTGTCTGTAAGGAGTTTGTGCATTCTCCCGTGTCTGCGTGGGTTTCCTCCGGGTGCTCCGGTTTCCTCCCACATTCTAAAGATGTATGGGTAGGTTAATTTGGGGTTTAAAATGGGTGGCACGGACTCGTTGGGCCGGAAGAGCCTGTTACTGCGCTGTAAATAAAATTTAAATTTAATTGTAAATAGACTTCCTTCCTTCTATATTCAAATCTACTTAATACAGGCTAATATACCATTTGCCCTCTCAATTGCTTGCTACACCTGCATGTTGGCCTTTAGAGACTTGTGTCCAAGCCCAGCTAGGTCCCTTCAACAATACCCAGTCTCTCTGTTTTTCTGTTATGTGCATCAGACTGGGTAGCTTCACATTTTTCCATATTATATGCCACCTGCCATGTTCTCAGAACAATTTTTTTATCCAAAATAAACTTTATTCATAATAAAAGACAAACTATATACAATAATAAAACAGTGCAAACCATTACATTCGTGTACAGATCAATTATTAGTGTTACTTTATACACAAACCACAGCACCAATGCCACTTGTGGCTCCCTGGGGTGATAAACCAATCCCATATTTACAATCTTTAAAGGGGCTTCCTCGCCTGACCCCACCCTTCCCTCTCCTGTGGCAGAAGAACCCTAAACTGTCGTCCTTCCCCACTGAGCCCTTGCATTGGCTGCACCCAGCTTCAGTGCGTCTCTCAACACGTACCCCTGCAGCCTGGAATGTGCCAGTGGGCAGCATTCCCCTACAGACATCTCACAGTTCTGGGAGACCAACAAGTTTCAGGCAGCATTTTCAGAATCTAAAGTGATGCAGCCAGCTTGAAACTCTTCACGGCTTGTCTTTCCTACGCTTCATAATATTAGTGTCTGCAAAATACAACTTAGTCTGAAATTGTTTGAGATCCAATTATTGTGCATTTTCAAGTAAACTTCGAAGTATAGCAAAAATAAACTTGAAACTTCCTCTTTTGATTAATGATGTAATTTTTAATGCAAACTATATCCAAATTGATCTAGAATTCAGGAAGCGCATGACGGGGGTTTTTTTTTTGTCTTTTCGAGAAGTGAAGTTCCATTCCCGTGAATTGTGGCTACAAACTGAGTTCCCCTACAGCAGAAGATCCTGCAGCCCCACGGTCCATCCCGCCAGTCTCCCAGATGCTCATTTGTATGTATGGGCTGTACATAAGTCAGGCCTTCGTAATCTGGGGGAAGACCTGTATTGGCATATGGGCAGCACTGATTTAACTCCATAGTAATTGGTTTATTATTGTCACATGTACGAGAAAAACTTTGTTTTGTGTGCCATTCATACAGATTATTTCAAAACAGAAGTACATTGAGGTAGTACAAAGCAAAAAGCAATAACAGAATGCAGAATATATTGTTATAGTTACAGTGTGGATAATTAAGTTGTAAAGGCCATGACGAGGTAGATTGTGAAATCAAGAGTTCATCAAGAGTTCATCTTCATTGCACAAGAGGTCCACTCAAGAGCCTTAAAACAACGGGATAGAAGCTGTCCTTGTGCCTGGTGGTGCGTGTTTTCAAGTTTTGTATCTTCTGCCCAATGGAAGGGGGGAGAAGAGAAAATGTCCAGGTGGGAGATGTACAGTTTTATCACCCTGTTATAGGAAAGACATTGTCAAGCTGAAGAAGGTGCAGAAGAGATCTATGAGGATGCTGTCTGGATTAGAGGGCCTGTTATAGGGACAGGTTGGCCATGCTGGATATTTATTCCTTGGAGCATAGGAGAATGAGGGGTGACCTCATAGAAGTTTATAAAATTATAAGGGGTTTGGATAAGGTGGACAATCACAGTCTTTTCCCCAGGGTTGGAGAGTCCATAGCTAGAGGGCACAGATACAAGATAAGAGGGGAGAGTTCTTTACACAGGGGGTGGTGAGTACCTGGAATGAGCTGCCAGAGGAAGTAGTTTAGGCAGGTACAATGGCAGCATTTAAGAGGCATTTGAGTAGGTACATGGAGGGGAGGAGCTTGGAGGGTTATGGGCTGAACATGGGCAACTGGGACTAGCAGTGAGGATGCTGTGGTTGGCATAGACCAGATGGGCCAAAGAGCCTGTTTCTGTGCTGTATTACTCTATGACTCCACCCAGCAAAATTGTGTCCCAATTATCCATATCTTAGTGAAGTTTATATTTGCATGTTCATCAAAAATAATGCATTGTTTTCTCCATTGCACATCACTTTACCTCAACCAATCTTCCAGGAATAAGTTGAGAGCTGCACTCTGAAGATGGCAGTCCTGGGTGCTTCTGACATTTGTGCAAATAGAATGTAAAATGCTGCTGGAATGTGAAATAAATCTAGAAGTATGCTGCAGTCAATCAACTTCTGTTACAACTGATTTAAATGGTTGGTGGGTGGGTGAGGTAACACAAGTTATACCAGTGGTTTAATTTTTTCATGCAGGTGTTAAATGACATATTTGCTCAACAAGCGTCTTAGAAGAAAGAAAGAGTTTTTATTGAACATTTAAAAAGGAAAAGCCCCTGAGCATTTGTTTTGAGTGCAATCAGGCCCAAAGATTTAGGCCCAAAATGAACTTAATTATGGTGTTGTTTTCCCCATTCACAACATTTGGTTCAAGTTTCTGTCCAAATCTCACTTGCAAAATACCATTTGTAAAATTTCCCACGACTCGATGCAATGGAGCGATATAAATTGTGTGATTGAGTAATGAGTAGGAACAGAGCCAAAATGGTCTCTAGTGCCTGGGAAGGGGGTCACATAAAAAGCAATTTGTAAGAAGCTTCCTTCAAAGTGAAGTGGAGGATTGAACTATCAGTTTACCAAAAGTTGCTTTGTTGCTGGACTTATCTGATGACTAAATTCATGTACATGAAAAGCAACAGTAAGTGATTTAAATCTGAACAACCTTCAAAATGGATATAAAACTATATTCAGCTATTAGACTTCAATTCATTCCAATTTAATAATGTTTATGGTTTAAGAGCAGAGAATGGCTTTGCCCATACTTCTTAACATATATTGGATTGTTTTTAACATTTGTTATATAAGCAGTATCTCTAGGTTAATATAAATCAGTGGTGGCTGGATATTGGGAGGTTGTATGTTGGGTGCCACCAAGTCGAAAGAGCAAACAACAACACTATAGCACTTAGTTTTAATTGTACAGGTGACTGTCAGTTTTGACTTCACTTGCAGCAAATGTTAGCGCTGGGTGGTCATTCACAGAGCTTCATGGTCAGGAGTTCTGGAACTAAAGTAGTGCTTCCCTGCTGGTTGGTGTCTGGGCAAACAAACGTGACAGTCTGACAACACAGGACCCAGGAAGCTGGGGCTGGCCACAGTAGAATAGGTGACTGTATGTCTATAACACAGGATAAACAGGCCATGTACCCCAATGCCTTTCCTGGGCAACTTGAAGTACATTTTGGCCCATTCTCTTAATGTACATGTGTTGACAAGGGAATCCAACTTGTATATTCAATGGTACAGAGTGGATACCACCAGGGACTGGTGTGTAAGAAGAAATGTGGACAAAAGTCGGTCTGCACCTGTTGCACAAGTGACAGCACTATTAGTTCATGTTACTGTTATGTTGTTGTCTTGCTACAAAGTTTGGTCCTTGATATTTTGTGCTGTCAGGTTGATTGCCCAAATTGCATTGATATTATTAGAGAAAACAAGTGGAAACCCCATTTTAAACACTTTTAATGACTGAATATGGATAACACTGCATTTTCATCATCAGTACAAAACTATCACTCCACCTTACACTGAGGAAAACACAGCCGTCGTGAATTTTGACTTCGTCAAGAAAACCTTTGGAGTCGCTGCTCTAAAGATCTCTGCAGCTATGAGAAGGAGCAAACTGAAGTACAGAGCAAGCTATTTGATGCCAACATTTTTTGTGTGACTGACCCCAATTTAGTATTCATAATCAAGAGCTAAGATATTACCAAGGTTAAAGTGGAAAAAGTGGTAGGAAAGGGTGGCGAATTGCAAAAATTTTAATCTGTTCAGTATGTCGCCTTAAAAATCATATCATAATTACCTTCATAATGTTAACTATTTCAGAGATTCATTGTGAAATGGTAGTGTAGCGGTTAGCGTAACACTTTACAGCGCCAGCGACCCGGGTTCAAATCCAGCCACTGTCTGTAAGGAGTTTGTACGTTCTCCCTGTGTCTGTGTGGGTTTCCTCTGGGTGCTCTGGTTTCCTCCCACATTCCAAAGATGTACGGGTTAAGAAGTTGTGGGCATGCTAGGTTGGCGCTGGAAGTGTGGCAACACTTGTGGGCTGCCCCCAAATCACTATGCAAAAAGATGCAAAAGATGTGTGTTTTGATGTACATGTGACTAATAAAGATATCTTATTAAGTCTTCCCAATGAATCCTCCAAAATATGATAAAATTGACGACATGGCCATGATAACCCACCTGAATACAGCACGTGTGTTTTATAGTCTCAAAGAGCGCTATGTAGCTTAAATCACAAAGTGCTCATATTGATCAATTCTAGTTTTTATTTAAAGACCTATTCTGGCTTGCTCTGTGTCACCCATACAGAAGTTACAAATGCACAATGCAGAGGTTGTGGCTGGTTACAAAGGGAAGAAACAACAGACCTTCCCACTTCTTCTTCGTCTCTGACAATGCATTTCAGTTCATCTTAGCTGTTAAATTGTTAAGTTGCTATATAATCTATAGTATATTTATTACATGCAAGAAATATGCAGTGGAATAAAATTTCTAACAATGGATATCCCTTTGATGGTTTATTTTATTGATTGTGAAAGCCAGTTTATTCTGATTGAGCAGATTATAGTCATTAACATGGAAAAAGTCCTCCTGGCACCAATCATCACCAATTACACTAATATTACACTAATCCCATTTTATTCTTTTCACGTTCCCATCAACTGTCACCCTCCCCCCACCTCTTCACCCAGATTCTACCACTCAACTACACACTAGCTTCAATTTATAGTGGTCAACCCACACACCTTTGCGATGTGGGAGGAAAATGCAGCACCCAAAGGAAACCAGTGTGTCACAGGGAGAATATGCAAACTCCACACAGAGAGCACTGGAAGTCAGGGTTGAACCTGAGTCACTAGAACTCTGAGGCAGCAGCTCTACTGAATCTATCCTTTCTATAAGATGATCCTTAAATATGTTCTGTTGCCTCTTTATGTAGCTAAGTGCCCGATGCTTGTGAAGTCATGATATGTTAATATGTTAAAGGCACTATATCAAAGAAAGCATTGTAATAAAATAGGATTCCCTCCAACTACAAGGCTGTGAACACCAACACGTCATCCAGTACTCTGCGATAATTACAGCTATTGGTGATGCAGGCAAGAAAATGTGAACAAATCAATGTTTTCACCAATTTTTTTTGGATGGCTAAACTTAAAGAGGCCAGTTAATTTGTCCACATTTCTAGCCCGGTCTGAAGAACTTGAGGAGGAGATTGAAGCCGAGGATACAACACGTGCTAAGGTGGCAAAGCAGAGATCTGAAGAGATCAGTGAGCAACTGGAAGAAGCTGGAGGGGAAACTGCAGGTCAGATCGAAAAGAACAAGAAATGAATTTCAGAAAATGCGCCGTGATCTGGAAAAACCTGCCCTCCAGCATGAAGGTACAGCCGCTGCACTTCACAAGAAGCAGGCTGACAGTGTTGCAGAACTTGGGGAACAAATCGACGACCTGCAACGTTGAGAAGGAAAAGAGTGAGCTGAAGATGGAAACTGATGACCTTGCCAGCAACATGGAAACACTGTCAAAATCAATGATAAATTATTGATTTATTATACAGAAAATATGATCTGAACAACACATATATATTCAGTTATATAAAATGGAACATTAACTATGTGACTGTCACCCTTCTGATGTTTACTTCAATGTATGCCAATATTCAAGAAAAATAGAAAAGGCCAGACATTTCCTGCTGGTTTCTCTGCAAACATGAATTTTCGCCAACTGAGTTGGTTATTCACAGGGATTTTCTAAACTGGCCTTGGATTGATCTCAGGACCCACCAACAATGCATTGGTTCTGCATGTGGACCGAGACCTCAGGCCTGAAAGAGGTAGACCAGGTTAAACAGAGCTCTGGCTTGGCAATAAAATATCACATCTCTATTTCAGCTCCATGAGTGCCCAGGAACAATGCTATGGGAAATACATAAGCCAAATACAATGGGAACAATCATAGGACTGAGGGTCCAGTGAGGATAAAACCGTGTCAAAGAAAGTTTGGAAAGACTTGACTATGAGAATTATTAGAGATCTGGTGCCATCTAGAGCCATCTAACAGTAGTACAACAATAGTGAAACTTCCTGAAAACTTATTAGAAATGATATTACATGTTACACCACTACCTACATGGAATTGTACCTTTCTTCCAGACCTGTTACATTTCCAATGTAGCAAACATCTGGCCTCCTCTAATTTGTTTACATCTTCCATTTCCTCTCCGGTTGTTTTTCCGCTTATAGGCTGTCCTCAGATAATCAACAGGTTCTCCTTTTACAGATGTCCTTGAGTTGATTTTATCCATAAGTCGGAAAATACATGAAAAAATCACCCAATATTGTAAACACCTCCACACTAATCAATGCCATCAGAAAGCAGATAAGACTGATAAAAAAGAACAGATACTAAAAGTGGAAAAAAAAGAGAGAAAACTAGTTCTGCCGTTTGTAGGAACGAACATATGTATGTACGTACATTGGGCTTTTGAATTTAATAATATTATGGGAGCTCGTTTGTATGTAGGGGTGTCCATCAGTTGGGCATTTGTAACCCGAGGATGGCCTGTGGAGTACTTCCAAGGAACATGAATACTGAGCATGCATTTAAAACTAAAAAGAATCATTTAAGCCTAATGAGAGCTTCAAGTTCCTGGGAGTGAACATCACCAACAGCCTGTCCTGGTCAAATCATGTAGATGCCAAGACCAAGAAAGCTCACCGATGTCTCTACTTCCTCAGGAAGCTAAAGAAATTTGGTTTGTCCCCTTTGACTCTCACCAACTTTTACCGATGCACCATAGAAAGCATCCTATCTGGATGTATCGCGGCTTGGTACGGCAACTGCTCTGCCCGGGACCACAAGAAGCTGCAGAGAGTTGTGGACAGCTCAGCGTGGACACCAGCCTCCCCTCCTTGGACTCTGTCTTTACCTCTCGTTGTGTTGGTGAAGCAGCCAGCATAATCAAAGACCCCATCCACCTGGGACATTCTCTCTTCTCTCCTCTTCCATCAGGTAGAGGATACAGGAGCCTGAGGGCACACACACCAGACTTAAGGACAGCTTCTACCCCACTGTGATAAGACTATTTAATGGTTCCCTTATACAATGAGATGGACTATGAACTCACAATCTACCTTGTTGTGACCTTGCACCTTATTGCACTGCACTTTCTCTGTAGCTGTGACACTTAGTACTGTTATTGTTTTTACCTGTACTACATCAATGCACTCTGTACTAACTAAATGTAACTGCACTATGTAATGAATTGACCTGTACAATTGGTTTGCAAGACAAATTTTTCACTGTACCTTGGTACAAGTGACAATAATAAACCAATACCAATGAGGCACAGATATCTAATTATAGCTAACCTATATTAAACCTACACACCTTGACAATAAATTAACGATGTTAATGCTGTTGTATTAAGACACTGGGCTGTGCTTTTCTCACATCCTGCATTTGCCCACATTCTTACCATGGGGAACCGGAACTTACTATAAATCAGAGGTTCAAAGTGGCATGGAGGCCTCCAAAGAGAGCTAGGACTTCAGTATACAGGGAATGAAACTGCATATCACTTAAACCAATCACATCAACTAGCAGGCCAAAGAGTGAAACAGGGAGTCTAGTTAGAATCTTTATCTTGATGTCAAATCAGATATAGAAAGCAAAATCAAGAGAAAGAAATGATGGCATTAAGAGAAAAATAGATTTCCTCTAGTTTCTGAAGAAGTCTGGCATGTCATTAACAACTTCCACACTTCTGGGTTTAACTACAAATGTGTGGTCAATGGAAGTTGCTCTCTAATTTACACTTTAATAACAGTGAGAGCTGTTTGCCACCCTTTTATTCTGTCTTCTACCCTCTTTCTTTCCAGTCGCGATGAAGGGGCTCAGCCCGAAACATTGACTGTACATTTCCTTCCATAGATGCTGCCTGCCCTGCTGAGTTCCTTGAGCATTTTTTGTGCATTGCTCCAGATTTCCAGCATCTGCAGTCTCTCTTGCATCTGCCTTATTACTTCGACAACAAAATCTAGCCATTTATTTGATGGCCACAGCAATCTGGTGTGAGTAAAGCAAACTGTTGTGAAGCTGCAGTTTTCTCGGTTTGGATCTGGAGTTGATAAGACATTTATTAAGAACCAGCATCTTTACAGGAAGAGCAAGTCAATCTGCACATGTCCAAATTCAGAAAGACTCAACATGAGCTAGAAGAAGCCAAGGACTATGTGGATATTGCAGAATCACAGATCAACAAGTTAAGGCCTTAAAGCCATATTTTTACCAGCAAGGTGAAGGGATGGACCAATATTTTGCAGGCCTGAATTTCTGGCTATTAATTTGATATTTGCAATTCAATGGCATAGCTGATACCATGCTCTAATTCCCTCTCATAGCAAAATATAAAGAATGAATATCAAGTTACATCACAGAAATGTAAAGAAGAATTGCACACAAAGTGAACTTCTTATCATGAAAATAGCAAACTTCAAGTGATGTAGGGAAAATAGGAAATAAAATAAAGCAGACAGCTATCCTTTTAGTCCAGTAGAATTCCTGATTGTCATCAAAGCAGGAAGAATAGCCCTGAAGATAGCAGATTGCACCCAACATTGTTACCATACAATATAAGAAAATGATGAGCGTTAAGAACAAAACCCTTGCCAGATCAACACAAAAGGCTGAATGTTGACTGGGTGAACATGCGAACATTTGCTCTGTTGTTCAATCAGCTTTTTATTCATTTTGTACAATGTTAACTATAAGCCAGTATAATAGGCAACTAGTTCACTAAGAAATCTTTATTGATTTGAGGAATTGAAGAGAATAGCATTTTCACTGACTTATTGAAGGACATTCTTGAGATTACTCAAAAGGGGATCGGTTTCATCTAATCCAGCCAAAGAAAAATGATGGTGTGATCCATCCATTGTGAAGACCATGATTTTATTTTCCATGGAAGTAAGACAAAATTAATTAAGTTTGGAAGAGGCAGCTGCTCCATTACTGGCATACACATTTTGTTAAAATAACTTCCATACAGTTGCCACATTGCAAGAGATCTGATGCTCATTGGGACCTTTGGCTTGAAGGAGAAGTGGATGAGACTGAATGATGGCTGGAAGGTGTAACTGATGTAAAGAAAGAACAAAATGGAAAGAAAGGACCCTTAAGATATTGGAAAAGGCATCAGAGAATGAGGCATGAACAGAACAAGCTGGGACATTCGGGATAGTTAACAATAGAGCTTTAGTGAGATGCTATTTATTTATCATTAATTTAGAAGTGCATTGTAGCAAACCTGATTAAAGCCTTTAGCAAATACAATGATGAATTGTTCACTAAATTGTTTAAGAACAGAGTACGCCACCATCTTCAGTGGAACAATCATGTGGGGAATTGTACTGTCAATTGTGACCATTATTCCCAAGGCGATAATATGAGATTGCCAGAAATTAATCATAACTACAAAAAAAATACAAACATCAGTAAAATGGTGGTGGATTGGAACAGGTACAAAGAATTGATGAATGGGTGTTTGGTTGTAACATTAATCTAACATACCTGGCTGAAAACTGACGAGGTTGAACCAACCAGAAAATAAAATCAATATTAAATAAAAAAATACAAAATCCCTCCCCCAATATCTGCACAACTTCCTTGCTTTCTCTCTTTTCCAGTTTTCAGTGAAAATAAAAAAAGATATCTGACAGAGTCACTCTGCTTCTCTTTCCACATATGCTGCCTGATATGCCGAGTATTTCCAGCATTTTCTGTTTTTATTTTGGATTTCGAGCAGCTGCAGTTTTTTGAATCTGTAGCCAGCTTGCTTACTGACATCAATGTTCCTGAACAGCAGAGATCCCCCTCATCTGATGCTGGCAATGGGATGCAATCCTCGCCACAGACTTCATGATATCTTTGTGAGTGGATTTCTTTAAGGCCAGCAGTGAATGCTGTCATTTCACCCAAAATCTGGGCCCATGTTTTATCTTTGGATTCTCCTCTTCTGCACCAACCCCCATCCTATTCCTATTTTCAGATTTCACTTACCCACTAATCAAATTTTCCTTCCCACTAAAAGATTATGCACATTCTATTCCAGTGCCAAATATTAACATCAGTGTAGTGGGATTACTATAGGATTGGTGTAAATGGGTGCTTGATGGATGGCACAGAGTCAGTGGGCCAAAGGGTGTGTTTCCATGCTGCCTGACTCTATAATACCATAACATTCCCAAACTTATGAAATCAGATTCAAGAAGAATCTTTATCACCTTGCATTCTCCATGAAGCACTAAATACAAGATTAGCCAATCAAACCGAAGAATTCACACAGACAGCAAACCATCAAGTTAAAAGGACTAATTTTTAGCCAACATCTTATAGGTGTGAGATTAAGATAGAAGCTGAATAAAATAAACAAAACTACATATAGTTTAAAAATAAGGAATTTTGATAATGGTACAGATGACCTGTTACTGATATATCACTTTTCAGAAAATATTCAGTGTTGGGCTCCAACAGTGCAACATTGACACTGACATGGAATAAAACAAACTGAGTGTAAAGCACAGTAAAAGGACACTTGTCTTAAGTAATATACAACAATAATTTTTCAGCATTGATTTATTCATTACAATGTCTAATCTTTAAAAATATTGTCTTTCTCTAATGAAGAATGTTGTATTTTTGTTCCAGAAAGCATAGGATATAATGAAGGGAAAAGAAACTTCATTGTTAACCAAGCTGAGCACCCAAACATGCTCAGATTTTCTACCCTGTTACCAAATATAATGTTATGCCTTCTCTGATGTTATCACCATCTCAAATTCAGAAAGGTGCCCTCTGCTGTACCTCAAAGGGAATGTCCATTTCTTCCACTAGCCTTCCAAACTGACCTCAATAATTTAGGATGAATTACAGCTTTGTGCCGTGAACCCAGGCTCATCAGAAAGTGTGTTTAGGTTGTCTTTCCTTACTTCGAGCAGGTCCTTTATAAATCCGGCAGAGAAGTAAAACCCATTCATGGTGTCAATACAAAAGTTGTGACTAAAGTGAAATTACAGTAAAGTGTGTTAGTTCTAGTAAGTGGAAAAATAACACAGTGACAACATGGACATGTTTGAGAGGGCAAAACCAAAACCAAACTATATTTAAATAACGTCTGTTCACACCCTCAAGACTTCCTCAAATCACTTTATTTTTCAAGTGTAGATGTTACCTTTAGGAGGCAAAAGTGTGTCAAGCAACATCCCACAAACAGTAGGTAAGCGAGTCACTGCTAATCTGATTTTTAAAAATCTGATTGAGAAAGAAATTTTTACTGGGGCACAAGAACTCGTGCTCTTCAAAGTGCCATGGGATTCCTAACATTCACTTGAGCAGGTGGATGTTTAGCACCTCACCTGAATGACATGCCTCTAACAAGGCAGCTGTACTGTAATGAAGTGTCAACTTAGCCTGTGTTCAGTGCTATAGTGAAACTTGATTGCAAAACATTTTCACAATTAAGTCATGCTGTCATTTTCCTTCCTCTCAAAAATAAAATAGTCATTCATTGACAATCTTTACATCTTTAGCTGCCAAGCTCTGCCTGAATGCCTAGTGAACTTTCTTGATGATGTCCACTGCTCTTCTGAACTATTTTCCTTCTTTCTCTCAAGCCCCAAATAAGGCACCCTTTTTCCTGCATCAGAGCTAAAGGCAAGAAGAAAGCTAACGTTTCCCTAACATGACCATATTGACCATGCGTCTTTTTTCTTTGTATGCCTTTGAAATCAATTTTTTACCCCACAAATCACAAAGCCATGTCCTTGTATCACCTGAGACAATAAAATATATATTGTTCATAATAATTTTTCCAAGGAAAGGTAATCATGATCTCATCCTTTTTGTTGTTTCAGTAATACTTTACGATCTCAGGGAACAGAATGGGGAAATTATATTAAAGTATAATTAAAGAATATTGAAGTATATCGAAGAATCAGTAAAGGTCCTAATTCAGGGCTTGAAGCTGAAACGTCGACAATTCTTTTCTCGCTACAGATGCTGTTTGACCCGCTGAGTTCCTCCAGATAGATTGTTTGCTGATTCCGAAAACTACTTTGATGTTGCTGCTGTTTTTATTCAGAGTACTGGTCAGACTGCACCTACACTCTAAAAAATCACACTCAACTGATTTGCAAGTCTTGGGAGAAGTTCTTTGAAAAAAACTGAATGTTGGGAATACTCAGCTTCTCTGCAGACAATGTCTGGAGTCAGAAGCAGAGTAAACTTTTCATGTCAATGACCTTTCTATAGAAATGCCTGATGCTGCGTGACTTGCTGAATATTTCCTGCATTTTCCGATTTTATTTCAGATTCAGGATATCTGCCGCTTGCTAATTTTGGAGATGCTGTTTGACTTTTGACCAGCAGGAGGCCTCGGAAACCGCGAGCCTTCCCTGACAAGATTTCCACTACAGGCATCTCCCAACAGGGGTCACTGCAGATCGTCCTCAGGAGGACGAGTCCCAGTTAATACCAAGTATAGTGCTCCATAATTCCACCCAAGGTTGATCAGAAGAAACCTGCAATTGAAATTAATGCAAACAAGAATTTTCTTTAATATACTTGGACTACACCATTGGTCTAAATTAGAAGTTATACAGGGCAGAATGCCAGTCTAGAGAGCTCGCTTGTATTGTCTGTCTCTGCTCGCTCACATTTCTGCATAAGAGTTTCCTTTTACCAATTGCTGGGAAGTTTGCTACAAATTGCCACTGTAATATGCTTTCGTGGTTTTTCCTGCATTTTTTCCAGCGGTTCTGTGCGGAACTGCCGGCATTTCTCAGCTGAAATCCCCGTAAGTTTCAGGACTCCCATGCGAATGCGGAGGTCTCGAATTTAAAGATTGCTTCTGCCGGCCGGTTCTCTGCTGCGCTCTGCCTCCCGGGTCCTCGTGAAGTCTGGCAGTGCAGCAAACAGGCGGGGGATTAGTTTTTGGATGTCGCACCAGGTCACACCTGATGCAAAATCCAAAGCTTCATTCTTTTCAATGGGTCTGGCAATGCTGTTCGGAAGAAAGACCAGAATAAGAGAAGTCACGTTTTGGAATTCTGTTGTTTGAAAGTACTTTGACGAGCTTTTGTTTCATTTTAATTCTCATACTTTTAACATTTGTGATCATTTTTAACTTTCTTAAAATGTTGTTTATTTAATTTTTATTGGCTTTTAAATGTCTCTGAATGTCAGAGAAATCCTTGGAGCCTCAGCAAGCAGCAAGGCTGGGCTGGGGCTTCCAGCACACGAGGATATTTGTGGGTGAGGCTTGGACTGACCATCTCACCTCACTCCATCACATCATCCAAGGCCCTGCTGTCACTCAGGGCCTCCTCTTCGTTCTGGGACAATCTGAGATTGGTCCTTTGGATTTGGAGAATGCAGCTGTAGGGTATGGAGAATGTGGGAAATGTACTACACCCAGGAGAATCCTGGTCATTGTTGGCTTTGTGAATGACCAGGGTTGGACATAAGGCAAGGCAGAATTAGGGGAAACTCCGGGTATGGAGAGAGTATAATCCATGTCTAAAACCTTGGGTTATGTAGGTTTGCATGGATGGAAAGTATCATAGAAATTCATGCATCGGAAGGAGACCATTCAGCACCCTATAACTAGGACAGCCATTGAAAACTAAGTAATTAAGGTAATGACACTTCTCAAGCCTTGATCCATAACCTTATACTGTAGGTCACACACATTGTGCCCTTGCAGGTACTTTATAAATTAAAGGTTTCTTCCTCCACTACCTTCTTGGACGTAATACATTTTTGTAAATACACCTCCAGATTGTCAATGATAAATCTTAAATCTGTGCTCTCATTGACCATAGAACCATAGAACAATACGGCACAATACAGGCCCTTCAGCCCACCATGTTGTGCCGCCCTTCAAACCACACCTAAGACTATCTAACCCCTTCCTCCCACATATCCCTCTAACTTAAATTCCTCCATATGCTTATCTAACAATCTCTTGAACTCGTCCAATGTATCAGCCTCCACCACCACCCCAGGTAGCGCATTCCATGCACCAACCACCCTCTGGGTGACAAACCTCCCTCTGACATCACCCTTGAACTTCCCACCCATTACCTTAAAGCCATGTCCTCTTGTTTTGAGTATTGGTGCCCTGGGAAAGAGGTGCTGGCTGTCCACTCTATCCAATCCTCTCAATATCTTGTATACCTCTATCATGTCTCCCCTCATCCTCCTTCTCTCCAATGAGTAAAGCCCTAGCTCCTTTAGTCTCTCTTTATAATCCATACTCTCTAATCCAGGTATCATCCTGGTAAATCTCCTCTGCACCCTTTCCAACACCTCCACATCCTTCCTATAATGAGGCGACCAGAACTGGACACAGTACTCCAAGTGTGGCCTAACCAGAGTTTTGTAAAGCTGCATCATCACTTTGCAGCTCTTAAACTAGATCCCCCAATTTATGAAAGTTAACATCCCATAAGCTTTCTTAACTACCCTATCCACCTGCAAGGCAACTTTCAGTGATCTGTGGATATGAACCCCCAGATCCTTCTGCTCCTCTACACTGCCCAGAATCCTGCCATTTACCTTGTACTCTGCCTTGGAGTTTGTCCTTCCAAAGTGTACTACCTCACACTTCTCTGGATTGAACTCCATCTGCCACTTGTCAGCCCAGCTCTAACAGCTCTAACTTGCTAACCCAGCCTTCCACCCCCTCATCTATGTCGTTAATAAATATCACAAAAAGTAGAGGTCCTAGAACCAATCCCTGCGGGACACCACTAGTCACAGCCCTCCAATCCGAATGCACTCCCTCCACCACGACCCTCTGCTTTCTACAGGCAAGTCAATTTTGAATCCACACGGCCAAGTTTCCACGGATCCCTTGGCCTCCGACCTTCTGAAGAAGGCTACCATGTGGAACCTCGTCAAACGCCTTACTAAAATCCATGTAGACCACATCTACTGCACTACCCTTATCAATCTTCCTGGTCACCTCCTCAAAGAACCCTATCAGGCTTGTGAGGCAAGATCTTCCCTTCACAAAGCCATGCACTAACAGAAGAAGTTCTTTCCTGTTCACTCTATCCATCCCTCTTGAAATTTATGCATTCTTCTTGTAATTTAATATCAATGAAACTTTCCCTAGCTGTCTTTATTCAAAGAAAATACTCCTAGCCAAGCCAATCTCTGTACATAAAAAACATTTTCCATTTATGGCAACATTCGCATAAACCTGCACCCTCTCTAATGCAATTACTTCCTTCTCATTATATGGTGACCAGTCTGTACGCCATACTCCAGCAATTGCTGAACTAATTTACAGTTCTATACAATTTTGTTCTTTTATTTTAAATCTCAGCCAATAATGTTTTCTATCTGTCCTGCTACCTTGAGGGATCTGTGAGCATGTACTCTCTGTTATTCTCGTTCTTGGTTTCCTAACATCTATCTTGAATTCTTGTGTTTTGTTTGTCCTTCTCAAATGCTTTCCCTCGCACTTCTTCCAACTAATTCCATTTGCCACTTCTTTTATCCACATGAGCGGAACATTGATATCTTGCAACTTTTTATTAACCGCAACCAATTTTGGTGTGGAAAAACAGAAAATGCTGAAACACTTAAACAAAACAAGTTAGTATTAAGTTATAGGGAAGGTGGGGAAGTGATGGATAGGGCAAAGGAATATCTCTGATAGAGTGAGATCAGGATTGTGATGGGGATAAGTTGTAGAGTATGTGAAAAGGTGTGGAATGCAGCATTAATGGAGAGAAACACACAGAGCTAATGTCACAGGTGGATGACTTACAGCAGAAATAGCCAGTTCTGATACAGACAGAGAAGACAAGTTACCTAAAGTTGTAGAATTCAATATTGAGTCTAGAGGGCTGTAGCAATAGAAGATATGGTACGATTCCTCAAGCTTATGTTGAGCATTGTTACACTAGTGCAGGAAGCCACTAACAGCTGGAATGAATAAATTAAAAGGCAAGCAAAAGGGAACACTGATCTCCCCTGTGGATTAAATGCAAAGCAGTCACCCAATCTGCATATGGTTTCTCCAATGCAGAGGAGCTCATATCATGAAAACTGACTACAATACATTACATTGGAAGAAGTGCAAGTGAATCGTTGTTTCACGTGGAAGGACTGTTGGGTCCCTGGATGGTGGAAAGGAAAGAGATAAAAGGATAGTTGTGCCATCTCCTTTGGTTGCATGGAAAAGTGCCGTAAGAAGGACATGGAAGAGTGAACTGCAGCATCATTTAGGCAATGATCCCTTTGAAATACTGGGAGTGGAGGGGAAGATCTGTTTGGTGGTGGAATCCTGTTGAAGCTGGTGGAAGTGGCTAAGGATGATCCATTGAATGCAGAGGCTTGTGCAGTATAAGGTAACAACTAGGAGAACTGTATACTTTTTCTGTCCAGGAAGACAGTGGGTGAAAGCAGAGGTGCAGGGGATAGATGAAATGATAGAGGAGGAGCCACAGTTCAGGAAAAAAAGAGGACGATTTTGGTATCATCAGCAAACATCTTGTTGATGCCTTCTACATCAAATCCCTAAATTATTGAAGTAGACCAAGGAAAGCAAAGGATCTAGCACTGAGTCCAGCTGAACCTATTGCATTCAGCTTGTCAACCATTACACATTTGATTGCTGCCATTGATGCAATTTTGGGCCTTTAATTGTCTGATCAGTCCAACATGTGATATTTTGTCAAATGCCTTGCTGAAGTCTGTTCAGACCATAACAAAAGCCTTGCAGTTACCAACCTTCCTTCTTATCTGCTTGTAAGATTAAATTAGGTTAGTCATCCATGACCTTCCCTTTTTCAAATCAATGTGGAATTCCCTTGATTAACATGAGACTTTTCGAATGATTTTTATGCAGAATTTCTTCCAATAATTTGCCCACTATTGATACTAAGGTGACTGGCCTGTAACTATTTGGAGTATCCCCTTCTCTCTTTCTGAACAGGAGTGTCACATTAGCAACCTTTCAGCCTTCAGGCATCACAGCTTTAGCCAAAGCACTTGTAAAATGATGGTCAGACCCTCTGCTCCTTCATCCCTTGCCTCCCTTGAAAAACCTAAGGTATGTTTTATCCTGGCCTGGTGATTTATCCACTTTTTGAAATCCAAGCTGACTTAATAAATATGGGAGGGGAGAAAATATTGTTTCCACTATTTTACTAATTAACATCGTTGCTTGTCTTTCTGTCCTCTTTTGTAAACAGACAGAAGGGATTTAAAACCATACCTATATCTTCCACCTTCATACTCAGGTCTCTTTTGGTGTTTTCCTTTGTTAGCATTTTCCCCTTGATCTCTGGATCCCTCAGCCCACTGTCCTAGATTGGACTTCTGTCCAGGACATTTAATTTGTTTACATTGCATAATGACTTTATGAATATCATGGATAAAAAGCAACAGATGCTATACATTGCAAATGATACAAAAGTACACGCTACTGGGATTCACTTCTTTCTGTCCAATAACCACAGTAAATACAGTAATGCTGTGACTTTCTGTGGATAACTTGACGTTTCATTATCATCATTGTAAACTGAAGTTTCGTCCTTCAAATGCCATTTTTGTTTGCTTGGCCTGATATTTCAGTAAGACTAAGAATATTAACATGTTTAGCATCTGTTACAGCATATAGGTCAGATACAGGTCAGTATAACTACTCTTTTCGTCAGTACTAATCTATTTATGAAACCATGGCAGTCAGCTACAAAATGTAATCTGATAATTTGCTCTATGCAATTTTGAGTCATTGATTACGAAATTGCTATCATAAAAATCTGTAAAAGGATAACCAACGAAAGAGTCATAAGCTCTTCAAAATTAGCACAGATTTGATTACATTAATATTGAATTACTAACATGAATTACATAAAACGCATGACTTATTATTCCTTCCATGAGAGAAAGGAAAATTGCCACTTAATTCATTTTAATTTACTTGAAAGTGTATTGAATTGTAGTCTGTAAAATTAATAGTAAAATTACAATGTTCCGGTATTTCTTGGTAACCACATTAGCTCTGTTGTGTGTAGTCCCTTCAGAGTAATTAAAAATAAATCAATTAATATAACTTGTGTATTAATTTATATTAAAGGGGAAAAGGGATGCTGGACGAGAACTTGTAGAACACTTGGAAGAGTGCTAAAATTGGACTTGTATTGGACCCGTGCCAATTTCCTGCAGCACCCTGAGAATCTACTTTTTGTGCACCCACAACGTGCAAGGTGACGTGTGAATAAGTGAAACAAATCCTGGACATTCAGCAAAGTCATAACTAATAACCATGTAAAATTTCAAGAATTTCATGAGAAATGCAAAGGAAGCCCATCTCCTGCCATGGTAAGAGCTTTGAAAACGGTGGTTCTTGAAGGTAAGCATGACTTCAAGAAGTGGGTCTCAACTGGAATTCTTTTGTTTTTCCTTACGGGAATTTATTGAATAATTCTCTTCAGTTGTTCAAACAAACGCTGATTGACTTCACGGATCTCCGCCTTGCAACCTCTGAATATTTGCATGTCACACACATGGAGGTCAGTAATTCACTTTCAAGTTTCACTTTTACAAAAAATATGCCAATGGTGCATTAATTTTGCACTCAAATTCAATGATGTGGTGCATCTAGGTTACCTCTCTGGTCAGGAAATGGTTATTTAAATATGTTAACCAATCTGATAACGTAACACAGAACACAGCCGGTTGATACATATGTTCTTCGGCCTAGATGTAGCTCTCATGGCCTCCGCTAACAATCATTGTCTAAGGCCATGTTAACCCCACTCTGCTTCACCCAGATGCAGAAGATCTATCATGCAAGCTTGAAGTCTCTGGAAGTCATATGAGTCTTGAGTAGCACCAGGCCCTCAACCTCAATCGTGCAGGCACAGTAGTGTAATGGTTAACATAATGCTATTACAGTGCCAGTGACCTGGGTTCAATTCCTGCCACTGTCTGTAAGGAGCTTGTACGTTCTCCCCGTGTCTGTATGTGTTTCCTCCGGGTGCTCCGGTTTCCTCCTACATTCCAAAGCTATATGGGTTAGGAAGTTGTGGGCATGCTATGTTGGTGCCGGAAGCGTGGCAACACTTGCGGGCTGCCCCCAGAACACTCTATGCAAAAGATGTATTTCACTGTGTGGTTCGATGTACATGTGACCAATAAAGATATCTTATTCAATGGGAGATGCCCTGCCTCTGGAGTTCCCCAACAACTTTGACAATTGATGAAGCCCTGCCTCCTGCATTGCCAGCTGTCAAAACTATCAGGATTTAAATCAGATTTGGAAACAATTCTCAGTAAAATAAAGAAAAACATGATGAAAATTACCACTTTATTTTAAAAATAAAATGAACTGAAGCATGCAACATGCTTTCAAATGCTTAAACCATTAAACAAAACATAAATAATTAAAATTTAACCTCTTGCATTTCTTGCCCACAGTCCAACAATCCCCACTGAAAGCCATGGGATCATGGATCTTGCATGGATTGCAACAGTTCCCCAGTGCAAATGCTGGGGAATCTCAGCAAGATGGAGCTCCACCACTGGGAGTCCAAATTGTGCCAGATTTTAAGAGGCAGAAGCATGCATGCCTTGCTTCCTGCTACAGTGGGATCTCTGCAAGAGGTTGTTCTCAAAGGGAACCACTTACTCAAGTAACAAATTAGAATGTCTTCTTCACTTACAGCAATTTATTGGATAATGTTACAGAGTAACATTGTAAAGCATGTTGTACATGCTCTGCTGGCATTTATCACACATCATAAGCCAAAAACACTGCCAACTAATGATAAGTTCAAGACATTTGACTGCACATGCGTAAAGGCCCCAGACATTCTGGACATTTACCTTGTTTGGGACTTTATTGCATTTGAGTTTTTCAGAAATGGACCTGTTCAACTGATGCACTTCCCAATTGATCTATATTTTAGGCCACCTCTGCAAAACAAAGTTGTAGACTCATGTAAGGTGGTGAAGATTTCTGGTCACCCAATGAGCTTCCAATCCATATAGTGTTGATTTAGCAGTATACTGACTGCGTATTAAATGAGGGTCTAAGTGATGGATAAAGAATTGCTAGTTGTTGCTGAGTTAGGGATGCTGTTTGCCATGTGTGGCTTTGCAATTCCAATCTCAGGGGCTCACCAATAGAATGAGGATCCTTTGTTCGTCTGAAACGGATGAGCAATCGATTTATGGCTCTGTTCAACCTGGACCTCTCTCCATTGTCGAACAAGCAAGTAGCTGAAGGTCAAAACTCCCTCTTCACCCCTGACTGACTCACAGTTGAGTACAGCTGCAGAGTGCAGAGGTATAGAAGAGAGGGCCAGATGAACGTTGTAACCAGCCCTTCTGATTTATGTCAGGGAGGGCTGGTGTTTTAAGATGGAGGCTTCATTCTTTTGAGAAGCATTGGAACCTTGTGAAAATAAGTAAATGCAGACGTGTTTGAGTTATTTTGCTTTATTTTACTGTTTTTGTTTTTAATATTTGAAGTCTTAAAAATAATTTTTAGAAGTTATTGAGATCTAATGGAATAGTTTTGGCTTGATTCTGATGATCAGAGATATTTAAAAACAAAAGCTTTGAGTGCTGCAAATTGTCAAAGGCAGTCAATGCGTTCCAGGAGTAGGGCTTCAACAGTTTAACACCTGAGGCCTATCATAGTACCTGAAGGGTGAAGGCAGTAGATAGTGATTGGACTAACGGTCATGAAAGCAATCTGCTGGGCCTGCAAATGCGGAGGCTGCAACCAACGTCCAGCTGATGGTCTCAGCCTTGAGAACAAGCAATTGAAGCTGTGTTTTGAGCAGGCATTTTCTTTCAGGCAGGTCAGATGGGTGGACAACTGCTCTGAAGGTGATATCATATAGACTGTGCTGTAGCACACTTTGCAAATGGGGAGGCACTCTGTACTTCAATGCCACCTTTGGACTTGGAATCATAGCCAAGCAAGTTACCATTCAACCATTCTATTTCCATGAACAGTCTAATCATCTTCTCCTGATGAAGAACTGTATTATCATTGCCCACCACTCACCAGCAGCACTCTGGGGATCAGTCTTAATGAGGTACTAACCTGATCCAGGTGATTATTGGGATGTGTGCACTGCAATAAAGAACTCTCTTGCATTGCAATAAAGAACTTAACTTTGATCAAACAAAAACATTTCACCATCAGGATTGTGAGGGAAGTTCTCTACAAGTCCCAAGACTGAAGAATGTTCCCTGCTTTTTGAATGTAGTTCCAGGGACACTGAATAAACTTGAATCCATTTAGGACAAAGCAATACCATTGAATATTAGCCCCGACTTCACCATCAGCGTTCACTGCTGTCTGTCACCACTGGCCTATTAAATGCAGTCTCAGAAGCAGATAGTCTACAAAAGGCCAACACCTTCAGCACTGAGGTCCTAGTTATATTCAATCACTTCTATTGGTGGACCACATGGTTTACATGTGTGATACTGGACTCCTGAAACAGACATTCAATTCAAAGCTCTGTCATTGCAAGAGACTACCAGGTGAACAGAGGAGAAGATTCAAGGATAGTCTCAAAATCTCTTTGAAAAAAATTACAACATCACCCACTGACTGCTGGAAACCCGTGATCTATGAGTGCCCACCTCACAAACTACCTACCTGCTAGTTCTTCAGGCAGCCCCTACCCCATTTGTGGTAGAGTCTGTGGCTCCTACATCAGTCACCTTAGAACCCATAGAACTATACCAGAAGCAGGTTCTCCTCAATCCCAAGGTGCACTTAAGAACAAAATTGGACTCAGTATATTGTCTACCAAATGGATGTCAACGCAATTTGTCAAGGTTTCCTCAGCAGAACATGGACAATGGTTATTTGCTGCCGTAGAAAAACAAGACCTGCAATCATGTAGTTCTCCAACACCCACAATTTAAAACTAATCTGTGGCACCAAGGAGCAAGAGTGAGTCCACTGCCTGGAACTGGACGCAACATGTCTGTAATTGCCTGGGCTAGATGTGAAGAACCTATTGTGCTGCACCCTTGGGTCCAGTGAGGTGCCGTGAATAATAATTAGGCTGTCAGCAGCAGGGTGCTGAGACTCCACCTGGACCTTCCCAGAGAAGCTTTCACAGTCAGCAAAACTGGGGGGTGCAGCTTAGCCAGCTGTGGAAGCAATAAATTATTTAAATAGCTCTTAAATGTCTGATTCATAGCAAGCTATTTCGAACACTTGGGTGACCACAGACCTAAACTACACGAAACACGGAGACCCACTGCTTAGAAAATCCATTTTTAAATTGTTTTTCAGAAAGTGAATAAAGGTTGTGATTAAGGTAGAAGCTATCAGATATTATAAATAGTTAAAACATTATTTTACTTTAAAAATCTATGTAATTTTAAAGAATGGAGGGAACAAAACTCCACATAGTGTCCATCTGATCCACTGTTCCAGACTTTTATTGAAGATATCTTGCATGCATTAAATGTAACTACTTACTCTATGAGCCTATGACACACATTTAATTTCTCAGGGAAAGGATGTTCAGTCATAATTATGTTGTGGTACACCATAAAAACCCAATTATATCTCATTGAACAAGACTTAATATTTTCAGTGGGCCAGAATAGTGCATATAAAGTTCACACCAAATCATTGATTAGGTGTTGACTGCATTTGAGAACATTGTGATAATGCATCCTGTCAAGGAGCAGGATATCAGTGACATCAACCAATTGCTATCTATATTTTACTGTGCAAATGCTGATGTCGGAAGATGTTGTTAGTTTTGCACAGGAATGGCAGTGAATGTTGACACTTTCATCATCAGTGCAACCATCAATTCTGAATTATTGTCACCTAATCACTAAATTTATTGTTGAAAAAGTTGAAGGTTCCCATCTAATCCACAGTTCCAGACTTTTATTGAAGATATGTGTAACCATAGCTTGCAGCGAAGTTTTACACGTCTTAGGCTCAATGAATTTTCTGCATTGTTTGCAAAACAAAATTAAGTAGCTTGTGATCACTAGGAGTATTTTGAATAAACCATTATCAGCACTATTCTTCTTGTTATATTTAAAGGGAAAGCAAATTGATTTACACTGACAGCTCAAAGCTGCAGGGATATTTCAGCCACTTGTTCATGTACCTCAGCTGCACTACAAATGTTAATGTGTCCACCAACTGTTGCAGATTCCCATAGCCACTGCTCAACACTGTCTTTTATCATGTCTATTGTCTGAGAAGTGCTGCTCTGAACCGTTAAATTTTAATTTGTTACATTTTCACTAAATGGAAGAGAGGCATGAAAGAAAAATACATTCTGAGTCATTTTCATGATGAGTTTCAAACAATATCAGAAAACTACTCAGTTTTGCTCCTGATGCAAAGCAAAGGAAGAAGTTGCTTTGGTTGTTCCTGACAATATTTTAAGTAAATGCTTATTAAGCATGAATTCACCCAGAACACTAACCAGAAAAGAATATTCATGAAGATTTTTTATATTACTGCACATTGAAACCAGAACAATTGTTTACCTTGGTGACAAATCTTAATATGCCAAATGATGCAAAAGGGAAAGAGAAGTAACTCAACAATGTGATAGTTTATTATTATGCATGGATAGTATTTTATATTTATGATGAGGAATCCATGGTGCAATATCCAGTGCAGATATTTTAGTATAATTTAGTTTTACTCAATTTATTTAATTAAAACTCCAATGACCTCTTATATTACTTGGCACTGAAACAGGTAACTAACATACTGATGTGAAGTGGTGCCATACTTTCAACAGCAGTGATAGCCCTGATCAATGGCTAAGGATCAGAACACTTTGTTGTGTACTAGCTTCGTTCCATGTGCCTTCACCTCTCCCCTATTGGTTCCCATTATTATCTTCCTTATTTATCAGATTCCAGCGCTGGAGCCCTTTGTGTTCCTGCTTAACACCCTCCAGTAGTTGTCTCCACCTTCACCCTCCCGTCCCCCCTCTTGGCTCCATCTCCCAACTCCATCCCTCCCCCTCCCCCTCCCCCTCCCCTACCTGGCTTGATCTTCCTATCATCCTTCACTCTCCCCTTGGTCTACCAATCGTCTCTGGCCCCTGTTTCACCAGTCCTCCTGGTTGTTGATCCAGATTCCTCACGTTGCCTTCAGTTCTCCTCTCAATTACCATGAGCCTGCATTGTCTGGTTGTTCATCCTCCTGGCATTGGAAACAATGCAGTATATCCAAAGGAAATCAGGTAAGTCATAAACTGGACAGGTCAGGGAGGTCATGTGGGAAGGAAGATCCACCGGATGGGAAAGGGGTGTGGATCTAAAGGTGGAGATTGAAGGTTAGAGCTGGTGGCAATCATCGGTGGAAGAGGTGGGAGTTTGGTTGGGAGTGGTAAGATTGGGAAGAAGATGTTTGGCTCTGATCATCTGATCAATGGGTGGGGGTGGACTGGTAAGGTGATCAGTAGGTGCAGATTTGGATAAAGCAGTTGGGTTGGAGGTTATTTGGTCTGGGGATCAGTGGGTAGAGGGGGACTGGGTCAGGTGATTAGTGGGTTAGTGACCTGATTGGTTGATCACTTGGTTTGAGGATGGGATGTTGGTATATTTGGGTAGGTGATCAGTGATTGGGTCAGGTAATTCTAGTGTGAGGTATTGGGTCTAGCAAGAGAGGTGGGCTTAAGGGATTTGGGGCTGGTAGAGCCAGCCAAATCGCATTAATTGTCAAACACCAAAAAATCAGATTAACTCAACGTTCATCTCATTGCTGCTTCTCAGCTTCTGTTGAGCGAAGTCTGGCTGCTACATTTACTTATAAAACAATAGTAACAACCTAACTCTTTGTGATCCCATTGGCCCAGAATTTCTCGGCAGTGTCACCTGCCCACTAGGGCGTACTGCCACAGGTTAGAGTCAGAGAGAGATACAGCATGGGAACACGCCCTTTGGTCCACCAAGTCCAAGCTGACCATCATCCACTCATTTACAATAACCCTACTATAATCCAATCTTTTATTCTCTCTACATTCTTATGAACTCTCTTCAGATTCTGCCACTCACGCTCACAACTAGGGGCAACTGACGATGGCCAGCTAACCTATCAACCCACACATCTTTGGGCTGTGGGAGGAAACTGGAGCACTCAAGGGAAACCAATGCAGTCACAGGGAGAACATGAGAATTCCACACAGACAGCACCCGAGGTCAGAGTTGAACTTGGGTCTCTGGCACTGTGGGACAAAGGCTCTGTCAGCTGTGCCATCGTGCAGCCCGAGGTTCTGAGGGTAGAATCCCCAGCTTGAGTGCTGGGGAATTGCAGGAAGATAAGACTCTACGAGGAATCCAGGAATGGACACAGTCGACAATACCAACTGCTAGGAAATCTCGGACAACTGCATTCAGCCAAGAACCCTGAACTTCCTGAAATGCATATGGGAAATCGTGGACACAGAAATGGCAGGATTTCTCAGGAAAATCTAATCCTTAAAAGCAAGGCTGGTTTGTCACTGCAAAAGGGAATCAAAGCTGAGCAGTTTATTACTACATTACTCAAACATTAATCCTTTATAACTAAAATATCTATTCAAATTGTTTTAAATAATTGCTAATTCTTAAGCTACTGATAGTAAATTAACATTTATATAGAGAATAAAACAGTACAGCACAGGAGCAGGCCCTACAGCCCACAATATCTGCACCGAACACAATGCCAAATTAAACTAAATCTCTTCTGCCTGCACATGATCCACATCCCTCCATTCTCTGCGTACTCATGTGTCTAACAGCCTCTTAAAAGCACTATTGTATCTGCTTCCACCACTGCCCCTGGGTGCCAATTCCTGGCACCCACCACTCTCTGTGTATTAAATTTGCCCCGCACATCTCCTTTAAACTTTCCCCCCTCACATTAAATTCATGTTCTCTCGTACTTGATATCTCTACCCTGGGGAAAAAAATTCTGTCTGTCTACCCTATCTACGCCTCTCGTAATTTTATAAACCTCTATCAGGTATTTATCAACCTCCAGAATATCCTTCAATTCACTCAAATCACAAGTTTGGTTTTACAGACAGTGATGAAGATGTATCAGTTTCTTTGTTTTGATTCCTGATCAGAAAATTTTGCTGCATTTCTTTGTATTTGTAATATATGATTTTGTTTTTTTTTCACCTTATCTTTATTCCCTCAATTCTCTCTCTTTTGTCTTTATTAGCCAATTCATTTTAAATTTCTAATATTATGTCACAAGCCCAATCTTAAGATTATTGAGGCACTTACTGGATCTCAACTTTGGTTCAACTGGGATTTTAATCTCCATTGGGATGAAAACCTTACAAATGGTTTTTCAAATGGTCAAAAACTAGTTCTAAGCCTACCAGTCTCAAGACTGATAATGGTCAAGTTATAGGCAGCTCAGATCAATTGCTGATGCAGGTTTAAAGTTAACTGCATTTAGGTTCTATAAATATATTTTGATAGAACCGCGAGGAACTTGATCACCCCAGAGGACACTATTCATCTGTTACATGGTTCAGAGACAGTTGGAAGCTTGCATTAAGATATCATATGAACTGGATATGAGTGAGAAAAGAGTAAGGTATTCACTGTGCATTCCACTGGATTCCTACACAGAATTACTTCAGGAGAGAGCAGAGTATTTATTGTAATTGGCAGCATTGCTTCAACCTTTGAATAATGCACGCACCCACGAATGCACATTCTGCAACATGTTTGGGTGATCCCTGTGTAAACAATCACCACAAGACTTGGCACACCCCCTGCCACATGTCTGTATGCAACCGAAGCTGTGTCTGAGACTTGGAATGCATACCAGCACTGTCTAAAATCTGCCACTTTAGATTCTGTTTTGGATATTGAAATTGTGTTTGGGAGAAGAGAATGCTATGGCTAAATATATTTCTCTGGAAGTTCATAGAAATATGAGCTAAAATGGGATGTGGGAAGGCACAAGCTAATTTCTCTCTGAGCTGGTAGTTGGTGTATGCATCTTGTGTCGGTGTTTGTGTACTTCAAGACTCCAATCACAATGTATTCGCCATAAGCACATGATATGACAAGTAATTACTGGAGTCCTGTGCACCGACTAAATCTGACCTGTGCAGATTGGTATCATGTCTGCACCTTTCAGAGAGAAAGTGACCACTGATTCCATTCACTCTTGAAAGTCATTGTGCAGCTTGAACAACTCTCTCAGAAAACTGACTGCTCAGTTTCATCAATACAGACGAAGACCTTGATGGAAGAGGTTGAGACCTGCCAGGAGGTCCTTCATGGTCAGGGGTGAGGAAGTCCCTGGGGGGCAGAAATGAAATGTCGGTGACAGGAGCTGACCTGAGAGATAAATACTTGGAGCAATGTCCTGAGGAATTGGTTTCCATGTCAGAACAGTTTGCAACCTCACATATGTGGATGTTGGGAGCTGCTGGTGTCACTAATATCTCCCAATCTGCAGGGCACTGATGCTTGAGACAGAAAGCTCTCAACTCCAGGAGAGAACATTTCATCTCACTCTCCATTGGTAGAGAGCAGCAGACAGCAGGGACATGTGACTTTTGTGGCCCCTGGGCTGGAGTGAGTTATGTCACTCACATGGCATTAAAGATTCAACAAATTTCCCAAACCTTTACTGGGACTGTAAGAGCTTTCCCTTCAAGCTTAGCACAAGACACCAGGGAAACATTTACTGTTGTGACATTCAGGCAAACCTGCCATATGCCATCACATGAAACAAGCTATTGTGGGGCAAAGGCTAATCTCTAAACATCCAGCTTGTGCTTCAGGAAGGGCCCTGAGAATGTGAGCAGAGTGCTCCTAAATTGGGAGCCATGCAGAGACCAGAATAGGGTCACCACCACTGGATGCTCAGCAATGATTTAGTTGCCCGAAGTCAAATAGAGATACACTCCATTACATCCAGAGAAGATTGCATTTTTCCTTATTCCTTGCTTAAATTTATTGCCTACTCCGTTCAGTAATTAGGTGATCACATTCCTTATTTGTGGCAACAGGAGGAATTGAGGAAGAAGAAGGGACGGAGGAGATGACACCCTGTACTGATTAACCACCCTTCAGTTCCACTGAAGAGCCTGAGAGGGATTCGCAAGGCTTGGAGAATAATGAAGTTTCTGCCCACCCACAGAAAGATATGGACAATATTCAGGGCTGGGCATGATAATTTGTATCACACAAGGAAAAAAGAGCGACTCCAAAACATCTCACCATGACATTGAATGACATTGTTATCGCTGAGTCTTCACAATGAACATCCTATGGACCATAATCAACTGTAACCCTTACTTTAACTGGAGGAGCCCATGATTACTGTGAGTGCAAGAGCAGAGCAGATGAGATGCAATTGTGAGGGGTTCACTTCCTGACTCCCCAAACCCTTTACAACAAATTCAAGATGCAAGAGTCAGGAATATTTTCCACATGAATGAATGAATGCAGCAGTAAAAACACTTAGAACCTTATCATCATTGAGGACAATGCAGGCCGCTTCACGAGTACTCTCAGCCACTTACCTGAACATTTCTTCTCTCCACTGCTGCAAAACTCAGTGGAACAACTTATCGAGGGTTCTTCCACAGCACTTCCCAAGCCCAGAAAATTGATCTTCGAGAGGGATCAGGTGCATAGAATCATCACCATTTGCAAAGTGATTTCCATCGCATGCCATGCTGACTTGGAATTATGCATTGAATTTATGCATAGCTCCATTATGTGCTTGACTCTAATTTACTCTCTCAGAAGGTCGAGCAAACGATTCAGTTATAGGGGAACTAAGAGTGAGCAATAAATGCTGGTGACACTCATATTTTAATATTCAATAATTAGATTAGTGAGAAGGGCTTGCAGGTTTCAGGAGTTTAGATGAGGGCGTAGTTTACAAACAAACTAACGGACTGAAACACAAATTCTTCTTTGATGATAGTGAATGGAACACTGGGAGTTGAATGTAGATCCAACACTTAAGCCCTATTGTAATATTTTGTTTGGTGTAGAATATTCCAGCTGCAATGTAAATTTTCCTGCCACCTTGATTGGATGAAATTACACAATCTCTACGAACTATTATTTCAAAGAAAAGGCATCCGAATCTATCCTTAAATAATTAATATAACCCTCAAAGAACTGTACTTTTTATGCACTCTGACAAACAGTGGGCCTTGGATAAAAATTTAGAGACCTCATGCTTGTCCTTACTTTGGATTCAATTCTGCCCACTAGAAATGCAAATTGCCATTCCATTTTTGCATAACTTTAGTAGAAATTAAGGCAGGAGGAGAATCCAATTTTACTGCAATATTATGTTCTCTGAGAGCAGTACTGTCTTTTAGGCCATTATCTAAGATTCAATGCAAGGAATGCTATTTATCATTAATTGTCCCAAATATCTGCAAAGGAACCAAATATATCATATTAATTTCCAGATAAAGTAACTCTATCTGATTCTTTACCCCATGATCTCTGCACCCAAATGCCTCACTTTAGAGAGGTAAAGTTCCATTCTGTCCCTTTCTATTTCAACATTTCATTTGAGTATGAGACTTTTTTTTGTCTGTCTTATATCAATCAAAAACACATTAAATTTTAGCAAGTGTTGTGCATTCACATTAAGCTGACAGTTTTACACAAAATGACCTACAAATTCGCTGCAGGATATATAGAATTTACAGCAGAGAAGTGGGCGATTAGCCCCTACTGGTTCTCCTTCATTCAATACTCTTGCAAATTCTCTTCATGAAACCGTATCAGCATATCTTCTTCTCCATCATATGCTCTGCTAGTTTCCTCTTACATGCATCAATGTCTTTTTACCTGAATCACTTCTGATAATAGTGAGCTGTACTGTCTCACCACTCTCTGGATGTAGAAATTCCATTTCCATTCTTCATCAGATATGTAGGTTATTATCTTATATTAATGAGCCCTTGTTTTGATTTTCCCAGAAGTGTGAACATCTTCTCTATATTGACCCTATTTAATCTCTTCATTATTTTAAAGACTTCAGGTTTTATTTTAAATTAAGGAAACCCAGCCTGTTCAATCTTTCCTGATAGGATCACATAAGAGATGAAGCTTAAAACTCTGAGATTCTGTTAGGCGTTTGACCCAAGGGCTGATACATATTTCCAAATTACTCCTGGCAATGTGGATGCTGCTGAAAGGTTGGCATTTATTGGCCAAGCACTGGCTGTCTTTGAGAATGTGGTGGTGAGGTATCAATCAATTTTATTTGAGTGATTACACAAATCATACTATAGGGCTCTGGAATCTTAGTCATGAAGGGCATTGCTTTGCATACTTACATGATTAGTTCTAAACAATAATCAGCTATATACTCAAAACATCACTAACATTAAAACCAGATCTCAGTGCATGACTCAGGTTCCCAGGTGCAGTGGCCCATAATACAGAATAGGGAAAATTCATACTATTTGTTGTCTTTCTAGCTCCTAGTACTTCAAAGGAAAGACAAAGGAAATCAAAGCTTTCAGGTTTTGATAACTGCAACCATTTGCCATTTGTATTCTTTTTGGCTTATTTAATATCATTTCATTGTATTCAAAATACAACATTGCTCAACTCCAAATACACTAACTTTGAGCTCACAATAATGACAACATCCAAGATTTATATTAGGTTTTATACTGGAATATGGCATTAAATTATTATTAAAAGATTATCACTTCTGAATAAAATGAAGGAAGTGGGTAAAGAATTCTGTTTTCATAATACATTCAATTTTGTTTGGTTCCAAAATTGAATTGAAAATTTCTTTTTTAGATGTCTGGGTTCAACAAATTTAAACATTTCTTTATGAAGAAAATATTTCTGGAAAACTGTAATGAAAGAAAAGACAAATAAATTGATTCCCAATAAAACGTCAACTGTTACCAACCCAGGAGATGAAATCCTTCTGCATGTGAGTTAAAACGTATAACCTTGTGAGTTAACAATAATCAAGTTATCACAAAGTTTTGTTTACAGTTCTGAAGTTTTTTCTCCAAATAACTTAGTTTAATGCATGTTAATACATGCATTTCCATTAATAAATGCAATTTTACTCTGGACTAATTGAAACATTCTGATTTTGATTTCTGACACTGTAATTTTGTCAGTGATGCTCAGACCATAGATGTACAAACATCAATGAAGTGTGCTGGGAAAAAATCTAAATTGTGTCACAAAGTTTTCACCCTCTCTCTTACTATCTTTTTTTTTAAATTAACATCATGTAGGTCATGATGTTTCCCATTTTGTGGTTTTCAAGAAATTTCAAGAGAAATATCCATGATCAAGATTCATTGGCTTCCATCCATCATTGACCTTCTTCAGAGATTTTAACTATAATTGAATACTGTATTGAGACCATAACACATTGCCAAATGCTTGTCATGTTGAAACATTGGAGTGGAATGCTCACGGGATTGTAGACATATGTTTCAGGGAAATAGGAGACAGCAAGCGAATAGTATCCAAAAACATTTTCATCCGGTGAATCTGAAATGAATCCTCAGGCCAATGCAAAGATAGTCTAAAATTGTGAGAATGAATAGCTTAAGCTTGAAAGTTTTTTGAGATAGAAGTGAAGCAGACATTTTCGGTTAAAAGAAAAACATATTTTGTGGGTTCAGATCTCAAACTTAAAACCCTGAAACCTGAGACTGATGGGTTTTTTGTTAACCAAAGGTAATGGAGAAATGTGGCAATGAATTTGAAGTTGTCTTCATCGCCGTTGGAAGATAAATAGGCTCCAGGATCTAAACTCCATTCCTTGTTGTTTTTCAATGAATTGAAGTGCAGCCATTATGGTAATATTGAAACTGCAGCAACAAAGTTATGCACATATGGTCCCGCACAAAGAAATGTGATAAAATTTGAATAATTTGTCTTTTAGTAATGGTGATTGTGTGATAAGTATAGGCCAGGACATCAGGTGAATTCCTTGGTATTAGTGACATAATACCACAGAATCTTTTAGGTCCACCTTATGGGTAGAAGAGGCCTCACTTAAACGTCACAGCCACCAGCATGGCAATCTCTCAGTACAAGGTTGAAGTCTCAGCCAAGTTAATTAATATTTAAATGAGCCATCATTTCATCATGTTGTATTCTTTTCCTATATTTCGGTAGACAGGCATTAACATAAGTTTAGACATTAAATGCACATGTAAGCTGCTCATCAATAATGTTCTCTAGAAATTAGACCTCCTTGAAAGTTAGAGTGAGAAGAGTTAAGAGATTCTTCTGTCCTATTTCAAGAGCAATACTGATCACTTTATTTAAACATGTTAACACCTGTCTTAAAATAGCAGTCTAAAAGATTTTGTGTGATTGTCTTTCTTTCTCTTAAGCAGTTGAAGATAATTTGCACCTGCCTCAGTTCCATGAAGTAGAAGATGTCTGTGGATGAATTTTTGCTGTCATGTCAAGCACTCAAAGAGCATAATGTGAAGCAATCAGCATCTTAACACCTCTGGTAAAATGTCAAGATTTTTTCTTAAAGCTCAGGTTGAATGCCTCTGACTGTATTAATGAATGCATGTTTCTTATAAAAAAGGGGGAGAAATGGAGAGCAAAGCAGAGCTGCACAGATTCTGCATCTTTCTGAGGGTGTTATTCTTAAACATTAATGTGTTCCTTTTTACTGTTGAGACTTTCATCGAGCACATTGTGAGAGGGAAGATGCTAAAAAGCTTTAAAGTGCACAAGATGTCAAAGATCCCTTAGAATGTTTTGGGAGGAGGCAAGACAAGGAAGTGGATAAAAACACAAAATACAATAATCTACAGTAATAGAATTGTGGGCTTGAATTGGTAATTGGTTTGTTATTGTCACATGTACGGAGGTATAGTGAAAAACTTGTTTTGCATACCATCCATCCAGATCAATTCATTACAACAGTGCATTGAGGTAGTACAAGGTAAAACAGTAATGGAGTGCAAAATAAAGTGTTACAGTACAGAGAAAGTACAATGCAGGTAGACAGTAAGGTGCAAGGTCACAATGTGGTAGATTGTGAGGTCAAGAGTCCACCTTAATGTACGAGGGAACTATTCAGTAGTCTAATAACAGCAGGATAGAAGCTGTCCTTGAGCCTGGTGGTTTGTGCTTTCAGGCTTTTGTATCTTCTGCCCGATGAGAGGGGGGAAAATGCCTGGAGTGGGTGGGATCTTTGATTGCGTTGGCTGCTTTACTGAGGCAGCGAGAAGTGTAGACAGAATCCATGGAGGGGTGGGTGGCTTCTGTGATGTGCTGTGCTGAGCTGTGTCCACAACTCTCTGCAATTTCTTGCGGTCATGGTGCAGAGCAATTACCTAATAGCAACCAACAGTCATAGCGTCCATGTGTAATGTAGACAAGATTGGATTTCTTCTGTTCTCTGGGTATTATTCATTCAGCTCAGCCTTCCTCCTCTCCCCCTTTTCTAGTTTCTAATAATTGGCTTTAACAAGATCATGAGAGTTTAAAGATGGTTTCTACTGCAGGATCCTGTTGTTCATACCTACAATGGCAATAAAAAGGGGAAGATGTTTTGGTATCCAAAAGCAAAATGCTGCTGATATCAACAAAAAAATCACATTAGCATGTCTTATTTTTAAATAGATGGGTAACACTGTTAAATTAATATTTGAAAATCGATGTGAACCATCACATTGTTGTCTGTCATTGTTACTTTACCTTTGTCCACTTGCTGCATTTTATAGAGTTGTGTTGTTAGAAAACAGGCCCTTTGCCCTCTGAGTCCACATATTGGATAAAACAGTTTGAAAATCTCTTTTCCCAGTTCTAATAAAAGCTTATCAGTCTGAGCTATTGGGGCAAATCTTCTTGATTGGGCTATCTCCTGGAATATCTGTTGTCCTAAGTCAGGAAGATTTTCACTCAGCTACCTCAGAGCCAGCACTTACCTGGGCTGTGTTCAGAGGACTGCTCTTACTGAGTCCTTGCACTCAGGAATCAGATGATCAGACATAGCAAGGCTTACTTCTGAGGCCTTGTCCCTTAGAAACCATGACAGTCCTCTGCCAAAAGCCAAAGTTCCTGTCAAAGGCTTTCTTTGCAGGTTTTAAACATGTCTGATATTCAGAAACATTCAAAACCTATGTAAATAACAGCAAAATATCAGCTGAAAAATCAACAGTTATTTAAAGGAACACAAATAATTAGAAATACTAAACTGGTTAAATAACGTGTTAAAAAATACCCTACTTTAGTGATTCTCCAGACCAAGAATCCTTGTTAACATGCATGGAGCTTCCAATCCTATACCAGGTTTTAACCAGTGTAGTGCTGGAGAGTACCATCAGCAGTCACCAATAGAGAGTAGTGACTGATGCATGGCACCTGTCACTCAATATATCATACATTTATAGAAGTTTGTCCAAGTCCAGGTCTAGTTTGTGTGGGAACAATTGAACAACGGTGGCTCCCTTTGGAACCACCGGCTATGCCCAGCAAGAGTTACCTAATTAACTCTGTTTCTCTTTCCTCAAATGCTGATGGATATATTGAATATTTCCCCAATTTTATGTCTTCTAAGCCTAATTACTATCAGTTGATCTGAAAAGAATCATAATGTAACTTATTTTAAAATGTTGTTTTCATTCGTTCATGTTTGATGTATTGCTCAGGGATCTCTGGAGCAGAGATGCAGCTCGTAGAGCTCACAGTTCCAGCAACTTGGGTTCAGTCCTGACCTCTAGTGCTGTCTGTGTAGAGTTTTTCTCTGAAAGTGTGGGCTTTCTCCAGGTGCTCCAGTATCACCTTACCAGCCCAAGATGTGCAGGCTGGAAGGTTAATTGGCTGCTGTAAATTGCCTCTCTTGTGTAGGTGAATGGTAGAGTATGGGGGGAGTTGATGGAAATGTGGAGATAATAAATTGGGATTACCATTGAATTGTTATAAGTGGGTTCTTGATAGTCAATGAGGACTCTGAGTGTTGAAAGTCTGTTTCTGTGCCATATGACTGCTGCTCCACTGGATCTTTGATATGCCTTGCCTATTAACTTTACATTTTGGATAACATTCAAAAACCTCAGCAATGATAAGTGCAATTTCATGCCACATCTGCAAATGTGCTCCTACGGTGCTGCTGACAAATATTTACTTTCTTCGCAGATTGAAATATCTTGCCAATTACCACCCCTAACATGATAAGATCACAAGACAAGGGAGCAGAAGCAGGCCATTCGGCCCATCGAGTCTGCTCCAAGGAAAAGGGAAAAGAAATGGGGAATGGGGAGAAAAAAAAACCTATTCTAATCCCAATTTCCGGCCTTATCCCCATATCCCTTGATACCCTGACTATTTAGATATCTGTCTATCTCCTCTTTGAACTCCCCCACTGATCTGGCCTCCACTGCTGTACGTGGCAAGGAGTTCCACAAATTCACCACCCTCTGGCTAAAGAAATTTCTCCTCATCTCTGTTTTGAAACTGTGCCCTCTAATTCTAAGATTGTGCCCTCTGGTCCTGGACTCACCCACCAAGGGAAACAGCCTAGCCACATCTACTCTGTCCTTTCCTATCAACATTTTAAATGTCGCTATGAGGTCCCCTCTCATTCTTCTGTACTCCAGTGAGTACAGTCCAAGAGCCGACAAACGCTCATCATACGTAAGCCCTTTCATTCCTGGAATCATCCTCGTAAATCTCCTCTGAACCTTCTCCAACGTTAGCACATCCTTCCTAAGATGTGGGGCCCAAAACTGCGCACAATATTCCAAATGAGGCCTCACTAGTGCCCCGTAGAGCCTCATCAACACTTCCTTACTTTTATACACTATACCTCTCGAAATGAATGCCAACATAGCATTCGCTTTCTTTACCACCGATCCGACCTGGTGGTTAACCTTTAAGGTATCCTGCACGAGTACCCCCAAGTCCCTTTGTACTTCCGTACTTTGAACTTTCTCTCCTTCTAGATAATAAGCTGCCCGCTTATTTCTGCTTCCAAAGTGTACAACTGCACATTTCTCAACATTGAATCTCATCTGCCATTTCCTTGCCCATTCTCCTAAACTGTCTTGGTCCCTCTGCAACCTTCCTATCTCCTCAATACTCCCTACTCCTCCACCTGTCTTGGTGTCATCCGCAAACTTAGCCACAAAACCATTTATTCCATCATTCAAATCGTTGATGTACAAGGTAAAAAGGAGCGGTCACAACACCGACCCCTGCGGCACACCACTAGTAACCAGTAACCAACCAGAACGAGATCCTTTTATTTCCACTCTTTGCTTCCTGCCAACTAGCTAATGCTCCACCCATTCTGCTATCCTACCTGTAATTCCATGACCTCTCATCTTATTAATCAGTCTCTTGTGAGGCACCTTATCAAAGGCCTTTTGAAAGTCTAAATACACAACATCTACCGCCTCTCCCTTATCCTCAAAAAACTCCAATAGGTTGGTCAGGCAGGATCTTCCCTTCACAAAACCATGTTGGCTAGGACCTATCTTGCCTTGCGCCTCTAGGTATTCCATAACCCCATCCTTGAGGATAGATTCCAATAATTTTCCCACCACTGACGTCAGACTAATATGTCTGTAATTTCCTTCATGCTGCCTCCCACCTTTCTTATACAACGGAACTACATTTGTGACCCTCCAGAACCATGCCGGAATCTATCGATTCCTGGAAAATTATCACCAATGCCTCCACTATCTCTAAAGCCACCTCCTTCAGAACCCGGGGATGCACCTCATCCAGTCCGGGAGACTTATCAGTCTTTAGCCCATTTAGTTTTCCTAGCACCTTCTCCCTAGTAATCTTAACTGAACTCAGTTCCATTTCGTGAGACTCCTGACTAACCGGCACATTGCTGATGTCCTCCACGGTGAAGACTGATGCAAAATATTCATTCAATTCCACTGCCATCTCTCTATCGTCCATTACAATACCTCCTGCACCGTTATCAATTGGTCCTATATCAACCCGTGTCTCTCTTTTACTCCTTATGTATTTAAAAAAACTCTTAGTATCCTTTCGAATGTTATCCACCAACTTCCTTTCATAATTCATCTTTTCTTTCCTAATGACCTTCTTAGTTTCTCTCTGCAGGTTTTTAAAAGCTTCCCAGTCTTCTGTTTTCCCACTAATTTTTGCTTCTTTGTACGCTGCCCCTTTTGCTTTTATTTTAGCCTTCACCTCTCTCGTTATCCACATTTGTGCCTTTTTTCCATTCAAAACCTTCTTTTTTCTTGGAATATATCTATCCTGCATTTTCCTTATTTCCTGTAGAAATTCCTTCCATTTCTCCTCCGCCGTCCCTCCAGCTAGCTTACTCTTCCAATCAATTTGGGCCAACTCTTCTCTCATACCATTGTAATTTCCTTTGTTCCACTGAAGTATCGATGCACCAGTTATCAGCTTCTCCTTCTCTAACTTGAAACTGAACTCAATCATATTGTGATCACTGGTTCCCAGTGGTTCCTTTACCTTTAGTTCCCTAATCACCTCCGGTTCATTACACAGCACCAAATCCAAAAAAGCCGATCCCCTGGTGGGATCTTCAACAAGTTGCTCCAGAAAAACGTCCCTTAGACATTCCACAAACTCAGTCTCCTGAGTTCTACCACCTTGCTGGATTTCCCAGTCCACCTTCATGTTAAAATCCCCCATAATTATCTTCACATTGTCACTCTGGCATGCTTTTTCTATCTAAAACTGCAACTTATCGTCCACTTCCTGACTGCTATTAGGGGGCCTATATATGACTGCTACTATTGTCCTTTTACCCTTGCTATTTCTTAGCTCCACCCATAAGGATTCCACCTCCTCTGACCCAATGTCCTTCCTTTCTATTGATTTTATATCACTACTAACCATCATGGCCACACCTCCCCCTCTGCCTACCCGCCTATCCTTCCTATACACTGTGTACCCCTGGACATTCAGTTCCCAATCACATCCATCATAAAGCCATGACTCGGTGATTGCCACAATGTCGTATTTATTAACCTGTAGTTGTGCCACTAGGTCACCTACTTTATTCCTAATGCTACGTGCATTTAAAAATAGTATGTTTAGTCGGGTATCTGCTATTGATTTTGTTGTACTTCTATTGTTCAGCAGATTATCCTGACTTTCCACCTGTCTATCCTTCTTATCATCTTCACTACATACTATCTTAGACATGTTCCTATATACCTCATCCCCTATCCTAACATTCTGTATCCTAACATCCTGATTTGTTGTACTTCTATTATTCAGCAAATTATCCTGACTTCTCACCTGCCTGTCCTTCTTGCCATCCTCATTGGACTTGTTTCTATAAACTTCCTCCCTTACCTTAGCATCTTGTAACCTAACATCCTGGTTTCCATCCCCTTGCCAGATCAGTTTAAACCCCCCCCCCACAACTAAATTAAACATTCCCGCCAGGATATTGGACCCTTTGGAGTTTAGGTGCAACCCATCCTTAGCGAATAGGTCATGCCTCCCCCAAAAAAGGTCCCAATTATCCAAAAATCTGAAGCCCTGCCCCCTGCACCAGTCACTCAGCCACACATTCATCTGCCAGAGCTTTCTATAGTGAAGTTTACAATTGTATTACTTGAACAAGAAAATATTCAAAAAATTAAAATATAACACAAATGTTTGGTTATGTTCCAATATGTGTAGTAAACACTGAAGGGTGTCCAAGTACAACATTGCAAATCTGATTGATTTTAAAGTGTGATTTATTATTCTCCCCTAACTAACGTTGAAACCAATCTAACGTCAGATAATTTAACTACAGTAAATTTAACTCACTGGTACATTTGACCCTTTAATTCTTACAGAGGTTAATACATAATTTTACATGTGAAATCATAATGTGGTTTAGTTATTAATTTAATATTACATTGGTGATTCCAAAGAAAATTATATATTTCTACATTATTTATAGAAAAAAGATAACTGAATTAGGTACAATCTTCTCAGAAATGGGTATTTTAAACTAATCATCAAGTTATATAATTCTTCACATGCAATAATAGTTGAATTTTGCCAAAATACAATGAACAAGATTTCAATGGAAATTGCCCATGTTCATTATTGTTACAGTAACTTCTGGAGTGTGAATAGGTGAAGAAGGATGGAGTATGAATGTGGAAATCCAGAAGCTGATATTAACCCCTCCATATCTGTTATTCAGCCATCTCCACTGTAATCTCTAGAAATCTTAGCTGTCAAGAGCTTATGATATTGATTAACTATTAACAATACGAGATATCAGATCAGCCATGATCTTGCTAAGTGGTAGATGAGGCTTGAGGGGGTGTATGGCCTGTTCCTTCCAATTCATATATTCATATCACTGTTGCTAAATATCAAGAATCCATTACAACTGATGCTTGACATTAACCTAGATTGTAAGGGAAAGCATATGCCATAGAGAATGCTGGACTTTTGCGTGAAGCTTTCTCTGAGGTCATCAGTGAGTGTTATTACTTAGCTACTGACCATGAGATCCAGGCCAATGTTACCCGAATAAAGGGTCAACTCTGATAGTGTTGATAGTGCTGTTAAACATGCCGACCATTAAAAAAGTGGAAACTATTATTATAAAAATGAATAAAGGATTTCTAAACAACAACTTCCACACATAACACTTTTAAATGTAATAGCTTATCCCAAGATGCATCACCCATCCATTTAAGGATGCTTTAGTATAGATGACCAACATTTTGGTTAGTTTTGTCTCAAAAGGAAAAGACAGCTATCGAGAGGTTAAAAGGATTGTGGAGAGTGTTTCAGGCACTTATAGGCTGGAACGGATTGCTGGGATAGGAGGTAGCAACAAATGGTGGAATGTCTCAATAATTATATAAACTGGATTATAAAATTATATTGCAAGCAAAACAAGCTAAGATGAACAATCTGAGTACTAGAAGACATAGCTCAATAAAATCTTAGCTCAGTTATAAAAACTCTATTGGATTATTGAACATAAATAAGATTGAGGCTTTTGAGATACTGAGGTTTGTATGTATTGATGTGGTAGAAGGATACTTTATTAATCTATTTAAAGTTTCAAGGTGATAGGAAAAATTAATCTCAAATAGTCTCAGTCTATTACTGACAGAGCATTTTGGAAGGTTGGTTTCAGCTGCAATCTGCAAATAAGTTATTATTAATAATCTATGATAAGTATATTTCACTTTTGTTGAACACTGATCATTGTATATTCATTCATTCCCAAAACTATTAAACTAAAAATGCAACAGTATAAATGGGAAAAACCATAGCCTTGAAACATCTGCAGTGTATTTTTAAATTATTTTTTATTAGCAAGGACAGCAATTATTAATGATCCCGATTTGTAAATTGATAAAAGTTTTCTTTAGGAGGGTCTAAATTATCCAAATTTGGTTATCTAAATTACTTCACATTAATGTGCTCGGTTAAAATTAAGTTTACAGTCTAAGGTTATAATTTACGTTCGGTAATAATGCTACTTACTTCACATTAATGTACTCAGTTAAAATTAAGTTTACAGTCTAAGGTTATAATTTACATTCGGTAATAATGTTACAAAGGTTATTTTTAAAAATGGTAGGGGAGAGGGGAGGGCAGCAGAGTAGAGTTATTCTCCGGGGAAGGAGGGAGAAATATTTTAATTGTAAGTGCAGAACAGGTAGTAGGAAAACAATTGTCTGTATCTAGGGAGGTACACGTTCACTTATAAATAAGGATATAGCATTGTGGCTTGGTCTACCCTCTCCATTTGCAACACGAGTTGCATTTCCATTTAAAGAGAAATGACCCAAAGTATACACTCAATTACTTGTGGTTTATTTTCCTGATTGCATATATACAAAGACAAGTGGAGTCAATCTGCTCCGCTGTCTAGTTTGTGCTGGTCAATTTCAGACTGTGTGAACGATAAATCCAACCAAAAAAAATCTATGTTATGATAATGTACTAGAGTCCACAGAATCTTTTATTTCATTAAACTTAATACGTCTGATATGATCAATCATGTTGACGTGGATATTGGACATAAAATCTTTTAGGATTTTTACATAGGAAATCCGATACCAGCCTGTCAGAACTTCCCTAGGCAGATATAGTAGCTAATGGAATTAGCGGATATTTGACAAGCTATTAATAGTATTCAGCACAAATATGACATCTGGTTTTCTTCGTTGATAATCGAAACCGATTTATTACCATACATAGAGGCTTAATTTGCTGTACATGCAGAAAACGAGGAGGATGGTCGCCACTCAGATACATGAGATGTGACTGAACAGGTTGATGGAAAATACAGGCAGCATCTGGGAAAAGACCAACACCGACGCTGAGAATCACCAGCTCGGGGAACTGGCTGAGGTAAAGGGATATTTAGACTTTGGATTAAATTTGGGGGTTGCCAAATGATGTGGAAAAAAATTAAGAAAACTGAATCTGGGGGACGTGTGTTTTTAAAACCATTTTAAGGGGGCAGTACATTGCCTTGGGCTTTGTTGGTTTCGATGCTGCACAAAACTTGGACCCACCGGTCAGAAGTAAATTGGATAAAAAACTAAATATTTTTGTCACGGTTTTCTGAAGCATATTTAATAAGATGTTGTCATATTTGGATTGAATAGAGTCTGGCGAGGCAGCAGAGCAGCTGAAGTGCATCAGCCAGCTGCTACGGAAGGTTACATCAAATTTGACGTTCATCTGAAGATCCGAAGTGGAAGGAGTCTCCAGGGGCCCTGGAATGGGTCTGGAAAGGCTTGAGCGGGTGAAAAACTCTTCAAAGTTCCCAAGGGGAGGTGTGTGATGCACTCTAATTAGACAAATTTGCAACTGCACAAAGCATAAGTTATGCAGTACATTCTAAACAGCAAATTAAATCATATATGCAGTACTGTCCTGTCTCCTCAGTGGAAGATGCCCAAATCTACTTGGACATTTCTGTAAATAACCATAATGCATGATTTGCAGCTAATTCAAAGACAAACGATGATTATTCTGTAACGCTCAACAACAGGTTACAGTGAGTTGTGATTTTCAGCATTACCAACAACGGTGCTGTCGGATTTTGATGAGAAATACATAGCTTCTCTAACTGTAACACATCAGTTCCCCTGGGGATCTACAATGAATATTTTAATACTTAAATATTAGGCTAGAATTTACTGTTGGCAATATTAGGAAGCACAGTGTTAATGTAACATTTCTCTCACTGCTACTTAAACTTCAGAAATATGTTAATCAAATTATCAAGCAATCCTCCACTGATAATATTTTATAGCTTACTGTTTATTTTTGAAACTACTGCTAAAACCAATTCTATTACACAATGGGAAATTGATTTAAATTCCTAATGATGCAGCAAATAATATGCACCTTCTAATGCTGAAAAAACATAAGTCATAGCTTCTGATTAATTATAATACTATCTGGAATGACTGAATAAATAATATGAAAATTATCAAAAAGTACAGGAGGTTGGTTTAAGACAACATTGTACTGCAGGTTCTTGTTGGAGATGGTATCTGCTTATTGCAGAGAAGATTTTGCATTGCCACCCATTTCCTCAGTAGGAGAAATTGACCCCTATTTATTTGACCTTGTCAACATGCTTAAAGTTTCACTATGTATTATCTGAATGCTTATAACATGATGATGTTAGCAGAACGTAGACTTCTACTAACACTCTTTACAAACAAAATTCAGAAGTGATATTTGAAATGTTTCCTGCTGTGACTGTAGATCAGCTGGGAAGTTTATAAAATCTTGTTTGCACCTGCTGTAATTATATTCCAGGCAGCAAGAAGTTGAAGTGGTGTAAAGTTACCTCACAGAAATGGTTTCAAACCACTTGCCCTAATATACTTTCCGAGACTTCAGCACTTTTGCCTGACCTTAACGTCTACATAAAGTTTGTCCTGTATTGCCAGCTTAAAATGTAGTGATTTTCAGTTAACTAAGCTACAAAACGAAAATATTATGTTGGTATAAGGATGATAAAGTAAGAAATAATTATAACAGATGTAAATTAACATCAATGGGTTATCAAAAAGATATCATTCTTCTTTCTTTATGCTTTCTTGTTCTTTAAAGACTAAAACATTTGCATTAAGGCAATTCCATCTCAGCTGAATGTGGTTACAAGGGTTGGAAATGAATGCTGTGCAGTGGTGGAGTGGATTTAAGGGAAGCATCTGAAGGCATGCCCATTGGGTTGATCTCAGGGTTAAAGAAGTAATCCTCTGAGGATAGGTTGAGAAGGATGGGCCTAGGCTCATTAGAATTCAGAAGAATGAGGGGTGATCTCTTTCTTTTTCAATCTTTTTATTAGTTTTCAAATTAATGCAGATTAATATATAACATCAATGTTTGTACATGTAATACAAAGAGATCAGGAGGACAATCATAGCATAGATAAACATAAAGAACAATAAAATATAAAAAAATCTGTAGATCCCACAATCTCTTAGTAAATGAATATAATATTAAAGAAAGGAAAGAAAAATATTTATTATATATAAAAGAAAGAAAAAGTAAAATCCCCAAATCAATAAGAAAAATTATAAACAATATATCAAAGCAAACAGAAACATTTCAAAAAAGAACAAAAAAAAGAAAAGAAAGACTGGACTGAAATTTCTCAGTAAAAGCAGAGCAATATTATGTCGTCAGCTCCATTCCTTTAAATTAGCAAGTTATTGAAAGGGGATCTATATCATGTGAAAATATTGGATAAATGGACTCCAAATTTCTTCAAATTTAAGCGAAGGATCAACAGTACCAGTCCTAATTTTTTCCAAGTTTAAACATGATATAGTTTGAGAGAACCATTGAAAAGTAGTAGGGGGTATTGGATCCTTCCATTTAAGCAAAATGGATCATTTGGCCATTAATGTAACAAAGGCAATCGTACGGTTAGCGGAAGCAGATAAATGGCCAGACTCTATCCTTGGTAATCCAAAAATTGCAGTGATAGGGTGAGGTTATAAATCAATATTCAATACAGTTGAGATAATGTTAAAAATGTCTTTCCAATATTTTTCCAAAAGAGGACAGGACCAAAACATATGTGTCAAAGAAGCCACATTCGATTTACATCTGTCACATATAGGATTTATATGGTGATAAAAATGGGCTAGCTTATCTTTGGACATATGGGTCCTGTGAACTACCTTAAACTGTATCAAAAAATGTCTGGCACACATTGAAGATGTAGTAACTAAATGAAGAATTTTCTTCCATGTGTCTGTGGGTAAAGATGTCTGGAGTTCACTTTCCCAATCATTCTTAATTTTTACTTTACTTTTATTACTTTTATTTACAGTGTGGTAACAGGCCCTTCCAGCCCAAAGAGTCCACGCCGCCCATTTTAAACCCCCAAATTAACCTACCCATACGTCTTTAGAATGTGGGAGGAAACCGGAGCACCCGGAGGAAACCTACGCAGACACGGGAGAACGCACAAACTCCTTACAGACAGTGACGGGAATCGAACCCCGATTGCTGGCGCTGTAATAGCATTGCGCTAACTGCTATGCTACCGTGCCGCCCTGCTACGCTACCGTGCTGTCATTGATTCTGGACGTATTTTCATAATTAAATCATAGATTATTGCTATCAAGCCCTTCTGATAAGGATTAAGGCCTAAATATTTTTCGGTAATTTCAGTTTTGTAAGGTGTCGGAAAAGAGGGTATAGTAGCTTTTAAAAAATTTCTAATCTGCAAAATTGAAAAAAGTGTGATCTAGACAAATTGTGTTTGTTAGACAGTTGTTCAAAAGGTGAAAAACAGCTATCAATGAATAAATCACGAAAACATACTATTCCCTTCCTTTTCCATATGGAAAAAGCTGAGTCAACTCTGGATGGATGAAAGAAAAAATTAGATTGAATGGGACTTGACAAATTAAATTTATTCAATCCAAAAAATTTATGAAATTGAAACCATATTCGTATTGTATGTTTAACAATTGGGTTAATCATATGTTTACTTAATTTGGTAAGAGAGGTGATCTCAGTGAAACATGCAAAGTTATTACAGGGTTTGACAAGGTAAACGCAGGGATGATATTTCCCCTGGCTGAGGTGTCCGGGGTCAGAGGTCACAATCTCAAAGTAAGGAGCCTATCATTCAGGACTGAAATGAGAAAAAAATTTCTTCAGTCAAAGTGTAATGAATCTTTGGAATGTTCTACCCATGAAGGTATTCAGGGTTGGGATAGACAGGGTCTTTGACTAAAGGGAAGCCAAATGTTGTGCGGAACAGGTAGGAAAGTGGAGCTGCAGAGATTGTGTCAGCTACAATTATATTGAATGGCAGAGAAGGCACGAGGGGACAAACAGCCTACTCTTACTCCTATTTCTTATGTTCTAATGATTTTACCAGAACGTTTCTGCAAGTGGAGAATAGGTATCATTGGTGTTTAATGCAGATTCCCAGAGCTGAGAGTCAATATGACTGAAAGCTCTGACACTAATGATGGAATTAGGGGCAAAGGACTTCCAAACTTTGTGCATTGCTCTTCCAACTCTGAACAACACTGGAAAATAAGGCCAACAGATGTAGCAGAGACAAGAGGACATCAAATTACACCTATCACCTATCATCAATAACCATCTATTTATCTGCAACATCATCTGATCTTCTTCTTAACTTGTCCAAAACAGGGGATTCAATTTCTGATAATTGGTGGTAGATGTAGTGTGTAGTGGGCAGGCACAGTAGTGCAGCGGTTAGTGTAACACTATTACAGCACCAGCGACCCAGGTTCAATTCTGGCCGCTGTCTGTAAGGAGTCTGTATGTTCTCCCCGTGTGTCTGCGTGGGTTTCCTCTGGGTGCTCCAGTTTCCTCCCACATTCCAAAGACGTACGGGTTAGGAAGTTGCGGGCATGCTATGTTGGCGCTGGAAGCGTGGCGACACTTGCGGGCTGCCTCCAGAACACTCTACGCAGAAGATGCATTTCACTGTGTGTTTCGATGTACATGTGACTAATAAAGATCTTATCTTATCGTATCAATCTAGTCTAGGATGAAATAAAACAGCACAGTTCAGGTCTATCAGTTTTTGTTTTAGATTTCCAGTATCTCTAGTTTTTTACTGATTTTCACAACTGTGCACAGAGGTTACAATGGACTGAGGTAGGTTCATTGTGTACAGAGGAGCTTATGGCTTCAAAAACATCGAACTTGTCTGTTTTTCAGGATACCCTCAATTTATTTGCTTACCTTCATTAATAGGTATTTAAGTGACAAAGTTACGAGATTATTTATGCACAAATTACATAATAACTGTGGGGGAACTGATGTACAGTTAATCACAGAAGTCCAAATTGCTATCTGAGACATGAGGCTCCTCTGTGAACTCTTGCTGAATGGTTCCCCCTTTAAGTGCACCATGAAAGCTCCTGTACTTGCATGTTGCATACAAACTAAACTCAGTAAGGAAAGTTAGGGCCTGTACTTTTCAGTACAAGTAAGTTTTTCACAGGTGCTTAAACATTTTAAATATTGTTAGAGATTTAAAAATTAGATTTTTTTCACACTTTGTTTCCCTCTCTAAATCAAATCTTTCTTTGCCTCTCTATGTTTTATTTTCTGTACCTGATTTGATATTAAATTCTGCTTTACTTCCCCTGCTTCAGATTCTGCTCTGTTCACTCCTCAGTCTGATTGGTTAAGGAGACGCCTAGTTGATTCCTCAATCCTCAGATGGCACCTGCAGAGGGTGCCATCTGGCTAACTTGCAATCAGAAAGGTTTTATCCTGAGAAGTTAGATAGTGTAGCACATGTTCTGGTGATAACACATGGTCCAATTTCAACAAAGAAAAAACATGAATAAAAATCAGGGATTTATTGATTAGATTGTGAAGCCTGCAGCTTTCATTCTGCGGTCCTCCTCGTATCTAATGAGTAATGTGTAGCCGTCTTTGAACATGTGCAATGCTCTCCAATATCATAAAGTCCGAAAGAAAATCAAAAACTGCAGATGCTGGAAATCTGAAATAAAATCCAAAAATACTGGAAACACTCAGCAGGTTGGGTAGCATCTCAGAGGAGAGCAATAGAGTTAATGTTTTAGGTTGAAGACCTTTCATCAGGACTGGGAAGGAAAGAAATCAAGTTAGTATTAAGTTGTAGAGATGGCAGAAAGGGAATATTTCTATGGGGGCAGAGCCAGGATTGGTGTGGCGATAAGCTGTTGATGAGGGGAATTCCATTTCTCCAATTTTAACTCATTCTTTTTCAAGGATTTCAAATCTTCATTTCCCACATCTTCTTCTCCAACTATAATATGCAGTTTTCTCTGAGTAAAGATTATTGCCATTTAATTATTACTTCCTTGCTTTATGGTCTCCTGTATTTTGTTTTAACTTAGCATTACCTTCTGTCAGCCCTAATTTTCCAGACGGATTTTTATGAAGAAGAAAATCTAATTTATCCTCATGATTCCATTAATGAAGGCAGCACCTACCTAAAGAACTAATTCCTGGAGGCCTGATAATTCAGACATATGATTTCAATCTCACCACAACAACAGGGGGATTTATATTCATTTCATTAAATAAATATGGGACAAAATGCCATTATTAGAAGTGACAACCAGATTGCTAGAGCCTTTCAGGAAAGGAAATGTGCTGATCTATGTGTGAATTCAAACCCTCAGCATTTTGGTCAACCCTTCTATTTCCTTTTAGTCAATTTAAAGTGTGTTGAGATATTAATTGAAATAACATCCAATAGTCCAGAAAGTCTGCTATTTTAATACCACCAAAGTCCTGAACATATTGTGTCATTTTATATTATCATCAATGTAATCTGCAATACAAAATAGAATATAAATTTTTAAGATGATGGAATATTTTAGGATGCATAATCATGTCTTTTAAACAAAATCTTTTGGAGAGTTTATTTCTTATTAAGGAGATGGCAATTTACAGATGAGAATGCTGCACTTTACTGGGCATTTAGTGCCTGCATCATGCAACCTTGGCATATGTACGGAGCAACACCTCCTTTACTCTTCTCCTTTCTCAGCATTGCAATTTCTGCCGCAGCATGATATTAGTTTCCTATGTTCCACAAGTAATCTAAAGAACGTAACAATAATTGACAAATGGACTTTAGTGATGTGATAAGCCCTGAATGTATGTTCATGACTGAAATCGATAAATATATGCTCTGGATATTCCTGCTTTACAACGGCATGTGTTCCTGATAATGTTTAGCATATTTAAAAATAAATGTTTGCTTTGAAGCTATGTGCAACAATTTTTATTTGATAATGGATGTAACAGTCTTCTCAAATTTTGTGTCAAGCGCAAATAATATGGCAAGTTATATTCTATATGCAGATTTATTCACTTTATCTGCAAAAAGCAATTCCTTGTTTATGTCTTCAGTTGTAATGTTAGCTGCATGATTTTCTTTTTCCATTTTCCTCCTTCTGTTTAGGTTTCATCAGGATTCAAACTTTCCCCCGATTGGAAAGTGAGAGCTTCCCCTGGGCCATATTTGTTGGTGCTCTTCTGCTATGACATCAGATGTTCGCAAGGATAACTTTGGCTCTTGGTGATTTCCCCTACACTGTAGGAATGAGACTGCCCTCCTCTTGCATTTTCTTCAGTGGTACGGGTAAGGTTGCTTTGTGAAGCATCTAAATAAGTTAGGGTGGAGCTTGAAATCCAAGGTATGTTATATCTAATTCTATTCAGAATATCCAACATATCATAAAGTTTGTCAAGGATGATCTAAAAACAAACACGTGTTCTTCTTCCTTCAGTTAGAAACAGCAAATAAATGCAGTAGTTCCAAACAGGAGATAAAAAAAACAATCATATTGCAGGGATGGACGATAAATGCAGGCCTTCCCAGCAATGCCCACCTCCTGAAAATAACTAATAAAATAATAATTGATTGTGGACAGATTTCTCTGTCAATAGTGGACAGGTTTTTAACAGTACACTCTGTTCTTCACCACTGGACCCTAGCTCTTGCACTCCTATATGGAGACGTAATAGTGTGAGAACAAAAGTTGCAGTATTGATTGTTGACATAGTAAAGCCTAAGTATTAAATCATTGCTTCTTGTTTCAATTTAATTCAATCCAATTCTGTTATTTTCTCAAAGCAGTTATGCTATTTATTTGTATTAATCCTGTCGATTTTCTCCCCTAATTTCCAAAATAAAACTGCCCATAAAATAGTACAGCCACATCAGACTTCTCTAGGCTAGAGACATCTAAGAATCACTACCCTCTGGGTGAGGAAATTTCTTCTTAATTTGTCCTGAAGGATGACCCCTTGTCTTACACTGTCAGCCCTGGTTCTTCACCCCTTACAGGGGAATCTCTCATCATACATCAATGCTGTCATCCCAGAAACTAATCCTCGCACTGCTTCTATCCAAAGTATATTCTTCCCAGATGAGGACCAGACCTGTCTGCAATATTCCAAATGCTGCATCAGGGCTGGGTAATTGAAGCAAGGTGCCTCCATTCTCATACTCAAATCCTCTTGCAATAAAGGCTAACATATTGTTACCTGCTCTATGTACATGTTGACCAGTAATTCTTGTAAAGGGGCACCAGAACCCTCTGAACACCAACACCAATTCAAAGAAATTGATTTTTCTATTTTTTTAACCATAATGGATGACTTCAAATTTTTCCACATTATATCACATCTGCAATGTCCTTGTCCATTCATTTAGCTTGTCTATACCCCTAAAGTCATGCTGTATCCTCCATGCAATCACACATTTTGTATTATCAGCAAACTTGGATATATTGTACCTGATGACTCATCTAAGTCATTGATATAGATTGGAACTGGAGGCACAGAATCGCTGCAGAACCTCACTGGTCATAGCCTCCCAAAACAAAACTAACCTGTTTATCCCTACTCCCTGTCCCACAACCAATACTCAGTCCATACCAGTACAATGCCCTTGATATCCTGTGCTCTAATTTTGTTTAATATTCAGTGCCTTATCAAAGACCTTTTGGAAGTTCAAACGCACCCACATCAACTGTTTTATTCTGCTGGTTACATCCTCAATACATTTGTCACTCATCATTTCCCTTTAATAAACCTATTCTGACTCTGCTCAACCCTATTACTATTTTCTGTATTCTCTGGTACTACTTCTTTAATAATAGGTTCCAGCAGTTTCCCTGTTGTTCATGTCAGGCTAATTGGTCCGCAATTTTCTTTTTGCTTCCCCCTTCTTAAATAGAGAAACAGCAGCAAGGGAGAGCTGGGCATTTTAATTTTTTAATTAATTGCTTAAGACTACTTAATGTCTTTTACCGTTTAAATGTGATGTCAGTGTTTATTAGTAATTTAACAAACTTTGAACAAATGCTTTAATAATTTTAAGAATCTTTAATTTGTTTAATTGATATTTACTTTTTTTATTGTTACTGAATATCTGAAACATTCAGAAGCTTTAAAATCCTTGACAGCTTTGCCAGCTGTGGAAATTCTTCCAGCTGTTTCATGGGGAGAGCTTTCTCTGCCCACCCACCCAACTCACTCACCCGCCTACCCAATATTAACCCCCCCCCAACCACCTCCCAAATCCCAATCCTCACCTGTGACTTCACTACACCACGTTGCTCGTGGCACTGCAAGTCAATGTTAGCAGATCTGCAAAAGGTAAGACTGTAGTTGGTTTGTATATTGGCAGCAAGTGTAGTTGGTTTGCTGGTGGAAGCAAATTCTGGTGCATTATTTTTCCTGAAGTGACACTACTTGGAATGCGCAACTTCTTGGCTTCATACTTGGCTGCAGTTTAACTCAAATTCTCCAGAACTGGTTTGGACATTTCTAACTTTAATACTGAAGATAACTTTGAAATTATTTTAATATTAGAAATGTGACAGATTAAGAAGGCTTTTCGATAGTGATGTGAGGCAGGAGTTGCTCTAAGTTTGCATGAACAGAATTCCCTGACTGACAAGCTCTGACAGCAGGAAATGTTAGTTATATTATCACTTTTATGTCAATGTGAAACAAGTTCCAAGCATAGAGAAATGTCAAAATGATTTGGAAGTCATGAAATGATCTGCCTCTCAAAAACATTGAAGTCAGTCGTTTGAGCCTTCATCACACATGACATTTATTAATCTGTTTTCGGTGATTTAATACTGTTGCCTGTGCCCTGGTAATACTTAAGGTTAACCAGCCAGGAATTAGAGCACCGCAAACACATTTAGCAGGAATCATCACTAAACTGATTACATTGCTTATGGGACAGTTTAACTCATATTTATCAAGCAGACTGGCACCTGAAAATATTGAGTTAGATGGAGCAGTGATATCACCAAGTTTAAGGGCTAGAAGAGATTATAAAGACAGGGATGATGCTAAAGAAGTATATGAAAATAAGCATGGGATACTAAAATCAGCATTGTTTGAACATAACTCAATGTAATTGAGCAAGCACAGAAACTATGAGTGAATGCAACCTGGTACAGCATGGTTTTGGATGACCTCAGGTTTATGGAGAGTAGGTTAAGGGAGATTAGCCAGGAATACATTGGAATATTCGAGTCAAGAGGTAACAAAGGCATAAATGGGAGTTTCTCCAGCAGGTTGGTTGAGGCAAGGTTGAATCGGATAATGCTGTGGAGGTGATAATAGATGGTCTTAGTTGTAAGGCAGATATGTGTTTAAAACTCATCTCAGGATCAGGTATGACATCAAAATTGTGAACAATCTGGTTCAGTCTCAAACAGTTGACAGAGAGAAGTGTGCATTTCTGGTTGCCATACTGCAGGAAGTGTATGATTGCACTGGGCAGGGTGCAAAGGAGATTCATCAGAATATTACCTGGAGTGAATTGTTTCATCGCTGAGGGGAGACCAATACACTGGGCTTGTTTTCTTTGGAGCTGACAAGACTGAGTGGGGGCTGGACTGAAATAATCAAAATTAAGAGGGGCATAGATAGGAACATTTCCCCTTAGCAGAGGTGTCTATGATCATAGGTTTAAGGTAAGGGGAGGGGGATTTAGAGAGGATTTGAGGAAGCATTTTTTTCAGCCCGAGGATCATTGGAACTTATTACCTAAGAGGATGGGGGAGGTAGACGTTCTCAAAACATTTAGGAAATATTCAGATGAGCACTTGAAACACCAATGGCAAAGAAGGCTAAGAATTGTGTGCTGGGAAATAGGACTAGTATAGGCAAATACTGACAGCTGGCAATGGACAGGTGAGCTGAAGGGCCTGCTTCCATGAGAAGGATAGGACCAATGGCAAGACAACAGAGTTTGAAGCGGCCATTGAAGACACTGGCTTTGTCTTCACAATATTCAATTGGAGTAACTTCCTGCTCATCTAACTTTGAGTGATGGATAAAACAGTCTGACAATTTAGAGACAGCACAGGCGATGAGGCAAGTCTGGGTGTTATTAGTGCATAACAGGAAGTCGGCACTACTTTCAGATGATCTTGCTGATGAGCAGGAGGCGCACCAAGGACTGGAGCCACTGCAGCCAACTCTCCGACTGTTTCCGGACGGGTAAAAATAAATCCAGGGGAGTGTGGTCCCACTCAGTTGGATGATGATGGTAACTGAGTGGAAGATGGTGGTGTGGTCAAACATATCACACAGATGGAGAAGGATGAACAAGGATAAATTACCTTTGTTGCATTGTGTCTCTTTACAATACTTTGATAATGTCGCTGAGCAGTTGGTGTCACTTGTGGCTGAGATTGTAGCATCCTTGCCCCCTGAGTCAGAGGTGTGGGTTCAAGTTCACTCCAGTGGCAAAAAAATCTAGCCTGACATTTCTTTTGTCGTGTTATGGGCTGTTGAATGTTCATCTTTTGGTTGAGAAATCAGACGGATGCCCTGCCTAATTTAAAATCGAAGGACTGCATATGATAGAAATCTGAAATAAAACAAAGTGCTGGAAAATTGCAGTAGTGAGGAGAGGGAAACAATGTTTACCTTTCAGGTCAATGATTTCTTGTCAAAATTACAAAATGTCAGAAGTCCCAAAAAACGAGTATTTCCAACATTTTCTGTTTTTTTTCCCTGGATTTTCAGCATCCGCGGTATTTTACATTCCAATCATTATTCACTCCATTGCCTCTTTTTCAGGAATGTCTATCGTGAAGATCTGCTCCTCTCTCTTGACTCTTTCCGTTTGACTCTTTTACCTTGCTCACCTTCAGTAGTCCCTGTTTCCCTTGATTTTGACAAGCTGTCGACAACAAACACACATCTCTCCTCAGCAAATCTCCACCCTATTGCAAACATCCCCCCTGTTCTCTCCACCCCTCCTCTGCTACCTAAACATGTTTGATTTCTAACCCTTCCTCCTTATTATAAAAGATCACTGAACTGAAACATTAATTCTGTTTCTTGCCCCTTCTATCCCATTCTCTCAGATGCATGTAAAAGATTCAACTGTAGTATTTAAAAGAAAGCAGGGAAGTTATCCAATATTCTGGCCTCTATGTATCTCCCAATCTCCCCATCAGAAAAATGCATTATTGTATTTTCCTGATGTCGTAGGCCATTAGAGTCTATGCCAGTGCTCAGAACAACCCCTTTCCCCCACTTATTTTTTATATATAAGATATCTTAATTAGTCACACGTACATCAAAACACACAGTGAAATACATCTTTTGCGTAGACTGTTCTGGGGGCAGCCCGCAAGTGTCGCCACTTTTCCGGCGCCAACATAGCATGCCCACGACTTCCTAACCCGTACGTCTTTGGAATGTGGGAGGAAACCGGAGCACCCAGAGGAAAGCCCTGTAAACCATTCCCTTTCACATTGTTGTTTAGAGTCATAGAGCAATACAGCAAGGATACAGGCCTTTCGGCCCAACCAGTCTGTGCTGACCATGGTGCCCACCCAGCTAGTCCCAATTTCCTGCATTCGGCCCCTATCCCTCTAAACCCCGCCCCTCCCTGTACAGACCCAAGTGCTTCTTAAATGACACTATTGTACCTGCCTCAACCACTTCCTCTGGCAGCTCCTTCCATAAACTCACCACCCTCTGTGTGAAAAAGTTGCCCCTGAGGTCCCTTTTAAATCTTCCCCCTCTCACCCTAAATCTATGCCCCCAAGTTTTGGACTCCCCTACCCTGGGGAAAAGATTGCTATCGTGCCTCTATGCCTCTCCTAATTATGAACACTTTTATAAGGTTTCCCCTAATTCTTCTGCGTTCCAAGGAATAAAGACCTTGCCCTGGCTGGGTTGGTGGAAACTAGCGGGGATTATAATCTGCGGATACCTTGCCCATATTTCAGCAAGGACCACTCTTCAAACGTACTTCACTGACTTTGAGTGGCTATGGGCGGGATTCAGGAGGTGACAGTGCTGTACTTGGAGGAGGTGAGGGCAACATTTGGGGGACGGTTCTGAAGGGGCGGGCTCAGTGGTATCTGACCGTCCTGCAAACGTGCAGTGTTAATTACATGGGGATCAGAAGCAGTGTTTTGAGTTCAGAAATTAAATCAAATGCTGCTGTGGCGCAGTCCTCAATCCTGCTGGCGGTTTACGGAAAGGTGAGAAGAGCCGTGATAGCGTCAGCAACCCTGCCAATTACAACGTTAGCGGTGCAAACCCTCCGCTAACATCTGGTGAAATTGATGAGCATTGTTGCTGATGGTGCTTCACATCGCCCTCCGGAGACACGGTCAGGGTTTCGGCACTGGAAGGTCCGATAGTTAAAGGGTAACATTGCAATTCGCGGAGGATGTTGTCTTTTTATAAAATGCTTTCATATGAAAAGTTAAAAAGCTGCGGACGCGCGGGAAGCCGGGTCCCTGCCGATCAAGGGGTTGGGTTTTCCGGAGTGGGACCTTTGCTCAGTTTGGCATCTCCCACGGACAGTCCCAAACCAGGAAACTTTGCAGTAGGTTGTGTTGCCGGGGACCCCGGATATTGTCGTGTAAGAGAGCAGCAGTTTGTTGAGGGATGCTGCAATGCTGCTACATTGCATCCCTGCTGAGGTTCGGTTTGCAGTTCGGGACGTCCCACGGCACTCCTCGCCTTTCCGCCCCTCATTGTTGTTAAGGCTCGACTAATATTTGTTAAAGGGACGCTGGGGTCTTCTCTGCAGCCGAATTTCGCGCCGCTCCATGGTCCGGAGGGAGGCCCCCGACACACAGCTGGGCGTCCCGGCTAGAAAGTTCCATGAGCACCGCCCGATTGGACGTTCGCTCCCAATTGAGTCTCCTGGCTCAAAGTTCTGGCAAAGCTCTTTACTGATTCCCCTCTTCTGTTTTGTCTCCTCCCCGGTTCTAGTTGAAGGGTTCCAGACCTGAAACGTCGACTGTTTCACCTTCACAGACGTTGCCCAGTGTTTCCAGCATTTTAATTCCAGGTTTACTGATTGAGACCGGGGACTGGTCAGGAGTGTCGATAACAGCCCAAATGGCCCCATGGTCGTTCCGTGGGTATCTTGGAAATTTCCGATGTGGGATTTTTTTGATTGAATTTGAGGTACAAAAATAACCTTCGTCTCGATGGGCCAGTTCAGCATCCCCCAAACCACGCCCTGCTACTCTCCAGCCTCGCATTGCCGAGATACTGCACGTCACTCTTGTTATGGCTACTTAGTTTATTGGGTGTTTATTGGAAGCACAGGCAACTTCATGTCTCATCTATCTGAAAATCTTTATTTAACCCGTAACTTCGCTGCAATATAACCTAATGACCAGCAGGCTGAGTGTGCAAATTCATGAATCTCACCAAGCCAGTTTTGCTGTTTTATATTAGTATTTAGTAAAATATGGGAACGTGTTTGTTTAGTCATTGAACAAATGAGATGCAATACACAATAGTCGTGCAGACACAACAGTCTAACCCACGACGGGAATATCTTGGATGGTTGTATTGTTCGTTTGAAATTGATCCTTAATGGGAGTTAAAGTTATAGCACATACTGTACCACGATATTGGTATGATAGAATGTGTTACTTTATTGTGTTACTGTTATGTAGTTAGAATGTGTTACTTTTTACGCAGGCTGGAGCATCGTTGGCGAGGTCAGGCTTTTGTTTGAGGCAGCTACAGTGTCACAAACAGTGTCGCCACAGCAACCACGGACAACTAATTAACCATTTAAATTCTCCAGCTGCCAGGATGAGTTGAACGGGGAAGCTGGAGTCACGCTTACAGACCACTGTGTTACAGTTCCCCGGCATACTGCGTGTACCTCAGTCACATACACTGGAAGCACCATCGCAGCCACTTCCAACAAGGTTGTGGTGGAAGAAAGTTTGGTCCTTAACCTGAATCAGTAATAATATTGAGCCGGTCAAGTGGTGTGAGGGGTGTAACCGCTTAAGTAGAAGTTGATGATGACTGCTGTGTTGCTTATGGTGTGAATAGACGGGAGCTGGAAGACGCTGGGAACACTCAGTAGGCCAGACAGCATCTATTGAGAAAGGAAAGAGATTCTTGCCACCTGACTGGGAATGTTCCACTCACCCCCCCCCCCTTCCCCACAGACACAGCCTGACCCGCTGCGTTCACTACTTCCTGCTTTCATTCACACTTCCAGCGGAATGGGGGCTTTTCTTTTAGAGAATGGGGTCACAGGAAATGTGAGTGATCACCATGCCGAGGGCTAATCTGCAGCTGCTGGGCAGTACGGAAGGACACGAGGAGGAGGAATGATCGGCAGGTAAGTAGTGATAATAAAGTATTCACTGTGACAGAAATCAAGTTGCTTGTGTTTCTTTAAGAAGATTGGGTGTGTTTGGTAAAACAATCAACTGGGAAGGGTTTTGTACGATGGAAAGCCACAAATTAAACAAATTGCTGCCTTCAGGCGGAAAAGTTATAAATGGGGAGGCTATAAACCGAAGGCGAATTGACAGGCAATGTTATATTTCACTAAACCTACAGCCTCGGCACCTGAACATTCTTGGACGGTAATCCGGTCTACGAGTAAATAGAGTTCGCAAGTTATGGTCATAGAGCTATACAGCATGGGAAACCGGCCCTTTGAGGTACAGAGTCCACGCTGACCATCAAACACCTTTACACAATCCTTCATAAATTAAGTTTTAAAAACTGTCCGCCCCCCATTATAATCACCTCACCCCAAAATTTACACCAGGGGCAATTTACAACGGCTAACTAACCTACCAACCTGCATTTTCTTGAGACGTGAGAGTAAACACCCACGTTTAAACTCCACACTGACACCAGAGGTCAGTATTGAACTCGGCTCTTCTGCTCTGTGAGGCAGCGGCTCTATCGCTGTGCCATTGTGCTGCCCACATCTGCAGCATCGAAGCACTTGTGGAAACCTTCACGACTAGACAAACCCGAAACTGACTGGGTAAACATGTCAGAAACAATGTTGAAATAGTTTAACAAGTAGCCTAATGTGAGCTGCTGAATAGCTAATAGTTAATACCAAACCATACATCATATTCCGTAAGAAATAGCCGGAAACATTATAGGCAGATGTTTAGGTCATATTCATTTACGCCATAAGGAAGTATGGTATAGGGTAATAAATGCCCATCTTCAGTATTTAGACCACCAATTGTTAGTTGGAGCCAACAAAAAGAATATTTGCAATTTAAGTGCAACGAGTGGGTCAATAAAAAAAATAAACAGCGCACCAGCGTTCTGCCCGGTACAGAACACTGTCCACCGAATTTAGTCTAAATCCCGCTCCTGGTGATAAGTTTATACCAGATAGACGCCAATTGCAGAAAACGCTAGAAACACTCAGCTGGTCGGACAGTCTCTGTGGAAAGAGAAACAGTTAGTGTTTCAGACGGAAGGCCCTGAGTCAGAACAGGGAATGAGAAAACAAGTTAGTATTAAGTTGCTGAAAGGGCGGGGGAGGGGTGGACGGAACAAAGGGAATATCTCTGATAGGGTGAGACTGAAAGATATTCCCCCATCACATATTCCCTTTGTTCCATCCTTCTCTGCGCTTTCTCTTCAACTTAATGCCGACTTGTTCCTCTTCCCACAGACGCTGTTTTCCAGAATTTTTCTTTTTTTTTGTTTTGGATTTCCAGCATCTGCAATTTATCACACACATCAATCATTTCCGGCCCATTCTCCAAGGCATCTCGAGAGAGTTGAATGTCGGAATAGTTTGATGCCGCAAAACTAAATGAACACGGCTCCCTTGGGTGCTATAATGATTGCATATCCATGTTAGCAACTGTAAGTCGCTGCCACAGGACGCATTCATTGGAGGCCGTTCTGTTAAACCGGTCTCACTTTCAAATTTGGCAAGAGATGAGACCGAGGCCGACTCTCGCCGCATACACACTGTCTTCGCGTCACTATTAAAGGAGCAAATATCCCGCACGGGGAGAGTAGACGTGCGTTCAGTATCTGCTACTGGAAGTCCTAAATTAAAACACTATGTACTGCTCGTCATTAATTGTGCCGAGTTTTGTGCCACTGGGCACTTGGAACACCTATTACCTAGTAACTTGATCAATTTAATTGCAAGAGCAATGCATAAAAATGTTTCTCGAACACTGTTTCATCCAGATGACATATTCCGCTGATAACCCTGTTCCCATAATTTCCCTGTGAGGATGCAGCAAACAGGAAGCTTCACAAGTCGAGGTACTCCACGTGGTAGGGCTGATCCCTGATGCTCCGATTCCCGTATCCCGGTCCTTGCTCCTTCAAAGTCCCCGTTAACGGCCTCGGCGCTGAGCTCCCTCGCTTTTCTTTGAACGGACACAGCCCATGACACCCAGTTTGTCCGCGCCCCTGGTGCGAACAGGCGATGGGAGCGCCCTCTACTGATTCACTCCTCGTCCACATCAGGGCACGGGGAATTCACTGCAGCTTGCTCCTTGATACTCAAACCGTCGTTAAAGTGAAGGTCGATGCTTCAAGTGCACAGGGGTCTTCATATTTAGAAGCAATTGTAATAATATGGGAAAATATTAAGTGCTTTCTTCACACTGATGTAGGGAAGTTCCACAGCCAACTTATAACGCTGCACACTGAAAGAAGCCCATATTTCACTTAGTCCCTGTTATCCAGGCAAAGATATTTATATTTTCCAAATATGGATATACCTAACAGCAGTTTGAAAGAATTTTAATAACTTTCTCAAGCACACTCGCAATGCCACTGACATAATTTGGAAGTCAGGGAAGGAAGCGACAAGTCTCAACAACGCATTTGTAGCACGTCACCTACAGATAGACCGATTTCATGATCGACGGGCATGTCGTTTCATTTATTATTTAGTAACGGACGTCGCCTTCAACGTGACAGCCATTACATTAAAAAATGTAAAATCAAAACCGCAGGTGCTGGCAATCTGAAACAGGAGGAGAAAATGCTGCTAGCACTGTGCAGGTCAGGAACGATCCGTGGAAGAGTTAACGTTTCAGGTCGAAGAATTTTGGTCAGAAGGTTTTACACCTGAAATACCTGTCTCCCTTTGCGCAGACATTGCCTGACCTGCTGAGTGTTCCCAGTTTTGTTTTGTTGGTTTAAAAAAAGTGTATTTCGAATTCCAAGGAAATTCTATAAACGGCACTCTAAAATGTTATTAAACATGGACTGAACCTGTCACTTGATTGAGTCTCATTCTGTACCTAAAAGGCCACCAATATACAATACTAAAAAGAACTTGCAATTTGTAAGTATAATCTGTTAGCTTCAAATAAAGTATCGGTAGGCAGCCGGGCGGCGATGAAATATGTTTTGAACGAAACATGACAGCGCTGAATTAGAAACTGTCTCACCAAATGACGGTGAGACGGTGACTCTAAATGGAGGACGAGACAAGTGTCTTCAGTCGGTAAACGACAGGTGGTCGTGAACTCTGAGATCCAGTTGCAGTGCCCTCGGGAGAATTTGCTGCGCTGTTGGGACATTCCAAGCGTTGACCTCTAACCACTTAAGATGTTCATGTAAAGTGATCCTTTTATCCTTGATAAGTTACCCAAAGGAATATTGCTGACAAGGAAATACTTTTCAAATGCCCTTAAATTAGATAGTGTTATTTCAGTTTCCATGTTTTAATGCCCTCTGGGCATGTTCTACTGTAATATTGGTGTCTGCACACAATCTTAAGTGCTTATCCAAAATGAGAGTAGTGGATTTGCCAAAAAAAGAATAATAGCTGGTAAGTGACAGTTGTAAAGTTCATCACATGTCAACCCAGATAATTTTAAAAGATTCTCTTCTTAAAGTAATATTTGGAGGAAATTAATATTGCAAATATTGGATTCGCAGCACAGATAAAGAAGTTTGAAAAGCTGATATTTTAACTTATCTTTTAAAAGAGGTAATTATTAAAAAAGTTGTTCTTTTTTTTTAAAAAAAGCAGGGAGCAGATTGAAATATATTTGGGAAAAAGAAGTTTAGTTACTTGTGTTTGCTTGCATTCGATTATGTGGCTGGCATAAATGAGCCATTCAAATATTTTCTACTGATGGGCCATTGGCAGCATGAATATCCCATAACTTGCTTAGTTAACCTACAAAGGTAAATTCCATCTTCAAAAGATCCAACAGAACTCCATCATTTATCCCATTTAAATCACTTAGTAAAATCTTTTGGGTCTCTTATTAAACAGTGCTCAATATACACCCATTCTAACTTTCATTTAAAGAATACGCACATTCCATATAATATCTAAGTAAATTTATTGACCAAGTATGTAATAATCGAGTATGTGCAAGTAGAATAAAATACACAAAGTCCCTAGTGTTATGAAGAACTGATAATATCTAGTTATCATTTACTTCAGTTTAATGCTTAACTAATTAGGATCCATAGTTATGTTCCGATATTTTGCAGCATGCTGATACAAATTGACTTTATAGATTGATATCTACTGAACGTTTCTAAATTTTTGATATTTTTTTAGGGGAAGTCCCTCTTCCAGATCGAAAATAGAATGCTGGATTTAAATATTTTCCTTTTTATAGTGTTTTGCAGCCACAGTCTAGCTGCCATTATTTACTAAAATTGGATAAATGATTAATGATATGACCTGATTTATCATTATTAGGAAATGTGGGGTCATGATTTTTGTTGAAAAGTTCCTACAAAGTTAATTTCACATGAGAGGATCAGATACTCTTTAAATAAATATTAAAATACATGGATTTTTGCAAAAAGATATGACTTTTGGATTGATAACTAAAACTGAATTCATTAGTCTGTGTGATAAAGCTATTAAAGTCTTAAATTTCCTGTTCATAGCTACTTGCTTCCAGAACTCAAGTCTTCTCTTTAAATAGAACAGTCTTAAGATCCTTAAAGTCATATTTATCCCACAGCTGTCACATCATGTTGTTCATATTCAACTGTTCTAAAGTCTTTGCATTCTTGAAGCAAATAAGTTTGATCACTCTCCTACTGATGCAGTTATACCAGACATTTACACCCATTGAATAGGGTCATGGTATCACAAGAACCACACTGTACAGTTTGCTTTGCTCAATTCAAAATCATTTCATTCAGACACTTACAAATGCAGTTTTTGAGGATTAAATTCTGACTTTATTTTGTTTGTTTTGCTATATTATTAATAAGTAGACTGATTGAAGTCATGCCAATGCACATTTGATATTTTTCACTGAACCATATATGAATTTACATGAAAGATGGTCTGTGAAGTGATGGTAGTTGTTGTGCTGGCTGCAGTACATGGTAAAAATTTAAAATGTAAAGCCATACATATAAAAGACCCCGGGAATCTGCACTGATAGAAAAGAGCACATTGCTCCTTTGACTTATTATCTGACATTAGTGATTCACTAGCACAAAATGTTGGCAAGGTGAAAGCTTTGTGAAAGTTTTCAGTCAGACACACACACACACACACACACACACACACACACACACACACACACACACACACACACACACACACACACACACACACACACACACACACACTCTTTCTCCTTGTGGTTAACTGAGGCAGTACAATTTCCTTGATTGGACCTTCAGTATGACTGCACCATAAACTTCATCTGTTTAATTTAGTGTCACCAACAAGACATAATTTTGCTAGATTGCTCTTATATTTCATTTGTATTAGAGTTATGTTACCTTTTAATTGATATACTTCACTTGCTCTAAGTTTTTAATTTCTGGTGTGATTTTTTCCTTCCATAAATGCTGGCAGGATATTAACCTTCAGCTGATGTCAAAAACTGATTTGGTCCAACATTCACTTGCTCAGATTCTCAGAGGCTCATTGGATACAGAGCAGTTGTCAGGGCCCTGGAATACCGAGGTTGGTTGTGGTCCCTTCAGTCATTCCTTCAGCCATTATCAGATCACTCCCTCAGAACAGAAATAAAACTTAGGATCATTATGTATGTTTAGCCTGGTGCCACATTTTCAAGCAAGTCACCAATAGAACAGGGTTAGTTCTCTTTCCAGCAGCATATCTTCTCTCCTTTTAATTTAATTTGATTTTTAAATCTTTGGCATTAACAATCATTCCTGAACCCACTCTTTAGTGCCACTCAACTACATTTCAATGCTTATGTTTTATGTAGATTTCTAGGTATTAGAAGCTCTTCTTTGACTTTGAATTTCATTTTTCTCCACTTTTTATACATTATAGCAAAAATCCGTCACACCCTGAGCAAGACTGATGAAAGATTCTTTTTTAGGCTTCCATTGCTGTCTGAACACAATTGAGTTATATAAGATAGTAAGCCATTCAAAGTTTATTTCTACATTTATATCAGATCTGGACCAAATAATTATGCAAAAGTTTACCAGTGAAGTATAATCATAATAAAAGAATACGAAGAATTCATGAATTCACCAGTGAATTTGGCAGAGAGATTATTTTTCTAATACAGCTACTGAAAGAATATGAATTTATCACTTTATATGCATCAACTAAACTTATATGGATGATGATATCTTTAATAGAGTTCTATAAAATAAATAAAATTATTAGTTTGTGTCTGTGTAACTAATCTATTTGAATTAAATGGTTCAGAGAACTGGGACCATATCTGAAAATTCACACAGTTCTATTGGGATGCATTCCAGATTATTGCTTGAAAATTACAGAGATTCTGATCTAAACTTCTAATTCCCCTTGGAAGTGGTGCTGGTTTTACAGGAGCGGAGGAATGCAGATCTTACACACCACTTAGAAAATCAGAGAGGGATACACTTAGGTAGTATTGGCTAATTTTGGGAGACAATAATACAATTCAAAATTAATTGCTAGTAATCAAAATATGGGGTGTTATGTGAAAATTAGCACAAATTAGTTAAAGACAAGTAGCGAGTAATTAATAACTGAGGTCTTCCAGAAAGTATTGATGGAGTGCTAACTAATGTGATTAGGTTATTTGTATAAACTTTCAAAAGTTGTTCAACAGTGGAAGACTTTTTAGAAAAATTAGACCCCATAAAGTAGATGGTCATGAATGCAAAAACTTTTAAGGGGCGAAAAGCAGAGAAGTGGTGAATGTTGTTTTTCCTGAAAGGATGGAAGAATACAGCGGTGTCCCCAGGGATAGATGTTTTAGCCACTGCTCCTTTTGATGTCATTTAATGACCTGGATGGATATACTGGGCATCATTCCAAAACTGTCACTAATGTGAAAGTCATATGCAATGTGAGGGATAGTAAGAGACAACAGGAGGAGATACTGCTACAATGGACTGTCCATATGTGAGGCACATCACATTAGTAGGTTGTACAATGTTTATTTCAATTATTATTTTTTGCTGGACCAAATAATCATGCAATAATTTCACTATTGTATACTGCCTTCCCTACTCTGTAAAGTGGAGGCTATAATTAGGAAGGGTAATTGGTTTGCGAAATACTTTTATTCAGTTCAGAAGCATAACTCTGAGTTTCCGGTTTGTTACTTGATTTCCCTGACCCACTTTCATCGTGACCTCTCCGTCCTTGTTGTCTTCTGCAGTGGCCACAAAACTAAATGGTATATCCAGGACAACACCTCATCTTGCAACTTGGCACTTTTCAGTCTCCTGGACTCAATAATGAACAAATTCAGATTATAATCACTCTCTTAGTTTGTCAGAAGCAGATTTTAGTGACAAATGCTTTTGCCATTCCTATTTCCTATAGGCACAGCCTTAGTTTCTTTTCTTGTCCCATCACCATCCTTCAACTTTAGGCTTCATTTTTGCCTCCTACCTTATACTCTATCACTAACCTCTCCTTTTTTTTCCTCTCTTACCTCTCTTTTCCCTGTACTGGCTTAAAACCTGTCAAACTTCTAACTATTTCTGCACAATTACGGACTGACTGGTTGAGTATTTCCATCAGTTTGCATTTTTACTACAGGACATGTAGTAATGAAACAGGCAGATAAAATTTAATGCAGCAGATGGGTCGGTTTTGAATAATATTACATGTTGGGTTGACTCAGGTCAGGCCACTTCAGACCAGCTTTTCATAACTAAACAAAACAATTTACCACCATTTGATTTCATTTGTGGGAGGCAGTGTGTGTGTCAGGATAGGGAGCTCTGGACATCAGTCAGCTGGTATTGGTATTGGTATTGGTTTATTATTGTCACTTGTACCGAGGTACAGTGAAAAACTTGTCTTACAAACTGATCTTACAGGTCAATTCATTACACAATGCAGTTACATTAAGTTAGTACAGAGTGCATTGATGCAGTACAGGTAAAAAAAACAATAACAGTACAGAGTAAAGTGTCACAGCTACAGAGAAAGTGCAGTGCAATAAGGTGCAAGGTCACAACAAGCTAGATCGTAAGGTCATGAGGTCATAGGTCATGGTCCATCGCATTGTATAAGGGAACTGTTCAATGGTCTTATCACTGTGGGGTAGAAGCTGTCCTTAAATCTGGTGGTACGTGCCCTCAGGCTCCTGTATCTTCTACCCGATGGAAGAGGAGAGAAGAGAGAATGTCCCGGGTGGGTGGGGTCTTTGATTATGCTGGCTGCTACACCAAGACAACAAGAGGTAAAGACAGAGTCCAAGGAGGGGAGACTGGTGTCCGTAATGCGCTGGGCTGTGTCCACAACTCTCTGCAGCTTCTTGCAGTCTTGGGCAGAGCAGTTGCCATACCAAGCTGTGATATATCCTGATAGGATGCTTTCTACGGTGCATCGGTAAAAGTTAGTGAGAGTCAAAGGGGACAAACCAAGTTTCTTTAGCCTCCTGAGTAAGTAGAGTAGAGGGAGGGAGTTCAAAGGAAATGAAGTCATGAGGAAGCTTTGGGCCAAGTAGACAGATCATGGGGGGAGCCTGTGGGGAGGGATCCACAGAAAAGCCCTACAAAAGATGCAGAACCAGTAGACCCCCTTGCCAGAGCTGCAGCCTTCCCTACCCAACCCAGCCTGAGCCTAGTAGGACCTGATAATGTGAATTGGATTTTGGTTAAGTTTGGCCATGACTGGCTTAGATTTAGGTGCGGTTTAAACTTTAAGCCAGAGACCACCTCTGTGCTGTTATTTGGAATCAAGCAAGACCTGCAAGACAATACCTAGCTGAGATAATGACAGCTCAGCTAGCTGCAGTAAATACTGAAAATATTATAAGGGGACAAGTGTTCCCCAGCCTGAACACAGTAATGAGCTGAGATTGTTGGGGAAAGAGATACTCTAGACTCACTCTGAGGAGAATATGAGCGTATTAAATGATAGTCAATTATCTTATCTATTTTATCAGGATACAGTTAGTCAAGCCACCTCCACAAACATGAACCTAATGCAAATTTTATTGGCTCCAGAGACTACTGGAAAACTAGAGACCTCATATTAGCAGTGTAGTAGGCCATAGTTTTCTGGGACACTGTTCTTCTATCTAGTGGAGCTTCTTAGAGTGACAGCTTTAGGGTCACCTCACAAAAAAAATTGTTTTCTTTTTCATTGTACATCATATAATGAGGAAAATATTTTCATGTGTGCTACATTCCTGGCTTCTTATTCTTCCTAATAGTTGCTTCCAGGTCAGCTGATGCATGGGGAAGGTGAGTCAGTCTTTATTGGATTTTTTACTTGCTTTTTGTTGCTGCTATCTGCAACATTTTTATTATAAATTTTTTCTATGTTAAGCTTGAGGAAATTAGGTTTGATTTTGATTAAATGAAGATGGCAGGTTTGGCCTCTGGGCTGTGGTTGCAATTAGGTCAAAGATTGACTTGAAAAGTAATTTATTTCAAAGGTATTTTTTTTGGAATGCAGGTGTTTATTTTTACAGAAAAGATTCTAGACTGATTGGCTCCATCAGAAATGTCTGCTGAGCAGTGATATAATTAAAACAAAACAGTCCTGCAAACATCCTACCATTTTCACTTCTCCATCACAAGCCTTTGCACTGTTGCTCCATGCAGTGTATGGTTGTGGGGTGAGAGCCAAAAGTTGTAAGCAAAACTAATCCTGTGGGGATGGAAACATAAGTGAAATGAAGAGAGTGATGGCCTGCAACTGCTCTGCCAATTCAAGTCCTGAACTCTAACCCCAAAGTGAAACCTAAACCAGCAAGGATATTCCATTACATTGGATTGGTTGGGCATTGTCTAAAATAATACATTATCTGAACTCACTATAGTTTAACAAACACTATTAGATTAGATGTAGCACAAAATGTTGTTAAATTATTCAAGGCAGAAAAGTATCACTTGCTACAGTAAAACTGTGATAATTTGGCACACTTTGGATTTTGGTAGTGCTGGACTAACAGATTTTCCAAATGGTTGGACATTATTCCCATTAAAATTCAAACACACTTTTATTTCATAGAACTATGTTGGAAAGTATTGCCACTTTAAACAACTTCAAATCACTGTACATCTTCAATCATGCCATTGAAAAGGCTAAATGAACTCTGAAGTGAATACCCTGTACAAAACCCTTGAGCTTAATCCCTGAACTGACATCAAAATGATCTTGTCATAGGACATTGGTAAGTGCAGGTCAGAAAATCATGTAGCACAGAATTAGGGACTTTGGCCCACTGTATTCATGCCAACCGTTAAGCATCCATCTTTACTAATTGCAATACAGCAATGAAATGGACAAGTATACAGGTTTTGGGTGATAATAAAATTGAGCCCAGCTCTGTTTCCAAATCAACACCAGCATCACCCATTGTTATAACACATGCAAATGGAGAATTGGATTCAGTAACAGGGTATAGGCTTTCTGTTTCCAAGGAGTTGTATCATAACAGTTTAGAAACCTGAGGAGAGGGGTGAAGAAAGCTGGGGTAAAGTACATGTATCAATATGCAAATCTCATAGCAACCCTGGAATGAGAATTTAACTTCATTTTCTCCATGCTCCCGAATAGAACTCTTCAACCATGACATCATCATCATGCCCAACAACAGAATCATGGAATGGTTGGAGCAGAGAAGTAGACTGTCTGGCCCTTCACATCTATGTAAGTGTAATCCAGATAGTCCCACTTCTTTGTCCTCTCCCCATATCCTTGCAAGTTTTTTTTCCTTTCAAAGATTTATCCAACACCCTCTTGAATGCCACAATAGAACCTGCTTCCTATACAGCATCTGTAATGCTTTTAAGCCCTAAGCAGTTGCTGAAAAAAATCTTCATGTTAGTTTTTGTTCTTTTACCGTTAACTTTCATTTGTTGTTCCCTAGTTCTTGATTCCTCTGTCAGTGTGGACAGATTCTCTCTATCTATTCTGTCTGTACATGACATTATATGTTCCTATCAGGTTCCCGTCACAACCTTCTCTGTTCCAAGGAGAACAACTCCAGCTTCTCCAGTTTGTCCACATAACTAAAGTTCCTCATCCCTGTGATCATGCTAACATTAATTCTATTTTAACCACAGGTGGTCAAGTTTCTTAGGCCTCAAGTTTACCAGCAAGGGCTGAGTCCATTACCTAAGAATGTTACAGCACTCCTAGTTGTCCAGAAAGGCAGAAATGTTTTGTACAGACATAAGGCATCCAGTAATCACCTGTGCCCTACGCCACCCCAAAATCCATCTGTTCCCCTTGAGCGCTATCAGAAGCGCAAACAAATTGAACAGTTTGCATTCAATCAGCACACACCCTCACCCCTTCAGTTCCTGCCACCCTTTTGCAATCTCAGTTCTGTGTCCACCACTGGATATTCTCTTGGTCAGTATATCCACAGTGCCCTGATTTAGTGGTATCTCACTGCAATCAGGAACACTCCCCGTCCATGATGGGAGCCCTTACACATCTGCTCATGGCAGCTTGGTCCTTGTAAAACAGGCATCTTCCTGGACAACCTCACTACCTGAGAGTGGAACCTGGACAGAAATGTTTAACGGGACCCCTGCTGTTAAAAACTGGAGGGCATTTGGCAAATGGAGACACAAGAGACTGTAGATGCTGGAATATGGAGCAAAAAGGAGCTGCTGGTGGAAGTCAATGGGTCAGGCAGCATCTGTGGAGGGAAATGGACATTTGACGTTTTGGGTTGAGACCCTTCATCTGGATTGGGAAATTGATTCTTCCAAATATCCTGTACATAGAGCCATAGAGTCAAACTGCACAGAAACAGGCCCTTCAGCCCACCACATCTATGCTGGCTGTCAAATACCTATCTATACTAAGCAAAAAACAAACAGCTGGAGGAACTCAACAGGTCAGGCAGCATCTGTGGACGAAAATGGACAGCCGACATTTTGGGTCTTGACCCTCTGAGTTCCTCCAGCAGTTTGTTTTTTGCTCCAGATTCCAGCATCTACAGTCTCTTTACTAATTACAGATACCTTAACATAGAACTCACCTTCATGCTAAATTTCAGGCCATTATGCTTTCTAACAGTTCTGCGATTATAATTGCTGAATATCAAGAATAATAACAGAAAACATGGCCAACATGTATTTATGTAATACCCTGAACCCTTCAAGGTGTTTCAAAATGCTCTACAATACAATTAGGAACAAAATTTGACACCACACAAGGAGATGGGGTAGATGACAAAAACTTTGGTCAAAGAGGTGCCTCAAAGGAGGAATGAGGTGGAGATATTTAAGGAGAGAATTACAGACTCTTGCTCTTGGCAGTAACATAAAAGGTGGAGATAATCAAGAGGTCAGCAAATGGAAGATTAGAGATGAAGGAAAGTATTGATATGGGAAGGATGAGGCCATGGGGAGACCTGAAAATAAGCATGTGTACAAATTAGTGGGTTAGAAATTCTTCCTAGGTTGCTGCTGTTGAATGCAAGATACAGTGTTAGTTGTCTTTTGCTTCTGAAGTTCAGTTTAATAGAAGAAGAGTAGCTGATGTTGTATTATGTGTTTAGCACTACTGATTGAGGACAAATTTTTGGACAAATCTTTGTTTAACCAGGAACCAGTGTAGTCCAACAAGCAGAGGGACAAAGGGTGAATGGGACATGAACAACACTGTCTTCGATACAAAGATGTCAGTGACACTGCAGAAACACATTCCTTTTATTCAAGAGCCTTACGCTGATAAATTAACCTTCAAATGGATTTATAACTGTTGCTCCTGGTCAGCCATATGAAAGAAGGCTGGATGTTGGATGATCAGTCTTAGAAGTTAAAGATGCCAGGCAATGAGGTTGAGATGGGTGTTGTCAGCATTTGGGAAGTTTTTCACTGTATCTCAACACATGTGACAATAAACCAATACCAATACTGATACCAACACGGAAACCGACAGTATTTTCAGAAGAAATAAAAACAGAAAATGCTAAAATCAAATGTTCAGGCAACATCAATAAGAAGAGAAGCAATGTTAATGTTTCAGGTTGAAGACCCTTGGTCAGAACTGAAAAAGAAAGAAAATAAGTTAGTTATGTTGCCGAGGGGTTTGGGAAAGGATAGACAGAAAAAAGGGAGTATCTCCAATGGGATGGGGACAAGATTTGCCATGCTGAGAAGCTGTTGATGAAGCCATCTGTTTGATAAGTTAATGAGGGAAGTTAGAGGAAAAAAGCCAAACAAAGGAACATACAAAGACTGTAAAATGCAGGTCAGAGCTGTAGAAAACGCCCAGTGTTTTCAGATGATTTTGATAAGGAACAACATGTGGGATGAGAAATAGGAAGGGAGGGGAAAGGATCCATGGAGAACATCAGAAGTATGAATGCTGGAGTAGAAGATAAGATAAAATATAGAAGTAATTGAGGACAATTCTGTGGCTAAATAATGGAACTAGGTGAATATGGTCCAGCCTATCTGGACAATGATAGAGAGGAGTTGGAGACAGATGATGTGAAAGTCATGTCAAAGGTTGCAGACAGAAGAGAAAGTTGCTATATTTACACAGCCAGGAAGTATCCAGAACAGCTGATGAAAAAATGAATTAGCAGCTGTCTCATAAATGGAAACTGCCACCCATACTACAGTGACATCTGAATGGTTGGCATGCTTTTAAAATTAAAACCTAAAGTTGGGCAAAGATGAAGGAAAATACTATTGATAAAGCCAGTAAAGAAAACTGCATTTGATATACTTTTACACTTAGATTGTAGGCTACAGTTACAGAATCTTGGTTTATCTGAATCATGCTTATCATTTTAGTGTTTTAAAAATAATTCTCCTGTCACCTTGTAACAGTGACCTGTAAAAATCTAACCTTAATTCCATAGTTTGAACAATGTTAGGTGTACTCAGTTTCCTCAAAAAATATATTTTAATAGTTTAACACAGAGGGAATTAAATATATAAGGCTGGTTTTTTTTGATGTAACGGGCTTAACACATAACAGCTAGGTCCTCAGCAAACTAATTTCATAGCCAGCATTAAAATCACCTCCCTTCTGAAATGAATTAAAAGCTTATACACGGAATACAAGAATTTCAATTTTATTTAGAAATATGTCCAAAGTACTTTACAAAAGATGTCTACATTGAATTAAGGAAGGAAATATTAAAAGGAATGATCAAAATTTGTCAAATTTATGGTTTGCCACTGATGATCTTAAAGGAAGAGTTGAAGAGGTGGAGAGTTGTAAATGGGATGACAGGGAAGATGATGGAGAAAAATCTAAAGCTATCGAAATAAGAATTCAGGGGCGGCAGATGTTTGTTGCACAGGTGGGGGGGGGGGGGTGGGTGGGTGGTGGTGACATAAATAGGGAAGAACCAATATGTTCAGACCTGAGGAGATCAGGGTTTGAGTTCACTTTCTGAAAAAGAATGGTGGTTGAGGAGCAAATTTTATAGGATGGAAAGTGAACTGCAACATTTTGGATATGCTGAAGTTTAAGAAGGGAGAAGGATGGGAACCTGACCAGCAGAGCTTTGAAATAATTGGGGCTGACATGCATAGAGCATGGAAGACGTTTCAGAAGCAGGTAGGCAAGGCATGGTCAGAATCAAGGATCATTGTGACATTCTGAAGAGAAAATGGAGAGGATGTTGTCTTGGAATTGGAATTGGTTTATTATTGTCACCTTTACTGAGGTACAGTGAAAAACTTGTCTTGCATACCGTTCATACAGATCAATTCATTACACAGTGCACTGAGGTAGTACAAGGTAAAACAATAACAGAATGCAGAATAAGGTGTAACAGTTACAGGGAAAGTGCAGTGCAGGTAGACAATAAGGTGTATGGTCATAATGAGGTAGATTGTGAGGTCAAGGCTCTATCGTATCGTATTAGGGTTTAATAGTCTTATAACAGTGTCCTTGAGGTACGTGCTTTTAGAGTACTTTTACCACACTTATTCACTTAATAGCCCTGTACTACCTTGGATTTCCGCAGGTATCCATAACTAAGTAAAAAACACCACCTCTCTGAACCCCTGCCGTACCTCTGATCAGCTCATCAGTTCAGTTCAGTTTTGACTCTCAACTTAGAGTCATGTAGGATTGTCAAAATTTAAAACAACTTGATTAACCAGTGACAGTGTCCTGAGAGAGGAAATTAGTGAGAAGAGGCAATGTTAATTTTTAGCTGGAAAAATGGAGTTTCACCTGAAACTGAGCACTGGATGAGCTGATCAGAGGTACGGCTTCTGTGGTTTGTGATTCTAATGTCAAAATCCTGAAGTTGATGCCAGTGAATTCCTCTCATACTGAATATTTTACAGCCTTCTCCAGTGTAATTTTCAGACATCAAGGAATTGACAGAAGCTTCTGTTTAAAAACTAACTTTGACATAAAATATTCTCTAAATATGTAACGCTTTATTTTTGTGTTTTAAAAGTGTACCATGCCCTAATTACTGCTTAGCAAACTTTCTCACCCTGAAAAACTAATTTTATATCTTTGGATTATAAGTCCCTCAGATAAGTATTTCAATATTTTAGGGTAGATATGCCTTCTTGGTCCCTTGGGCTAATTGTGTACTAGTGTTGCAGTTGCGTTTTGTACTTCACTTCTCAAATTTGGTTCCCTTAACTGCCAGTGCTATCTTGTGTATTTAGCAGTAATGACCAAGAGTGAATTTCCAAATTTTCAGCTTTTACTTTGACCTTATGAACGTTCTTAGGTTTATTTCAGAATCAATTAATGGTTTAAAATTATAATTATTTTTGCTTCTTGGTTTTCTTCCTTGGGCCTTAGCTCAGGAACAACTTGTTATTCAGTTCTGAGAACCATGATTTACCCATGCCATGGTATTGAAACAAATTTGATTGCCCATTGACCTACCAACAACATCTCAAGAATAATCCAGCAAAGGACATCTACAGTCCATCTTATTCCAAAACATTCTGACACAATGTGAGGTTGCACAGTTAGTACATTATGCATGCCTTTCCTTGTTTTGGTCTACTTTAGAAGTTAGTACAGCTGGTCATCTTGGTTGATGTAATGCTATACAAAAACAGTTAATCTTGGAAATGCTTAGGTTAATCTAGCTGCTGTATCACTGCTTATTGAACACAATGATGTTCAATGGAAACTTACCTCACTCAGAGAATACAGAAAGTGATATATTAGTTTTGAACAATAATTCTTGTTTTGTTGCATGATGTGACTGGCTGCTTTTTGGGCTGCAACAATATGCACAGGAAATTCCAGGGGCTGTCTGTGAGGAGCCTGACAATAAGCAACACATAATTTGTTTGAGGGTCTTGTGCCTTGTGTATATACTTTGAGAGATTAAGAATCCATTCATCGCATATACTTTACACCATTGACAAGAGGTTACAGAGAATTACTTGAGAGAAGCTCTTGATCCCCTATGGTAAAGACTTGAGTATGAGGAAAGACAGCTAATGCCAGTAAAAGTTGTTGAGATTACAAAGGCATGCACAGAAACTCTCCAAGTGAAACTCAGTACAACAAATAGCAGTCCATGCCAGATAATTTTGATAAGCACAGGAACCCTACCATTCATGTATCGGGCAAAATACCATAGTTGAAGTAGATGGTGAGGGTCAAGGTGCTCAGAAAGAGGCCATGCACAAACATAAGAATGGAGTCCCCTTTGTAGAACTAGGGCCAATGCTCACACAACATTGGCAAACTAACTTTCACCTTGAGGGGTGATTTAATATAGTGATAGATAGGATGCAAAATCTTTTCAACTCAAACCTTCCTCCAAAACTCCAGCTACCTGATATGACCACTGGTGTCCTGTAAGCGAATGCTAAACACCAGTGTGGGTTGGGCAGTGGATGGAAGCGGACTCTCCTGCTCTGTTCCAAGGTGCTTTGATTGAACAGCCAATATGACCAATTGCTTGGAGGACTCACTGACGATATCCCTGGGATCCCAATGCCTAAATCTGGATGTTTAAATATCTCGAAGAGTGTAGAATGCCACAGTGTGAATCACCCATGACAGTTGCCTGGGCTTCTTGCACACAAGATCTTCCTGTGGTTGTGAAACAGAAGAATGCTAATGTAATTTAAGCCTTTTTGATAAAGGACTGCAGGTGTCTTTAAAGACCCTCTGCACCTGTAAGCAAGCCAAAGTTGCCAATATCTACACACAAATAATGTATCTGCTTTGAGTGTGGCACAGTTTAATATACAAGCCAGCCCATGGAGACTTGGTATGAAAACAAAAAATTATCTGTGGAAAGAGAAACATAGTTAACTTTTCGAAAGGTCTCTGACCTGAAATGTTAATTCTGATACTCCTTCCGTAGATGCTGCCTGACCTACTGTGTGTTTTTAGTCCAGATTTCTTTTTGTTTTGATTTTCATGGAGACTTTATATTCATTCAGACGTGATACGTTTCTGAGCAACTGAGTCCTATAGATCTCTGCAGCAGAGTTCCACATGAATCCTGATGCATAGAGGTTGAGGAGCATGGTCACATTCACAACCACCAACAGAGTGTTGTGCTTGGAGGCTGCAGATATCTGCCCTCATCTGCAGTGATGTTCTGTGCCTCCTGAGGCTCTGATGTGCTGATGTGTCCAAGAAGCTGAGCCTCAGCCTGAATACACAGGATGTGACTTGCAGCAAGTTGTACCTCTGCTGTAAACCCCTCTGTTGCGTATGGCTACAAGTAAGTCAGGATAAGCTTCCTGTTGTCCTTTTGGATCGTGTGATTGTCCAATGTGATCTCAATACTGCTGGAGGAGTAGCATCATTAAGTCTTCCTGCTTAATACACAAAAAAGATAGGCAGATCCAGATGTACTGAAACTGAATAACAAAGTTGGCAAGGCGAGTACTAATCATTTGAAAACTTGTTCCAAAGTTTCCTTTGAAAAAACACAACACAATTGTATAGGAAGCCTTTCACAAAGTCACTCACAGCAGCAGCTGTAAGGCTGCAATATTTAATGTCAGATTAGATAGTCAGCTCCCTTACCCTTGTCCAATGCTGTTGTGTATTCCTGCCATAGGTTTATAGATTTCAGGAAACCTGTGTGCTTACCGTTAAATGCAAAAACTGCAGGTAAACTCAGTCTTAAAGAGCAATCAATGCATTTAATTTGATAACTTGCCTCTGCTGAGGGTTGTTTTGGGTTGCTACCTAACTAATTTGTATTAAATCTAGAGGTTAGCTGGTTACATTGAGTTCTGACCAACTAAAATTTTTGTGGATTTAACCCCTGCCTTGTGTACATGTCCAAACTCAATGTGAAAAATTTCTCTCCCTAAATAATGAAAGGACTGTGCCTGTGTCACTTTCTGAACAGTGACTCATGGAATTTACTTTAAAGCTATCTCCTTTGGCAGCCAGTGAATAACATCAATACACTGGAGCAGAGAAGCATCTTTTTAAACGTAAGGACAAACAAAACAATGAAATTTATACTTGAGCTTTATCTAAATTAAGCTGGACAGAAAAAAAAAATGTATCGATCTAAATACAAAAGAGGAAATCTATTATGGTTGAAATAAAAATTAATAAGGTATCTATATTGTCTATTTTATTCATCTACAGTCTCAGGAAGTTTATGAAGTAAAGTTTTTCCTGTCTATTCAAATTGATTGGTTAATGTAGATAAATTACTTGATTTTCTTTCAAAGTCCTCAGCAAATAGTACAGTTAATTAATTTAGTAAAAAAGTTAATTTTACATCTGGACAGTTTCTGTGGCATCCATAGAAATAAAGGAACTTTGAAAATAGGAGCAACAGTAGGGCGTTTGTGGTGATCTTTCATGAGTAGTGATCTTTCAAGAATCACTAGAGTCAGGACTGGTTCTGGAGGACTGGAAAATCACAAATGTCACTCCACTCTTTAAGAAGGGAGGGAGGCAAAAGACAGGAAATTATAGGCCAGTTAGCTTGACTTCAGTGTTTGGTAAGATGTTAGAGTCCATTATTAAGAATAAGGTTTTGGGGTACTTGGAAGCACATGGTAAAATAGACCAAAGTCAGCATGGTTTCTTAAGGGGAGATCTTGCCTGACAAATCTGTTGGAATTCTTTGAGGAAGTAACAGGCAAGATAGACAAAGGAGAGTCAGTGTATATCGTTTACTTGGATTTTCAGAAGGCCTTTGACAAGGTGCCGCACATGAGGCTGCTGAACAAGGTAGGAGCCCATGGTACTAGCATGGAAAGGACTTTTTCTGGTTGGCTGCTGCTGACTAGTGGTGTTCCGCAGGGGTCAGTGTTGGGTCCGCTACTTTTCATGTTATATATTAATGATCTGGACAATGGAATTAATGGCTTTGTGGCCAAGTTTGCAGATGATAAAATTATAGGTGGAGGGGCAGGTAGTGTTGAGGAAGCAGGGAGTCTGCAGAAGGACTTGGACAGGTTGGGAGAATGGGCAAAGAAGTGGCAGATGGAATACAGCATAGGGAAGTGTACAATCATGCACTTTGGTAGAAGGAATAAAGACTATTTTCTAAATGGGGAGCGAATTCAGAAATCAAAGGTGCAAAGGGACTTGGAAGTCCTAGTATAGGACTCCCCAGAGGTTAACTTGCAGGTTGAGTTGGTAGTAAGGAAGGCAAATGCAATGTTAGCATTCATTTCAAGAGGACTAGAATATAAAAGCAGGGGTGTAATGCTGAAGCTTTATAAGGTGTTGGTCAGACCACATTTGGAGTATTGTGAGCAGTTTTGGGCCCCATACCTAAGGAAGGATGTGCTGGCATTGGGGAAGGTCCAGAGGAGGTTCACAAGAATGATCCTGGAATGAAAGGGTTAATGTATGAGGAGTGTTTGATGGCTCTAGGCCTGTACTCGCTGGGGTTTAGAAGGATAAGGGGGAATCTCATTGAAACCTACCAAATATTGAAAGGCCTGGATAGAGTGCTTGTGGTGAAGATGTTTCTAGTAGTGGGACCATCTAGGATCAGAGGGCACAAGTTCAGAACAGAAGGACATCCCTTTAGAACAGAGATGAGGAGGAATTTCTTTAGCTAGTGGGTGGTGAATCTGTGGAATTCATTGCCATAGATGGCTGTGGAGGCTAAGTCATTGGTTTTATTTAAAGTGGAGATTGATATGTTCTTGATCAGTGAGGGCATCAAAGGTTACGGGGAGAAAGCAGGAGATTGAGATTGAGAGGGAAAAATAAATCAGCCATGATCGAACGGTGGAGCAGACTTAATGGGCCGAATGGCCTAATTTTGCTCCAATGTCTTGTGGTCTTATGGCTTGGGCTGAAAGTCTGCTCCACCATTCAATAGGATCATGGCTGATCCTCTAACTTAAAATCATATTCCCTCTCTCTCCCCATACCTCTTGATGCTGTGGAGTGAATTACTAGGATTCACTTGCTATATCTCCAAGAAGCTTATTTAAATATAGCAATAATTAACATGACTTTTTTCTGAACTTCCACGTGGACCTGATGGCATTTCTAAGTGTCAATAGGTTTAGGGGACTCTTACACAATCTGAGAAGTTCTCAGAAGAATGAGTATAAGCAGGACAAGTCAGCCAAAACCTTGATTACTCTATAGTCGGAAAGTGTATTCATCTCAACTTTAAGTACATTGACGACAGCTTCCACGGCTCAGTAGCTAGAGGATTCCAATGATTCATGATCCTCTGACAGAAGAAATTCATCCTCATCCCTGTTTTGGTTGTCTTAACTGCTTATTTAGAATCTATTTTCTCCCATGAATGGAAGATTTTCCTCATCATTTCAACTGCCAATCTTCTATTTTTCAATAGAGCACTTCCCAACCTCCTAAACTCCAATAGCCTGGATTGAGCTTTCTTTGAGATGGTGGTACTGGAGGGAGCAGCTGCCTAACAACACATTGTGGGCCAATGCATCCCTGCATTCTGCACCTGTGCATTACAATGCAGAAACACAGGAAGTATTGAAGATCAGATTCCAGACCATCTGACCTCATACTCCACCACTGGATTCAGCATAGTTAAGGGGTAGAGCTCATTTGTTAGGAGCTAAAGGGCTAGATTTGCATAGTGTCAGCTTTTTGCCAACTAGTAAATGTATCATAGAGCTATACTGCATAGAAACATGCCCTTTGGCCCTTCGAGAACACACTGACTATCAAGCACTCATTTACACTAATCCTACACGAATCACATTTTATCTCTCCACATTCCTATCAACTCCTACCAGATTCTACCACTCACCTACACACTAGAGGCAATTTACAGTGGACAATTAACCTATCAACTGTTACGGACTAGGTGAATGTTCCTTTAAGATAGAGCATAGTGGTGTGTGTGTGTGTGTGTGTGTGTGTGTGTGTGTGTGTGTGTGTGTGTGTGTGTGTGTGTGTGTGTGTGTGTGTGTGTGTGGCGTGCTTACGTCAACAGAAGATAAAGAACGTAATGACGTTGTTAAAGAAGTCAGTCGAAGTCAGTCAGAGGAGACAGAGAGAGAGACACCAGCCTGCTAGTTTTCTCTATCAATGGATGAGAAACAATAACTTTGTCTGTTACTACAATCCACGTATGGAAACTGGGAGTAATCCGGTGGAGTTCACTTTGTTGCTGACCTGTAGAGGGAAACAGGTATTTGTGTGGACGGCCACGATTCGGATGCTTTTCGGGGTGAGGAATTCACTACCAAGTAAACACTGAGGTGTTGTTTGGGTTCCATCGTGGAACATTTGGATTTCGTAATTACTCTCTCTATGTTCTCTACATCTACGTTTTATCTTCAGACAATGGTGGTTGTTGAAGAAGGCTTTGCTCATGTTTCACCTTATGGCTTGCTGAACTGAACTTTAAGAACCATTCCTGGACTTGGAGTTTGGGACTTTGCCACACACACACTACGAGTTTAGTTTTGGGGTTAATGTTCAAGGTTTAACATTTTTACTTCTAACATTCTAACATTTTTACTTTTATTTTTCTTATTATCATAAGTAGCTATTAATAAAGTAATTTTTAACACTTATCATATGACTCGGAGTGTTTCTTTTGTTGCTGGTTCATAACAAAATTGGGGGCTCGTCTGGGATCGTTCCCCAGATTGATGAGATTCGTCCAGGATAGTTCCCAAGGTTAACGAGATCCGTCCAGAATTCAATCCAAAGATTGACGAGGGAGGTCTGAGTTTGAACAAATTGGGGTCTTAGTGGACAACTGAATTTGGTCGGTCTGATAAATTCTTTTTAATTGGCTTGTGTGTGTGGAAACCAGCAGCAATGGATATTAAGGCATTTTTGGAGTTACCAACCCTAAAGGGATCAGAGGTGGTGAAAAAGGATGATTTGGTAAAAATTGCTACAAGGTTAAACCTTAAAGCAGTAAAGCGGTTTATGAAAAAAGCAGTTATTCATAGAATGATAGTTGACTATTATTTGGAGAAGGAAGTGTTTGAGGTGAGTGAGGTAGTCAAATTTCCTGAGATTAAACCAGTGATTTCTGATGTGACTTCTCAACCAGTGGAGTTGGAGGATTTGGAGGAAGAACAGTTAGAACAGTTAGAACAGTTTCCTGGGAGTGAGTCAGAGATTCCTGATGGCCAGGTGCAGTTAGCAAAGATAGAGTTAGAACAAACGCGAATGAAGTTCAAGCTGGGACGCAGAAAACTAGAGGCAGAGCAAAGGAAGATAAATGCTGAGATGGAAATGAAGAGAATGCAGTTAGAGGCTGATCTAGCAATGAAGAAGATGGAGTTGGAACAAAAAAGGATGGAGTGTGAAATGAAACGAAAGAGTTCTGATTCTGATGATGGTTTTTTAGCCAGTAGGGAGGAAGATCAGGTTGATCAGTATTTCCAACATTTTGAAAAGGTTGCTGTGAGTTCAAACTGGCCAAAGGAAGGATGGGCTCTTATGTTACAGAGTGTAATTAAAGGTAAAGCTCAAAAAGCTTATTCTGCTTTGTCTGTTGAGGATGCAGCTGATTATACAAAGGTGAAACAAGCTGTGTTGAAGGCCTACGAATTGGTACCTGAAGCTTATAGACAAAAATTTAGAGACTTGAAGAAGTCTGTAGATCAAATGTACATGGAATTTGCCAATGGAAAGAGAATATGTTTTGAACGATGGTACATGGCTAAAAATGTAGATGGGGATTTTGATATATTGAAAGAACTGATGTTAGTGGAAGACTTTAAAAGATGTGTCCCAGCTGAAATAACAACATATTTAAATGAAAAGGAGGTGGAAACTTTACAAGAAACTGCTAGGTTGGCAGATGATTATGCTTTAACCCATAAATCCAAATGGGGACAACCTAAAACCTTTCAAAAGAGTTATAAGGACAATCCAGGTAAACCGGAGATTAAATTGGGAGGTAATAAAAAAGGGAAGGATGAAAAGAAGCCAGGGCTGGAGAAACCTGTTGAGCGTACTTTTATTATTGTAAGAAACCTGGCCATGTCATAGCTAATTGTGCCCTCTTGAAGAAAAGGAAGGAAGCTGTGCCCAATGCTTGTTTTCAGGTAATTAAATATCAAAAAAGTTTAGGGGATATTGTTAAAGATCAGTCCTTGCCAAAGGTGAAAACTGAAAAGTTGGAGGAGGTGAGAAAGGAATTCCGTTCTTATCTACCAGAGGCACTTGTTTCACTGAATGATGGGTCACCCCAGGTGCCAGTGAAAATTCTTAGAGATACTGGGGCTTGTCAATCTCTCTTGCTGGACAGTGTTTTAAATTTTGGTGAAGAAACTGACACTGGTGAGGTAAATCTAGTGCGAGGCGTTACAGGTGACACCATGTCTGTCCCTTTGCACAAGGTGATTTTAAAGTCAAAGTTCGTAGAAGGACCTGTAGATAGGGATACGACCTAATTTACCAGTGGAAGGAGTTTCTTTGTTATTGGGGAATGACCTTGCGGATGGAGAATTTGTCCCTGTGGTACAGTTAACGACCAAACCAAGGATTGACGAGTCTGAGAATGATCCAGATTTTTACCCATCCTGTGCGGTGACTCGAGCTAGAGCTAAAGAATTAGCCAAGGCCGACAGTCCTGTGCAGCCTGATGTTGTTCCCTGTGACAGCCCTAAACAGGAAGAAAATTATGATGACTTGTCTGAGACTTTTCTGTCTTCACTGGAGGATCAAAATCCTTGTATTGAGCCTGAATTTAAAGATTTGTCTTTGTCAAGGAAAGATTTTATGGTGCAACAGACGAAGGACCCTGAGCTTATTGAATTGAGAGAAAAAGCACTCTCATGTGATGAGATTGAGAAAGTGCCAGTTGGATATTATGTCAAAAATGGAGTATTAATGAGGAAATGGAGACCTCCTCATGTTCCTGTTAATGAGGAATGGGAAGTTATTCATCAGGTTGTGGTTCCTAAAGTTTAAGGAATGAGATTTTAAACCTGGCCCATAATGTGCCTTTGGGTGGTCATTTTGGTGTGAATAAAACTGTAGGAAAGATTTTGAAACAATTCCTTTGGCCTGGTTTGAAAAAAGATGTGGTGACGTTTTGTTGAACTTGTCACACATGTCGGATGGTAGGTAAACCAAATCAAAGACCCCCTGTGGCTCCTTTGAAGCCAATTCTTGCTTTTTATGAACCCTTTTCGAAGGTAATTGTGGACTGTGTTGGCCCATTGCCAAAGTCTAAGGCTGGAAATCAGTATTTGTTAACCATCATGTGTGCAACTTCTAGATTTCCAGAGGCAATACCTCTTAGAAATATTAAGGCCAAGACTGTGTCAAAGGCTCTTTTAAAAGGTCTTACTTTGGTTGGTTTGCCAAAAGAAATCCAATCTGATCAAGGCAGTAATTTTATGTCTAATTTGTTTCAGCTGGGAGCAAAGCAGATTGTATCATCTGCGTATCACCCAGAATCTCAGGGACCTGTGGAGAGATTTCATTCTACTCTCAAAAATATGCTGAAGACTTATTGCTTTGAAAACACAAAGGATTGGGACAATGGTGTTCATTTACTTCTGTTTGTAGAGAGAATCAATACAGGAGTCATTAGGATTCAGTCTGTTTGAGCTTGTATTTGGACATCGGGTGAGAGGACCTTTAGAATTGTTAAGAGAACAGTGGGTTAATGAGGAAGTGCATTTAAGTTTGTTGGATTATGTCCAAAAATTTAAAATTCGATGAGAAAGGGTCTGCCAGCTAGTGAGAGAGAATTTGAGAACCAGCCAGATAAGAATGAAGGCATGTTTTGACAGACGTGCTTGGCCAAGGACATTTGCAGTGGGGCAGAAGGTGTTAGTGTTTTTCCCTAGCCAGAACAATCCATTGCAATCTTGTTTTTCTGGACCATTTGTTATTGAATCCAAGTTAAATGAAGTAAACTATGTAAGTAAGACACCAGATAGATGTAAGAAAACACAACTCTGTCATGTAAACATGCTTAAGCCTTATTATGAGAGAAATTCAGTTGTGGCTATGGTAGATGATATGAAGGTTGTTTCGAGAATGTCTGATGTTGATATTGAGGAAGGCCAATTTAGACCAAATATTGTTCCATCAAAACTAAAAATCCAAAATATCCTGGAGAACCTTGAAATGAAGTTGGATCATTTACAAGTTTCACAAAAACAACAGACGAGAGAATTAATTTTAAAATTTAAAAATCTGTTCCCAGATGTTCCAAACAGAACGTTGATAACTACTCATGATGTTGACATTGGGGATGCAAAACCAATCAAACAACACCCATATCAAATGAATGTGGAAAAAAGTAAACTTGTTGACCAGGAAATTGAATATATGTTAGAAAATGATATTATTAGACATTCCACTTCAAACTGGAGTTCGCCCTGTGTTATTGTGCCTAAGCCTGATAGAACTGTTCGATTTTGCACAGATTACAGGAAAGTGAATGCTGTAACGAAGTCAGATACTTACCTTATTCCTAGGGTGGACGATTGCATAGACAGAGTGGGAAAGACAAAATTTCTTACAAAGATTGACCTATTAAAAGGGTACTGGTGTGTTCCATTAACAGATAGAGGAAGGGAGATTTCTGCCTTTGTAACCCCTTCTGGATTGTATGAATATAATGCTTTGCCATTTGGAATGAAAAATGCTCCGGCAACATTTCAAAGAATGATTAATTCGGTGATTCATGGGTTAAAACATACAGATGCCTACATTGACGACTTAGTGACAGGGAATGATACATGGGAGGATCACATCTCTGCATTAGAGAGGTTGTTTGAAAGACATTCCAAAGCTAACCTTACAGTTAACTTGGCTAAAAGTGAATTTGGCCATGCCACTGTGACATATCTTGGTAAAGTTGTAGGTCAAGGCAAGTTAGCTCTTGTTCAGGCAAAAGTTCAAGCAATATCTGAGTTCCCTGTTCCCACAGGTATGAGAACTGTTAGAAGATTTTTGGGAATGGTTGGATATTATCGTAAATTTTGTAAAAATTTTGCTGATATTGCTCTTCCCCTAACTAATCTTCTGAAGAAGGGAGTGAAGTTTGTTTGGACAGATTCTTGTCAGGAAGCATTTGAGAAGCTGAAAGCCATTTTATGCTACCATCCTGTGCTCAAATCACCTGACGTTGAAAAGCCATTTTCATTAGCAGTAGATGCCAGTGATGAAGCTGCAGGAGCTGTGTTGTTGCAGAAGGGTGACCGTGATGATCTTGACCATCCTGTAGCTTACTTTTCAAAGAAATTTAATGAGCATCAAAAGAATTATTCCACCATAGAGAAAGAATTACTGTCACTTGTTTTAGCCTTGCAGCATTTCAGTGTATAGGTTTGCACCGCTCAGAAACCATTGACTGTGTATACAGATCATAATCCATTGGTGTTTCTGAGCCGAGTGAAAAACAAAAACAGAAGGCTGTTAAACTGGAGTTTAATTTTGCAAGAATTTGATCTCATGATAACTCACATTAAAGGCAAAGATAATGTGATCACTGACTGTCTTTCTTGATGTTAAATGGGAAACATGTATCTTTACTAATCTGATATTCTGTGATTGTGTAGAATGATAACTATTAACATTACTAACTGTATGCGCGGTTAAATTTTTTTTCTTGGAAAAAATTTCTTTTTAGGTGGGAGGTGTTACGGACTAGGTGAATGTTCCTTTAAGATAGAGCATAGTGGTGTGTGTGTGTCTGTGTGTGTGTGTGTGCGCGCGCGCGCGCGCGTTTGTGTGTGTGTGTGTGGCGTGCTTACGTCAACAGAAGATAAAGAACGTAATGACATTGTTGAAGAAGTCAGTCGGTCAGTCAGAGGAGACAGAGAGAGAGACACCAGCCTGCTAGTTTTCTCTATCAATGGATGAGAAACAATAACTGTGTCTGTTACTACAATCCACGTATGGAAATTGGGAGTAATCCGGTGGAGTTCACTTTGTTGCTGACCTGTAGAGGGAAACAGGTATTTGTGTGGACGGCCACGATTCGGATGCTTTTCGGAGTGAGGAAGTCACTACCGAGTAAACACTGAGGTGTTGTTTGGGTTCCATCATGGAACATTTGGATTTCGTAATTACTCTCTCTATGTTCTCTACATCTACGTTTTATCTTCAGACAGCAGTGGTTGTTGAAGAAGGCTTTGCTCATGTTTCACCTTATGGCTTGCTGAACTGAACTTTAAGAACCATTCCTGGACTTGGAGTTTGGGACTTTGCCACACACACACTACGAGTTTAGTTTTGGGGTTAATGTTCAAGGTTTAACACTTTTACTTCTAACATTCTAACATTTTTACTTTTATTTTTCTTATTATCATAAGTAGTTATTAATAAAGTAGTTTTTAACACTTATCACATGACTCGGAGTGTTTCTTTTGTTGCTGGTTCATAACACAACCCACACACCTTTGGAATGTGGGAGCAAACCAAAATACCCAGGGGAAACCCATGTGTTATACTTAGATTTCCAGAAGGCTTTCAATAAAGTTCCGCTCAGGAGGTTGATTAACTAGAGCAGATGAAACTGGAGGTAATTTACTGAACCTGGATTGTGAATTGATCATTGTGCAGGAGGCAAAGATTGGGAATAAACAGGTTGTTCTCAGATTGTCAGGCTCTGACAGGTGGGATTGAATAGGGATTCATGCTTGGGCACCAGTATGCAGTAATTTGGATGAGGGGATGAAATGTCATATTTCCAAGTTTGCAGACAATACCAAAGTGGGTGGGATTGTGAATAAGGAAAAGAATGTAAAGAGGTTTCAAAGGGATATGGACAAGCTGAGTGAGTGGGTAAGAACATGGCAGATGGAATACAATGTGGAAAAGTGTAAGGCCATCCAATGTGGTGCATATAACAGATAAGCCGTGCACTTGTTAAACGATAAGAGATTGAAGGGGTAAATGGCCTACTCCTCTTATTTCTTCTGTTTGTATGGCTGTTATATCTAGCATAACACCTGTCATGTGGATCAGATTGCCAACCTAGATGGAAAAATTAAGTGAAACTAGTTTTGTTTTGGTTTAGTTAATATTAATATTTCAATGAATTATTATATATTAAATGTTTTAAAAACAATTATTTCTCAAAATTTTTGACTTACAATATTTATATTGATTTCAAATATTTTTAAATGTCTCAGGTTATTAGAAATAGTTATAAAGTCCTTTCAAAAGGCTACGAGGGTGGTTCTAGCCTCAAGGTCTGCCACCTTGGATTGGTTTATTGGATTGGTTTATTATTGTCGCATGTACTGATACAGTGAAAGGCTTTTGTTTTGTATGCCATCAGGACAGTTCATGCCATACACAAGTACATTGAGGTAGGAAAAAGAAAACTGAATGCAGAACATAGTGTCGCAGTTACAGAGAAAATGCAGCGCAGGTAAACAAATAAAGTGCAAGGGCCATGATGAGTTACATGGGAGATCAAGAGTTCAAGAGTTCATCTTTTAGCGAATGAGAGGCATAATCACCACGGTACATAATCAACAGAATATTGAATTGGACCCATGGAGCTATGAGAGATTGGGTCAGCTGTGGGAATTATATGGAGGGACAAGTCCACAGCATGAGTGGGGTTGACCATAATCTGGCTCAGTGAGTATAGGCCCAAGATGCTCAATTAGTTAGCAGCTTCATCCAAGGAATCAATCTAGGAACTACTTTACTGGCCAGGCTCCAAGGTCCATTTGCTTGATGTGCTCTGTTGCTGTTTTCTTTTCAGCAGTGTGACAAGATCTTCCTGAAGTTTTCTGGAAGTTATGCTGGAGAATCCTCTCTTCGATCCAACACAGGGTTCGTGAACCCATTCATCTGAGTGAACTGCAGGAAAAGATTTGGAGGAACAAGATAAATTATCCTTCTTTAATCATTTGTGCATGGTTTAATGCTTTTAAGTCTTATTAGTAGATTATTTATTTTAAAAAATGTCTTAATTATTGCACTTTTGATGTTTTTTTAGATGTTTATTCAGAACCATTGAAAATTTTGAGCTGGCAGGAGTTTCCAGATTACATTTGTGGGTGGACTTTATTCCACCCTATTCACATCATTCCATTCCATTACCTGAGGTTCTGCTGGAACTCAGGGCCTCACAGCTCAGCTCCGGGACCATCTGAGCTGCAAGATCAGCCTTCTGGATCCAGCGAAGGCAAGTTAGGGGAATAGCAAAGGTGAGTGTGACCAGTAAGCCCCAGTAAAGAAAATCTGGGCCAACAAGTTCTTGATTATTCTACTAGAGGCAATTTTCTTTATTGAATTATCCAAATGATTCATGATTTTGAACATTTCCATTCAACTTCTGGTTCACCTTGTTTGCTGTAAATAAAACAGACCCAGTTTTTCTAGTCTTGTCACATAACAGAATCAATCTAGGAACTACTTTACTGGCCAAGCTCCAAGGTCCATTTGCTTGATGTGACAAGACTAGAAAAACTGGGTTGAATGGAAATGTTCAAAATCTTGTCACATAACAGACTTCTGATTCTTGGTAAGATTGGAGAGCTATTAGATTGCAGGTCAAGGAGAGCAATTTTCCAGGGAAGATGAGGTGAGTATCAGTCTTGGAAATGATGGTTTAACATTTGATTGGCCATGGTAAGATTGGACAAGAAATCAGAGCATTAGCAATTAGTCTTCACAAAATGTAGGTTTGTTCCCAAACAGCAGCACTTGTCAGCAGGTTTAATGTCAATGTTATGGTTGAAGAATAGAATACCGGAGCTTGACAGGGAAGTTATAGGGGTGAATGACGAGACTGGAAAAATGGAGGCAATCAATGTCATGCTGGATGTTCTCAAAAAAATACCTTGAAGCGGAAAAGAGGCCAAATGGAGGGATCCTGTTGGAACTGGGATTCTGACGACAGGGGAACAACTTATCTTGTGGGGAAATATTGTTCAGAGGTGAAATGGATGGAAGAACTTCCCGTCATTGTGCTTGGTTTGAATTCATCACAATAGGAGCATTATGAATGAAGGTGAAGCCTTTATCGAGGATAAATTTTTTGTGGTTGGAGGGCAGAATGTCAGAATGGCTGGTGAAAACATGGCTAGGGATGACATTGAGAGGATGGTGGTCAGTGGTAAGTGAAGAGAAAGAAGTATTTATAAGTGTGTTGCTAAGCACGAGTTCTTAAAGCGTCACTTGAAGTGGCAAATTCAGTTTGTTCCGTGTGCATTGTGATGCATTTAGATGTATTAATTAGAGACCAGGACCAGCTGTACAAAATGTTAGATGATCATTGGAATCATCATTCAACATATGCTGTTAGTAACCAGAGACTGAGGATGGTAGAGGGATCAGAATGTGAAAAAAAGTCCTGGGTGTTGCAGTGGTCATTTTATAAATGTGGTATTGAACAACTATAGCCATATACGGAAATGAAAAGCAAATCGAAAGCAACCTTGTTCCACCTTGTGGCAAACAGTAACAAATCCTAAAAAGCTGTAGCTTGTAAAAATTAGAATGGGAGTTATTGTCACTATTGTAGCGACTCACCGTCCAAGCAAGCGAACCGGCTCGGCGGTCGGGTCGTGCGTCGTTGGAGCGGCAAGGCCCAAGATGGTGTTGGGCCTTTGTCTTCCCCGAACGACAGGGAGGACCCGCGAACGGGAAAGGTTTGATGACGTAGCGTATACATCATTGCCGTTTGAGGTGGGCGGGAACAGTCCCTCTTAAAAGACCCGCACAATGGATGACAACGCAGCAGCCAACGCAGTGGCACTCAAGCTGCCCACCTTTTGGACGCTTCGTTCCAGCGTCTGGTTCGACCAGGCCAAAGCACAATTCCACCTTCGGCAGATCACCTCTGACTCCACTAAGTACTACCATGTGGTCAGCTCTCTGGGCCAGGGGACAGCCGCCCAGGTCGGAGACTTCATCCAGTCTCCTCTGGAGGAAGATAAGTACCCAGCTTTCAAAGACCTTCTGATTCGGACCTTCGGCCTCTCCCATCGCGAGCACGCCGCCTGCCTGCTTCAGCTCGACGGCCTGGGGGACAGATCCCCATCCTCCCTAATGAATGAGATGCTGGCATTGGCTGAGGGACACAAGCCCTGCCTAATGTTCGAACAGGCCTTCCTCGAACAACTACCTGATGACATTCACCTGCTGTTGGCCAATGCCGATTTCAGCAACGCACATGAGGTAGCTGCCCGGGCAGATGTCCTGTGGAAGGCCAAATGCGAGAGCGGTTCGTCCGTTTGCCAAATTGCCAGGCCGCGAGCCCAACGCCTGCCTAAACCAGTCCCAGCAACTGAGCGACCACACCCCAGAAACACAGATGATGACGATGGCGACCAGCTGTGTTTCTACCATCAGAGGTGGGGCGTGGAGGCCCGTCGATGCCGCCCACGCTGCAAGTCAGGGAAACGCCAGGGCCAGCTGCCACTGATGGCTACGACGGCTGGCCACCGACAAAGCCTCCTATTCGTTTGGGACAAGCAGTCCGGGCGGCATTTCCTCTTCGATACTGGAGCAGAGGTCAGTATTTTGCCCCCGACCGGCCGCGACACTCGTAACAGACAGCAAGGTCTGGTACTCAATGCCGCAAACGGCACAACGATACAAACTTTCGGTACCCGTACACTTCAATTACAATTCGGCAGCAGCCGTTTTACCTGGACCTTTACCCTTGCCACCGTCGCCCGACCACTCCCAGGAGACGATTTCCTTTGGGACCACAACCTGTTAGTCAACCTGCGAGGGAAGCGGCTAGTCCACTCCAGAACTTTCCAAACCTACCCCCGGGAGAAGCCAGCCTACCAGCCCTGCGCCTGGACTCCACTTCCCTGTTGGGCAACAAGTTCACAAGCTCCTAGCCGAATTTCCATCAGTTTTGGCACCTCAGTTAACAAATTCTATGCCCAAACAGGGGGTGTGGCACCACATCATTACCACAGGGCCACCCCTTCATGCCCAAGCATGGCAACTACCTCCAGACAAGCTCCGCCTGGCAAAGGAAGAGTTCCATTGCATGGAGGAGCTGGGGATCGTTCGCAGGTCAGACAGCCCCTGGGCCTCCCCCCTGCACATGGTCCCCAAAGCCACTGGCGGGTGGAGGCACTGCGGCGACTACCACAGGCTTAATGACGCCACCACCCTGGACCGCTACCCCATCCCTCACATCCAGGGCTTCGCAGCGAACCTACATGGGGCCCGCATCTTCTCCAAGGTGAACCTCATTTGGGGATACCACCAAATCCCGGTCCACCTGGATGACATCCCCAAAACTGCGATTGTCACCCCATTCAGCCTCTTCGAGTTCTTTCAAATGCCATTCGGCCTTAAGAATGCCGCGCAGACTTTCCAGCGGCTGATGGACGCAGTAGGCCGAGACTTGGACTTCGTGTTCATTTACTTAGATGACATACTAATCGCCAGCTGTGACCGCCAAGAACACCTTTCCCACCTCTGCCAACTGTATTCCCGTCTCCGTGATTTTGGCCTCACGATCAACCCGGCCAAGTGCCAATTCGGACTTGACTCTATCAATTTCCTTGGCCACAAGATCACCAGCGACGGAGCAACACCCCTACCCGCCAAGGTAGACGCCCCAACACGGTCAAAGGCCTACAGGAATTCTTGGGGATGGTCAACTTTTACCGTCAGTTCATCCCTGCAGCAGCCCGTATCATGCGCCCTTTGTTCTCGCTGATGGCTGGTAAGGGCAAGGACATCGCCTGGAACGACGAGGCTGCGGCTGCTTTCATTAAGGCCAAGGACGCCCTGGCAGATGCCACGATGCTTGTACACCCTAGGACAGAAGTCCCAACCGCCCTCACGGTGGACGCATCCAACACCGTGGTTGGTGGAGTAGTGGAACAACTAATCAAAAGCCGTTGGCAACCCTTGGCATTTTTCAGCAGGCACCTTAGACCACCCGAACTGAAATACAGCACTTTTGATCAGGAACTTCTAATGCTGTACCTGGCGGTCCGGCATTTCCGGTACTTTCTAGAAGGCAGGCCTTTCACCGCTTTCACTGACCATAAGCCTTTGTCCTTCGCCTTGTCCAAAGTCTCCGATGCCTAGTCAGCTTGACAGCAGAGACATTTGTCCTACATTTCCGAATTCACAATGGATATCCGACATGTCTCCGGAAAGGACAATGTCGTTGCTGACGTACTTTCAAGACCGACCATCCACAGCCTGTCCCTGGGTGTCGACTACACAGCCCTGGCTGACGCACAGCAAGCTGACGACAAGCTGCCCAGCTACAAAACCGCAGTCTCGGGCCTGCAGCTCCAAGATTTCTTAGTTGCTCCAGGTCAGCAGACCCTCCTTTGCGACATCGCAACAGGTCAACCCCGCCCTATAGTTCCTGCAGCCTGGCGGAAATGCGTTTTCAACTTGATACATGAGTTGGCGCACCCGTCCATTAGATCAACTGTCTGACTGGTTGCCAGCAAGTTCGTCTGGCATGGCCTGTGCAAACTGGTCAGTGAGTGGGCCAGGACTTGTCCGCACTGCCAGACATCGAAAATTCAACGACACACCAAGGTCCCCCCACAGCAGTTCGAGCCTACCCGTAGAAGGTTCGACCACATCCACGTCGACCTCATTGGTCCTCTGCCAGTTTCAAGAGGAGCCCGGTACCTCCTTACCATCATGGACCGGTTCACGAGGTGGCCAGAGGCAACCCCTCTATCTGGCATCACGACTGATTCCTGCGCCCGGGCGCTGCTCACAACTTGGATCTCACGTTTTGGTGTTCCAGCCCACATCACTTCAGACAGGGGTACCCAATTTACCTCCAGCCTCTGGTCTGCATTGACGAACATGCTGGGGACGCAGCTGCACACCACCACGGCCTACCACCCTCAATCAAACGGGTTAGTGGAACGTTTCCACCGCCATCTAAAATCAGCCTTGATGGCCCGCCTGAAGGGTCCTAACCTGGTCGATGAACTGCCTTGGGTCCTGCTCGGCAGACGCACTGCCCCCAAGGAAGACCTCCAAGCTTCGTCAGCTGAACTCGTGTATGGGGCGCCCCTGGTCGTCCCGGGGGATTTCATACCTGCCCTTCGGGACCAAGGGGAACAACACACGGCAGCCCTGCAAAGACTGTGTGAGAGGCTCGGCACCTTGGCACTGATTCCCTCTTCGCAGCATGGTCAAGCCCCATCCTGTGAGCCCAAGGAACTACGAGACTGTAAGTTTGTTTTCGTTCGCAGGGGCACACCTCGTGCACCGTTGCAACAACCATATGAGGGGCCATTCAGAGTCATCAGGAATAATGGGTCCACCTTTATTTTGGACATTGGGGGCAAGGAACAGGTCTTCACGATGGACCGCCTCAAACCAACCCATTTAGATCTATGACAACCGGTTGAGGTTCCAGCGCCGCGACGCAGAGGCCGACCCCCTAAGCAATAGCTAACACAGCCCGCGGACCTTGGGGACTGTATCACCAGTTCCGGGGGGTGGGGGGGGGGGGGTGTGTAGCAATTCACCGTCCGAGCAAGCGAACCGGCTCGGCGGTCGGGTCACGAGTTGTCAGAGCGGCGAGGCCCAAGATGGTGTTGGGCCTTCGTCTTCCCCGAGCGACAGGGAGAACCCACGCGCGGGAAAGGTTTGATGACGTAGCATATACGTCATTGCCGTTTGAAGTGGGCGGGAACAGTCTCTCTTAAAAGGCCAGCGCAAGGCAGGAAAATAAACCGGTTCTTGTTCTGAAACCCTTCGATTAGTGTCTTGTTTTCACATCGCGGTAGCAGCCGCTACACTATGATGTTAAAATGGTGAAGGAAATTATTGCTAATACAATGGCACATCAAACAACCAATTAATTTTCTGGATTCATTTTTCTGATATAATTTTCTGGATTCATTGACCTCTGAGATGAAGATGATTTTACATACATAATTACAGAATGCGTAGGGTTGTTACCCAGGAATGTAATTCTGCTTGATACATTTGAATGAAGAGTCTTGGATCTCCAATAATGCCTAGCAATCTTCTGGGCCCATGTCCAGTACGATCTGTGCCCTCAGTTCTCTGTCAGCATATTTAAAACAGAAACATTACAACAATGTTAACCCCACAGCTAGCCAGTGAAAAGAAACAGTTCCAAATGTTCCCCAGTGACAATCAAGGTTATGCTGGTGTGCATCCATAATCATCATTCTGTTTCAAGCAGTGGGCATGCAGGGGACACCTCTACCACGCGAATTACACAGTGACACCTTTTCAAGTTGATTACCAATTAAGCAGTCTAAAATACAACGAAAAAGTGGGTCTAAAGTGCGTAGCTAGGTGTAAAATACATCTTACATATTGTGGGAAAAGTAATATACTTTGTAAGTGAATGATGTGTTTTTTTTTCTTGCTTTCCCTGCTATATTCTCCAGGTACTGGGAACGTGATACAAAGAAAACTACAGCGGTTGCTATATTATGCACGGAGAAATCAAGTTTGAATTCATTTTTACTAAACAGCACTCTGCCAAAAAAAGCGAACGCGATAGTGTTGGCTGGCGGCTGATTGATGTAGAATTACATTGTTGAAATATTTTATAGGCCAATAAAATATTTCTAATTATATCAGATGATAGCAAAAATTACAGCAAATGCTTTGAACAAAATGAAGCCAACCAATTACAATGAACGCCTCTCCGGCTGAACCTCCCTATAAAAGTGCTGTTCTGTCGTGTGGTGACTGGGTTCCTCCGTCAACCTTCGAAGTAAGAATTTGGAACTAACATAACACATAATGTTGGGCGGGTGTGGGGAGTGATGCTTTTATATTTTTCTAAGGTATTGCAATAACTCGAAGCATCCGGGCTTGTAATCAATAGCACGATATTGTTTAGGATTTCAATCAATTTTATTTTATTGTAGCTGGTTTTTGCTTAATGCTATTTGAATGTCAGATTGAGTCTATATAATGTAAAATATTTTACCCTAACTATTGTGTGTTTAAGATAATTTAGTTCAAGTTTATCTGCATGTTGCCTTCTTCATATTGCAATGTGTGTGTGTGTGTGTGTTTCTTTTTACAGTTCCGAACAACTCTCGAGGTTTCTGCTATTGTCTCAACAGGTAAGCACTGGATACATTCCGTTAAGGAGGGTACTTAATGATGCAGGTTGGAATGCAGTTGACTCTTCTGTTAACCGAGACATTTTGGCAGCAGTTATTGGAGAGAATAATTGTGCAGTGTAGAGACGCAGGCTTGCGTGATACCGACATAGAACAGAAGCACGACTTATTTGTGGCAGCGTTTTTAATGAGAGTTCACACAGCAACAGGCCATTCGGCCAATCAATCCATACCAGCGCCTGTGCTTCGCTGAAGCCTCCTCCCGTTTTTCCTAATTTACATCGTTCAGCATATTCTTCTGTTCTTTTCCCCTTCATGTGTTTATTTTTTCCAGCCTCCCCTTATCCGTGGTCGGGAGTTCACCATTCTTGCCACTCTAAGGGCAAAAAGTTTCTTCTGAATTGCCTATTGAATTTCTTGGTGACTATATTGTATTGAGGTCTCTACTTGGAACCATTCTCCCCACATCCACCCTATCAAAACCCTTCTAATTTTATAAACCTTTATTAGGTCATTCTTCATTGGGCATTGGAGACGGTCCAAAAGAGACTTGCCAGACTAATTCCTTGGATGAAAGATTTGTCCTGTCAAGAACAGCTAAAACATTAGACCTGCATACTTGGGTGTTCAGAAGCATGAAGAGTGATTTTATTGAATCATTTAAGATCATCAGGGGACATGACAGGGCAGCTGTTGAAATGTTTCTACTAGTGGGAGAATTTGGAACGAAGGGACATAGTTACAAGATTAGGGGATGTTCATTTAAGACCTAAGAGTTTAGGAACTGCTTCTCACAGAGAGTGGTGATTCTTTGGCAATCTCCATTCCAGAGGGTTATGGAGGCCAGATCATTTGGGAGTGAGGTTATTTAAAAGGAAGATATTTGAAAGATATGGGAACTGAGGGCTATGGGGAACTGACACAGAAGAAGAGATCAGCCGTGATCATATCGAATGTTGGGGCAGGCTTGAGGGAGTGAGTAGCCTACTCCTGCTCCTGTTTTCTTGTGTTATTATGTTACGTTGTTCCGCTTTCTTGTTTCAAGGGAAAAGGTACCCTGATCTCAGTAGAAGGGAAAATACTGCAGTCTATTATTAAAGAAGTGGTAAGGGGGCATGTAGGAAATAATAACAGGACTGGGTTAATTTAACATAGGTTTATGAAGAGAAATTATGTTTGACAAATCTGTTGGATCTTTTTCAGTTTGTTACTAATAGGAGATAGGCAGGGGCTAATACTTGGGGACCAAATGGATATAGTGTATTTGAACTTTCAGAAGATTTTTGATCAGGTGCAATGTAAGAGATTAAAAAGCATCACAAGTGGTGTTTGTTAGTCTATAGGACAATATCATTTAGGATTCCATCAAACTTTTTCATTGCAATTTTGAAAATCTGAAATTCAAATAACATTGAGTTCATACAATGTAATATTTTTTCACCATAACTCCAATATGTTTAAGATCTTCCTATTCAAGTTTATCTGCATGTCCGTGACAGTTCACCTGTGTACAAGTCTCATCTCCTTACCTAAGAGAGAATGTGCTTTTGATAGGGATAAAGTAACAAAGTGACACACACAAAATTCTGGAGGAACTCAACAGGTCAGGCAGCATCTATGGAGGGAAATAAACAGTCGACGTTTCGGGTCGAGATCCTTCATCAAGACTGGAAAGAAAGAGGGCAGGAGCCAGAATAAGAAGGTCGGGGGAGGGGGAGGAGTACATGCAGGCAAGTGATAGGTGAGTTTAGGTGATAGGTGAGTCCAGGTGAGAGGGGGAAGGTAGGAGGGTGGGGGAGGGGGACAATTAAGAAGCTGAGAGGTGATAGGTAGAAGTGGCAAAGGGCTGAAGAAGAAGCAGTCTGGTAGGAGAGGGCAGTGGACCATGGAATAAAAGGAAGGAGGTGAGGAATAGATGGGCAGGTCATGAGGACGGGGGAAGGGATGGGCAGGTCATGAGAGCAGGGGAAGGGGAAAGAAAAGGAGAGAGGGGGCCTCAGGAGTGAGGGAAAACAAAGAAAGAAAAGGGGAAGAGTTACTGGAAGTCAGAGAAATCGATGTTGAGGCCATGTGGTTGGAGACTACCAGGGTGGAATATGAGGTGTTGATCCACCAACCTACGCTTGGCCGCAACATGGCAGTAGAGGAGGCCATGGATAGACATGTCGGTCTGGGAGTGGGATGTGGAATTGAAGTGGATGGCCACCAGTAGATCCCACCTCCAACCTACATCTGGCCTCAACATGGCAGTAGACTGGGAAACGGGAGGGAGCGGGGGTGGTTATTGTATTAGGGAAGGGGATTAAACAGATTAGGTTTGTAATCTTTAGAGTTTAGAAGAATGAGAGTAGATCTCACCTGGAGGGTTGGGGATCTTAGAATTCTCTACCTGAGAGGGTAATGGAAGCTTAGTCTCTATATTATGGGTTGATAGATCTCTGGATATTAAGGGAATCAATGGATATAGAGTTAATGCAAGAAAGTGGCACTGAGGTCAATGATTAGCCATGATCTCATTGAATATCAGAGTAGGCACAAGCGGTCAAATGGCCCAGCCCTGCTTCTTTTCCTTATGTGTTTTGTTTTTATCCTTCCTGATACGCACACTCCCACGTTTCAGGTACTGTACTTAGAAATTTTCCCTGTACCCTCTCCAGTGCCTCAATAAACTTTTTATAATATGGCAGTCAAATCTGTACTGAGGCTAGCTGGAATTCATCAGATCCTTTACATTCCTCCTTCTGTGATGCAGGATTCGAAGTACACTTTGACAGTAACTTTAGCTAGGGCCAGGGATGGGAAATGAGATGATGTGCAAGGCCAAGCCTCTTTGTACTCGTTCTTTTATTTGATGTTGAAGTTACCTCAGTTGGCATGACTAACCTTGACATGCAACAAGATGAAAGCAGTGTAAGTCTCTTTGACTAATATCCCACCTTGGTTTGACTGTAAATAGCTATCTGATGATCATATCAACCTTCAGAAAGGGGTAAATGGAAATCGCTGAAGTCTGCTCTTTCTATTTTTTACACAGTAAACCGCAAACATGAGTTCCGACGCAGATATGGCAGTTTTTGGGGAGGCAGCTACCTTTCTACGGAAAACAGAGAAAGAGCGAATTGCAGCACAGAATAAACCATTTGATGCTAAAACAGCCTGTTATGTCACTGACCCAAAGGAAGTGTACATTCCAGCCTCAATTAAGAGTAAGGAAGGTGACAAAGTCACTGTGGAAACTAAAAATAAAAAGGTTAGTAAAAGTAAATTGGATCAACAGTCAAGTGAGCTTGGGTGAGAAATATACCTGACACTGTAGGCCAGGCAGCATCCGTGGAGAAAAGCAGGCAGTCAACATTTCAGGTCAGCACCCTTCCTTCAGGCCTGAAGATAGGAAAAGGGGAGGCCAATATATAACAGGGAACAGCAGAGCAGTAATAAGTGGACAAAAGAGGGGAGGCGGGGTGGGCACAAGGTAGTGATAGGTTGATGCAGGTAAGAGAGTGATAGGCAGGTGTGGGGGAGGAGGGGAGAGCAGATCCACCAGGGGATGGGTCAAAGGTAAGGGGGGTAGACATAGGCTAGGAAAGGGAAGAAAAGAAGAGGCATGGTTGGGGGTGGTTGTGGGGATTACTTAAAATGGGAGCACCAAAATGTGGTTTCCTCTACACGGTGCTCCAAATGTGGCCTCCTTTACATTGGTGGGACCAAATGAAGACTAGGTGACCGTTTCACAGAACATCTGCGCTCTGTCCGTAACCGCGATCTGCATCTCCCCATTGCTAGTCACGTCAACTCCCCCTCCCACTCTATTCACTGATATGTCAGTCCTCGGCCTCCTCCACTGCCAAGAGAATTCCAAGCACAAACTGGAAGAACAGCACCTCATTTTCCGTCTTGGAACCTTGAAGCCTAATGGCATGAACATTGACTTCTTCTACTTAAAGTAATAGCCCCCCTTCCCCCCCCATACACCCCCAACCATGCCTCTTCTTTTCTTCCCTTTCCTAGCCTATCTCTCCTTTTTTCTATCCCCCCCACCTTTCTTCCTCCTTACCTTTGACCTATCCCCCGTGGATCTGCTCTCCCCTCCTCCACCGTACCTGCTTATCACTATCTCTTACCTGCATCTGCCAATCACCACCCCATGCCCACCCCACCTCCCCTCTTTTGTCCACCTATCACTGCTCTGCTTTTTTCTTCTATATATTGGGCTTCCCCTTTTCCTATCTTCAGTCCCGAAGAAGGGTCCTGAACCAAAACGTTGACTGCCTGCTTTTCTCCACGGATGCTGCCTGGCCTGCTGAGTTCCACCAGCATCATAGTGTTTTTCATCTAGATTCTAGCATCTGTAGCCCTTTTTTTTCTCTACCTGACACTATGGGGTATATGGGGAAAAAAGTAGATGCTAGAAATCTGAAAAAAAAAACCCAGAAAACGTTGGAAACACTTAACAGGTCAGGCAGCATCTGTGGAGAGAGAAACAGAATTAATGTTTCAAGTCAAAGACCCTAGGCCAGAACCAGGAAATGTATCAGTCCAAATGTCTTTTAAATGTTGTAATTGTACCCACAATTACCACTTCCTCCAATACCTCATCCCACATACCCATTACCAGTTGTGTGAAAAAGTTGCCCTTCAGGCCCCCTTTAAATCTCTCCCCACTCACATTAAAACTATGCCCTCCAGTTTTAGATTCCTCTGCCCTGGGAAAAAGACTATGACCATTCACCTTATCAATGCCCCTTATGATTTAATAAACTTCTATAAGGTCACCCCTCAGCCTCCTATGTTCCAGGGAAAAGAGACCCAGCCTATCCAGCCTCTCCTTATATCTCAAGCCCTCCAGTCCCAGTAACATCTTTGTGAATCTTTTCTGCACCCTTTCCAGCTTAATGACATCCTTCCTGTAGCTAGGTGACCAGAACTGCACACAATACACCTGGTGTGGTATTACCAATGTCTTGCACAACTGTAATATGATGTCCCAACTCTTGTGCTCAGTGCCCTGACTGATAAGGCAAGTGTGCCGAATGCTTTCTTCACCATCCTGTCTACTTGTGTTGCCACTTTCAGGGAACTATATGTACTTGTACTCCTGGGACACTCTGCCTTACGACACCCTCCAGGGCCCTGCCATTTACTGTGAAAGTCCTGCCCTGGTTTAACTTACCAAAATGCAACACTTTGCACTTGTCCATGTTAAATTCCATCTGCCTATTCTTGACCCACTTTCAATCCCCTTCCCTCACCATATTGTATTTTAAGGAACAGCGCACTAGAAACAAATTTCGGTTGAAGCAAAATTTCAGCAGGCTTTGAACAATTAATAGTTAAAATGTAAAAAGCTTTTTGAATGTAAAACCTTTTAAAAGGAACACTGAAGTGGTTTTCTCATCAATATATTGTTTCTGAATATTGATAGCAGTTAAGGAAGAATATTTTTAAAGCCAAATTGACCATATTTTTTCATTAACCTTTTTAGCTACCGCTTGCCTCTGAGGTGAGGTTGCATAAAGTTTCTAACTCCACTTTTGAGATGTTTTTGTCAGCCTACTCTGCTGTACAGTTTAATACCACTGGTGTTAAACTCTGAGAGGTTTGTGAGAGTTGTACTCTTCACTGACCTCCTTGGCATTTCTGTACTGCTAGGTGGGTCAAAACTTCCAAGGTCTGGAAGACTAAAGAATTATTTTCAGATATATGGGCTCCTTTTCATCAAAACTTTCAATCTTCCTGACCTATATCCCATGATGAGTTTACAAAACTTAAGTGCTCTGTTCACTTCCTCTATTCACTCGGCCCCAAAGACTACAAAGTCTGTAAAAATGATTTCATTAACTGCTTCTGCCTCCTCCACCATTGTTGAAAGCAGTATACATGCCGTCATCTTCTCAAGCCTCAATTAATTTAATGCCTTCCTTAATTCCCAACCAACTAGACGTTCCATAAATTAAGTGATGTAAAACTGTACCACACACACCATAAATCCCAATCTCCTCAGCGCATGTGAATTTATGATGTGTTAAATTTAAACTCCTTTCTTGCACCTTAATCCTACGTCAATCAGGCTGTGAAGATTTATCACAAGAGTACATTTTTAAGGCAAGATTAAAGGAGAAATGGAGTTTTATGGCACAGCCTAATTGTACTGAGTCATAAAAAATTTGCATTCTGTATTGAATTTGAACAGAAACCTGGAGGGCAAAAACACTTCCAAAAGAGTGCAATTTTGGAAACAATCTATGCCCAGGGTGGAAATGATGCCTTTGGTTATTTATCCAAGTATAATGTGCAATACTCTGTTTCTCTTGTGTTCACCACCAGATGCAGTGACATCTTGGGTATCTTGGAGGATAGTGGACATGAGGCACAGAAGCAAAACAGAAAATTCCGCTTACAGTCAGCATGTCAGGTGGTATCTATGGAAGGAAAAAAATGAGTTGACATTTTATGTCAAAGATCCTGATGAAATGTCCCTGACTTGAAATCTCAACTATATTTATCCTCCCTGTCTTGCTGAGTGTTTCTAGCATTTTCTGTTTTTATTTCTGATTTCCAGTACTTGAGGATTTTTCATATGGAATAGGATCACCCATAATCTTATTGAAGCTTCCACAGTCTACTGCTTCTTTTGCTTATATTCTTGTTATAACATAATGTTGTTGACTGTGTTCAACATTGCACAGTAATAGGCAATGGGAAGGTGCTGTAATTTGTCTCTATTGTGAATAATGCCAAGATATCATCTACTTTTACCATTACTGGAATCAGCCAGACATGATTTCACATTTCTTTATGCAGACAGTAACTGTCAAAGAGGACCAAGTCTTCCTAATGAATCCTCCAAAATTCGATAAAATCGAAGATATGGCCATGTTGACCCATCTGAATGAAGCATCTGTTCTGTTTAACCTCAAAGACCGTTATTCAGCCTGGATGATCTATGTATGTATGCTTGAGTCTATAATGTTTTTATTATTGATTTATTATTGTCACATACTGAGGTATAGTGAAAAACTTGTCTTGCATGCTGATTCCACAAGTCAATTCATCACAAAGTGCAGTTACATTGAGTTAGTACAGAGTGCATTGATGTAGTACAGGTAAAAACAACAACAGTACAGAGTAAAGTGTCACAGCTACAGAGAAAGTGCAGTGCAATAAGATGCAAGGTCTCAACAAGGTAGATCGTGAGGTCAGAGTCCATCTCATCGTACAAGGGAACTGCTCCATAGTCTTATCACAGTGGGGTAGAAGCTGTCCTTAAGCCTGGTGGTACGTGCCCTCAGGCTCCTGTATCTTCTACCTGATGGAAGAGGAGAGAAAAGAGAATGACCCAGGTGGGTGGGGTCTTTGATTATGCTGGCTGCTTCACCAAGACAGCAAGAGGTAAAGACAGAGTCCAAGGAGGCGAGGCTGGTTTCCCTATGCGGTGGGCTGTGTCCACAACTCTCTGCAACTTCTTGTGGTCCTGGGCAAAGCAGTTGCCGTACCAAGCCGTGATGTATCTAGATAAGATGCTTTCTATGGAGCATCGATAAAATTTTAATGCCAAATCAAAATAATGCAAGTAAGTGCATAAATTTTGTTCTGCAGACCTACTCTGGCCTTTTCTGTGTTACTGTAAACCCCTACAAGTGGCTGCCTGTGTACAATCCTGCCGTTATCAATGCTTATAGGGGAAAGAAACGTCAAGAGGCTCCTCCCCATATCTTTTCCATCTCTGACAATGCCTATCAGTTCATGTTAACAGGTAATAATGTATTCTTTTATGAAGTTTCTGAATTTACATAACTAGAGGCCTTAAATATTCACATTTTGTTCTTAAGACAAGTTTAGTTTCATTTTGTCCTTTTTATATCAATTTAATGTGATTGTTATTTCACAGATCGCGAAAACCAGTCTATTCTGATCACGTAAGAACTAATACCTTTAAAAACTATTTTATTTTTTCCAACCATAAATTATTGTGATTTATTTGGCTTCTAAATAATTTTATTCTCTGTATGCTTTGCACCCAAGTGGAGAATCTGGTGCCGGGAAGACTGTGAACACAAAACGTGTTATCCAGTACTTTGCATTAATTGCAGCCAGTGGTGATGCCCTCAAGAAAAAAGAGTCCAGGATACAGGTAAACGTCAAGTTAAGAAAATATATATATATATGGTGCTTATAGAGACAGAAGGGCAAAAGTAAATGAAATTTCAAACTGGAAATCTGAAATAGGTCCAGCAGCAATGAGCCAATGCAGGATCATCGACCTGAAACATCAACTTAGTTTCTCTTTGCACAGATGCTGCCTGACCTGCTGGGTATTTTCAGCATTTTCTGTGTACATCTGAGGGACAAAAAATAATTCATTTAATCTGATCATGGCTGATCTATAGCTATTTATCCACCTTTGATCTATATTCCTTGATACTTTTACTAACAAAAATAATCCATCATAGTTTTGAAAAATTCAGTTTAAACAATGCCTACATCTTTTGTTAGGACTATATTTCCAATTACCAATATCCCTTTTATTAACGAATGGGCTTCCTGATTTCCTTCTTAAAATGGCCAAACTCTAATTTTAGGATTACTTTTTGTTCAGTGCACCTTCCATCATTAATTCCCTTTGTTTATTTAAATGCTTGGATCTCCTCAGGCTTCCTAATGTGAAACTTACTTACTTTTTGTTACCTGTTGCTATGATAATGGTTGAAGATCTTTGCTTATACCTGCACGATTTTTAGGGAACATTAGAAGACCAAATCATCCAGGCTAATCCACTGCTTGAGGCTTTTGGTAATGCCAAGACAGTGAGAAACGATAACTCATCTCGATTTGTAAGTTCCCTTTATCATTATTTCTGTAATTGAAGTAAAATATTATAATCCATACATTGGCTGTTTACAACATTTCAATCAATATATGATGATATATCAATTTGTAGGAATATTTATAAAACTTATTTGAATGCTAATTGGACACTTAAGAAATGGAAATCAAGATTCAGCTATATAACTTTTCTCTTAACACCAAGGGTAAATTCATCAGAATCCACTTTGGAGCTACAGGGAAGCTGGCATCTGCTGATATTGAAACATGTAAGTATGTGCATATTTAGAATATTTATGTTCTGTACAAACAAAAATTATTTTTTGTTCAAAGCATGCAGTTACAACACTCAAATGTAAATGTACTCAACAGATCTGCTGGAAAAGTCACGTGTTGCCTTCCAGTTGAAAGCTGAAAGGAGCTACCATATCTTCTACCAGGTTACATCCAACAAGAGGCCAGAACTAATTGGTAATCTAAAATAGATTTTGGTATATCTAAATGAATAATTTGGCACTCGTGTGTCAGAATTTGTATAATATTTGAAGGTTGTTCAATTATCTGTAGAGATTTGTAAGAAACACATCTGAAATTCTTGATTTTCTTCCAAAAGAAATTTGTAACTAATTAATAAATCCTATTGATTCTTTTCACTTCAGAAATGTTGCTCATTACCAACAATCCCTATGACTTTCCACTCATTAGTCAGGGTGAGATTACTGTACCTAGTATCAATGATCAAGAGGAATTGATGGCTACTGATGTAAGTTAAGACACAAAAGCAATAATGAAATAACTGATTCAAAGGATGCTATAGCAATGAAAAACATTATTTCTATAATTCTATAGGAAGCCATTGATATCTTGGGCTTTACTTCTGAGGAAAAAGCATCTATATACAAACTCACTGGCGCAGTGATGCACCATGGTAACTTAAAGTTCAAGCAGAAGCAACGAGAAGAGCAGGCTGAACCTGATGGAACTGAAGGTAAAATATTGAAATGTTATTAAAAATCTTGTAGGAATGCTTCCTTTTCATGAACATTTCATTTTTAGTATTTTAACATTTACCTTTGTAAGTTTCCAGTATTTCTTAGCTAAGTTTGCCAGGTCAACTGTCACAGTGTAGTAGCAAGCTCAGTGTAGCACATGGAATAGATTTCAAAAGTCACAATACCAGCTCTATATCAATGGACCATGCACAATGCCACTGACAAATTGATTACGAGCTAAATGGAAAATTCTGTTGATTCTGTATACTTCATGAGTACTAATAAATTGCCCCTTGGTCTCCTGTCAACTTAGAGACAATTCACAAAGGTGACGTCAGGAAGTACAACTTCACATAAATGGTAATGGAAGACTGTTGAGGTTAGGTAATTTGAGAATTTGGAACTTGAAATTGATGGACTTTTGTTTGTCAATCCACTACCTTTGAGGCAATATAAAGTACAGGGTATATTAGAGGAGTGCAGGAATAGAGAAACCAGAGATGTGCAAAAATCTTTGAGAAAACAGTTGAAAAAATTAAATGGAATCCTGGTATTGACATAGGCGGTCATGGTATTAAACCATAGAAATTATGTTGAAACTTTTTATGTTGAGCACTCATACAGCTTGAACTAGAATATTGGGCACTGCAGTTTTGGAAGGATTTGCAGATTCTTTGAGAAGGTGTAAAATGATTTATTAGAACAGTTAAAAGGATGAGGTGTTTTAATTAGATAGATTGGCTAAAGAAACTGTGGTTGTTCTTCGAATAGAGAAAGTGTGAGGAGATTTGATGGAAGTGTTCAAACAGTCTTAACAAAGTAAACGGATATAAGTTGTTCCCGATGGTGCAAGGATTGAAAGACAAAGGATGCAGATTTAAGGAGAATGGAAAAAGAACTAAAGGAGATGAAAGGAGTATATTTCATTGAGTAACTATGACCTGGAATGTAAAAGCAGATTCAAATGTGGCTTTCAAAAAGGAATTAGTTAAGTGCTTGAAGAAAAAATAGTGGGTCCATGAGAAAAGAAATGGGGAATGAGATCACTTGCAGAAAGCTAGCATGAATGTGGTGGACCAAGTGGTCTTCTTCTCAGTTGTAGCATTTCTATGATTACAAGAAATGGAGAAGTAGGGAAATTAGTTAGAGATTAGTTATAATCTAAGTGAACATGGCAGAAAAGGATTGAGGGGTGGAATACATCATTTTGGCTTGTAAATCTTAAGTATTTCGATATTTCCTTATGACATAAGGGACCACTTGGCCCATCAAGTCCATGGCAGCTCACAGAGCAATTCCATTCCTTCACTAACTTTCCCTGTAACTTATTCTGCCTACATTCCCATCCACTCCTCCCACATTCTACCTCTTCGTTGCAATTTACAGTGACTAACCCACACATCTTTGGGATTTGAGAGGAAACCAGAAGACCCAGATGAAATCAACACTGTCACAAGGAGAAAGTGAAAACTCCATACAAACAGCACCGAGGTCAGGTTTAAACTCGGGTTGCTGGTGCTGTGAGGCAGCAACTCTGCTCTGCCACGAAAAAATATTATGAGAAGCTGGACATTGACAATCTCTTTCCACTAATGCTAAAAATATTTGGAAGGGAAGCAGAATTCGTGAATTATTTACCATCAAACTTACACTGAGTAGAATTCATATAAAGCATGGTATATTGCTGGTTTTGCCAGCTCCATTTATCTTTGAAAATACCAGCCTCAGCCTAAGTACAGTTTATCTATGGCAATGAATCCATTATTCAGTGATGCATAACATGTTTTTCTATTTTTACAGTGGCTGACAAGGTTGCTTACCTTATGGGACTGAATTCTGCAGACTTGTTAAAATCTTTATGCTTCCCACGAGTTAAAGTTGGCCATGAGTATGTAACCAAAGGGCAAACTGTACAACAGGTAACAACTATTATTTTGGCATGATGTAACATTGTGCTGATTTTTCTATTATTATTCTTGAAATTTGCTTTATCAGGCTACAATTTCTAAGACTCAAATGTGTTTCTTGGACTGATTCAGGTGAACAACTCAGTGGGTGCCCTGGCAAAAGCAGTGTACGAGAAGATGTTTTTATGGATGGTTGCTCGAATTAACCAGCAATTAGAAACAAAGCAGTCCCGGCAATATTTCATTGGTGTGCTGGATATTGCAGGCTTTGAAATCTTTGATGTGAGTCCAAATATTTCAGTTTCTAAATGAGTACATTTTGCTTTCTTGAGATTGCATGCTTTCATGAATAAATTTGATGAACTCCAGTTCAACAGCTTCGAACAGCTATGCATTAACTTCACGAATGAGAAACTGCAGCAGTTCTTCAACCACCACATGTTTGTTCTGGAACAAGAAGAATATAAAAAGGAAGGAATTGAATGGCAATTCATTGACTTTGGAATGGATTTGGCTGCTTGCATTGAACTCATTGAAAAGGTAGGGCATAACGGTATATCAGTTGGAACAGAAAATAACTTTAATATTGGTAAAATAAAAAGCAGAAAGGATTCTCACAAAGTGTTTTTATGTTGCAGCCCATGGGAATATTCTCAATCCTGGAAGAGGAGTGTATGTTCCCCAAGGCCTCAGACACTTCCTTCAAGAACAAACTTTATGATCAGCATCTTGGCAAGTCAAGCAACTTCCAGAAGCCCAAGCCCGCCAAAGGAAAAGCTGAAGCTCACTTCTCGCTGGTCCATTATGCTGGTACTGTGGACTACAACATTACTGGCTGGCTGGAAAAGAACAAGGACCCACTGAATGAAACCGTTGTTGGCTTATATCAGAAATCTTCAGTGAAACTTCTGTCAACTCTCTTTGTTTCTTATGCTGCTGAAGGTAAAGTATTTTAACTTAACAAGATATTTCTTGCTGAGAGGGAAGACAACATCAACATCTATTTTTAATTCTTTTTGACAGATGCTGCTGCCCCTAGGAAGGGTGGCAAGAAGAAAGGATCATCTTTCCAAACTGTGTCTGCACTCTTTAGGGTACATATTGACCTTTAATGCTTGTGCAATCAATAATATTTTATTAGCATAATAAAGCAAATTTAAGAAAATATACATATGTGCATTGCCTCATTCAAATAAGAACAAAAAATTTTGTTCTTTCTGGCTATTTGTGCTGAAATCACCTCTTTGGTATAAAACAGGAAAACCTAAATAAGCTGATGACCAATCTAAGAAGCACTCATCCACATTTTGTACGATGCATCATTCCCAATGAAACAAAGACTCCAGGTAAGAATGTTTTCATATGATTACAGATGCTACGTGACCTGCTGAGTTCTTCCAGCATTTTCTGCTTTTATTTACAGATAATTATGTCATTTATATATTATTGGCAAATGTGTATTGATTCAACTAATACAATGTTCATTGCATAGGTGAAATTGAAAACCAACTTGTCATTCATCAGTTGAGGTGCAACGGTGTGTTGGAAGGTATTCGAATCTGCAGAAAGGGATTCCCCAGCAGAATCCTATATGGTGACTTTAAACAAAGGTAACAATTTACAATATTAAGGTTAAGACATGAACTGATATGGTGACCTTATGAACGACCAAAGCATTTAAAGCCATTTAAATGCGTTCACTATTTCCAAGGAATATTTCATAAACAACGGTGAGTGGTCAGATAATTTGTTTTGGTGATGTTGGTTGCGTTATATATTAGTTAGCAACTCCCCTTGCATTTATCAAAGTGTCCCATCAGATGTTTCACCTCCACCTCTTTAATCTCTTCAGATACCAAACTAGTTTAGTGTCTCATCGAAAAGATGATGAGGTTGTGCAGCTTTTCCTTGGTACTGCACTGAGATTCCATCTGGCCACATGCTCAGTCATCTGCAGTGGATCTTGAACCCACAACCTGCTGATACAGAAGCAGGAATATCACCAATGAACCAAAGATGACACCCTTGTCAAATTAGATGGTTACTAGCAATTGTTAGTCTCTAACTCATACCTCTTATGCTACAATGAATTAATTGCCATCCTTAAAGAGATAACATATTTTTTTGAAACCACAGATACAAAATCTTAAATGCAAGTGCCATACCCGAAGGACAATTTATTGATAGCAGAAAGGCTTCTGAGAAATTGCTGAGCTCCATTGATGTGGACCATACACAGTATAAATTTGGCCATACTAAGGTAAACATCTACAATGCCCAATGATAGAAAGAGCAGTGACCCACTGATGATTGTCAAAGCTGACTTCTCCTTAATTCCATTAAAGGTCTTTTTCAAGGCTGGCCTCCTGGGTGCTCTTGAAGAAATGAGGGATGAAAAGTTAGCCCAAATCATCACACGTACACAAGCCATTTGCCGAGGATATCTAATGAGAGTAGAATTTAGGAACATGATAGAGAGAAGGTAAATGGAAATTTAATAGCATTTAGTGATGTCAACTTGGCCATATGGTAACAACAAGGTTTTCCTTTAACACAATTCGATAGGGACTCCATCTTCACTATCCAGTACAACATCCGTTCATTTATGAATGTGAAACACTGGCCATGGATGAAACTATACTTCAAGATCAAACCTCTGTTGAGGAGTGCAGAAACTGAAAAAGAAATGGCAAATATGAAAGTGGAGTTTGAAAAGATTAAAGAAGCACTAACCAAATCTGAAGCACAAAGGAAGCAATTGGAAGAGAAAATGGTTACCTTGCTTCAGGAAAAGAATGATTTACAGCTCCAAGTTCAGTCAGTAAGTAGTGAAAATAACTTGCATAAATGCCTGATTCTTTCTATAATTTGTCTTAAAAACATTGGTATTCCTGTTGAATAAAATGCATTTGCATTTGAGTGTTGGAGTCAGCTGAAGGATGACTCTACAAACCACACAAAGGATCTGCAGACAACATAAGGTGACAATCAAAATGTCACTGTGAACATCCTCCCATGAACAAAAGCATTAAACTGTTGAATTGTTAATGTAGATCTCAGCCAAAATTGCTGCCAATGTAAAAAATAGATATTTGTACAAGGGTATTGTTTGGTAATACAATCTAGATCTGCAGAGCCAATCCCTTTCAGAATGTAGGGGAGAACATTGAGAGAAGACAAATGAATGTTGTGCTGAATGCTGATAATTCAAGTTCCTGCAGTTTCAGAGTTAGTTTTCTTCTCATAATCTGCCACATGGGGGCTTTTAAGATGGGCTCGGATGGGCACATGAATGAGAGGAAAATAGAGGGATACAGGCATCCCGTAGGTAGGAGTGAATAGTTATGTCAGCACAACATTGTGGGCCGAAGGGCCTGTTCTGTGCTGTACTGTTCTATGTTCTATGTTAGGTATTTTGTATTCATTTATCTGCACAGGAGGGTAAAGGGTCATACATCACAGAAGCAGGCCCTTTGTCTTGTAGAGTCTGCACTGGCTATTGAACAACTATTTACACTAACCCTACACTGGTCTCACTTTATTCTCTTCACATTTCCATCTATTCCCCTCAGATTCTACCTCTCACCTACACACCAGGGGCAATTTACAGGGGCCCGTTAACCTACCAACTTGCACATCTTCAGGCTGAAGGGAGAATCTGCAGTACCCAAAAGAAAGCCACACGGTCACAGAGAGAACATGTAAACTCCGCAGAGGTAGCACCGGAGAACAGGATTGAGTTTGGGGTGTCAGAGCTGTGGGGCAGCAGCCACTGTACCATCCTGAAGTATTCTGACACAGCCCCTAAACCATTGCTAATAGTAAATTTTCTTCTGCATTTTAATAAATAGATCTCCAGCTTCATTGGGCTGGATTGTTCTTGATCCCATCCACTGTCACACTCAGCTGCAGAGCTCACCCCATGGCTACTCACAGTTGCCAAGTCATCTATGGGATCCATTTATACTGAGGGCCTTCACTCCATCACCCCTCTGTGAGGTGGAGGAGGCTGTGACTGGTGACCAAGCCTCAGGTGATGGACTGTAAGGCCCTGCCCCCAGTTGCATCCTGATGACTTTTGACAGGTGGCCACTGTCAAGGGCATTTTCACGATTTTTAAATGTTACCGATTAAATAAAAATACTTCAAAAAATAATTTAAGAATGAAAATATACTTAAAAATGCATTGAACTATGGTGGAATATAAATATAAAGGAAAATGAAGAAAAGAAGCAATATATTACCCATGTGTTTTGAACAATGGGGCTGTTGCCTGTATGACAGCAGTGGCTGGTGGACTGCTGTGGGGATAAATGCAAAGTATGTTTGGCCCCTCAGTGCAGCACAATCTGGAACCAATGCTGGACCCAGTGGTGGACGCTTTGGTGAGCTCAAAGTGGGAAGTCAGAAGTTGCATTCTGGATGTGATATTTTGTTGTAATTCAGAACGATCTCAGAGTGTTTTATACTGCTGACCTGCAAGCCAAGCTCTGCCTGAAATTACAATAACTAAGTTATAAATGAATAGTGATTGTTCTGAGCTTTGTTTATTTCAAACAACCAGATTTTTAATAATTTCAAACTATAATCTGGCAAAATGTTAAACATTTATAGGATGTACTGGGTTAGAATATAATGTAAAATTTAAGCCAGGGTGTGCAATGGCGCAGGAAGCAGAGATGCTGTCTCACAGCTCCAGCAACCTGCGTCGATCCAAACTTTCTGTGTGGAGATTGCATGTTCTCCCTGTGACCCTGTGGGTTTTTGCCAGGTGCTCTGCTTTCCTACCACATCCCAAAATTGTAGGGTCACATAGGTTAGTGGACAATTGTAAATTGCCCCTGATGTGTGAGTGGTAGAATCTGGGGGGTGGGAGCTATTGGGACTGTGGGGAAAATAAAAAAATGCCATTAATGTTAATTGCCACTGTAAATAGGATTTTTTTTGTTTTCTTTCTGGCGTAAACTCGAGATAAAGCATCTGACCAACACACAGAAAATCTCTCACACAATGATGTTGAGTAGGCAGGTGAACAGAACTAAAACTGATGTATAGCATCAGGTCAAGTATCTGAAGCTCATCTACTGAGGACTCACTTGTGGCTAGATGATTGCCTGTTGACTATCTGTGGGCATAGAGAAGAGCCATGAGGAACCTTTGTGGTGAAAATTACTCTAAGTTGGCTCATCCTGCGATAGAAGTTGAGAATCGATCTACCTTGTTGTTCACGATCTACCTTGTTGTGACCTCGCACCTTATTGCAGTACACTTTCTCTGTAGCTGTGACACTTTACTCTGTACTGTTAGTGTTTTTACCTGTACTACATCAATGCACTCTGTACTGACTCAATGTAACTGCACTGTGTAATGAATGACAAGCTTTTCACTGTACCTCGGTTCGAGTGACAATAATAAACCAATACTAAGAATCTTCTGTAGAATAGCTTGTAATGTAATGAGTTCAATAGGTTCATTGTACTCCAGCTCATTATTGAGGTTAGGTTAGGCAATCTGATGTACCATGGAATCCAGAAGGGTTAATATGTTACTGAGACCTTGACTATTTTCCACTTGACTTTGGCTAACTCTACAAGCTGGGGCCCCAATGGATAGATGTTGTTAGCTGAGTGAGCTACGTTTCCCCCTCTGGTAAATTACACAGTTTTAAGAGCTTGACCTCCACATCTGTCCTGCATACTCTTGGAGGTCTCCAATTATTGCTTCATTTATATTCCACTTAACCTTCTTGTTCTCAGGTATATGAGGTATGACCTTACAGGTAGAGAAGTGCGCTCAGTCTTAGGCAAATAGAAATTCTCTAAGTGCTGTAGCTTTCTCGAACAGTGGCAAGGGATTTCTGACATCTCTTAAAAACAAGTCATAAAGGTGTTGAAAGTTTTGCCAATATGCTGGTTGGTTTAAAAAAAGACATCTCTTTCATCCCCAAAAGGAGGCAGATGGCCTAGCAGATGCTGAAGAAAGGTGTGATCAACTCATCAAAAGCAAAATTCAATTGGAAGCAAAGGTTAAGGAATACAGTGAAAGACTGGAGGATGAAGAGGAAGTTAATGCAGAGCTAACAAGCAAGAAGAAAAAACTTGAAGACGAATGCTCCGAACTAAAGAAGGATATTGATGATCTGGAACTCACACTGGCTAAGGTTGAAAAGGAAAAACATGCCATTGAAAACAAGGTATTCATTTGCATTGGAACAAAATGACCTAATCTGTAGGACTTGATGGATAAAATTGCATGTTTAATTAACATCTAATGGTTTTTAACTGAAGGTTAAGAATCTTACAGAAGAAATGTCCTCCCTTGATGAGAGTATTGTCAAATTAACAAAGGAAAAGAAAGCCCTTCAAGAGGTTCATCAACAAACCTTAGATGATCTCCAGGCTGAAGAGGATAAAGTCAACACTTTAACCAAAACCAAAGCTAAATTGGAACAGCAAGTGGATGATGTCAGTGTTGCTGAGCACATAAATTTTAATAATCTAATTTTTGTCTTGATCACCATGATGATTTTTCCTGTTTATTGTAGCTTGAGGGTTCACTAGAACAAGAGAAAAAGCTTCGTGTGGACCTGGAAAGAGTTAGAAGGAAGCTTGAAGGGGATTTGAAGCTGATACAAGACTCATTAATGGATTTAGAAAATGACAAGCAGCAATTAGAAGAGAAATTGAAGAAGTAAGGAGTGCTTGAGCAAAAAAAAATGCAGATTCTGGAAATCAGAAATATAAAAAAGATGCTGGAAGTACTCAGTAAGTCAGGCAGTATCTGTGGTGAGAAAAACAGAGTCCATATTTTAGGTCAGACCCATCACCCCAATTAGAGAAATGAGGAAACAAGCATGTTTTAAGTTGCAGAGAAGGGGAGGTGGAGAACACGAGGGATTGTCTGTGATAGGGTGAGGGGCAATGTTATCAAGCTAACAATTAGTTTAAAAACCAGCACTTAGAGGTGGAAGAGGGAAAAAAGGGGAAAAGTTGAAACAAAGATACAGCCAGATCTGTGGAGAGACAATAAAGCTAAAACTGTAAAATTCAGAACTAAGTCCTGAGCAAAGATCAGGTGATGCTCCTTAAACTTCTGCTGGGCTTTGTCGAAGCAGCATAGGAGGCAGAAAGCATGGAGGTCAGAATGGGAGTTGGTTAGAAAATTTAAGAAACAGGTGATTGGAAGCTCAGGGTCAACACCTGCCCTTTTACTTCCTATAACACCATCGAGGGACTCAAATAGTCACCCCCCAACCCCCCACATGAGCTACAATTCACCTCTTCCAATTTAGCAAATTAATTCAGTGACCACGATGTGGTCTTCTCTACTTTGAAAAGATCAAACACAAAATGGGTACACAAGAGAGAATGCAGATGCTGGAAATTTGAAGCAAACACACAAAATGCTGGAGGAACTCAGCAGGTCAGGCAGCATCTATGGAGGGAAATGGACAGTCGATGTTTCGGGTTGAGACCCTTTTCCAGTCCTGAAGAAGATTTATTTTTTCTCTTTTCACCAATCGCCAGTTTTTAAAGTAATTGATTCCGTGACAACTCTGGAAAGGACCCTGTCAAGGACATTCACGCTGGTCACTCCATCCCTCCCCTTCTCTGCAACTTAAAACATGCTCATTTTCTCACTTTTCCAGTATTGATAAAGGATCTTTGACACAAAACATTGACTCTGTTTTACTTCCCATGGATGCTGCTTGACTTGCTGAGTGCTTCAAGAGTTTTTTTTTCATGAGTGATTTTGCTTTTGAAATGTGTTTGTGACCTGCATGTTATAATGTATTTTCATTACATGGTGCTACAGGAAGGATTTTGAAATAAGCCAGTATCAAAGTAAGATTGAAGATGAGCAGATTCTTGGAGTCCAACTGCAGAAGAAAATCAAGGAGCTTCAAGTATGTATAAATCAGAGATAACCAAATATATTTGGCTGTTTGGGATATAGAATGGTTAGAATTCATATAATGTCCACTACTCTGCAATCCAGGCCCGCATTGAGGAACTTGAAGAAGAAATTGAAGCTGAGCGCACAGCTCGTGCTAAGGCAGAGAAGCAGAGATCTGACTACTCCCGTGAGCTGGAGGAAATCAGTGAGCGACTGGAAGAAGCTGGTGGTGCAACCTCAGTCCAGATTGAAATGAACAAGAAACGAGAGGCAGAATTTCAGAAAATGCGCCGTGATCTGGAAGAATCAACGCTCCAGCATGAAGCCACAGCCGCTGCTCTTCGCAAGAAGCAGGCTGACAGTGTAGCAGAACTTGGGGAACATATCGACAACCTGCAACGTGTGAAGCAGAAACTTGAGAAGGAAAAGAGTGAGCTGAAGATGGAAATTGATGACCTTGCCAGCAACATGGAAGCAGTTTCGAAAACCAAGGTAAGTCACATTTTTGTTCCCCACTAATTATCATGGACAAAATTTAGCTTTATGCGTATTAAGCATATCCTTATAATAATTGTATTACAGAGCATTCTTGAAAAGAACTGCCGAACTCTTGAAGACCAATTGAATGAAACAAAGGCAAAGCATGAAGAACATATACGTTTAATGACTGACATGTCAACCCAACAAGTTCGTTTACAGACAGAAAATGGTATGCCTCTAGCTTTCAAATTTCCGTGTTAAAACTGGTATTTCTCTATTGACCTATTTTCAGTCTCAATATCACTAGCTTTGCCACAAGCCTCAGGTCAGATGTTTCACACATGGATTATGGATAGGCAGTTCCAAATTTAGAATGATTAATTTCCATTTGTGTTTCACTTGCTGTTATGAACTTATTAAGTTTAACCAGGAGCACTCCAGTAGTGGACTATGATGTTAAACTTTATTAGTAGTATGTTTTCCTAATAAATCTTCTGATTTAAGGGGAACTAAGTCACCTGCTTGAGGAAAAGGCTTCCCAAATTTCACAGCTCAATAGAGGGAAGCAAGCATTCACTCAGCAGATTGAGGAGCTGAAGAGACAATTGGAAGAAGAAACTAAGGTGAAAACTATATCTTCATTATATTATTTACTAGATGTTAAAACAGATCCCATAACTACTTTTCTTACAATATTCCACATGCTTGAATTTATACCAGTGATGATCCATTGGAATTGTTTTGTCACATTAGGTGACAGAGAGCTGATTATTGCATGGCCTATTTTTGCTTCAAGTGAAACTGTAATTATGCCTTTAAACCATAATTTTGCAACCAGTAATCTTTGAATAAAAATATTCCAGGCGAAAAGCGCCCTCGCCCATGCTCTTCAGTCATCTCGCCATGACTGTGATCTGCTCCGTGAGCAATATGAAGAGGAACAGGAGGCAAAGGCTGAGCTCCAGCGTGGAATGTCCAAGGCCAACAGCGAAGTGGCTCAGTGGAGAACAAAATATGAAACTGATGCAATCCAGCGCACAGAGGAACTGGAAGAGGCCAAGTATGTGCATTAAAGAAGACTAGTTTATACTTTCTATGGTTGAAATTTTAAATGTTTCGGTTATAGTTGAGAGAAAGTTGATTAGTCATTATTGTCTTCAGGAAGAAACTTGCACAACGACTGCAAGATGCTGAGGATCATATTGAAGCAGTGAATTCTAAATGTGCTTCATTGGAAAAGACAAAGCTGAGGTTGCAGGGCGAAGTGGAAGATTTGATGATAGATGTTGAAAGAGCAAATGCTGCTGCAGCTGCTCTTGATAAGAAACAGAGAAACTTTGACAAGGTACAGTTACAACAAATGTGTAATTAAGAGGCAGCTACATGTAACTTTAACCAATGACCTTACTGTGGATTAATGTGCAATCCAGGTTCTGGCAGAATGGAAACAGAAATATGAAGAATCCCAAACTGAGCTAGAATCAGCTCAGAAAGAATCCCGTTCTCTGAGTACTGAATTGTTCAAGATGAAGAATGTTTATGAGGAGACTTTAGACCATTTGGAAACTCTCAAACGAGAAAACAAGAATTTGCAGCGTAAGTTCCTAGAAGTGTTCATTTTCATAACTATATACACATAACTCTTAACTTATAAATTACCCCTGCTTATTTCAACAAACGATTGTTTCTTTAAACAGAGGAGATCTCCGATCTTACTGAACAAATTGGTGAGAATGGAAAAACAATCCATGAGCTGGAAAAGGCCAAAAAATTGGCTGAACAGGAAAAGTCTGATTTGCAGGCAGCATTGGAAGAGGCTGAGGTTTGACTTGGATTCATTGGTCTAGATATCGTTAGAACAGAACATGTTATGGCATGCACCTTTAGTTAGACCTATCTTACACTCTTAAGTTCACAGACTTGTACAGCACAATTTGTTTGATGTGCATGCTGATAATACCACGATGAGTATGACAGTGCATCTGAGAACTTAATGAACAGTGGGACCAGTAGTATTTCTCCTTATCCAATGAGATTTAAGGATCGATTAAACAAAAAATGGAAAAAGTGAAAAGGAAATTGGGCAAAATAGAGTTAAATCAAGGAACAAAAGAGGAATAAGGAAAGACAGAAAAACAAGAAAATTTTCTTTGTCATATTTCGCTCTTTCTAAGAACTACTTACATTCAGGAATGTGATTGAAAAGTCTTCATCTCAGTTTAGCCAGGAGGGTTGATGGCCATTGCATTAACAACTATTACATCAACAAAAAAATTGTGTGGCCAGACATGGCTTTCTTTCGAGGAGCTTAAATGTGGAAATCCATTAAGTTCTTTAAACTGATGGACAGGGTTAGAGTGAAATGCTATTTGTGCAAAGCAAGTGGCAGAGTAATGCAAATAGAACCGTAGGGTTTGGAGATTCAAAACCTACCATGTATACTGTAGGTCTACGAAGTTATTCTAACTGGCTCATGCCTTATTATCAGAATTCATTAGTCTGTCAGCTCAAAATTAGCAAGAATTTGCAGCAACCCTACCATTCTGATGAGCTACTAAATTTGATCCTTCCTTACTTACTGTGGCACAGAAGGAGGCCATTCAGCCCATTGGTTCCATGCTAGTTCCCAACAGAGCAATCCCATCCCTCCTCTTATCTCCATGTAGCCCTGTGATTTATTCTCTCTCAGTTGCCCATTAACTTCCTTCTGTTTTTCCATCACCTAATGGATAATTTGCAATAACCAATTAACCTGCCAGCACATCTTTGAAACGCTGGTGAAAACTGAAGCACTGGTTGATAATGCACATGGTCACAGGGAAACTGTGACCACATCGCACAGACAGCACCCAAAGTCAGGATTGAACCCAGGTTCCTTGAGCTGTGAGGCAGCAGCATTGACTGCTGCACCATCATGCCACGTGTTTCATCAGAATAGTGATTTGTGGACTAACTATTTGCATCTCTATCACAATGTTTAGGCTGTTTTCTAAAGTTCCATAATTGTTAGTGCATAGAAGCTGCTGTAACAAGACTGTTTGATTTTGTGTTCTATCATATATCTTAAGGCTTCTCTGGAACATGCAGACAGCAAGATCCTGCGTATTCAGCTTGAATTGACCCAGGTGAAATCAGAAGTTGACAGGCGGATTGCTGAGAAAGACGAAGAGATTGAACAAATAAAGAGAAACTATCAACGGGCAGTAGAAACTATGCAGACAGCTCTGGATGCTGAAATTAGAAGCAAAAATGATGCCCTGAGGCTCAAGAAAAAGATGGAGGGAGACATGAATGAAATGGAAATTCAGCTGAACCACGCAAATCGCCAGGCTGCGGAAGCTGTGAAGCATTCCCGAAACTTACAAGCCCAGCTGAAGGTGAGTGAAATTTTAGTTCATGCAGTAGTGCCAATGACACAAGCAGATTAATGGCTATGTGATTAAAGTCGTGCTTTTGTCAGTGCCTTCTTTGATGGATCCTAGAAGCAGTAAAATATATCTTTTTAACATTATTTATTTCATATAAGTCGAATATACCATTATGCATTATTACTATTGCATAGGTTCAAAAATTATTTCAATACTGACAAACTAGAAAGTTGTGTTATAAAAGTAACAAGTGCCAATCATGCTTAAGTGCACTATTGGTTGGAATTATGTTAACAATTAGTTAATGTCGATCAATAATTTGGTTTTAAGGAATGCCAGTTGCACCTTGATGAGGCTGTTAGATGCCAAGAAGAACTAAAGGAGCAGATGGCTATACTTGAAAGAAGGTGCAATTTGCAGCTTGCTGAAATTGAAGAGCTAAGAGCAGCCCTTGAACAAACAGAAAGAGCTCGCAAAGTGGCTGAGCAGGAACTGATTGATGCAAGTGAACGTGTGCAGCTCCTACATACTCAGGTAAGAAGAGGGCAACAATATTTCATACTCTTTGGGTGTGCAACACTGCAGTACATGAAATATAAAAACTACAATCAATTCTTCCACCAGAATACCAGCTTGATAAACACAAAGAAGAAACTTGAAATTGACATTAGCCATCTTCAAACTGAGGTTGAGGATGCAATTCAAGAATCAAGAAACGCAGAAGAGAAAGCAAAGAAAGCCATAACAGATGTAAGACTGTTGTTTCAATGTTATTAGTAATATGAAATACCTGCTAGTTTTCAAACACACCTTAGGAATTTCCTTTTCTGTATTGTAAGACAGTTATGACAATATTGTTTCATAATGTCATTGCAAGGCTGCTATGATGGCAGAAGAGTTGAAAAAGGAGCAGGATACTAGTGCTCACTTGGAAAGAATGAAAAAAAATCTGGAACAAACCGTAAAAGACCTGCAACTCCGTCTGGACGAGGCTGAGCAGCTAGCCATGAAAGGTGGAAGGAAACAGCTCCAGAAACTGGAGGCCAGGGTATGGATATTTGAGCAGTATACAGAATCAGAATCAGACTTTATTATTACTGACTCGTATGATGTGAAATTTCTTGTTTTGCAGCAGCAGTACAGTGCAAAGACATAAAATGACTGTAAATTTCAAAAATAAATAAATAGTGCAAAAATGGATATTTACTCACTTTTGTTTGCTATCAGCACCATCCTTAAGAATGATGAGATATTAAAGAGAAATTAACTTATAACTGAATATAAACATTTTCAGTTGGTTTAATGTTTTTATTTTCTTTGAAGGTACGTGAGCTCGAGAGTGAACTTGAAGCTGAGCAAAAGCGATGTGCGGAGGCAAATAAAGGCCTTCACAAGTTTGAAAGGAAGGTCAAGGAGCTGACCTACCAGGTAGGGAGATTTAAGCTGAATTGCTTTTTCATTCTTTAATTATATCCCTTTTTGCTCTGAAACTGTTGATTTGTATCTGGGATATGATTTTTGAAATGCTGGATATTCTTCATGAAAGTTTACCCAGTGTGGGTTAGAGATTATTTAACCACATCATTTGATCCAATTTTATTCTCAGTTGACATCCACAAATCCATACTTCCCAATGGTTGGCTTTAGACATTAATAGGAGTGAGAACCTTTGAATTTCCTTTCCCCTAGGTAAGGGCTACTGTGAGAAATTGTGGGGCTCCAACTTTGCTCAAGAGAAAATAGCTAAAAGGAGAGTAGAATGTAAAACCTTGTGCTCTCTTGATTGATAAACAGCAATTTCACTGAATAATCGACCTAAAAAAACCCTTAATTCGCATCTTTTACTTGTTTCTCATCAGTTTTGAACTTTCACTGCTTCCTTAGGCAGTTTGGAATGACCTGAACTCCCTATTACTATAATACTATTATTACTTATAATACTTATAATAGTATTATTACTTATAATACTATTCAAGTTATTATTCATGTATATCTCTTGAAAGCCTGTGATGGTTATTCAGACATAGAGTGTGTCTGGAAATAGGCTAACACTCAGAGGAGATTGTAATTCAGTTTTGGGATCTTTCTGCTTCATATCACAATAAAAAAAACTCACAGAGCAATCAATTGAACAACTATTAAATATGTTCAAATACTCATACTTCAAATGAGAATGATCTCATTCAGCCATCATCCACAAACATGCATCATCCATAGGAATAACTGGACTCTGAACCACAGTAGATGTACTAGCTCTCTAACACAAAAATGCAGAAGTCAATTGAATTGGTCATGTCATTCCCCTTGCTAAATCAACTAACTCAGGAGACAAAAACAGAAATGCTGGAAGAACTCAGCCAGTCAAGCAACATCTGTGGAAAGCAAAAACAGTCAATGTTTGGATTAGTGACCCTTCCTCAGAACTGAAGGGAGAGTGGAGTGTTTACAAAGCAGAACTAGGGGAGGAGTAAGGTGTAAGACAAAAGCCTATGTGGAAATAGGCTAACACTCAGAGGAGATTGTAATTCAGTTTTGGGATCTTTCTGCTTCATATCACAATAAAAAAAACTCACAGAGCAATCAAGTGAACAACTATTAATTATGTTTAACCTTGCAAAACAAATATGTATATATTCAATACTTAGGTGTTTATAAATTCTCTACACAGACTGAAGAAGATAGAAAGAATAACTTGAGACTTCAAGACTTGGTTAACAAACGCAACTTAAAGTTAAAAAACTATAAAAGGCAGTCTGAGGAGGCCGTAAGTTGTACTTATATTTTTCTTGTATTACTTTAAAATGTAAGCAATTAACAAAGGGCAGTATTAGTATAATGAGTGGTTGATGGTTGGCATGGATTCGATGGGTCAAAGGGCCTTTTGCCACGCTGTATCTTCTATGACTCTATGAATTTCGGATGTATGCCACACACTGACACTATAAAGTGTGTTTAGCATGATCAGCTAGGCCTTCATTTCTAGACAGAGTCACCTGACATGTAATCAGTTACTCTTGACTCTGAGAGAACAGCACAGATCACTCTTATCCCATTGCTATGCTGAAACTCTCCAACAAATTCCAGCCTGATAACTCAGTAGAAGCCAATACTGCATTGCTATAATCTGATTCTTGCCTATAATAGTGCTTGTAATATAACTGCACTAGAATGCTGAAGGTCAAAATATTACCCTCCTGCTCGTGCCAAACTGAAGTGATGTCAGATTACCTTCTTGAAATAATTACATGTACCCTGCTAAATACAGAAGTGGTTTGAATTATACTGTATAATCTTTGTCCCCAAAATGCTAAAAAAAAACCTCACAAAATATGCAGTAGAATTGCCTGTATTTTCTTCTTAAATTTATGTTGCTTGTTTGAATTTTTAAAAATGCTTTCACAGCCATAAATGCAATAGCCTGTCTTTAACAATTCTTTCCCCCTTCCTTTCAGGAGGAGCAAGCTAATGTCCACATATCCAAATTCAGGAAGGTACAGCATGAGCTGGAAGAGGCAGAGGAACGTGCAGATATCGCAGAGTCTCAAGTCAATAAACTCAGGGCTAAAAGTCGTGATTTTGTCAGCAAGGTAATGGGTGCATTGTAATTTTGCATAAAATGCATTGGTATATTGTACACTGATTAGTCAAAGATTTCAAATAATAGGAAAATCCATGATCAGATTTTACTCTAACAGGGCAGCTAATGGTTTCTACCATAAGGTAGATTTGGTCTATAGATTCACCTCAAAGTATCTTTGCTCACATGGTCACTCCAACTTGATAATGGCACAGAGAGAGGAACAGGGTATCTGGGATCTGAGGAAGCATAGCAATGAACTAGATCCTTAACCAATGATATTTAAGGATAAGTAAACAGACATATTAAAAACTGAGAAAATGGATTGAATTAATCCAATTAATTGGAAATAAAAAAGGAAAGATAGATTACGTTAAGGAAAAGACAAAGTAAAAGAAAGAAAAAAAATTGCCATTTGTAAGATCCCTCCCAAAATATTCAAGCCAGACAGAATGAGGCTTCATATTTATATTCATTAAGTTTGAATGTTATAGCAATCAATTGGCAGTAATTAACAAATGAAAGGATAATCATACGCTAATTACTAGCCCTAAGTATTGCACTAGGTTAGTCCACAAAGCCAGAAATTTCATGACCTTCAGTGCATGTTAATACTGAATCAATATGCAAAATGTAATTATCAGGAAATTAATGGTGTGGTGGCACTACTGAAGCAACAACCTTAGAAAAATTGAGTTTAATGTGATCCTGCTTCTTGCCAGAGGTGGTGTGAATGCATAGATCATAGCAAGCTTACATTTCTCTCATTCATTTTGGCAGCAAGTTATTGCCCACAGGTGTCAAAGTATAATTAATAGTTACAATATTTACCTTGATGTAACTATTTTATATAATTTTCTTTGCAGAAAGGACTAGAAAGTGAAGAGTGAACCCAATGTGGAAATTCATCAGTGATTACAAGAAATCAGCATAATGTGAATTTCTGTATCACTTAATGAAAAAAATAAAATCTTTGCAATCCATATAATTGTTTATCCACTTTACTTAATTTTCTAATTTGTAACTTACTTTATTGATCATCTAATATCAAGGAAAAATAGATTACTTCTGTTATTCCATTTCTCCTGAAAATGTAGCATAGATTTCTCATTGATCCTACAATACATTTGAAAAGTTTGCTATTCCTTACGTGTGCAACAGAGAAAATGAGATATGAGTAATATCGTTTATTCAAATTTGTGAAATAACTATAATTAGAGTTTTGTTAAAGAATAAATATGAATCCAGTTGTTGGAAATTGGTTGCATAACATCTATTAGCTTCTCAAGCACTAGCCAACCAAATGATGAATCAATCATGAAAGCAATTTTGGACTTTCTTTTCCATATATGTATATAATCCATCCATACAAAATCACAAAGTATAACAAGGAACAATTTTGTGTTCTGAAGATGGAATTCCAAAAGGTGCAAGAACACCTGGGACCTTGTAATTAACTTTTAAATTTTGGCAGCCTTCATGCTGCAGAACTGGAACACCCCCGAACACATTCCTGACTATGGATTGGGTAATGTAAGGCTGTGCAGATTTGAACCAATGGAGGCTTTAATCTAAAAACATATACAGTATGTTCCTGTCATAACCTTTTTTTCTAGGAATCCCACCTCATAATACAGAAGTAATATTCTACAAAGCATACAGAAATCATTTGCAAGGCATCAGGGCACATACAATATCAATCACTGTTAATCCTATGCGGTACATTAGGCACTCAAATATTCAGACTTTTCCTTTTTATTTTAAGGTGTATATACTGTCTCCATTAATTTAAATTTGCACCACCTTACATTCCGGAGTCCAAAATTACTTATTACACCTAGAACCAATTGCCACTAAATATAGCATGAACAATGTTGTAACATCAGTCAATTGCTTCTTGCCAGAGCTATCAAAGACAATGTAGAAACAAAGATGTATTACCCTATACAACTTTATTTAGCAACATTTCTATTTGCATAATTAACCTCTTTGCAAAAGTACTGTAAAATCTATCTGATTAAGATGAGGTCTCAAATAACTACAGGCAAAACAGTAGTTAAAGCATGTACTATGGTACCTCAGCAATTATAGTTAAGTGCTTTCAATTGCAGTAAAGCTAAGCTGCAAGTTATATTTTGTTTTAGCAGGTTACAATTACAATATCTACTCAAGATGTCACTGGAAAATTCATTGTTCCTGTCTAATACATAGGTGCAGAATAAGAACCTTGTCCTTCTAATACATTGGGTATTGGGCATTCCATAGGGATGCTTGGTTTTGTTGATGGGAAACTGTGAGCAAAGATTTCTTCATCTTCTTCAGTCATTTGTCTCAATCTATTGGTAAATTGGTTTATTATTGTCACATGTACAGAGGTACTGTGAAAAGCTTGTCTTGCATACCATTCATACAGATTAATTCATTACAACAGTGCATTGAGGTTGTACAAGGTAAACAACAGAGTGCAGAATGATGTGTAACAGCTACAGAGAAAGTGCAGTGCAGGCAGACAATAAGTTGCAAGGTCATAACAAGGTAGGAATCCTTGTGAGGTCAGGAATTCATCCTAACATACTACAGAACCATTCAATAGTCTTATAACAGTGGGGTAGAAGCTGTCCATAAATCCTGGTAGTATGTGCTTTCAGGCTTTGTATCTTCTGCCCGATGGGAGGGGAGAGAAGAGAGAATGTCTGAGGTGGGTGGGTCTTTGATCTTGTTAATTATTCAATGAAAATCCTGACTGAACATTTCAAATTTTATTCATAGAAAAACAGATGTTGCCATCTTTCTCAAAGAAATAAGCTGCATGCTTTATGTACTTATTGTGAATGAATGGTAGTTTCTTTAAAAAAAATGATTTTGATCCTGAATTAAACTTAAAGGCCATAATTATTTAAGTACCGATTCAAACTCAAAAATGGCAACATTCTAATTTATGACTCCTGTGGGACAGTGAAACTGAGAGGCATATCAGTTATAAATGTAAACATAGTAATACATGAGAACATTTAAGAGACTCTTAGATGGACACATGAATGATAGAAAAGTAGGGGGGCTATATGGGAGGGGAGGGTTAGATAGATCTTAGAGCAGGATAAAATGTTGGCACAACATTGCGGGCTGAAGAGCCTGTGCTGTGCTGTAGTGTTCTATGTTCTAACATGAGAAACAGAAGCAGGAATAGACCATTTGTCCCCTCATGCTTATTCCACCATCATATATGATCATGGCTGATCATTTACCTCAGTGACACTTTGCTATACCAATTCCATAAACCTTAATATCCAAAAATCCCTTCACTCCTGTCTTGACAATACTTAATGACTGAGCTTCCACAGTCCTCTTAGGTAGAGAACTCCAGGGATTCAGAACACATTAGGTAAAGAAGTTTCTTCTTAATTCTCCCCTGAAATGGCTGATCCCTTTTAATTCTGAGATTGTATTCCGGAAGTTTTGTTTTGTTGAAGAGCCTTCTCTTCTCTTCAACTTCTTTTCTCTTTGATGGGAGTTCTGTGAGACCATCCTTCACTACTCCCTCTCCATGATCTCTGTTGCTCTCTATCTTTTTGTGTTTTCTTCTTTGAAGATGCATGAAACATTAGCTTAATTTCCTTGCTCACCAGTATAATTTCTCCTGATTGTAAAGTTCTAGAATCATCAACTCAGTGTTACCAAAGGTCAGAGTCATCAGCAGGGTAAGAAAATTCCATTATAGTTAATTTCTCCACAACAGTCAAAACAAAACAAAACCAAGGTTGATAGGATTGCCATTTTAATTATTTGTACCACTCTTGTTCAGTCCTACTCGGCTCCTAGTGAAGGTCAATGGAAGTTGAGGGTACAAACTAGACACTTCATAGTCTGTTGGACTCAAAACTAAGTTGAAAAATCATAACCATGGCTTTCATTTTTTGTACATTCCTATTTACATCTCCTTTGCAATCATCTTTTATTTCTTTACTTGCCCTATTGACAATTGACATGCACCACCATCCCTGTTGTCATTTAGTTGGTCCTGCCTGCATCCTATCAAGCAGCTTTATTCCTCACCTCCTCCCTCCCCCCCCCCCCCCCCCACCAAATCTCTCCCTTGACATCTGTACCTGCATTAAAGCTATGCATCTCTAACTTTTGTCCTTGGCCTGAAATTTTAATGCTGTTTCTCTCTCGGTAGAATTATCCAATTAGTATTTTCAGCAATTTTGGTTTTCATTGTCACCAATGTTAGTGATTATGACTGTAAAGGAGTAGGTAACAATAGTTGAAAAAGAGTTACAGATCATCATGATCTAATGGACTGGAGGAACATGCCTGATGGGCTCATATTGTATTTTAGTTCATGTGGGGAACAATATAAAGACAATTGACATACACTATATGAATATGTAACATTCCTTTTTCTAAAATGCTATTTTCCTTGAATTTTGAAGATCAAATTGCAAAACTCTATCCATTAACATGAAAACTTTGAGCAAGTGGACATATATGTACTGTATTTAATTTCATTCAGTACCATGTTAAGGTGAGCATACAGAGCAAAATGGTATTCTGGAGACAACAACTAGAAGATGATATTGGATATGTAGCGATATCATGGAGGGTAATAATATCTTAGCACTTGGGGCAACATCTGTCTTTGAAAATCAAAGAAAATCAAAGAAAATCAAAGAAAAGGAAAAAAGTGTTAGGTCAAGCAGCATATGTGGAGGGAGAAACCAAGTTAACTATTCAGGTCAGTGAACCTTCATCAGAACTGGGAATATGAGAATATAAGTGGGTTTTAATTTTCAGAAAGGGAATTTCTATGAAAGGGTGCAGACCAAGGCACTCCAGATGACAGAATGTATTCAGAGCAATCTAGTTAATAGATGAATGTTGGCAGTTGGAGAGAGCAAAAAAATCCCCACGAAAGAACACACTGGAACTGTGGGATGCAGAGCAAAGTAGTTGCTGGAAATCTGAAACAAAAGAGATTTCTGGAAATAGCCAGCATACAGGCAGCATCTGTGGAGAGAGAAAAACCAAGTTAATGCAATAGGTGGATGATCCTGACACAGCCCAGTGCATCACGGACACCAGCCTTCCCTCCTTGGACTCTGTCTTTACCTCTCATTGTCTTGGTGAAGCAGCCAGCATAATCAAAGACCCCACCCACCCAGGAAATTCTCTCTTCTCTCCTCTTCCATCAGGTAGAAGATACAGGTGCCTGAGGGCACGTACCGCCAGACTTAAGGACAGCTTCTATCCCACTGTGATAAGACTATTGAATGGTTCCCTTATACAATGAGATGGACTATGACCTCACGATCTACCTTGTTGTGACCTTGCACCTTATTGCACTGCACTCTCTCTGTAGCTGTGACACTTTACTCTGTACTGCTACTGTTTTTACCTGTACTACATCAATGCACTTTGTACTAACTCAATGTAACTGCACTGTGTAATGAATTGACCTGTACGATCGGTTTGTAAGACAAGCTTTTCACTGTACCTCGGTACAAGTGACAATAATAAACCGATACCAATACCAACCTTGCATCAGAACTAGTCAGTTCTGACACAAACAGGAAAGGCTGGATATCTGAAATTATTAAATTCAATATTGAGTCTCAAAGACTGCAACGTGCCTGGACAGAAAATGAGTTACTGCTCCGGAAGCTTACATTGGACTTTGTAGGAACAGTGTAGGACCCAAAGATAGAGAGGTCAGAGAAATAGGAGACCATTCAACCCATCGAGTCCATGCTTGCTCTCAGATCAATCCCACCAATCCTATTCCCCATCTATCTCCCCGAAACCATTCTCCCTCGTGTGTCCAGCGCATTTTGTTTTTATTCCACTTGTGTTTTGACAGCACTTGGAATGTTTGTTGACAGCAAAATGGACTTGTTATTTTTTAAGGTGGGGATACAGATCTTTGAAGTTGATAGCATTGTAGGGGGAACAGCTGAATTTTGGCAGCAACTGGTATCTAAACTGGATGGTCCTCCGGGTTTGAGAAGTGTGAAAATAATCAATAGGTTTGGATTAACTGAAGATGCAAGATTTTGCTCACTAACAGGTTCCCGGTGTCCATCAGCATTGTGGATGGATCATAACTCTGCTCGGAGGATTACCTTGCCCTCTGTTCTAGGCTCTGCAATGAGATAGGCACTGTGGGGTTCCCTTTAACTACTGTGGAGATAATATTTATGTGAGCCTAGCCTGAAAAAATATTTTATTGGCAGACAGGGATAAACGGTCTATTTGCAGACCCACTGATTAGGGAAGAAATTAACTCACTGCTCTTCCAATGTCAGCAGTTGTAACTCTTCCCCAAAATCAGTGAAACCAGGCCGGTGGACACCTGCCTAGTACCGATCTAACACAGGAACTTGAAACTAAAATGTATGTCTGTTTTCTGCACTTCGAGTTTAGGTAAAAAGAATGACGACGCCAAAGCCAAAGATTTACATTCTGAATTTCATAATGCACCAGTTGTTCGCTCACATTGACATGGGTAGCCCTTCAAGGCTTTGATCTGGCCGATCCCGCATCTTAAGAAATATGAGATCTACTTTGGCAGAGAGATTTAATTTCAACTCGCCTGCTTCTCAAACACAAGATACCGGAGCAGAGCCCCTTGGTTAGTAGTCGATCTGTTGCTTGAATGACGGACAAAAGAAATGGTACATTGGGTCGGCAGATAACCCATCTCCACTTCGGTCTTTATTTCCTGCTAATTATTGAAGACAATTGTATTTTACTGGGCAATATGCCAATAAATGTGTTCTTTGCAATCTTACAATTAGAAACTACTCATCAAATTCATAATCATTTTATCCCCACTTCATCGTGTTCTATTTTTCTCTTAACTATTTACTTGAAATTAAAATCTCTTTAAGTGTGACCTTAATAAAAACTCACATCTGGTAGTGAGTCATATTGCATTCCCAGACAGCAACAACCTTTCAGCTCACTCCAACAACACCATTGCAAATGGATTAATTCCCGGACCTGTTATATATTTGCCCCACGTGAGTGACATCACGGCCATTCGCACAGCCGAATGCAGTAGCAATACACTAAGGCAGAATTAATCAGGGCCAGAAGGCAGGCTGCAGGAAAGCGAGCAGCCTGTTGTCTGAAACAGGTCCCTGCTACTTACCTTGTCTTTTAAGTTGCAATGGAAATTGATGCAGAAGGGCAAATATCCACATCGATCTTTAAAGCGGGATTCTGCAAAAGCAGCCCGCCCCGCGGCCGCCTAGTCTTCAGACTTTGCTTCCTAATAGACAACTTTGTCCTACTCTGAATTTTGGTTTCTTCACTGAAGTACTGAATGAGATACTGGAACTGGTTCTTGCTCTGAACCAGTTCTGGTGTTACCGTCAATATCTCAGTGGTTAGTCTCAGTGAACTCAATGCCTGGAATTCGCAGCGGACACATCCAAAAACCTTCAACATCCCAGTTTCCGTAGCGCTTTCCCGCGCTCTTTTTTTAAAAGCAAATTCTTTTAGGTAGACTTGTTGAAGTGGACGGAACTTATAATTGCAATCATTGCAGACTCCACTGAACATTTCTGTAATTTTGTCAATGTCTTATGCAATAAACTGTTTCCAAGTAACAAATCTGAAAGTGAAAAAAAGATTTCTTTGCAACGAAACTTAAAACACGTATAAGATTTCAAGAAATTGTGTAGATAATCCGGTACAAAATTACAACTCATGCTGTGTTTCTAAATCGAAACATAACAATGGCCGGGTATAATCCTACAGTTACTTTAAACCAAAATTTCACCTTGACAACCGACACTCTTGAATTTAGACTGCTAATCCTCATTTCCAGGCATCTTCAGTTACATTAAAATTTTCATGTACACAGCATCCTTTTCAACTAAATCTATGATTTTACAGCTATGACTGTATCATGCGCACCTTTTGAGGAGCTAAAGCTATACTAACTATGGATAGAACTAAATTACATTTGCAATTTTTAACAAATGGCAAGCTCATTCAGAAAGAAACGTTCGAGATACCTCTCCAACAAGTTAGTGCAAGCATCATTCACTGTTTTATATGACTGTCTCTGAGGGAGGGTGTTAGCCCGGTGCTTTGGTCTTTTCTTTTATGGCAGGGAATTCGATGCCTACGACATTAGTTACATATATTCATCCATTTCTACTAATTATAACCCTTCCCTGTGAAAATGATAGTTGACAACCTTTTCAGGTCAATAAATCGGTCCGATTGTATTTCCATATATGGAGAAGACAGCTGGTGAGCAGCCAACATTCTTCTTTTAAAAGCAAGTGTGGTGGGTGCACCGGGCATGCTCCAGTGAGCGGACGGCAAGGTAGGTTCTCATGGGCCCTCTCACTGTATTTGTTTAGAATGAACGGGATTACCTGATGTAAACATTAGAATTGCTAATGCTACTGGGGAAATAATAACATACCCTTGTTGTGTATGACAGCCCCGATCCTCGTCTACTTTTGACTGAACAAAACAAGACTTTAGATTTCCCCTCGAGAATTTCCGAGATGCTTTACGCGCCGGTTCCATTTATTTTCCTCTGGAGATGTCTCGCTTTGCTTGCAGGGGTGAATCACGAACAAACATATCGACAGTTAGCTCAGGTGGTACAGTTACCAACACTAGCGGTAGTACCGAAAAAACTAGTTGACAAGGTGAACCATACAATCCGCGCTGTTCGACCTGGACAGAAGTGGAGTCACTCGATATAACGCGGACTTTGATAGATCGCTCGGTAGATACTAGACAACCGTTTAATATCGTGATGAAAGGATTATCGAGGATGGGGAGTTTCCCGCGGTCGAAACGCACTAATTGGGGATCACACCACATCTCTAAAGATTTCGCGGCATCTGTTCTGAGCACGAAAGGGATCAATTTCGACAGCTATGATTCACGTAATTTGGTTAATGAAACTTACTGCCTTCTCTTTGGTTACAGCTTCTGGCTGCTTTGTAGGATTCACTGCTTCCAGTTACTTGTACAGAACAAGGTAATTATTACACCGTCTGTGCATGGGATGTTTAAGTAAAACAGAGGTTTACATATAAACCAAGGCATTTTAAAAAGGGCACTGATTGACAACATTCCACGTAACAGACGATGACTATAATTTGGCACTTTTATAAAAATATATATTCTGAAACGTTTCGTTATAAATGGTCTTGGTAGAATTATTCAACTTGTATAGTGCGACTGAACACTTAGAAGTATCCAAAAACTACGAAGATTTTCTTATAAGTATGGGTAGTTTCACACAACAGTTGAAAATGTGCTTGCTGTTAAATGCCCCTTGTAAGCTGGAGAAGCATTCTTGCTGGCACTCGTTGTCGTCAACCGCTACTTAAACAATTGTGTAATTGTAAGAAGAATGTACTGCTCTCACGGGTATCTGCACGTAACTCGAATATCCAGCATGATTCATGATGCAGGGCGATCGGCAGGTCCTGAACACCGGCGTCGCAAAGCCTTCCTGACTATTATTGGCAGATGTCTTGCGATGTAATGTGTACTCGGACAGTTGTTATTCAATTAAGTATTTCAAATGCTGCTCTATTCATAGATATCCTGACATATTATCTTAATGACAAGCTAAGTGGGACAGTGAGTCTTCAAACATTCTGTGCCCGATGTGTTTTTTAGAAATGTTCTGAGGGCAGATTTCGTCACGTAACGCGCATCAACCTCCTTTTCTCTGATACACTCGTTTTGCAGACTTTAAACTGGCGCCTGACTATCGATGCTCAGACGACGGATCCCAACTCAGCTGCCACGATGTGTTGGTGCCGCGCCGCCAGAGACCAGAGAAAACACAAACCGCTGGAGGAACTCAGCAGGTCAGGCAGCATCTGTGGTGGGGGAAATGCACAGTCGATATTCCAGGTCGAGACCCTTCATCTGGACCATTCAGCCCACATGAAGGATCTTGACCCGAAACGTCGACTGTGCATTGCCCTCCACAGATGCTGCCTGACCCACTGAGTTCCTCCAGCATTTTGTGATTTTGTTTGCTCCAGATTCCAAAATCTGTATGTGTATAAGGGGCATAGACAGGGGCGCGCAGTCTTTTTCGCCAGAGCTGGGAAATCAAGAACTAGAATGAGAGAGGAGAGATTTAATAGGAACCTGAGGAGCAACTTTTTCACCCGGAGTCTGGTCGGAATATGGAATGAAATGCCAGAGGAAGTGATTCAGGAAGGTCCATTAACAACATTTAGAAAGTACTTGGACAGGTATATGGATAGGAAAGGTTTAGGGGGATTTTGGCCAAACGCGGGCAAATGGGACTAGCTTAGATGAGAATCTTGGTCGGCCTGGACCAGTTGGGCCGAAGGTCCTGCTTCTGTGCTGTCTCACTCTATGCCTCTGTCTGCAGTCTCTCGTGTGTCTCTCAATTGTTAGTCTAGGCTAATATATGCAGTGTACATATTGAGTCATGTAACTTCAATCTGGAAATGAGAATGTAGGCACTGCTAATGTTATGTCATTAGAAGCACCATACGAAAAAGGCAGAATGTTTCGCCTTAACTCGTTGGTCTAGAACATCTCAAACCCAAAGCTCGATCCAGCATCGCCGGTCTCCCAAATCAAGACGTTGCTCCCTAAAACCCAACTTCAAGGATATAGTCAGTTACCTCAAAAACGTGGCTTTAACTTCACATGATCCAAGATCACAAAACTTGCAGGTGCTGGAAGTCTGAAATACGAATAGAAAATACTGGGAACACCACAAGGCCAGGCTGTGCGGTGGAAAGAGAAAAAGAGGTGATGTTTCAGGTCGGAGATCCTTCATCAGATCTGGCGGAAGTTATTCCACTTGAATCGTTATCTGCTTCTCTTTCCACATTTGCTGCCTGACCTGCTGAGTGCTCCCAGTATCTTTTTTTTTGTTCCATATACCAGCAACTGCAGTCTCTTGTGTCTCCATTTTGCCTTTAACCTCGCATGAAGTGGGGTCGACCGGAGATAATACGCCCTTTTGAGGTTTATTGGAATTGGCAGATAGGTTGACTCCACCACCGTGCATTTCACTTGGAACATGCTTCTTAACTGTGTCAGATTTTCCGAAGTGGGGGGCCAAGGAGTGACACAACGCCCGTCAGCTCTGTGTTAATACGCGGGTTAACGTGTCCAGATTGAAGTTAACGCTCGGCGTTTAGCAAAATACGGCTGAAGACCGCAACGCGGGAAGGACAAACGCGGGAACAAATTTTTATATTTCATTGATTCCTACCGGGTGCAAATTCGATAAGCAAATACTTTCAATCAACATCTTGAACACTTACATTCACGCTGTTTGGTTTCTACAGTAAGTTGCAACCATGAGTTCGGACGCTGAAATGGCCGTTTTCGGGGAGGCCGCAACATATCTGCGAAAGCCAGAGAAGGAAAGACTGGAAGCCCAGAATCGACCCTTCGAAGCTAAAACCGCGTGCTTCTGCTTCGACCCGAAGAATGAATTTACTAAAGGCACCATTAAGAGCAGAGAAGGCGGTAAAGTGGTTGTTGAAACCCAAGAGAAACAGGCATGTGGTTAAAAACAAATAAGTTAATTCTTGTTTGGATTTAGTGGGGGTGGGATCATAATTCGTTTTCAATTAAAACAATCTGTCGGTTATCTTGCAGACTGTGACTCTTAAAGAGGACCAAGTCTTCCCAATGAACCCTCCAAAATTCGATAAAATCGAAGACATGGCAATGATGACCCATCTGAGTGAGCCGGCAGTGCTGTTTAACCTCAAAGAGCGTTATGCAGCCTGGATGATCTACGTGAGTGAAGCTTCTTCTGAAAAAGTAAAAGTAGAAACAGTGCTTTATATTTTGCATAACTCTATAGCCTTTGCCTTCCCTGCCTTTAGACCTACTCCGGGTTGTTCTGTGTCACCGTGAACCCCTACAAGTGGTTGCCTGTGTACAACGCTGAAGTCGTGGTTGGCTACAGGGCAAGAAGCGTCAGGAAGCTCCTCCCCCACATCTTCTCCATCTCTGATAACGCCTATCAGTTCATGGCAACCGGTAACACGGCCACTTTCCAATTATTTTATTAAATCCTGTTAATGCATTAACATTTAGCTTTCAATTTCATTAAAAACTGTACCTTGGTACAAGTGACAATAATAAACCAATGCCAATACCAAAAACCCCTGTTATATTGAGCACCATCGTTTACATTTGGCTTTTCTGTTCACAGATCGTGAAAACCAGTCCATTCTCATCACGTAAGACTTTTGAGTTATCACATGTATATTTTACAGCTGAAAATATTTTTAAGGTGTTTTTAAAACCCTCTATGCTCCTTCCTACATCCAGCGGAGAATCCGGTGCCGGGAAGACAGTGAACACCAAACGTGTCATCCAGTACTTCGCATCAATTGCAGCCAGCGGTGATACTAAAGAAAAAGGAGCCCAGCGGCAGTTCGCTGAAGGTAAGTCAACGTGCTGTGTTGCGGAGAAAGGGTTAAGACATCTCGCAGAGAATTACACGGGAATCACACAGCTCGCAAGTCTGTCGTTGTACCTAACGATGGTGCCATTGGTGTTCCATTGTGTTGGTGGCCATGATCGCTCCTGCAGCAGATCTCATTCCCGCCAGCTAGCAACCTAACCGACTGTTGAGGTGGGCCTCTGCTTCAACTATCTCAGATTTTTTAGAAGAATCTTCCCACTAATCTAATGTGATTTTTTATCTTTCTCCCCTTTCAGCCTTGACGGTTCAAATGAGATTTGGACTTATTCCGGCCCATATTTTCCCGTAATCACCTTTGTTCTAAAGAAAGGCAGATGTGGTTTTAGTATTTCATACCAGCGAGGCATTATTGATTCGTTGTTTCTGCATCCGATGAAATAGCTGTCTCATTATTAATACTTGGCAATTATACTTCTAGGGAACTCTGGAGGATCAAATCATCCAGGCTAACCCTCTGCTGGAAGCTTTTGGTAATGCCAAGACAGTGAGAAACGACAACTCATCTCGCTTTGTAAGTGTGCGGCAATGCAAACAGAAAGTATTGACATCATTCCCAAATCACCGGCAGAGAATAAACTATAAAAACAACCAAACGAGTAAATAATACTTGATTGCCAAGCCACTGCTCAGTAATTTCTGCTAACCCATACTCTAACATTCTTATTTTAAGGGTAAATTCATTAGGATTCACTTTGGGACCACAGGAAAACTGGCCTCTGCTGACATTGAAACTTGTAAGTATTCAGCTGGTTCACAAGTACATAATAACATTTGAAACACCTGTGAGTTTATTAGAGCATTCCTGTTGATGAACTATTGTGTACCTAATGCAGATCTACTGGAGAAGTCCAGGGTGACATTCCAGCTGAAAGCTGAAAGAAGTTACCACATTTTCTATCAGGTTACATGCAATAAAAAACCAGAACTTATTGGTGAGAAATGATAGCATTAACTGTTTTAAAATTTACACCATATTTTATTGATTGTTATATATCAAATACATGTTATTATTTGAAATACATGCAATCTAAATCTACTATTTGATTTCAGAAATGTTGCTCATTACCAACAACCCCTACGACTTTCATTTTGTTAGCCAAGGTGAGGTTTCTGTGGCCAGTATTGATGATGGTGAGGAGCTGATGGCTACTGATGTAAGTTAGATCATTTTAGCTGTGAATTTAATATTCCACCATTTGCTAGCATGGGTATCGTGTCATTGGTTGCTCCTTTTGGTCTCTAGGAAGCCATTGACATTTTGGGCTTCACGGCTGAAGAGAAAGTAGCCATCTATAAACTCACTGGTGCAGTAATGCACTATGGTAATATGAAGTTCAAGCAGAAGCAACGAGAGGAACAAGCTGAGCCTGATGGCACAGAAGGTAAAATTAAAAGAATTTTGAAACACTCAGCAGGTCAGGCAGCATCTGTAGAAAGAGGAACAGATTCAACATTTCTGGTCTGACAAAAGGGGTTCTTGGATCTGAAACATTAACTCTGTTTCTCCTTCCACAGGTGTTGTCCAAACTACTAAATGTTTCCAGCATTTTTGCTCTTTATTTTAAAAGAAATTCATATGCTTATCAATTCTTGTTCCTCAAATTTTAGTCTTCATGTAGAATTCTTCATAATTCTTCATAAACGTGATGTTTGTCAGTATTTGGGCCAATTTAATTTAATGTATAATAGACTATACCTGTGCCCTCTGTTAGCAGGAGAAAACCTTTGATCTATCTGTACCTAGCGCATGCCATCACCTTTCACTGTGAGCTCCTTCAGCTGTCAGTGTACTATTTCTGCACAAATTCTGCTTGGTAATACCAAGAGTGTGCAAGAAAGATCCACAGGTAGTACCAGGGATGTTCGGAACATTGTAGTTCTTCTTAAGGTAGAGAAAATCAAGGGGGGTGGGGTGTATTTGAGAACGGTGTTCAAAGTCATGAAACATTTTAATAAAGTGAAAAAAGAAGTGTTTCTAGCGGCAGATAGCACATAATGAAAAATTGTAGATTTAAGGTAAATGAAAAAAGAATAATGTTAAATTAGGAAAGTTTGTTTTTGCACAAATTTACTGATCTGGAATGTGCTGCCTGAAGTATGATGGAAAATGATTTGTTAATAACTTTCAAAAGAGAGTAGCCTAAGTATATATAATTGAAATAGCCAGGTTGATGGGACAAATAACCTTCCTAAAATCATAGGGCCATTCTAATCTGTGCTGCAGTAGAAGTAAACTTGGGTCTTTGTGCCCATGCTTACTGACAAAATCATTAAAAATGTTACAATGCAGATGGATGACATTCATGCTCATCATGTCCATGTTGGTTGACAAAGAGCTACTGATCCTAATTTCACTTTCCAGCACTTGGTCCACAGCCCTGCAGGACATGGTTCTTCAAGTACACATCCAAGTACTTTTTAAATGCGATGCGAGTTTCTACTCCCAGTCAGGTGTTGAGTTGAACCCCACCCCTCCTTCTTCAAACCTCTGGGTAAAATAAATCCTCATCTCCCCTCTAATCCTTCTATTAATAGTCCCCTTGGTTTTTCATCCCTGTGCTAATGAAATAAGGCCTTTCCGTCTACTTTACCTAGTGTCCTCATAATGTTATGCACCTCAACTAAGTCTCCCCTCAGATCCCTCCATTCCAAAATAAACACCAAAATCCACTTTCATATTAGCTGCAATTTTCCATTCCTGCAACATCTTCATAAACCTCCTCTACATTCTGTTCAGTGCAATAGCATCTTTTTTGTAATGTGATGACTAGAACTATGCATATTACTTAAAATTTAGCTTAATTAAGATCGTACACAATTCTAGCATAACTTCCTTGCTTTAATATTCCATGCAGCATCTAATAAATGGAAGCATTCATATCTCTTTTTTAACCACTTTATTAACCAGACCTGCTACCTTTAAGAATCTATGGACACACTGTACAAACCAAAGTCCCTGTGACTCCCCCAGACCTCTCAGTATTCTCCCATTTATTGTATATTCCTTTGCTTTGTTGCCACTCTCCAAATACATTACCTAACTGGATTAAATTCCATTTGACACTGTTCTGCCCAAATGACCAGACCATCTGCAGCCTCTGGCTTTCCTCCTCACTGCTAACCATGCAGAACACCTTTGTATCCACTGCATGTTTCCTTATCATTCACCCTACATTTAAGTCTGAGTTATTAGTATTAAATTAAAGCTTTGCTCTCTGGCATCCATGGGGAATTAATATTAAATGTTGAAGAATAAAGGAAATAAAATACATATTCTATAGTATTCACCAATAAGCTAGTAATTGGCATTATCCAGCAAGTAAAATAAAAAGCATAAGCGATGCGTAGTGGCACAGGATGCCTTGGTACTCCCTTGGTGTTGCCCTGATGTCAGCCCGGGTGCCCACTCAGAGTTGGTCCGATGGTAACCCAAGTTCTCGCTTAATGCTGCTTCGGCATTGACCTGAGGTCTCCCTTGGCGCTGCCCTGATATTCACCAGGACATTCGCTTAGTGCTGCTCTGGATGTTTCCTCGGTGTTGCCTAATGTCAGTTTGGGCATTTCCTCAGTGCTGCCCCCAGTCCTGGTCCGGCTACTCCCTCAGTGCTGTCCCATTGTTGGTCCAGGTGCTGCCTCTCTGCTGCCCTCACTTGGACTGGGTGCTCCCTCTTTACTGTTGGTTACAGGAGGTGCCAGTTAGTGAAGTGCCGGATAACCGAGCTTTTACCGAATGTTACAGCAGACTAAGCACAGAGCCCTATGGAAACCTACTATTAATGGTCTTCCAGCTATAAAAACACCCATAAACCATTACTCTTTACTTCATGTCATTAACCTAAATTTGGATCCAATTTGCCACTTTGTCTTGCATCACATGGGCTTTTCCTTTTTTGACTATTCTGACATGTAGGGCCTTGTCAAAAATAAAAGCATTACCCTTATCAACCCTCTTGTTCCCTCCTTAAAAAATTCAATCATTAGTCAGACATGACTTTTCATTAACAAATCCACATTGGTCCTGATTAATGTGTGCTATTGTATATGAAGGTTTACGTGCTCCTTTCTGATAATTACCTTGTGGATGACTAATAATTTATAGTTAGACCCTCCACAATTTATTCCCTTACTTGTTTTACCAACATGGGATACACTTCTTCTGGGTAAAGCAACCATTCAGATTAAATACACTTCCCCGCTCTTGGTTTGTAGCCTTGCAGGAAATAACACATTGTGTTCATCGAGGTACTTTTTAAACGTGATGAGAGATTTTGCCTCCACCATCCTTTTAGGGCAGTGAATTTCAGTTCTCTCTGGTCTTCAATTGAAAATATTTGTCTTTACTTTTCTCCTTTCTATCAATTAGCCTGAATTAATGTCCCTTAGTTATTGATCTCTCTACTAAATAGGTCTTTCTTTTTCACATCAAATAATTTTGTACACCTCAATTAAATGTCCCTCTCATCAGCTCTTTTTCAAAGAAATAATTTCAGTTTACATCCTTGTATTTTTCCTCTGTAACCTATTTAGTGCTATCACATTCGTTCTGCAATATGTTGACCTGAATTTATGCAGTACACAGCAGTGTCTTATTAGTGGTTTGAACAGTTGTAGCATGCCCTCCCTATTCTTATATTTGATACCTAACCAGTAAAATATTCCAAATGTTATGTTTTGACTTACCTAGCTATTCTGATGCCTTCAGGGGTCCATGGCCTTGCAGTCCAAGATTCCTCTGTTCCTCCACTCCTCTTCTCATGCATCCTATCACATCATATGTGTTCCTATGCTCTTTTTGCCCTCACCAAGTGCAGTACCTCAGACCCTCTGGAATGAATTCCATTTGCACTTTGCTGCCAATCCATCAATGTCTGCAATCAATAGTTTTGTTCTCCAAAATGTCAACCATACAGACAAGTTTTGCACTACCATTAACACTCCTGATTCAGACTGAGTTGCAAAGTTTTGGTCAACACCTTTGTCTTTCTTTTAATCATCAGCACAAGTGTAGCACAATTTAAAGACAAAAAATATCATAAATGTTCAGAAAATGAGGCTGTATTTGTGAAGAGGCAGACAGGATTAACATTTTGGATTTTAACATTAATTGCTTCTCGCTCCACAGCTGATGCCTGACTTGTTGATCATTTCCAGTATCTTCCGTTTTTATTTCACATTTCCAGCAGCTGTAATGTTTTATTTTCATACTACCATCTTGGCTACCTTCTAGTATTCCAGTATTTTGTCTATAAGCCAGAGATGTTCCTTTTGTGTTGTAACATCCTCAGATTATGACTGAAATATTTTTTGTCTATTTAGTGGCTGACAAGGCAGCTTACCTGATGGGTCTCAATTCTGCTGAGTTGCTCAAATCTTTGTGTTACCCACGAGTAAAAGTTGGCAATGAATACGTGACAAAGGGTCAGACCGTACAGCAGGTATTTATTCACTCCTGATCCTAAAGTGAAATTCTTTTAAAATTGGTAAGACTTAAATAAAACTGTTGGTGCATATTCTCCATCTAATATATACATTATCTTAATAGGTGACCAATGCTGTTGGTGCCCTTGCAAAATCAGTCTATGAGAAAATGTTCTTGTGGATGGTGCTCCGTATCAATCAACAACTGGACACAAAGCAACCCAGGCAATATTTTATTGGTGTGCTGGATATTGCCGGCTTTGAAATTTTTGATGTAAGAGATAAAACAATTATCAGAACATCTAACCTTCTCTATCTATATGATAACAATTATCTTTTGTGATGGGGAGACAAGATTTAAATAATTTTCATTTTACTGTAAAGCATCCACCTTTTTTTTATATAAAAAGAACTTTTCATTATGTCTGCATTTATGATAAAATCTTCTCAAGTGAGCATGAATATAATTACTCTGGAATTATATTCTCCTGCCACGAGGGGCATTTCAGTTTCTCCACTAGGAGTTCGCCATGCTGTTTGTGAATAATTGGTGTTAACCCTGGTTCAGTGGCTCCTTTCATGTTTCTAAAGCAGAAAATTATTGGTTCTATTCCATGGTGTTCAGCAGACAGTCCAGCTGGACACTTCAGTGGAGTGCTATGTTGTTGGAGGCGGTGAAATTGAGATGGGATATTAGATGCCAAATCCATCTATCCATCCAGGTGGATGCAAAAGATCCCATTACACGATTAAAGGAAGATGAGGGGATTTTTCCAATGACTGAAGGATGATATCAATTAAATCACAGAACCAGATTATCTAGTCATTGCTGTTTGTTGACCTTGTTCAAAGTCTGCCTTCTTTTCGGCATTACATCAGTAATCACATTCAACTTCATGGACTTAATGTTCTATGGAACCATCAGAAGATTAAGAAATTTACGATTCAATACAAGACTTCATTTACATGTCAGCAAATTTATATTGCTGTCTTATTATAAAAGTGTCCATAACTTTCAATGACAAAAGTTGATGGGTTCATCAAAGGTGATGTTTCTAAGACAAGCAAACTTCTGTTAAAATGAGTTTAGAGGCTAAGGGATAGTTATAATCCAAGTTCAGATGTAATTCAATTTACATTATTTTACTAACTTTACATCCATTATAAGTTTATTTGTTGATAATAATGTTGGAATTCTCACCCAGTAATTGCGCCCACCTGCTGGTGGTGGTATTGTACGATCTTGAGGATGCAATTGCAGAATGCTATACTCACATGGGAAATTTCCACAATAAGAGTGCATTTGAAATGGGAAAAAAAAATAACAGGACTTATTTTTAATATATTACAGATGGATAGAGATGATGTTTGCCTTCTTTATAAATTTAGTTTAACAACCTGAAAAAAATAGTTATTTATTGAAACTATATTTTATGTGTTCAGTTCAACAGCTTTGAGCAGTTATGTATCAACTTCACTAATGAGAAACTACAGCAGTTCTTCAACCACCACATGTTTGTTCTGGAACAAGAGGAGTACAAAGAAGGAAGGAATTGAATGGGAATTCATTGACTTTGGGATGGATCTGGCAGCTTGCATTGAACTCATTGAGAAGGTAAGAAAGTCAAGGTGCATTGTAGCTACAATTTAATGCTAATAATTGGCACGATGTGGCACAGATTTTTTTCTGGAAAGTGCTGGCACATCTGTGTGGAACTGCCATTGTTTCTCAGCAGAAGTGCTGGTAAATTTAAATTCTTGTGGCAAACCCTGTAATCCCAAACTTGCTGTCTAAACTCGGCCAGACATTTCCCAGCGAGAGTTCAATCCCAGCAGTGGAGCTGAAGTTTGCTGAGTTGCACTGAGAAATCTATGTTAGCACCCTCTCCCGGGCAACCTCTCCAGCATCAAGATTCTTGTTATTCTCAGTTGATTATACAGTGATAGAGTTGTACAGCACAGAAACAGGCCCTTTGGCCCACCATATCCATGCTTACCTTGTTGTCCATCTACACTAATCCCATTTGCCTGCATTAAGACTGTATCCTTCCAGCTGTTGCCTATTTAAGTGTGTGTCTAAATTTCTCTTAAATGTAGTAGTTGTGTCTCATTCCACCATCTCCTCTGGCAGCGCATTCCAGCTTTCAATCACCCACTGTGTAAAAAAGTCACCCCTAAGGTCTCGATAAAATCTCCTACCTCTCACCTTAAACTTTTTCTTACTTTTGATACCCCTATCATGGGACTCTGTCGGGCTAGCATGTCGGACACACGCCCTATGCCATACTTCTGAAACAGACACTCTATTCTGAGCTCTGTCATGGCAAGAGCTTACTAGGTGATCAGAGAAAAATATTCAAGTATGTGTTCAAAGCTTCACTGAAGAATTGCAATGCCCCCACTGGCTCCTGGGAACCTCTGGCCCAGGGCAGCTCAAAGTGGAGAAGGAGCATTAGGGATGATATTGAGTACTGTGAGGCCATGCATTGGGAGCACACAGAATCCCGACATAAAGTGGTGGAGGGAGTGCTCCACCTCACTAACTACTCACCCACCTGTCCAGTCAGCCACCTCCTGCCCTGTCTGTGGAAGATTCAATGGTTCCCACATTAGTCTCATCAGACACCTCAGAATCCACAAAACCAAATCGTCCTCAATTCTGAGGGACTATATAAGGAGGAGAAGAAGAAGTGACTCCTAGATCAAGTGAAAGTTATTTCAAAAGTTTTAATTTCCTTTATTTTTAATAATTCTTAGTTATTTCTAACCCTAATAAACCCTGCATGTTTGACATCTAGCAAGATTGGAAGAAGGGCTTTGCCAAATGTCAAAGGCTTCCAAGGTTTGTTCTGACCTGCCCACTTCACTCCATTATGTTCAAGGCCTTTCAGGTGTTTAAGATTCTGTTGCTTGATGCTGGGATCTCCTGGTTAAGCTAGGCCAATCTTCTGCATATGGATGAGGTAAATTCAGGAAGGTAAATATGGTAAGGAATGGGCACAAGGCAGTAAAATCTGGGCCAAACATGTTTGTAACTGCCTTACATGCTTGTAATTTAATGAATTTTTATTTTAATAAATGCTAATTTTAATCAACAGCCCATGGGGATCTTCTCAATCCTGGAAGAGGAGTGTATGTTCCCCAAGGCCTCAGACATTACTTTCAAGAATAAACTGTATGACCAGCATCTTGGAAAGTCAAGCAACTTCCAGAAGCCCAGGCCTGCCAAAGGAAAGGCTGAAGCTCACTTCGCTTTGATTCACTATGCTGGCACTGTGGATTATAATGTCAATGGATGGTTGGAAAAGAACAAAGACCCACTCAATGAAACAGTTATCACACTGTACCAGAAGGCTTCACTGAAACTTCTGCAAACACTTTACAGTGGCCATAGCGCAGAAGGTATGATCTGAACAGTTCACAACCATTTTATTGATTTGAAGACTATCTTGACAAATTGATATTATTTTTCCATCATTTTTCAATTACTTATTTCTGAAAATGCTCTTTGCAGCTGAAGCTGGTGGCAAGAAAGGGAAAAAGAAAGGTGCATCTTTCCAAACTGTATCTGCTCTTTTCAGGGTATGTTTATTTATATGTCAGGATTCTGTGTTTTGGTTATGGGTAAAAGGTACATAAATTCAAGAGTTTTGCTTTGTTAACCAAAAGACTGAGATTAAGTTTTGCTGTAAGAAATATTTTAAACAATCTCAAGCTTTTTATTTTATACTGTACTAACATTGAAACACTGATTGGAATGTCCATTAATTTATGAAGAGTACAGCACAATATAATAAACAATCATAAAAATGCTAGAAAAGTGTTGAAGTTGTATTCTCATCTACAGGAAAACCTGAACAAACTAATGACTAACTTAAGGTCCACTCACCCACATTTTGTGCGATGTATAATTCCCAACGAAACAAAGACACCAGGTAACAGAAATAGATTCTTTTAATATTTCCAAGAAAAACATAACTTGTAGTAAAATGCAGTGTTTCTCTTATCTTTCCATGATCTTTTTTGTGCTCAGTAATGAAGTCCAAATCAGTTTAATTTTGTTAAGCTAAATATCTGACTAAGTCATAGGAAATTTAATATTTTTAAGAAGCCAATTTTTTAAAATAATTTTTGCATATCCTAGGTGTCATGGATAATCACCTAGTCATGCATCAGCTCAGATGCAATGGTGTGCTGGAAGGAATTAGAATTTGCAGAAAGGGATTTCCAAGCAGAATCCTCTATGGTGACTTTAAGCAAAGGTGAGGAGTTTTGCTTTAATGAAATACAGAATTATCAAACATTGCAAGTATTAAATTAATAAAATTATTCAAAAGAAAATTAGCTTAAAATTTCTCCTTTTAAAATGTTCAAATATTAAACTGAACAGATATAGGATTCTGAATGCAAGTGCAATCCCCGAAGGACAGTTTATTGATAGTAAGAAGGCATCTGAAAAACTCTTGGATTCCATCGATGTTGATCGCACACAATATAGGTTTGGTCATACCAAGGTAAGATGCTATATACAATGATCTTCCATCTACTATAAGGTTAGAAGTGGGAAATGATTTCTGATGATGCACAATGTTCAATTCCGTTTTCAGTTGCTCAGAAAATGATGCAACTCACACCTACATATGGCAAGAACTTGGCAACATTCAGGCATGCGAAACAACTGCATTCATACCAAATAAGTGCCTAGCAATGACCATCTCTTTTCCATGACATATAGTGACATTACCAATGGAAGTTTGCTGGGGTATAAAATTAAAACCCCAACCTGACCATAGTCAATCCAAACCGCACATGAGCCTGAGTACTTAAGGTTCTTACTAAGCATAAATGAATCTGATCCAATCATCAATGTCAAACAGTTTATTCATACGTGGTGATTGTAAGTAAATTATCCTGATCAAGATATGCCCTGCTATAGCCCAAACAGACTCAAATTCGAATATCCCTGTTATTTTATAATGAGTAAAGTGAGAACTGATTACAATCTGAAGTTATTCATTCCACTGAAGGTATTTTTCAAAGCTGGCCTCCTGGGTGCTCTTGAAGAGATGAGAGATGAAAGATTGGCTCTACTTATGACCCGTATACAAGCTGTCAGCCGCGGATATCTCATGAGAGTTGAATTCAGGCGGATGATGGAGAGAAGGTAAAATGAATGTACCTACATTCTGACGTGCTTTGTTTTAAGGAATGTTCCATATGCCTTGCCATTGGTTGTGCAATTGACTTTGCATTTGTTTCTTCTAGGGAGTCAATCTTTACTGTGCAGTACAACATCCGTGCATTCATGAATGTCAAGCATTGGCCATGGATGAAACTCTTCTTCAAGATCAAACCTCTTCTTAAGAGCGCTGAATCTGAAAAGGAAATGCAGACCATGAAAGAAGAGTTTGAGAAAACTAAGGAGTTGCTAGCCAAATCTGAAGCACGGAGGAAAGAACTAGAGGAGAAAATGGTATCTCTGATACAGGAAAAGAATGACCTGGCTCTTCAAGTACAGGCGGTATGTTTTCTTGATTAAATTATTGTAAATATTTTCACATTCATCAACAATATGTTTGGTAAAATAATTCAGTCTTTAATAGTTCTTACTTGTTGAATTTAATGAGTACTATTCATTATTGTAATTTTGCACTTATTGAGAAGGTGATCAAATATATTTGCCTTGTTGTCACACAAATGAACCATCACCTTTATTTTGCACTGACCAATTTCCTTAATAGTTTGAGAAGAATATTCCACTTTTCACATCAGTCATTCATATAAAACCTTTGGGAGATATTTTTAATCTCTGTCAAGCCAAGAGAAATTCTGTGTGAGGCTTGGAGAAGTGATCAAGACAGCTAATATATTTCACATAGAAGCCATAAAGATGGTAAAATGAGGGTAATTTTATTTTAGCTATCTGGGTGGAATGGATCTTAGACCTCACAAGAGAAGCTTAACATCACTGATCAATAAAAATACAGCAAATGATAGAAATTGGAACATGCAGTAATTCATTGTCATAATTAGGTTTATTTCAAAATTTGTATTTGTTCAAGATCTTTGTCAAATCAACCAAGTTTTGCCTCGGCCTTGGATACAATGAAATTCATATCTATCCTTGTTTTAAAAACATAGTAAATATGCATATTTTGACTGTCAGGAAAGTGAAACTCTGGCAGATGCTGAAGAAAGATGCGAGGGGCTCATTAAAAACAAAATTCAACTCGAGGCTAAACTCAAAGAATCAAATGAAAGGCTGGAGGATGAAGAAGAAATTAATGCAGAGCTCACTGCCAAAAAAAGAAAGCTAGAGGATGAGTGCTCAGAGCTGAAGAAAGATATTGATGACTTGGAGCTGACGTTGGCCAAAGTGGAAAAGGAAAAACATGCCACGGAAAACAAGGTAAACAACACATCTAATTTTAACATAATTATTTTTAGGTCTGAGGAGTCGATATGCCAATCATGTGATAAAAGAGGGACATAATTAATTATAGTGCTTCAGAACATGAAGTGATAGGATTGTCCTTTTACAGGATGGTGAAATGCATTACAAGAGAGTTTTTTTTCCCTTTTTTTGCATGATAAAATATTTCACTCGCATGGGCAATGCTACCACAGTACATGGAGGGATAATTGATATATACTTTTGTGAAAACAGGTCAAGAACCTTACAGAGGAAATGGCAAGCCTTGATGAAAATATTATCAAGTTAACAAAAGAAAAGAAAGCTCTACAAGAGGCCCACCAGCAGACCCTGGATGATCTGCAGGCTGAGGAAGACAAAGTCAACACTTTGACCAAAGCCAAAGCAAAGCTGGAACAGCAAGTTGATGATGTAAGTTTCTTTAAAACGAACTATTATTCTTTCATAAATCCTTTCTTCCTGAAATTTCTTTGAATATCTAAACTTGCTTTTAATCAATGCAAATCAGCTTGAAGGTTCTCTGGAGCAAGAGAAGAAGCTTCGGATGGATCTTGAAAGGTCCAAGAGAAAACTTGAAGGTGATTTGAAGCTATCCCAAGAAACAATAATGGATTTAGAAAATGACAAGCAGCAAATGGAAGAGAAGCTGAAAAAGTGAGAATTGTTGCTATTGGCTTAAATTGCTGACTGTATCATTTTTTTTTGTAGACATTGACTTAATCTATTTGCATTGCAGAAAAGAGTTTGAAATTAGCCAACTTCTAAGCAAGATTGAGGATGAACAGGTTTTAGGTGCTCAGCTACAGAAGAAAATTAAAGAACTTCAGGCAAGTCCCGTTATAAAAACAAATATTTGGGGATTTTGAGCAATGTGTGCACCATACAAAATTACATCATGCAGCTAATCAATAAATAAATAAATATGCATTTTAGGCTCGTATTGAGGAGCTTGAGGAAGAAATTGAAGCTGAACGTACTGCTCGTGCGAAGACTGAGAAACAGAGAGCCGATCTTTCTCGGGAACTTGAAGAGATCAGTGAGCGACTGGAAGAAGCAGGTGGTGTGACTGCAGTACAGATTGAAATGAACAAGAAACGGGAAGTGGAATTTCAGAAATGCGCCGTGATCTGGAAGAATCGACCCTCCAGCATGAAGCCACAGCTGCTGCTCTTCGCAAGAAGCAGGCTGACAGTGTTGCAGAACTTGGGGAACAAATCGACAACCTGCAACGTGTGAAACAAAAGCTGGAAAAGGAAAAGAGTGAACTGAAGATGGAAATTGATGATGTCACCAGTAATATGGAATCTGTATCAAAAGCTAAGGTAAGTTCTAAAAACCTTCATTGTTGAATACATAAAGAAATAATCAAGTTCTTAAATTTAGTACACAAAACTTATCACAATTGTTTCCTCCAAGGCTAATTTTGAGAAGCTCTGTCGTGCCCTAGAGGATCAACTTAGTGAAACTAAGGCAAAGAATGATGAGAATGCAAGGTTAATTAATGATCTATCAACCCAGAAAGCTCGACTGCAGACTGAAAATGGTAACACCTGGAATAAAACTAGAATTTTCAACAGTTACATCTTAGCACTTGCATTGCTTATTTTTACATTAAAGCTGGAGTTAACTCTTAATTTCTTTCCAGGTGAATTTGCACGGCAAATAGAAGAGAAGGATTCCCTGGTTTCTCAAATGACAAGAGGAAAGCAAGCATTCACTCAGCAGATTGAAGAGCTAAAGAGGCAGCTAGAGGAAGAACTGAAGGTAATTTTTCAGGAAAATTATCTGCTCTGCTCAGGTGCTGAAATGGCAAACTGTCAGACAAGATGCCAAGTGCATGATCTGAGCTTTGCACAGGAAAATTTGGCATGTTATTGCCATCAGTTGATTAACAAGTACAGGACTTGATTATGTAAAACCAATGAACTCTGCAGTATCTGACTAATTTAATCCTTGCATTAGTGTTTGCAATTTATTTCATTGAATGCATTGCAATAGATTAATGCATACAGGCAGTCCTCAGGTTATGACAGGGTTTCATTCCTGAGAACGGTTTATAACCCGAACTGTTTGCAAGCCGAAAATAGTGTGTGGGAGAGGACCATAGAAACAGTTGTGAAGGGAGATCAAGCAGGTACGGGACACAGGAAGAGCTGTTGCTATCCATCTTCATTGACTCACTGAGTGAGCAATTGAGTCTGCACAGCGCTCCCAGCTCTGCTCGGCTTGGCCCAGCCCCTGATTGTTGCAGCTCCATCCCCATCCATCCTGTCAGTCTCCCAAATACTTGTTCATATGTCCATAAGTCAGACATTTGTAACCTGGTGAGGACCTGTATAACCTTTTACCAAAGGATTATGATGACTCCTAAATGCTTTTAATTAATGCTCATATTGGAAATAAAGCATTATTTTAGCATTTTCACTTGGTCATTTGTCAATATCTGTGACTTATTTAAAGGCCAAGAATGCCCTCGCCCATGCCCTTCAGTCATCTCGCCATGACTGTGATCTGCTCCGTGAGCAATATGAAGAGGAACAGGAGGCAAAGGCTGAGCTCCAGCGTGGAATGTCCAAGGCCAACAGTGAAGTGGCTCAGTGGAGAACAAAATATGAAACTGATGCAATCCAACGCACAGAGGAACTGGAAGAGGCCAAGTATGTTCCAGTGACCACATTTTTTGCTGTTGTTTTTTTCATCTTAAAATGAACCATTTAGCACAACTGGTCTCTGCCAATGTTTTCGAGACCCACACCATGTTAAGATATCTAATCCTATTAACATACCTGTTAGTTTCTGCCTCATGTATTTACATTACTTTCCCATAAACATATCTACACAATTTGCTTCAGCTATTCCCTGCCATCCACCTTCTAAACTCACTCTGACTAAAGAAGTGTTTCCTGAATTTCCAGATTTATTGATGATTAAGTCTAATAAGGAACTTACAGCTTTTGATTTTAGGTTCACCATAAGTGGAAAAATCTTTATGACTTGTTATTAGATCTCTTCATCAGTTTACAAACTTATGAACATACACATTTGGAGCACGAACAACTACTTCATGCCTACCTCTTTATTAAGACCATGGCTAAAGTGACTGTACCTTAACTCCTTATTCTTGTCTACCTTTCACCCCCTTGCTTGCCATGAATCTATTGACTTCAACCTTAAAAATATTCAAATACTCTGCCTTCACTGTCCTCTGAGGAAAATATAATTCTGAAGATTTATGACCTGTCTGAAGGAAAAGAAAATCACCTCATATCTGATGTAAATGGGCAATTCTTTACTTTTAATTAATGACCTTCAGTTCTAGATTCTCTCACAAGAGGAAATGGCTTCTGCACATCACTCTCACGACCTTTATTAGCTCACGTCTTAATCTTCTGTTTTTGAGAGAAAAGAGTACCCCAACGCTAAACAATTTGTGATGGTTACATCTCAGTGCCATTGTATGCTCCATCATGGGCACAACCCTCCCCGCCATCAAGGACATCAAGAAGGCGGCATCCATCATTGAGAACCCTAACCACCCAGGACATGCCCTCCTCACGTTACTACCATCGGGGAGGAGGTACAGGAGCCTGAAGACCCACACTCAACAGAACAGCTTCTTCATCTCTGCCATCAGACTTCTGAATGGTCCATGAACTCATGTGCACTACCTCATTATCCCTTTTTTGCACTATTTATTCATTTTTATAACTTACAGTAACTTTTATGTCTTCATCTTGCAATGTAGTGCGACCACAAAACAACAAATTTCACAACATATCTCAGTGATAATAAACCTGATTCTGATCATGTGGAAAACAGAACATTGTGCATTACTCTAAGTCAGGTGGAGTCAAGATTAATTCCACTCCTTTTCAAGTAAACAGAAGTGCTATTTCTTTTTATGGTTTGTGCAATTTTCTGCACAATTTTGCCGCAATTCAATTTTGCATGTATTGATATTTTCCAGGAAAAAACTTGCCCAGCGACTTCAAGAGGCTGAGGATCACATTGAGGCAGTGAATTCTAAATGTGCCTCCTTAGAAAAGACCAAACAGAGACTTCAAAATGAAGTTGAAGATCTAATGATTGATGTGGAGCGAGCTAACGCTGCTGCAGCTGCTCTTGATAAAAAGCAGAGGAACTTTGACAAGGTATAAATCAGATCTTTGAATTTGATCAATAAGATGAAAAGTAAGATCCCCTTTCATCCATGATAAATGGAAAACTGTTTACTCTTGTGTGCTGTCAGATCCTGGCAGATTGGAAACAAAAATATGAGGAATGTCAGTCTGAATTGGAGGCATCTCAGAAGGAATCTCGTTCCTTAAGTACTGAACTCTTCAAAATGAAGAATGCTTATGAAGAATCATTGGACCAACTTGAAACACTGAAAAGGGAGAACAAAAATCTTCAACGTATGTTATTTTTCAACCTTCTTTTGTCTTTGTCTATTATGGTCTCTTCTGCATTGATTTAAACATTTATGGCCGTGCCTCCAGCAAGACCCTAAGCTCTCTAATTCATTCCCTAAATAGTCTGCCTCCTTGGTTCCCTCACTTTTTTTAATATTCTACTTAAAACCTACCTGATTAAACAAGCTTCAGTTGTTTGGTGTCAAATTTTATTTGATGACACTATCATGTTAAAGCGTGGAATATTTCACTGTGTTAAAGCACATGATAAGGACTAATGCAACAGAGGAAGCTGCTTCACTGCAAATATTCTTTTCTTCAGAGGAGATCTCCGATTTGACCGAACAACTCGGAGAAAGTGGTAAAGCTTTGCATGAGATGGAAAAGGCTAAGAAGTTGGCTGAAACAGAAAAGGCTGAAATCCAGAGTGCCCTGGAAGAAGCGGAGGTATGTGAGCAATGACAAGATTACATCATCAATATCGACAAGATTACATCATTTCCAACAATTTTGAAAGTGAGTGAAATGTGCAGCCTCCAAGACACTTGTTTAAACATTTTCTTTCTGTACAGGCAACTCTTGAACATGAAGAAAGCAAGTTCCTTCGTATCCAGCTTGAATTAAATCAAGTAAAATCAGAAATTGACAGAAAGATTGCTGAGAAAGATGAGGAAATTGATCAAATTAAGAGGAATAATCAGAGAATTGTGGAAGGTCTGCAGACATCATTGGAAGCAGAGGTCAGAAGCAGAAATGATGCTCTGAGAATCAAAAAGAAAATGGAGGGCGATCTGAATGAAATGGAGATTCAGTTGAGCCATGCAAACCGCCAGGCAGCAGAAGCCACGAAGCATCTCAGGAATGTACAGACTCAACTTAAGGTATAAGCAATTTAATGTACAGTATTACTTCATCATATCGTCTCATATTCTTGAGATAAGTTTTGAAATTGAATTAGCATCCCCGGGTACAAAGATATTAGACTGGAATTTACAGCGAAATGCATGAAAATCTACATCCAGCTGCCAGAACTTACTTCCCTCTCCACCAGAAACATCAGGAGGTTTGAGACTCTTGTGTGAACATGAAGTCCTGAACTTGCTGGCTGAGTTTATCTGGTGATTTTGCAGTTGCACTCCAATGTTAGACTCCCCACAGAGTCCAGCAATGGAGTGCAAACTTGCTCAATCCCCAAGTGGTAATGCTGAAGAGTCCACCTGCTGAACCAGTGCCAGAATTGGCACAGGAACACTAAGACCATTCATTTAAATAGAGATGTATGGCTTTGAGGCCAAAGGTAAAATAGATATTATTTGAATTATTTACTATAGTTTTAATGTGTTAATTATTTAAAAGTGTTTAAGTGATTTGTTTAGAAGTTAAATTATATTTCTTTCTTTCATTATTTAATTCATTAATAATAATATCATGGATATTCAGAAACATTCAAGGTCCATGACAGGTTTGAAGGCCAGTACTTGTCAAAGTTTAGTTCAGCAGAATCATGGGTGTGGATTGTTCTCGCCCATCACATGGTAGCACAAGGCCTTGTCCCGCATGAGGCTTCTCCAGTTTACATTATGTCTTTACTTAATAGCAAGTCAACATGGAGCCACAGGCAAAAAGTAAGTCCATTATTTTTCTGTATCTCAGCGGCAAATATAGATCGCTCACCCCTGCAGCAAATTCTGCCCCTTTAATTTCAGAATTAATAAATGGTTTTACAACTAATGAAAAATATTTTATTCCTTATTAAGGAGGCACAGTTACATATAGATGAAGCTTTGAGAAGCAATGAAGACCTCAAGGAGCAGTTGGCTATGTCTGAACGCAGAAGCAACCTTCTTCAAGCTGAAGTAGAGGAATTGAGAGCAGCTCTGGAACAAACGGAAAGAGCTCGCAAGCTGGCTGAACAAGAACTTACTGATGCCAATGAACGTGTGCAACTTCTTCATTCTCAGGTATATTGATGCCTGATAGATTTGAACATGATTGTTTAAAAATACTATTCCCTGGTGAAAAAAATCAAGTCTTCTCCCATGTAATTGAAGGGGTCTTGTTTCACTTTTGATAGAATACCAGTCTTATCAATACCAAAAAGAAGCTTGAAACGGATATATCCCATCTTCAGTCCGAAGTAGAAGATGCCATTCAGGAGTCTAGAAATGCGGATGAGAAGGCCAAAAAAGCAATTACTGATGTAAGTTTTATATTCATTCTTGCTCTTGGGTACTTTAGGCTGATTATATGACTCAATATATCATATGTAATTACTGTAAGGCTGCAATGATGGCAGAAGAGTTGAAGAAGGAGCAGGATACAAGTGCCCACCTTGAGAGGATGAAGAAGAATCTTGATCAAACAGTGAAGGACCTGCAGCACCGCCTGGATGAGGCAGAACAGTTGGCTTTGAAAGGAGGAAAGAAGCAGATCCAGAAACTGGAGGCCAGGGTATGTAAGAATAATGAAGCACAGATTACTTGCTTGAATAGAAGTACAGAATTCCACAGCAATTTCTTCCCTCGTTATCAATATTAATATTGTCCAACCTCAGGTACGTGAACTGGAGGGTGAATATGAAGCAGAACAGAAGCGTAGCACTGAAGCTATCAAAGGTGCTCGCAAATATGAGAGACGGGTCAAGGAGCTTACCTATCAGGTAGGGAATTCAAATTTATATTAAGTACAAATAAAAGGCATTTCAAATTATTGACATTGATGTCCTGCCATTTAATATTTTTACAATAGAGTGCAATCACTGTCCTTTTCAATCGTTTTAGTCTGAAGAAGATAGAAAGAATCTCTTGAGGCTGCAGGATCTGGTTGACAAGTTACAACTGAAGGTTAAAGCCTACAAGAGGCAATCAGAGGAATCTGTAAGTAATTCTGGATTTTTTTTTAGATTATTGGGTAATAAAAAGTGCAATACTTACATTAAAAATAATACGTTTGATTGGTATCCAAAAGCTTAACATTTTTTACATGATTCCAGGAGGAACAGGCTAATGTTCACCTGTCCAAGTTCAGAAAAGTACAGCATGAACTTGAGGAGGCTGAAGAGCGTGCTGACATTGCAGAATCCCAGGTTAACAAGCTCAGGGCTAAAAGCCGTGACATTAAGGTAAAGTCTGTGTTTTAACAGTGTTAAGAATATTGCAACAAATGGTAACCTTGAGCCCATCAGTCTACGTGATGTAGATCAATATATCCTAAATGTCGATATTAATATGCTGGTAGCTCCAACATGAATTCAGCCAGGCAGAATTGCATACCGTGCTAGGAAGGAATTGTTGGGATGCCAGAGGAACAGGCAAATGCAGCAGATCCTTCCCTAAAAGCAAAAAAAGAAGTCGATATGTTTAAAAATTCAGGTGAATAGGTGATATTAACTGGAATGCTAAGGATTTGTAAACCAGATTTAATTAAGCAAGTAGTGTGATTTCAGGCACAAGGTATGTGAGGCTTCCTTTTGTGGAATCTCATACTGGTCTTGAGTTGGGCGACAACCCTGGAGACACACTGGCAGTTTTGCATGACTGCACAACAGAAATTGCTTTGTATAGGGAACACACCCTCAATTGTAAATACAGTGGTTATCCAGAAATGATAGTAAGAGTTTGTACAAAGATGCAAATACTTTCCTAAAGTATTGTTCAATTATTGGATCTTTGCTCATTAAGTGGAATGTTTTTATTTTACAGATGGTAGTCCAAGCTGAAGAATAATTACAAGCTTGAAGAGTTCACTGAAGAAATTCACAAAATGTGCATTTCTTTGTAACTTATTTTTGTATATTAAGTTGGACTTGTTAGTAATGCATTGCTAATAAAGATAACATCAACCTGCTGTGGCTTGTTATATCCTAATTTTGTTAGCAATGGTAAATCATTAGAGAGAAAAAAATGAAAAATCTGTCATTAGATATTAAAATGATATGTAAACCAATTATAGTTATTCCCAATTGTATTGCTAATTATTTGTTCTCAAACTTAGTATAACTGTTGTTGAAGTGCAAGCTTCCATGATAATTCAGTCACTTATCCAGTGGCTAAGACTGATGGCCACAGAGGTTTCAAATTACCCACTGAATTATATAATTTGCCTGAAGTAGGAAGGTTATTAAAATTGTCAGGTGAAAGTTGGAGAGCGCAGCCAATGTTGCTGTACTCCCTCGGCTGTGCAGTTGTAGTGTACCAAATGATATTCTTTGTGTTAAAACTGTAAGTTGCTATGCTACTTTTAGCTAGGATATGACTTCTAGATACTTAAATGTTCACACTGATCTTGCACTCCATAACCTTGCCCAAGTGACCACTCATATGTAAGCATAAAAATGAATGTACGAATGTTATTTATCAGGATTGTCTTAATTTAAAGACAGTATTAGAAACATTATAGAATATTCCCTTAATGTAGTTGTTTATAGCACAGAAGGAATCACAGAAGTATCACTTCTTTGAAAGAGTTATCAAATTAGTCCTGATCATTTGCTTTTGCCTTATAACCATGCAATTTTATCCCTTTCAAATATTCATCCAATTTTCTTCTGAAAATTATATATGATTTATCTTTCGTCAACCTTTCTGACTGTGTGTACTAGATCATGTAGACCTGAACTTTGTAGTTAGAGAAGTAACAGCAGTCACCATGTGGGCACTTGAAGCTAACCACAGACACTCGTGGACTTTGACTGGCAACTAGTGTTCACTGGATATCATCTTCTCTGTGGCACCCTTTACAAGGGTCTGCAGTGTATGTGAAAGAGACATCAACCCATTTCCTCAACCAATCAGATTTTAAAATCCTCAAAGAGTTATGCAGAACAAAATTGTTCTAGAAATCTAAATAATAATATTTAATTCTATGCATAATCATGTGCAAAAACAAAATTAAGTGACAGAAGGAAAGACATAAATAGGGAGACATGAGATAAAGAATGGAAAAAGTTAAATAAGCCTATCTTTGACAATAATTAAAATATGAAGGAAGACAATACCATAGTTAAAAGATAATTTTTGATCCCAGACAGGTTGTTTGATAGTAACTTAAATGTATCACACTGATGTATTTGGTGAGTATCTAATAGGTAAGTGCAGTAAATTTATCATCTTCATATATATTAAAGGTTAATCTCTCAGTGTAATACTGGTATAGTGATGTTTGTGAAGCAATGAAGCAACTCATCAGCAAGCTCCTGATTTCTGCATTTAACTATAGTAATCTGGAGTTACTGGATGCCTGGAATTCCAGTTCCATTTACTCTGAAGCAATGACAAGTACAAATAGCCTCAGGACTATTTCTATTGCAAAGCCAGGGCCAATGACATGTGGTCTTGAGATTATAAATTCATGTAATAGTTCCAGCAGCAGAGTGAGAAGTAGGAGTGGAGATGGGTAATGTTTCAAAGATGAAAGGGAGTTTGTGGCATATTGGAAGAAAATAATCAATAGAAATGGACATATCCCGACTTTAAATTGGAGTTCAGAGAAGCTCAAAGGACAGACTTAAGCCAAATAAAAATCAGTTTTGCCCACATACTGGGCAAGAATATTTTCATCTAATCAAGATTTGATAGTTGGCAGGCAGCCAAGTTGAAAAAAAACTTTATTTAATGTCACCTTCCAAATCATCAGGACATCCTGATTCACTTTACACCACATGAAGTCTGGTTGAAGTGTTGTCACTGTTGTAATGCAGTAAACATAGTAGTCAGTGAAACTCCTAAAACGTAAATATGAAAATGGCCAAAAATTTGTTTTGGTGAAATGTTCATTGTCAGATAAATATTGGCCAGGAAACTGGCTAATAACAATCCTTTACCCTCCTAAATAATGCAATGGGGTCTTCTGTGCTGACATGAAAATTACCATTTAACATTTTATCCAAAATGAGATATTCCCAACAATGCAACACTCCCTGAGTACAGTTTTAGACTAGATTTTTGCAATCAAGTGTCAGGAGGAGATTTGCCTCTGAGATGCTAAAGTGTTGACACCTGAATCAAATTGAGGAAAAAAGTCAAGGATAAAGGTGGACAAAGCTGTGGAATATATACCAAGACATTCACTAATAGAGACTGTTTAGGAACAGGAACAGGAACATTTAATTATATGACAGTGTTTCCTTCAGATAAGTGAAGTTGGAATAAAAATCTACATTTTTGGAAGTCTGCCATATTAGACAAAGTGCAATAAATAATTTGTTCTAATTGTTCAGAGATCTCAAACAGGGAAGATCATTCATGGTTTCTATTCTTCCAATAGTTTCTAAATGAACATCTATGAATTAATTCCATCTTTGGCCATTATAAATTAAGTAGGGGCAGACAAGAAGACCAGTGGTCACTGGTTTTGTTAACTGATGTTGAACACACCAAAACTTTTACTTAATAAAATGGAAATATTGAGGGAATTTGATTTGGTGTTGAGGATCAAAATAGAATGTATCCAAGAGTAGAACATGAAATACTTTCCTCTCAATAATACTTCTTTCTAATCTTTTATATACCAATTAATTATTCATCAGAACTTATAGATTCTACCCATTAACATCCTTTGAAGTACTTCTGCACTTTTCCTATGTATTATGTCACCATAATATATTTAGTGATTAAGTAATGAATGAATAAATAATTCTGGTAATTCCTAAAATCCAGGGAGCTTTTATTGATTTAGCACTGATTCAATGGTTTTCTATCTTTTAAGGACATGTATCTTGGAAAGGAAAAGCTAAATGTGCATTGGCAAGTTGCTCCCAGTATTTCCTCCACTCACAAGGGTTCTCTTTGCAAAGCTCTTACAAATTCTTTGGTAAGAAATAACAAAAGACATGCATTTAGAAAACATGTTTCATTGTTGCAAGTTGTTCCAAATTACTTTAGAAACAAATACTTCTGAAGTGTAACTGTTGTTGTAATGTGGAAAATCCATTTATGTGAAAAGGGTTTGGCAGTCTAATATTTCAGTGACTAAAAGAAAGATTGGTTGGAAACCATAGCTTAGACATCCTATTGTGCATGCAATTTTGTTGCATGCCACACAATAGAATTTTATCAGTAAATCTACTGATAATACTGTGCGATTTTCAAAAACAGTGATTTTTTCCAAAAACAGGTAGCTAAATATTCAGAATGACATCCAAGGATATGCAATGCACAATAGATTCTCACATGGACGGGCTGTGATTGGTGTGGGCTATTCATCCAGAAACAGGCCTTCTCCGAGAATGAAATCCTGCCCAGGTGAAACCAAGTCTGCCTGAGCAGATGTAGACCATGACGTCCAGCACGGAGAAACAGCTTCAGGTGAGGGTCCTTTGAGTGAAAGATTTACTCCTCAGTGCGGCTCACCTTTAGGGCCCCATCCTGCTCCTGAATGTGTTCCTGACCACAACCAATTACAATCCCAAATGTCCTCAGGTGATCACAATCCCCCAGCAACTGGTTGAGCCTCCAATCCCCACTGTATTCAGGCTTCTCTCCCCTGCACCCACCCCTACAACTTGCAACATGGACCTGTGACCTACAGTATCCGGTTACCTTTGTTCACCTGGCAATGAAGGACAACTGAATTCTTTCTTTGCCTAATGTGCAACAGAAATTTGCGGCAACAGACCCTTGTAGAAAACATTACTTAGCATGCTGCACCATACCTATTTAACATGGTTTTCCAGGTGTTGAAGAATTTCTAACCTATGACTCTTTTCACGAGAGTTCACTCAGTCCATGTGAAATGTTTACAACAGAGGACAGGGAATTACATTTTTCGGCTGTAATTGGCTGAATAAATATACATAGACAACCTTGTGGAATTTTGGCAGCCTGACATGAGGATTAAAAAAGCATTTTAGATCAGCCATTATCAGTGAATCAATTAAAGAAATAACAATTTCTTTCAGTCGCAGGATGACGATTTAAGATCTAGGGTTCTTACTCTATGTAACAGTGATGAAAATGTCATCAATCAAATGGATTGGGCATTCATTCATAAATTCAGCTGCGTATTCAACCATCCATTCATTTATAGATTCATTTATACATTCATTCACTCACTCATTCATTCGTTCATTCATATATTCAACTATCCATTTTTAGATTAATTCATTTATGTATGCATTTGCTTATTCATCTGTTCATTCATCCATAACAAGGGCATTTTAATTAGGTTCACTTAGGTCTAATTTTCATTATCACATAAAATTACATAAAATCAAAGATAAGCATTGCTGTTATTACAGTGAATGAATTACATAAGGCTAAAATCCAGTTGTAGTAATGTAAATGAGGCACATGCTTAAATGAGGAACAGGAAAGTGATGGAAGACTTTGCAACTTATCTGTATTTTAAGGCTCTGGAAGTCATGTGCTTTAAGGTGTTGGGCTTGTTTTGCCTCTTAAAAATACATACAGATAAACAGGCTGCCCCAGGTCTGCAATTTTCAGTGCTATGCACCAGCATTTGAGGGCTTAACTTTAAATATATATAAAAAGGTTACAATGCCTTCCAGTAAGTGCAGATACTGGAATTCACTTTCTGTGTATCTATCTAGGACTTGTTATTTAGATTGTGCAGGTTTTGTGGACAGTGTTATAAAATCTATTTGGACAATTCCATCCTGTTGCTTATCAGTCTTATATTTATGTACAATTATTGGAAGTTCTTCTTGCCCATTTTGGAATTGAAAGGTGAAGGTTATTTCAAAAGATTCATCAGACTGATGAGAGAGATACCTGAGGTGACTCGGACAAACCTAATCTCCAGTAGATTGGTTCACTGATCCTGCTCGTAGAGGATCAATAAAACTATTATTCTGACTAGGATTAGATGCTATAAGTGTTATCTGGTTGTATCTACAGAAAACTGCTTTTGAGAATTTGGAACTTGAAGTAGCACAATTCAGTGATTAGTAACCCAACCTACTTACCAAACCAGGCATCAGCAAGAATTGTGCACAATGTAGCTAGGTTGATCTAACATTACTTGAGACGTAATGGCCTTGAAAATTGATATACCATACAATTAATAGTTCAACATTTTGCATTTTAAAGATGTGATCTCCTCAGATATGGGTACGCATGAGATGCTAAGAATGACTGTAATGACCAAGTAAATGTGGAATAGTTTTTTTTCTCATGTAGAAGTTAGATGATATTTTGGATAACAGTTCCTTGTTAGATTTTCTTAATGGCCACTATCTACACAAGGTAGTTTACAGAGCAGTAAACTGATAATCATTTACTGCTAGAAATGATACTCTTGATATCATCCTCTGTATAAAAATTGCTTAATTAGACAATCCTCCTTGCACCAATATGCAGTTTCCTGGTGCCACACTTGATCACACTTGGAAGAACATTTCTGGCATTGCACTCTGTTGATATTTATCCCCAATGTCATCTGAACAAATATCTGGAGAAGCTCTTATTCTCGTGAGGATACAGAATCTTTCTACTTCTCTGCATTTCTCACATCAAGACCTTTGGTGCATTATCAGAAAACATTAAGGCATATTCTCTTGCATGTTCAGCAATGATTTAGCTCACAAGGAACTCCAGCCACTTTCTGCAGCTACAATTCACCTCCTCTTTAAGAGGTGCAAACTGCCTTTAAGTTATGCAAGTCACTGACTACCTGAGGTGCCCGCAATCTTTTAAACAGCAGAGTAGACATATAATTTGCTGCCAGCAAATCAATTAATATGTGCAAAGTAATCATTTACTCTGATCCTCTTGTCCAGTCTTGGAATTTATCCAATTTGAACTATAGTATATTTAGAATTGATACTTGCTGTGCAGTGTAATTCTTTGTTTCAAGGGGTTTAATCTGAAAACCTAAACTCTCTGTTTAATCTGAAAGTAGCCAGCATACTTACACAAAAATAATATTAAACTGAGGTAATATAAAACTGTATTCAACAAAAAACCAAACCATTGAATCTGTAGCACCACCTTTTTTTCAAAGGCAATCCAATTTTTATGAAATATAACATGTTATTAACAATCGGGATTTCATGTGAGTTGCACAGAATCTGCAATTTCGCTCCATGTTTTCTGTGTGTCTGGTGAACTGTTGTATGGAGATGTGGAGTATGTGCAGTACAGTCCAATGATGTTCAACAAACATCTGGAAGCCTCTACTGTAATTTTTATTTGGACAGGAAGGGCACATGTCATGAATGGCTAATCAGGCAGGAGAAGGCTTTTATGGTGCATGTGGCTAGTGTCTACTTGGGCATCAACTTATAACGCAACCCAAACTCAGCCTGATCACCTGTAAATCTGAACCTAACCTGACAAGCTGTAATTATCATCTTTTCCATTTCCAACCCAACCCTTGCTGGAAATGTAATACAAAGCAAATCATCCTGACATGAATAAAGTACTGAAATGGGCTGTAGAGGCAATGTGCAACCAAGCCGAACTGAACCTGATTTGGGTAGTCAGGTCCCATTGAGTTAGGGTTGAGTAGCCACTGTGTAATTGTGCTGCTTGGTTTAGCATAATTTCAAAGCTCTTCCTTCAGCAGGTATCAGAAGGGTGCTGGGAATCAAATGGAGCAAGTTCCCTTTAAATAATTTGCTTCCATAGTCCTCACCATGTGGCCACTCCAAGCCTCAATCATGTGATTTGCCCAAGCTTTCCGACCACTGATCTGCTACCAAAGAGCTGTAAAAACCTGTAACTCCCCCACTACTGACCCCAGGCCCCAAGCACCATCACAACATCCCCAACAGCAGCTCTCTGACTGCACCCATTGACTTGACTATCCCAAATCCCCAAGCATCAGATGCACTCCCCTGATTTGATTTTCTCCACCAATTCCCAGCAGCTGGTATGCACTCCAAAATTCCAAGCAACTCTTGATCAGATCCCTCTACTGACTGACCAGATCTCTCCTTCCCCAGAAATCCCAAGGCTTGCTGAGGGTTCACCCGATTTCCTTTGTATGATCTGTATAGGGAGGGCCATAGGTTGTCAAAGTCCAATCCACTGGCACATGAGGACATTGCTGAATTTCCATACAACTGACCCACAAGTAAAATGTTCATTAGATTGCCAAGCAATAACTATTTGACATTTCTTTGGAGGTGCTGACCAGTTTCTAGCTCTTGCATGTTGCCTCCACTTTTACCTCAAAGCTGAAATTGCTCAGCTGCAGTGCATTGGTTAAGCAGAAGGATGAGGAGGAAATGTTTTCACGAAATTGAGTGCAAAGGAGGACTTGCTACCTCCTGGGAGAAGCTCTGAAGCCCAAAGATGAGCAGTGGGTGTAGAGCAGATGATGCATAGGACATATGCAAAACATGGGCACCAGTAGTTCACTGGCTGCTGTCAATTCTCAAAATGGCAATGTTATTGAAAGCTCTTTGAATACTATAATAAACCCTCTTAGATCCTCGTTGTGAAGAGAGAGAGAATAAGCTACATCTACTTTTTTTTTGCTTCTCCAACCTGTGAGTGTTTGATGAAATTTAGAGAGAAAGGGTTCCCAATATTTTGCCATTGCATTGTCATTTTCATTTTGGATGAGAGAGTCACACAATGAAATTGTTGCTGGTGCTTCCGTGTCTGTGAAGTGATGGTGCATGGATGGTGCTGAGCATCCACTAAGGTGGCTTGTTTGATATCACATCTAAACTTCTATAGCATGTACAAGACCCATGCAAGTCCTGAACACAAGTTATGAGTTTGGCTTTAATTAAATGATGGCATAGTCGTGTAGGTAGTAGAGCTGTGTCTCGCAGTACCAGAGACTGGGTTCAGTCCTGACCTCAAATACTGTCTGTGTTGTGTTTGCATGTTCTCCCTGTCATCATGTGGATTTTCTCCGGGTTCTCTGGTTTCCACCAATAACCAAAAGATGTGCAGATCAGCAGCTTATTTGTTACTACAAATTGGCTCAAGTGTGTAGGTGAATGCTGGAATCTATAGGGAGTTGATATACTGTAGGGAGAATGGGATTAATGAGGGATTCATGTAAATGGGTGGTTGATAGCCTGTGTGGACTTACTGGGTTGAAGGGCTTGTTTTCATTCTATATTTCTTTATGATTCTCTTTGGCTCCCACCTACCAGAGCCATTGCTGGGGAGATTGAGGTGTCCATTTTCCTCTATTTTTAACTTTCCTTCATTATAGTGACCCCCCCCCCCTTTGCCCACCCATCTCACAACTATTCTCAGTTCCCGCTCCCCAGAGCACCTCTGTCATTTTGCTGACCTCGTCTTCAATTCATCTGACCCCTTTATTACCTCATTGATGCCCCGCCTCGTCATCTCACAGCCTTCATCTGCCTGAGTATTTCCTTCCAATCATCTGCTAAACTCTTCCCCTCCATATTCCCAACAAACCCTCTCTTTCCCATTCAGTCCCATTTTCCTCCTCAGGTGAGATCCTCTCCCCATTATCCCCGGAGTCTTCAATGCCGGATAGCAGAGGAAATGCCTGCCATATGGCATGTGATGCCTTGGTCCTTGTGATCAGTAAAATATCAGAGCCTCCTTTTCATGAGAGTTCCCTTTTGATGTCCCAAGCCAAAATCTGCTGAAGACCCTGGTGCATTGACCATGGATTGTGCACTCTGATGTTCTGAAATTTGTATTCTATAATCAGTGCTGTAGCAGGCTTGGAAATATTTGTTAGTGCAATGTAGCAGCAACCTTACTCTGTATTTAAGCTGTGTATTACTGGACCTGGTTGTTTTTTTAATGTGAAACACAGGAGTTTTACTTTGTGTGTAACCTGTATTGTACCTGCCATGGAATATTTTTATTCAGACTGTGAAGGGGAAGCTATAACCCAATATTGTTTATAACAGCCGCTCTGATTATTGCTTCAATAATTTAACCAGTAATCTTCCTCAGGACCCTGAGATCTTGCCTCTGATGCCCCTTATTTTTCTACAGTCTGCTCATGCTCAGTAAGATTGCACAGCAAGGGCAGAGCCTGGTCATGTGACCAGTGGATCTCCTTGAGGACGTGCTTTTGATTGACGATTGGTTCCTTTGTGATGTCACCTAGAGACGGCTCCATGCTCCTGGTTACGCATCGTTTTGAATCAACATGAAGCATTTCTGTTGATAGTTTCTTGGAATGAGGAAAATCTAAGTAAACCAGAAAAAAAGATTGAATCATCACCACACGAAATAGGAACTTAAAATTTGGCCAAGCTGACAGAACAAATCAAGTGGGACCAAGACAGTCAGCATGGAAGACAAAATAAATAAAGCTTCAATATCAGTTGGAAAGGTGGTAAAATCTACTGAGAACCCCATTAGTAATGAAATTGACCCAGGTAAGAGCTTCATCAATGTCTGGGAGCAGCACAATAGAAACATTCCGGTTCGACTTTTTATGTGGAAAATTGACCACAGTGTAACTTGTATTTACAGATGGCACAAAAACCATTTGATACTTAGATGTACATGAATTTACATGAGAGTCCCTTAATAAAGAGAACATACAGGAGTATGGAAAGTTAGGGATTAAGTTAAAAGGGATAATTTGAAAGAAAGGGTAGACATGAATAAATACTGGCAAGAAAATCATTGTTGGAGCAGACTCAGAAATATTTGTTAGTGCAATGCAGCAACAGCTTTATTCTGTATTTAAGCTGTGTATTACCTGCCTTGGTTGTTTTTTTAACATGAAATATAGGAGGATTTTTACTTTTGTTATGTAACCTGTGTTGTACCTGACATGGAATATTTTTCTCTCTTTCTTTTTCAATCTTTTTATTAGTTTTCAAATTAATACAGATTGATATATAGCATCAATGTTTATAAATGTAATACAAAGAGATCAGGATAGCAATCATGGCATAGGTAATCACAAAGAACAATAAAATATTAAAAAATCTGTAGATCCAACGATCTCTTAGTAAATGAATATAATATGAAAGAAAGGAAAGAAAAAGATTTATTATATAAATTTAAAAAAATAAAAATAACCCAAATCAATAAGAAAAATTATAAACAATATCAACTAAACTGAACAGAAAAATTTCAAAAAAAAAGCAAACAACAAATAAAAATGAAAAAAAAAAGACTGGGCTAAAATTTCTCAGCAGAAACAGAGCAATATTATGTCGTCAACTCCGTTCCTCTAAGTTATAAAGTTATTGAAAGGGGATCTACATCATGTGAAAATATTGGATAAGTGGACTCCAAATATCTTCAAATTTAAGCGAAGGATCAACAGTACCACTCCTAATTTTTTCCAAGTTTAAGCATGATATAGTTTGAGAAAACCATTGAAAAGTAGTAGGGGGTATTGGATCTTTCTATTTAAACAAAATGGATCGTTTGGCCATTAATGTAACAAAAGCAATCATACAGTTAGCAGAAGCAGATAAATGGCCAGACTGTATCCTTGGTAATCCAGAAATTGCAGTGATAGGGTGAGGTTGTAAAGTATTCTTCAATACATTTGAAATAATGTTAAAAATGTCTTTCCAATATTTTTCCAAAAGAGGACAGGACCAAAACATATGTGTCAAAGAAGCCACATTCGATTTACATCTGTCACATATAGGATTTATATGGTGATAAAAACGAGCTAGCTTATCTTTTGACATATGGGTCCTGTAAAACTACCTTAAACTATATCAACGAGTGTCTGGCACACATTGAAGATGTATTAACTAAATGAAGAATTTTCTTCCAAGTCTCTGTAGGTGAAGATGTCTGGAGTTCACTTTCCCATTCATTCTTAATTTTGTCCAATGATTCTGGACGTATTTTCATAATTAAATCATAGATTACTGCTGATAAGGATTAAGACCTAAATTTTTTTCCGTAGTTTCAGTTTTGTAAGGTGTTGGAAAAGAGGGTATAGTAGCTTTTAAAAAAATTCTAATCTGCAAAGATAGAAAAAAGTGTGATCTAGGCAAATTGTACTTGTTAGACAATTGTTCAAAAGATGAAAAACAGTTATCAATGAATAGATCACGAAAACATACTATTCCCTTCCTTTTCCATATGGAAAAAGCTGAGTCAACTCTGGATGGATGAAAGAAAAAATTAGATTGAATGGGACTTGACAAGTTAAAAAATTTTTATTCTGACTGTGGACAGGAAGCTATAACCCAGTATTGTTTATGATGATCTGATTATCGTTGCAATAATTCAACCATTGATCTTCCTCAAGATCCTGAGATCACGCTTCTGATATCCTTTTTTTACCATCTGATCATACTCAGTAAGGTTACACGGCAAAGTGCAGAGCCTGGTCTTGTGACCATTTGATCACCTTGACGACGTGCTTTGTGATTGGCCACTGTGATGTCACCTAGAGGTGGCTCCATGCTCCTAGTTACGTATCATTTGAATCAATTTGAAGCCTTTCTGTTGATAGTTTCTCAGAATGAAGAAAATCCAAAGAGGTTTTATCAATAAAGAGAACATAACTAAGGAAAGAGTGGATGCTATTAAGGATCAGAAAGGTAATTTATGTGTGGAAGCAGAAGAAGTGGTTAAGAAAGTGAGAGTATTGTGTAATATTGGGTGGAATAAACATAGTAAAAAAAAATGAAGTATTAAGGGGTTTAGTATCTTCCAAAGTGGATAAATCAGCAGGCCTGGATGAAGTATACGTCAGACTGTTAAAAGAATCTCTGACTGTCATTTTTCAATCCTCGCAGGTTACAGGAGTAGTGCCAGATGATTGGAACACTGTTAAGGTCGTACTGTTGTTTAAAAAGAGAGGAATGGATAAACTAAGTAACTACAAGCTAGATGGTAGTGGGAACATTATTGGAATCAGTTCCCAGGGACAGTATAAATATTCATTTAGAAAAGCAGTGAGTAATTATGAATTTTTAAAGGAAAGTTAATGGATTTTATTTATGAGGAAGAAGAAACACGAAGGATTGATGAGGGCAATGCATTTGATGTTGTTTTAGCTGGATTTTAGCAAGGTTTTTGACAAGGTCCCACTTGCTAGTTGGTCACCAAAATATATAAAAAAACATGGGATCCAAAGGAGAGCAGTAAATAGGATCCAAATTTAGCTCATTGCCAGGAAGTAAAAGATAATATTTAACAGGGTTTTTTAATGAATGCAGCACTATATTCAGCGATAGTCACAGTGTTTTTTACTTGTTCCCTTGCTTTCTAAAATGGATATTAATTAGTTGAATATAGGGGGAAAGAAATTTGGAGATGGTATAAAAATTGACTGTATAGGTGAGAGTGAGAAAGGAAGGCTTTCTGCTTTAGGAACATAGAGATGACCTAGTCTTTTGGACAGGAAAGTGTCAAATGGAAGTTAATCCAGAGAAGTACAAGGTAATGCATTCAAAGAGGTTCAACGAGGCAAGGAAATAGGCAATAAATGACAGTATATTAAAAGTATGGAGGAGCCGGGGACCTCATTTTGCATGTCAATAGATCCTCAAATGTAACAGGTCTATCAATAAGATGGTTTAAAAAAATGTGAATGCTTTCATTTATTAGGTGATGCATGGAAAATAAGAGCAGGGAGATTACATAGGCCACATCTTGTGTACTGAGTGTAGTTCTGGTCATTGCATTGCAAGGAAGATGTGATTCCACTGGAGAGGGTGCATAGGAGATTTATAAAGATGTTGCCAGGACTGTAAAATTTTAGTTGTGAAGAAATGTCCATAGTATTATGTCCTGCTTTGAATATCACACTTTAGCAAAGATGTAAAGGGATCAGAGAGGATGGAGGAGAGACTTATAAAAATACTTCCAATATTAGGGGAATTTAGTTATTTGGATAAACTGGAGAATCTGGGGATGTTCTCCTTGGAAAAGAGGAAGTTGTGAAGAGAGCCAGTACAGGACTTACAATCATGAATAATATAGACAGGGTAGACAGAAAGAAATTGTTCCCATTGGCAGATGAGTCAAGAACCAGGGGGCATAGAATGATGGACCAAACTTAGATGAGGTAAAAAATTTTTATTCAGTGAATAGTGAGAGTCTAGAATGCACTGCTAGGGGTAGGAGGGCTAATTTGCCGGGCTGTCGGGAGAGTGAAGGGGAGTGGGAGTAGCTGGATTGCTCTACATAGAACAAAGAACAGACAATCCTAGAAACACTCAGCTGGTCAGGCTGTATCTGTGGAAAGAAAAACAAAGTTAATGTTTCAATTCCTGGACCCTTCATCTGAACTGGGAAAGAGAGAAAACAAGTTAATTTTGGGTAGTAGTGAAAGTGGGGATGGGTAGAACGAAGGGAATATGTCTAATGTGGTGAGATCAGATGACCTAATGTGACAGTTAAGAAGCTGCTAAGATCAAATTTAGCCTCTTTGTGTAATGTGCTGCCAAGGGTAAATATGTGAGACATGCCCAGCAGACCAACTCTTACATGGAGTTGGTACAGAATTGAAGAGCCAAATGCCCTCCTTCGCACTCTAACCATTCTGGTATTCTGTAAAAGATTGGACAGGCTCAGGTTGGTCTCGTTAGAACAGAACTATTTTGGGTAGAATGGAGACACAAGAGATGGCAGATGCTGGAATCTGGAGCAAGAAATAAACTGCTGAAAGAACTCAACATGTCAAGCAGCATTTGTAGAGGCAAAGTGGAGGTTATAGGAGTGGGGTGATTGGAGGATTAAGGGAATATGAGAAAGGGGAATATTTGGAGAGGACAGGAAATCAGAAAGAAAGAGAATAAAGGGTAAGGGGAGTGAAGGAGAATATTTGTTAAATGTGTGAGGTGAGTTGAAGTAAATGATCATTGTATGAAGAGGACAGGAGATTGTGGTAGGGAGAGGGCAGGGAATTGGAGAGGAACCGGAAAGATACGAGAAGAGGACATCAGAGGCCACAGGATGGTTGCAGGGAGAAGTTAGGAGATTGGTGAGAAGAGGGTCTGGGAGATTAGATTGAGAGGGTGGACAGAACTGGGGTGGGAGGGGGGTGGTGTCATGCAGACAAAATATATTCAAGGTCTAAACTGGGGAATGCTGGAAGACCCATTATGTGAGTATACTGCTTTGGTAGAGAGAAGGTTGTTAATTAAGCAGCTGATGATCGAGGCAAGGGCATTGCTGTAAGAAACTCCCGCATTCATGACCTGGGTGGGGGGAGGGGAGGGGAGGGGAGGGGAAGCACAGATGAGGTCAGATGATTGATCTCTAGCGATCACAATTCTGTTTTTGTACCAGATGTGATTTCAACCAATGGGGATTTTTTTCCCCCCAATTCCCATTGATCTCAAGGAGAATCACTTTCAGTTCATTGCTGAATTAAGCACTTTTTTTGCCTGTTTGGACCAAGATTGTAATGATGTCTCGAGCTGAGCATTTGCAATTAGAAAAGTGCCACTTGATGGCACTGTTAATGATAGATCAACTCTGTTGATGATTAAGTATGGACTCAGCCATGGTAACTGGCCAGAATGGATTTATCCAGCTGCAGGTGCACAGAATAAACTTGGGCAGTTTTCCACATTCCAATGATGATGCCAATGTTACAGCTGCAGTGACATAGTTTGGCTAGAGGTACCACTACTTAAGAACAAATATTCAGCACCATGCGAGGACTCTATTAGTGCCCAGTGATGTGTGGTATTTCTAGAGCGAATCAAATTACCTAAAGACTAGTTTATGTCATGGTGCTTATCTCTGGAAGGGGCCTGCATGGACTGTAATTATTTCTTATCCTTACCATTATAATGAGACAGAAGGATGTCAATCAGCCCCATTAGATCCGTACCGGGTCCCAGGAGAGCAATCCTATTAGTCCCATCCCCCTTCTCCTTGTGTCTCTATATTCCTGCCAAGTTCTCTCTCACATATCCATCAACTCCTATTTGATTCCTTTTGCCATTAATCTAGACCAAGGGCCAATGTGTGCTCAACACAGACAACACCCAAATTCAGGTTTGAACCTGCGTCCCTGCAGTTTCACTCACCATTTCAGCCATATATTTTGCACATATGTTGGTTTCTGCCATTGTTGAGGATGGTATACGCTTGGAGCCACCTCTCTCAAAGCTGGTTACTTGTTGACCACAAGTCATAGAGCAATACAGCACGGATACAGGCCCTTTGGCCCAACGAGTTCATGCCAACCATGGTGCCCACCCAGCTAGTCCCAATTTCCTGCATTTGGCCCATATCCCTCTAAGCCTTGCCCCTCCATGTACCTAATGTGATGGGATTTGATCTATTGGTTGTGGGGTTGATTGGTTCTGTCTGTTGCCTGATGTTTTCACTGTTTATCATGCACTTCAAACTCTATTGCAGCTTCTGTGCGTTGGCAGTTCATATTTAGGTATGTTGGGTGCTGCTTCCAGCAGGTGCTCCTACTCTCTGCATTGAACCAGGATTGATTGTAATGGTAGATGTGGTTCTCTAGTTGGCCATGTAGTTGCAGATTGTGGTGGAAAACATTTCTGGACTGTTACTGGCTACAGCATCTCATAACTTCCTGCTTTGGAAATGCTAGTTTTTAATTATGATATAAAAAATACAAAACACAAAAGAATTTTCAGAATTGCAATTTTATTTCTATGGACAGGACTAACATTATTAATCAATGGTTAAGATTATGTTAAAGATGTACACATTTTGTTTTGAAACAAACTTTTGTTCATTGCTCTGGAATATTTCACTTCTACTCTTCAGAAGCCTATTGTGAAAAAGAAAAAGCATGTTATGAAATTTATACCTGGAGTGTTTTTAAATGATTACACCTTTAAATCAGGAAATATTTTGATTGAAACTGCAGTTACATGAAAGTATATCAGTATCTTACTAACATTTATTGAATGGAACAATTTCCCAGTGGATCTGAGCCAGTGTGTCTTGTAGAGTAACAGAAAAGAACTTGAACACATTATGTTACTTTTGCTGTCCTCCAATGTAAAGCATGAAAATGTTTTGTTGTTCTCAAGAGTCAATCGAGAGGTCTAGCTCCCATATTACACTGCTGATTTTATGTTGTTCTGCATTCGAGTGGCTTTGCATTAATCTGGAAATGTTGGTATAAACTGCAGTTTATTGTAATTGAGTACATGCAATTTTTAAAGTGTTTGCATCACCTTGCCACCAACATCCCAGCTTTTAGCTCTAAGCTTGTTGACTTGGGATTCTGCTATATCAGCACGCTCCTCAGCTTCTTCTAGTTCGTGCTGGACTTCCCTGAACTTGGACAGGTGAATGTTGGCTTGCTCCTCCTAAAGCGAATGCATACAGAAACTATCCTAGCAAATGCTTCCAATTGCTTACAGTCAACAAACTGAGATTGAAAATTAAATGACAAATCACAAACAGCAAACATATTAAACACACTTCTACAGTCTTAAAAATTAAGATTATTACACACTATTTTAGATCTTGGATTGTTGCCCTTCAAGCTTACCTATGGGGAAACTGGGATAAATTTCTTTCATAATTGCAACTTTAGGAATTCTTCACACAGGTGAGATGTGTTATGAAGATTCAGACCATCAGGCAGATGGTAAGACTCTGTCAAGCTGCGGAGAATTTTGACTGGCAATTTGCTTAGTTGATTCCCAATTTCAGGTAAATTCTGTAGAACAAAAACAGCAAGAACATGGCAACTGTGGTTGCATTGGAAGTCATGGATAGAATCACGGAAAAGTCATGAATTTCTATCTTTGACTTTTCATACAACGACATTTGCCATGACTTTACTGCATTTGCTTGAATTCATCTGAGGAGGAAGTGAAAAAGGCTTCTTTCTCTTTCCATTGTTTACATGCTTGTGTAGTTAGCTGAAAATAAACTATTTTGTTTATCATATCAGGGCTCTTCCTGTATTGTCACTTGTACTGAGGTACAGTGAAAAACTTGTCTTGCATACCATTCATACAGATCAATTCATTACACAGTGCATTGAGATAGTACAGAGTACATTGAGGTAGTACAGGGTAAAAACAATAACAGAATACAGAGTAAAGTGTCACAGCTGCAGGGAAGTGCATTGCAGGTAGACAATATGGTGCAAAGTCAAACAATGTATTAATGCACATAGAGAGTTGCTTGTCAAACAAATCTCCATGCTTCACAAGACCAATTAGTACGTATATGGGTGCACCTTGCCTCATGATAAAGGAGAATCAAATGGCTGAATCTTAACTTGTAAAATTTGAGGGTGGTGTTAGAAAACTGCACAAATTTTGCCATTTTGCAGGAAAGTGAGACAGGGCAATGATAACTTCGGGCTTTTGCATTCTGAGGATGAACTCAGGCTTTTTATTGAACCAAAGGCGTTTGAAGGGCATGATTCAGATCTTCAAATCTTCAAAATGTTGAGCAACACAGTTGACATTGAAGTAAGCAGGCTACCTGATTTAGACCACAAGCATAGGTTTGGAAGACTTATTCAAAATTTAAAAGCCTGCAGCTGAGTCATTATAAAGCATGTGTCTGTGTCAACTCATGGCTTTAGAGAAGATTCAATTTATGACAATGTGGAGGTAGGAAAGGAGGTTAAAACTGTGACTGCAATCATCAAATGTAACATGAACAGAATGGTTTCTGTGCCTTAATTATAAGGATAGAGAAAGGAAAAACATGAGCAAAGCAATATGGGATGTGGTAGTAGAGGTGTGGTAAGGAACAGGATAGGCTTTGTCCATGAACTCCTTTAGGGATCTGGAAGTATTTAGAACTTATCTTTGAAATGTTTTTATTTAAGGCAATTCATAAATAAACACCTTTCAGGTTTCACTAGCTAAAAGGTTAATATATCATTACACTTTTCCTTAAGTAATTCTGTATCAATAATTGAAAAGGTAAAATAAAAACTTAATGTTCCTTGTAGATGTAATTGAAACAACATTGAACAACTTTGCTATATATTTTCATAATGTAAAAGAAATCTTCAAGAGAATCGAAGTGCAGGTGGTATCCTGAATAATTACTGACAGACTCTTCAGATTGTCTCTTGTAGGCCTTAACCTTTAGCTGCAGCTTGTCCACTGGGTCCTGCAATTTCAGAATATTTTTCCTATCTTCATCTGACTGTGAATAACATGGAAGAACAAAATAATAATTAATTAGTGACACTACATTGTACCACTTCAGATAATGTGGCTTGAAGAAATTCTGACATGGCATAAGAAAAATGTCCAGTACCTGATAGGACAATTCCTTGACTCTTCTTTCATACTTGCGAACATTCTTGACAGAAACAACACCCCGTTTCTGCTCAGCCTCCAGTTCATTTTCCAGCTCATGCAGCTAAAACATTGACCAAGTCAGATCAATTGTTTCATAGCTATAACAGATCAGAAGCTTTGGTATGCAGCATACCACGTGCAAAGCATTACATCTTACCCTAGCCTCCAGTTTCTGGAGTTGTTTCTTTCCTCCTTTCATCGCCAGCTGGTCAGCCTCATCCAGGCGATGTTGCATGTCCTTCACTGTCTGCTTGAGGTTCTTCTTCATTCCTTCAAGGTGAGCACTGGTGTCCTGTTCCTTCTTCAGCTCTTCAGCCATCATGGCAGCCTTGCAATTTGAGGCAACTCAAGCTCAAAATTAGAATGATATCAATGTGATTAAAGTGAGGTAACATTTGTAAACAAAACATAAATCAATTATTAAGAGAACTTCTGACTTGTGTCAGTGATAGTCTTCTTTGCTTTCTCTTCAGCATTTCGTGACTCTTGGACAGTTTCTTCCATTTCAGATTGGAGATGATTCAAGTCAGAATCAAGCTTCTTCTTCGTATTGATGAGGCTTGTGTTCTGCACGAAAAGACAATTTCCATTGGGTTATTTTGTAGGATGAGTAAACTGTAAATAAAATTATACATCCAACTTACATAAATTTATGAACAAACCTGAGAGTGCGGCAGCTGAACCCTCTCACTGACGTCGACCAGCTCTTGTTCAGCAATTTTGCGAGACCTGTCTGTCTGTTCCAGAGCTGCTCTCATTTCTTCAATCTCAGCCTGTTGCAGGCCGCTTCTGCACTCCACCATGGCCAGTTGTTCCTTCAAGTCTTCCTGACCTCTGCAAGCATCGTTCAGCTGTAACTGGGTGTCCTGTTTGTAACATAGAAACAATTATTAGAATGTAAGAGTTTATTAAAAACATTTGCCACATATGTAAGTATGCATACATTCATGAATGTGTTTTCTTGAATAAGACCCACAACAACCTTTGTTGCTTGCAATCCCCATTCCTGCAAACTACCTCTCTTATATCTGGAAAGTTGATCCCGCTGACTCAGATGTTAGGTGGCAAGACCAGGAGCAGGGACAGATCCTCAATTGACACAATCAGGTGACTAGGGCAGGCCAGAACAAAACCAGGAAACTCCCCTAGACACTATTAACATGCAGCAAAAGCATGTCCTTAGCTTTACTGTAAGTCAATGCTGTTGAGCTTTAGCAATGATAAAGTAAAACCAGCTGAATTTAAAGCACCTTTAACAAATCAAAAGCATTAAACCAAACAAAAGCAAAAGAAATGTCATTTACCTTACTCTTGCTTTTCTTCCATGCAGCCCTGCAATCTCTGTTCAAATGAACAGACACACACATATATCCTGCATTTCTGCTAAGGAATCTCAGCAAATTATTCCTCTGCTGTCTGATTCCAGGCAGACTCTGGTTGTGCCTTGCACTTGGCCACACTCAGGCAGGAGCCCCAATTCTTGTTGGCACTTCTAGTGAGAAATGTTTGCAGTTCCACATGAACTACCAACAAATACCAGAAAAATCTAGTCCAAATTTCAAAGCTACTGACAAGAGAGAATATATTTACTTAAATATTCTAATAAGATTTTAAATGTAACCAGATAAAAATCAATCATAAATGATCAATTATACAGACCTTTAAATGACTCTGAACATTCCTGAGGTGTTCCTGTGCTTCTGAGGCCTGGCAATTAGTATGGCCCAACTGAATCTCCATTTCATTCAGATCACCCTCCATTTTCTTCTTGATTCTTAGGGCATCACTTCTGCTCCTGACTTCAGCCTCCAAAGTACTTTGCATTGTGTCCACAACTCTCTGATTCCGCTTCATTTGATCGATCTCCTCATCTTTCTCTGCAATCCTTCTGTCAACTTCCGACTTTACTTGGTTCAGTTCCAGCTGAGCACGAAGGATCTTGCTCTCTTCATGTTCCAGAGAAGCCTGCCAAACACAAAATGCTCAACACATCGCACATTTTTAATTTTGTTACAAGTACCTTTTACCAGCAGTATGCACCTTTGTATGCATTCTTCTTCATTATATAATGGAGAGGAGAATAATTGCAGGAGATCCTACGGTTTCATTGGATAAGCACTCATTTGAATAATTTAGTCAATTGCTCTAATATTTTGGATGTCAGATTTCAAAATACTATGCAAATAATTGTGATTCTAGCTAAATTAAAAGTAAGCTAAGAACTAGAAATTCCTTCAGATTTTTTAGCTATTTGTCCTACTTTAGCAATGAATTATAACCAGGTTTTTGTTGTAACATCTAAGCTTTGCAAAAAAAAAGTATGATTCAGTATGGCTCAAACCTAGAATACATCATGACAGAAATTTGGATCTTGGCCCGAGTAAGTGAACTGTGTTTTGAAACATCATTTACAAAATCCTCTTCCACAGAATTCAGCCTATTAATTATTAATGCAATTCAGTTGATCAGACTGAATTTTTAAAAATCCAATATTTGTGAACTAATTTTAGAGTTCCATTGCCTCCAAAATATACTAACTAATAGACACCTCATGGAAAATCTGACGATGAATCCTCTCCTCTCATGATAATTTGCCCTTCTCATCACCTTGCTGTCCCTCTGGTCTTCAACTGCTTTTCCATGTCCATGTTTTGCTGTTTCTCTGATCTCTGGGAAACAGGACCATGTATAGGAATGGTTTAAAAATAATTTACAGAAGGCAGATTGAAGGTTATGGAAGACTGATGGACTATTTAAAAAGAACTTAAAAATTGCGATTCAGACTATAAGTGAGGGAAGGGTCTGTTTGATTAAAGGTTTGGACCTGCCTGCACCTGGCAATGACCAATGGGATCCAATGGGTTGAGAAGGAAAGTCATACAAGGCAGTCACCTAAATTGGAGCAATGCTGAGGAAGCAAAAGCCAGGCTTACTTAATGGGCAGTGCAGATGACAACATAAGGTTTGATCTTAAATGACAGTGTGAAAAGGCATTGGAATAAGTAATCAGTTAATCATACAGTAAAGTCATAGCTGCTGGAGGATGGCTAACAGAAAGGTTGCACCTTTAGTGATGGGGGATCTGGGTGACATGTTGTCACAACCACAGTTGACAGAGGAAAATAAAATGGAAAGTATAGAAATATTGACAATAAACAATTTTAATGTTTACCGCTGCTTCCTCCAGAGCAGACTGGATTTCATTTTTTTCTTGCTCAGCTGATTTCTTTGATTTTTCCAGCTCATGGAAAGCCTTGCCACTTTCACCCAAGTGTTCGGACAAATCGGCGATCTCCTCTGTGGATAAAAGGCAAAATATAGCAGAGTTGTAATGAGAGCACTCCAACATAAATCTAAGTATTTTAAAACACCAATATTCTTAAATTTTGCAAAATATTAAGAAATAAAAGCAAAAGAATAAGACTTGTGTTGCAGGTTCTTGTTTTCTCGTTTAAGAGTCTCAAGATGATCCAAAGACTCTTCATATGCATTCTTCATTTTGAAGGCCTCTGTACTGAGAGTACGAGATTCCCTTTGAGCAGCTTCCAATTCTGCCTGGCTTTCCTCAAATTCCTGTTTCCACTCTGACAGTACCTTTATTTCACAATTGCAAATATCATGTAACAAGTATTAGATAAACAAATAAAGATAACATGAATATAACTTTCGAATCTGGGTCGTACCTTGTCAAAGTTCCTCTGCTTCTTGTCTAGAGCTGCTGCTGCTGCTGAATTTGCCCTCTCTACATCTACCATCAGATCCTCCACTTCACCCTGCAATCTCTGCTTAGTCTTTTCCAATGAAGCACATTTGGAGTTCACAGCCTCAATGTGCTCTTCTGCATCCTGCAGACGCTGAGCAAGTTTTTTCCTGAAAAATACAAACCCAGAGAAGTTTATAATAAAACTATCTAACAGAACGCGGTGCATGAACCCAGATTCCTCTGTATTACATACTTGGCCTCTTCCAATTCCTCTGTGCGCTGGATTGCATCAGTTTCATATTTTGTTCTCCACTGAGCCACTTCACTGTTGGCCTTGGACATTCCACGCTGGAGCTCAGACTTTGCCTCCAGTTCCTCTTCATATTGCTCACGGAGCAAATCACAGTCATGGCGGGCAGATTGGAGAGCATGTGCCAGAGCGCCCTTAGCCTAAAACCATTACCATGTACAATGATGAAATGATATTCAATGTCACTGTAATTATTACTAGGTGACTAAACCATGTCTTTTTGCTTCCAGTCACAATGAAAAGAAATAACTACAGGATATTACTGCCTCAAACTGTATTAATTTATAACATTGCAGTTTCAAAAATCAAATTCTGAGATGGTACGTATTTTTGTAGAGATTGCTTTCTGAAACGAATATCTCAAATTATTTTGGTACCTTTGTTTCTTCCTCCAGCTGTCTCTTGAGTTCCTCGAGCTGTTGGGGATATCCTTGTTTCCCTCTTGTCAGCCGAGATATCAAGGCCTCTTTCTCCTCCACCTGGCGGTTCAGTTCCCCTGCAAATTAGAAGAGTTTGCAAGTGAACCCTTGCAAAATAGGATCATATTTTCTACACGATAAAGAACAAAACTAGAATTAATCACTACCGTTTTCTGTTCCAAGATGTGCTTTTTGGGTTGTTAAGTCAGCGATCAAACGTTGATGCTCATCGTGTTTGGTCTTCAGTTCACTGACCTGGTCCTCCAGAGTCCGCGCCACTTTCTCAAGGTTTGCCTGAAAACAAAACAACCAGTTTTTTTAGAGATGCAAAACCATCTGGACAACACTTACAAGTTAAGATTAATTATAGAACTGTCGTATGTAGTGTCATCCGTCACTGTACCTTAGCTTTAGACACTGACTCCATGTTGCTGGCAGGGTCATCAATTTCCATCTTCAGCTCACTCTTTTCCTTCTCAAGTTTCTGCTTCACACGTTGCAGGTTGTCGATTTGTTCCCCAAGTTCTGCAACACTGTCAGCCTGCTTCTTGCGAAGAGCAGCGGCTGTGGCTTCATGCTGGAGGGTCGATTCTTCCAGATCACGGCGCATTTTCTGAAATTCTGCCTCTCTTTTCTTGTTCATTTCAATCTGAGCTGCAGTTGCCCCACCGGCTTCTTCCAGTCGCTCACTGATCTCTTCAAGTTCCCGAGAAAGATCGGCTCTCTGTTTCTCAGTCTTAGCACGAGCGGCACGTTCAGCTTCAATTTCTTCCTCAAGCTCCTCAATACGAGCCTTAAAATAAGCAAACATTGATTATAATAATGGAACCAATAATATCAGTTCAAACATGTGACCTTCACTGAGTGGCATTGATAATTTCACTGGACATGTACATCACCTGCAATTCTTTAATCTTTTTCTGCAGCTGGGAAGCCATTGCCTGCTCATCTTCAACTTTGCTTTGAAGCTGGCTGATTTCAAACTCTTTCCTTTAAAAATTAAGGAAATATATGCTAAACCAATCAATTTTTTTCGTATTATTAATTAACTCACACAAGAAACCTGTTTATATATGGAACAATTCCAACAATTAGGTGACTTGTTGGGAATAATTAAAATGCACTTTAATTCTTCTGTTAACATGAGTGTACTTATTTATAGAATAAAAGTGACCTATTTCTATTCATTCAATCAAGTCATTTCTCAAGAAAATATACACATAGTTCTTAATCCTTTTACAGAAGTGCAATACATGTCAAGAGAACTGAAGCAATACATTATGAAAAGAATCAGCATGCCTAGGCTCAATACTGACTTCTTTAGTTTCTCATCCAGTTGCTGCTTGTCATTCTCCAAATCCATTGTTACTTCTTGTGACAGCTTCAAGTCACCTTCTAGCTTTCTCTTAGCACACTCGAGATCCATGCGGAGTTTCTTCTCCTGCTCCAGAGAACCTTCAAGCTTTTTAAGGAAAATAACATATTTTCAGAACATACTTCAGATTCTGAGATTTCCTCAAATTGATTTGATTGGTTATGGTTTAAACACCTACATCATCAACTTGTTGTTCCAATTTAGCCTTTGTCTTAGTCAGAGTGTTAACTTTGTCTTCCTCGGCCTGGAGGTCATCCAAAGTCTGCTGGTGGGCCTCCTGGAGGGCTTTCTTTCCCTTTGTTATTTTAGCAATGTTTTCATCAAGACTAGCCATCTCTTCAGTAAGGTTTTTAACCTATGTTCAGCAAACAAAAATGAACAGAATAATTCAATGCAAAGTAACCAATGTATAGCAAATACTTTCATGTGCTGTACATCAATTAGACGTCAAAATCACCTTGTTCTCTGTGGCATATTTTTCTTTTTCAACTTTGGCTAAGGTGAGCTCCAAGTCATCAATATCTTTCTTCAGTTCTGAACACTCATCCTCCAGTTTCCTTTTCTTAGCTGTCAGCTCAGCATTTATCTCCTCTTCATCTTCCAGTCTTTCATTAGCTTCCTTCAATTTAACCTCCAGTTGAATTTTATTTTTAATCAGTCCCTCACATCTTTCTTCTGCATCTGCCAGAGTTTCAGTTTCCTGCAATAAAATGATACAATGAATTATACCAGGCTATGGCATCACAGGTAGATAGGGTCATAAAGAGAGCTATTGGAACATTGACGTTCATACATCAGGGCATTGAGTGCAGGAGTTGGGATGTTATGCTGAAGTTGTATAAGATGTTGGTGAGGCCAAACGTAGAGTATTGTGTGCAGTTCTGATCACCTACCTGCAGGAAAGATATCAATAAGCTTGAAAAAGTTCAGGGAAAATTTACACAGATGTTGCTGGGATTTGAGGACTTGAGTTATAGGGAAAGGCTGAATAGGTTAGGACTTTATTCCCTGGAGCACAGGAGAATGAGTGGAGATCTTATAGAGGTATACAAAATTATGAGAGATATAAATAGGGTGAATGCATGCAGGCTTTTTCCCCTCAAGTTGGGTGAGACTAGAACTAGAGGTCAGAGGTTTAGGGTGAAAGGTGAAATATTTAAAAGGAATCTGAGGGGGAGCTACTTCACTCAGAGGGTGGTACAAGTGTGGAACGAGATGCCAGCAGAAGTAGTGGATGCAGGTTCAACTGTAACATTTAAGAGAAGGTGGGTAGGTGCATGGATGAGAGAGGTATGGAGGGCTATGGTCCAGGTGCTGGTAGATGGGACTAGGCAGAAATCCAGGCCGACATGGACTAAATGAGCTGAAGGGCTTGTTTCTGTGCTGTAGTGGTCTATGACTCTTCGTGTTTTGTAGTTTGTATACATGTATAACCACACAAAGATAGTCAATGTAGATACTGCTTGGACTTGAAGTTGGAGATCATTCTTTTCCTGTACAAGAGCCACCATTTTTTCTTCTAATTCCTTCCTCCATGCTTCAGATTTGGTAAGTGCCTCTTTAGTTTTCTCAAACTCTTCTTTCATATTTCCTTTTCAGTTTCAGCACTCTTCAGAAGAGGTTTGATCTTGAAGTACAGTTGCATCCATGGCCAGTGTTTGACATTTGTGAATGCACGGATGTTGTACTGTAGGGTGTACAGTGCTTCCCTAAAGGACACAGGAAGATGAACAGATATTACAATATTCTGTTTATGGAGTAAAATGCAGTATTCATGCATGATATATTTTTACTGGCTATTTTGAAAAGCAATGTTTACCTCCTTTCCATCATTCTCTTAAATTCAACCCTCATCAAGTAGCTACGGCATATAGCCTGAGTGCAGGAATCTAGCTGCGCCAACTTTTCATCTCTCATCTCTTCAAGTAAACCTAGGAGACCAGCCTTGAAGAACACCTTAAACAAAGCAAGTGATCACTTTTCAGTTCTCAAAATATAACACATTTTAGAAGCACAGTTTAATCTGTTTTTATGATCATTGGAACACCAGAAAATTTGTGAAGCACATGCATTTTGCACAACTGACCAATATGGAATAGTTTTGAATGGAAATGAACTTGCTCCATATATGCAGTTACATATGGAACATAACAGTAACAGTATATCTATTCACTTGTTTCTAAGATTACATTCAAAACTAAATTCATAATTCCTCATCTTGTTATTTCAGATAAAGGGACTTGTAATTTCAACATAATTACCTTCGTGTGTCCAAATTTGTACTGGGTGTGATCTACGTCAATGGATCCCAATAACTTCTCAGATGCTTTCTTGCTATCGATGAACTGACCTTCGGGAATGGCACTTGCATTTAGAATTCGGTATCTGTTGCATTAGAGTATTACACAGGTTATTGTTGATTTTCTTCAGAACCAAATATATTGAACAACTGATTTGGATGGAAAAGGGAAAAGGTAAGTGTGGACTTTGAGATTTTTTACCTTTGCTTAAAGTCACCGTAGATGATTCTGCTTGGGAATCCCTTTCTGCAAATTCTGATACCTTCCAGCACACCATTGCACCTCAATTGGTGTATGACAAGGAAATTATCCATAGCACCTGGGGTTTACAACAAGAACATAATTATTAAATTAGAAAACAAAGTTTGTTTTCTATGACATATTGAGTTAAAAGTTGAAGATTGTTGCTGTTACTCAATGTAATAATAATAATATCTATCTATAACAGTGGAGTGCAGCCATAAAAACACTACTTGCCTGGTGTCTTTGTCTCATTGGGGATGATACAACACACAAAATGTGGGTGTGTGGTTCTCAGGTTAGTCATCAGCTTGCCCAAGTTTTCCTGTGAGGTGAACAATAAGCCAATAGAGGCAATTACAAAAATGTTAATTACTTTGACACATTTAAATCAATGACTAAAATTAATTTCAAATCAATCCAAAATTATTAAATTTTTGTTCAAAAGATAGTGCAGAATGAATGTGGAAGAGAAAATCTTACCCTAAACAGAGCAGATGCTGTCTGGAATGAACCACCCTTCTTTTTGCCTCCTTTCTTGCCACCACTTTCAGCTATAAAGAAACAAAAAATTTATTTGTTTTCAACAAATTTATTTGTTCTAAACAAATTAGGGAAGGGAAGAAAGCAGTGCTGGTAAAAATATCATTGCTAATAACCATGTTTTTCAGATCTTTACCTTCAGGAGCTGCGGCATAGAGATGAGCCAAGAGTTTCACTGATGACTTCTGGAACAGCCCAGTTACAATGTCATTCAGTGGATCCTTGATCTTATCCAGCCAGCCAGTAACGTTGTAGTCCACAGTACCAGCATAATGGACCAGCGAGAAGTGAGCTTCAGCCTTTCCTTTGGCAGGCTTGGGCTTCTGGAAGTTGTTTGACTTGCCAAGATGCTGATCATACAGTTTATTCTTGAAGGAAGTGTCTGAGGCCTTGGGGACAATACACTCCTCCTCAAGGATTGAGAAGATACCCATAGGCTGTGGGAATCACAGTGTTTATTTTCATACATCTTTTCCATTGATATAATACAAGATAAATATTTAATTCCAATTAATGTCCTACTTATCATTACCCACCTTCTCAATGAGTTCAATGCAAGCAGTCAGATCCATCCCAAAGTCAATGAATTCCCATTCAATTCCTTCCTTCTTGTACTCCTCTTGTTCCAGAACAAACATGTGGTGGCTGAAGAACTGCTGCAGTTTCTCATTAGTGAAGTTGATACATAACTTCTCCAAGCTGTTGAACTGAACAAGTGAGGAGATTTCTGGTGTTATTTAATCACTAGATATCCTTTTTAGTGTCTAGTCTTTAGTGTGAATTTTAGATCATTTCTTTTGTTGATTTTTATATTTTTGATCCTTACATCAAAAATTTCAAAACCGGCAATATCCAGCACACCAATGAAATACTGCCTGGCCTGCCTTGTGACCAGTTGTTGATTGATACGGATGACCATCCATAAGAACATTTTCTCCAACATGGATTTGGCAAGAGCATCAATTGAGTTGTAGACCTGAAGGAACACAATCTACATTTTAGCTGAAGGCAGCACCCTAAATGAAATAGTTTAAACATTGTGCACATTGAACTTTACTAAATGTCTTGGTAACTGTACCTGCTGAACAGTCTGACCTTTGGTCACCAATTCATTGCCAACCTGTACTCATGGATAGCACAATGCTTTTAGCAAATCTGCTGAGTTTAGACCAGTCAGGTAGGCAACTTTGTTGGCATCTGACGTAAGATAAGGACAATTGATTAAATTTGATAATGCCAATGAATTATTCTTTGGGAAAAATAACATTTGCATTTTATCTTCTCTTATAAAGACACAGAAGGCAGCCAAAGGGACCTTGGTATCATTCTGGCTCCCTTGGGAGAAATGCCATTCGTTTCATTCCCTTTCAGACTGTTTCCTGTACACCTGTCAGCTATTGTCTCAGAAAAATTGTTATAGAAATATCACTGAAAAACTGTCAGGAGGTTTAATATTTCTGTGTGTATGGAACTGCTGTCATTTCTCTGGAAAATCTGGGCCCCTGAGTTAACAAGTTGGCTAGTAGATTCAGCAAACCTTACTTTAATGTTTTACATAGAAACATAGAAAACCTACAGCACAATTCAGGCCCTTCAGCCCACAAAGCTGTGCCGAACATGTCCCTAGCTTAGAAATTACTAGGCTTACCCATAGCCCTCTATTTTTCTCAGCTCCATGTACCTATCCACAAGTCTCTGAAAAGACCCTATTGTATCCGCCTCCACCACCGTTGCCGGCAGCCCATTCCACACATTCACCACACGCTGAATAAAAAACTTAACCCTGACATCTCCTCTATACCTACTCCCCAGCACCTTAAACCTATGTCCTCTTGTGGCAACCATTTCAATCGTGGGAAAAAGCCTCTGACTATCCACACGATCAATGCCTCTCATCATCTTATACACCTCTATCAGGTCCCCCCTCATCCTCCATCGCTCCAAGGAGAAAAGGCCGAATTCCCTCAATCTGTTTTCATAAGGCATGCTCCCCAATCCTGGCAGCATCCTTGTAAATCTCCTCTGCACCCTTTCTATGGCTTCCACATCCTTCCTGTAGTGAGGCGACCAGAACTGAGCACAGTACTCCAAGTGGGGTCTGACCAGGGTCCTATATAGCTGCAACATTACCTCCTGGCTCCTAAATTCAATTCCACGATAGATGAAGGACTATACACCATATGCCTTCTTAACCACAGAGCCAACCTGTGCAGCTGCTTTGAGGGTCCTATGGACTCAGACCCCAAGATCCCTCTGATCCTCCACACTGCCAAGAGTCGCCCCATTAATACTATTCTCTGCCATCATATTTGACCTACCAAAATGAACCACTTCACACTTATCTGAGTTGAACTGCATCTGCCACTTCTCAGCGCAACTTTGCATCCTATCTATGTCCTGTTGTAACCTCTGACAGCCCTCCACACTATCCACAACACCTCCAACCTTTGTGTCATCCGCAAACTTACTAACCCATCCCTCCACTTCCTCATCCAGGTCATTTATAAAAATCACAAAGAGTAGAGGTTCTTGGAAATATATCAATTTTGCACCAAATAACTAACATAAATACAACTATGAACAATAGAGTGAGTCTGGTTTCGGATGGGTCTTTGGTGGAAAAAACACATAGCATAGCAATGTTGTGGTACAGAAGATTAATTACATAAATAATTGTTGGGGATGCAGACAATCTTGACAAAATATTATGGCACTGATTACATTATAATGAAGTGCGGTATTATTTTGAATTTTATATACATTTACAGATGCAGAGCTGAAATGAATTGTCACCTTCTGTGCCATCAGGCTCTGCCTGCTCCTCATGCTGCTTTTGCTTGAATTTCATGTTGCCCATGTGCATCACAGCTCCAGTCAGTTTGCAGATGCCCCACTTCTCATCATTGGTGAAGCCAAGGATATCAATGGCAGTCTGTACATCGAAATAAATGATTGCATGTTGATAATGTTGCATTGAAACCATTATTAAAACAGTAGAAACTTTCAAAAATTACTTTGAGAAGTCCTCATTGCTGGACCTTAACCTGAGAAATCCCAGAAACATATTTTTCTTATTTGACTACACATAAACAATGCTGGGGCCAACCATTGTAATTATTTTCATTATTTGTTTCTAACCCGAATCACCTTCATTCTTGTGATGTATATTTTGTGTGGCAAAATGGATTGATGGTGGTGATTGCTTGAAAAGGTACAATGGATAGGTCAGAATAAGGAGCTACAGATGAAAGTGTGCAGCAACTACTTACATCAGTGGCCACCAATTCTTCTGAATCGTCAATACTCTTGACTGTAATCTCACCCTGGCTGATATATGGATAATCATAAGGATTGGTGGTAATCAGACAAGACTCTGCAAAATAAATATTTTGCAGAAAGACATGAGCAACAAACAAAAGGCACCAAATAACCCAAGAAAATATAATCCTTCAATTCACCACTTGTTAGAATCATAGAATCATAGAACAGTACAGCACAATACAGGCCCTTCAGCCCACAATGTTGTGCCGACCTTTAAACCTCGCCTAAGACTATCTAATCCCTTCCCCCCAACATATCCCTCTATTTTAAATTCTTCCATATGCTTATCAAGCAATCTCTTCAATTTGACCAATGTACCTGCCTCCACCACCACCCCAGGCAGCGCATTCCATGCCCCAACCACTCTCTGGGTAAAAAACCTCCCTCTGATATCTCCCTTGAACTTCCCACCCATTACTTTAAAGCCATGCCCTCTGGTATTGAGCATTGGTGCCCTGGGAAAGAGGCGCTGGCTGTCTATCTATTCCTCTTCATATTTTGTATACCTCTATCATGTCTCCTCTCATCCTCCTTCTCTCCAAAGAGTAAAGCCCTAGCTCTCTTAGTCTCTCTTCATAATGCACCCTGGTAAATCCTGGCAAATCTCCTGGTAAATCCTGGTAAATCTCCTCTGCACCCTTTCCAACGCTTCCACATCCTTCCTACAATGAGGCAACCAGAAATAGACACAGTGCTCTTAGTGTGGTCTAACCAGAGTTTTGTAGAGCTGCATCATTACCTCATGGCTCTTAAACTCGATCCCACGTCTAATGAAAGCTAACATCCCATAAGCTCTCTTAACTACCCTATCCACCTGTGAGGCAACTTTCAGAGATCTGTGGATATGAACCCCCAGATCCCTCTGCTCCTCCACACTACCAAGAATCCTGCCATTAACTTTGTACTCCACCTTGGAGTTTGTCCTTCCAAAGTGTACCACCTCACACTTCTCCGGATTGAACTCCATCTGCCACTTCTCAGCCCAGCTCTGCATCCTATCAATGTCCCTCTGCAATCTTCGACAGTCCTCCACACTATCCACAACACCACCAACCTTTGTGTCATCTGCAAACTTGCCAACCCACCCTTCTACCCCCTCATCCAAGTCACTAATAAAAATCACGAAAAGTGGAGGTCCAAGAACCGATCCTTGTGGGACACCACTAGTCACAGCCCTCCAGTCTGAATGCACTCCCTCTACCACAACCCTCTGCTTTCTACAGGTAAGCCAATTCTGAATCCACATAGTCAAGCCTCCCTGGATCCCATGCCCTCTGACCTTCTGAAGAAGCCTACCATGCGGAACCTTGTCAAATGCCTTACTAAAATACATGTAGACCACATCTACTGCACTACCCTCATCAATCTTCCTGGTCACCTCCTCAAAGAACCCTATCATTCTTGTGAGACATGATCTGCCCTTCACAAAGCCATGCTGGCTGTCCCTGATCAGACCACAATTCTCTAAATGCCCATAGATCCTATCTCTAAGAATCTTTTCCAACAGCTTGCCCACCACAGATGTAAGGCTCACTGGTCTATAATTCCCTGGACTATCCCTACTTCCTTTTTTGAATAAGGGGACAGCATTTGCCACCCTCCAATCCTCCGGTACCATTCCCATGGGCAACGAGGACTCAAAGATCCTAGCCAATGGTTCAGCAATCTCCTCCCTCACCTCGCGGAGCAGCTTGGGGAATATTCCGTCAGGCCCCGGCAACTTATCTGTCCTAATATTTTCTAACAGCTCCAACACATCCTCCCTCTTGATATCTACATGCTCCCGAACATTAACCTTACCAACACTGTCCTCAGCGTCACCAAGGCCCCTCTCCTTGGTGAATACTGAAGAGAAGTATTCATTGAGGACCTCCCCCACTTCCACAGCTTCCAGGCACATCTTCTCACCTTTGTCCCTAATCGGTCCTACCTTCACTCTCATCATCCTTCTGCTCTTCACATAAGTGAAAAAAGCCTTGGGATTTTCCTTAAACCTACTCGCTAAGGCCTTTTCATGTCCCCTTCTTGCTCTCCTCAGCCCCTTCTTACATTCCTTCCTTGCTACCCTATATTCCTCAAGAGACCTGTCTGATCCTTGCTTCCTAAGCTTTATGAACTCTACCTTCTTTTTCCTAACCAGTTGTTCCACCTCTTTTGTCACCCATGGTTCCTTCACCCTGCCATTCCTTCTCTACCTCACCAGGACAAATTTATCCCTAACATCCTGCAAGAGATCCCTGAACAACGATCACATCTCCATAGTACATTTCCCTTCAAAAATGTCATCCCAATTCACACTTGCAAGTTCTAGCCTTATAGCCTCATATTTTTCCTGCCCCAATTAAATATCTTCCAGTACTCTTTGCTCCTATCCTTGTCCGTGACAATGCTAAAGGTTAGGGAGCAGTGGTCACTGTCCCCCAAATGCTCACCCACTGAGAGATCTGTCACCAGACCCGGTTCATTACCTAATACTAGATCTAATATGGCATTCCCTCTAGTCGGCCTGTCAACATACTGTGACAGGAATCCATCCTGAACACACTTTACAAACTCTGCCCCATCTAAACCTTTGGTACTAAGCAGGTGCCAATCAATATTTGGGAAGTTGAAGTCTCCTATGTTAATAACCCTGTTTTCTTGAACCTTTCCAAAATCTGCCTCCTAATCTGCTCCTCAGTATCCTTGCTGCTACCGGGGGGGCCGATAGAATACTCCCAGTAGAGTAACTGCTCCTTTCTTGTTCCTAACTTCCACCCATACTGACTCTAGAGAGAATCCTTCTACATTATCCACCCTTTCTGCAGCTGTAATAGTATCCCTGACCAGTAACACCACCCCTCCTCCTCTTCTCCCCCCTCCCTATCCATTTTAAAAAACTGGAATCCAGGAACATTTAGTATCCATTCCCGCCCTGGTGACAGCCAAGTCTCTGCAAGAGCCACAATATCATAGTTCCATCTATCTATCCAAGCTCTCAGTTCATCTCCCTTATTCCTGATACTGGATTCTGTTTTTATCCAATATGGGTCTCATTGTCTCTTTTCAGAGACATCAGTAAAGGATTGTAGACAGAAAAACATATTTACAAAATGCAAAGCAAATAATATTGACATTTTTGAGTAAAACATCATGTTCCATTAAGTGACAAAATGATTCATTTCTAACAAATGCAATTGTAGGCAGACATCAGAAATATATAGGTAGCAACATATCAAGACTGAATCTTACCAACAATTTCTGGTTTGTGATTGGTCATCATCTGGTAGAAGATGTGGTAACTCCTTTCAGCTTTCAACTGGAATGTCACTCTGGATTTTTCCAGTAGATCTGCAGAGACACGAGCAAATGCAGATGTAATGAAGAACAGGTCAACCTATCAATAATTTGATTAACAAGTGAACTCTCGTTCCACTGCACTTACAGGTTTCAATGTCAGCAGAAGCCAATTTCCCGGTGGTACCGAAGTGAATCCTGATGAATTTACCCTTGAAATGTAAAGAAAATGCATTTTTGAAAACAATTGCACACCAGGGGTGCATGGTATAATTTGCGCAGAACATCTCAATCGACACGCTGGTCTGTTAGTCAATACCAGGCACACTGTGGGGTTTGCTAAACCTTAGAAAATGTTCTAGAAACTTACAAAACGAGATGAATTGTCGTTTCTCACAGTCTTGGCAATACCGAAGGCTTCCAAGAGGAGATTAGCCTGGATGATTTGATCCTCCAGGGACCCCTGCAACATAATTTTGATATTAGCACCTGGAACATACATCATTTTAGGAAATTAATTTCGACCTGAACAATAAGAAGCTGTCAGATTGTGTGGTATCAGTTCTGCCTCACCTGCATCTTCCCGGATGCTTGAGCCTCCTTCTTCTTGGATGGGTCACTGGTAGCTCCAACCGAAGCGAAGTACTGGATGACACGTTTCGTGTTCACAGTCTTCCCGGCACCGGATTCTCCGCTGGGAGCAGAACATGAAGAAATCAACAAATGCCGAACTAACAGGTGGGATGAATAAAGAATTGGGTGAACTACAAATTCTAAAAGAAAGCTTGGCCAATGAGAAGTTTGGAGAGGGAAGGTGCACTAAATTATGAATGGAGCAGTCCCGTAACTTAATGCAGTGAGTGAGAACTTCATGGTATGTTGGACACTATTCTGCTCTGATCATGCGGGAGAAACAAACTTCTGCAATGATTCAATTTTATACATTTTCCTTGTCTTTTTATGTTTAAAAACGTGGAGCGATTTAAAGTCAGCGCCGCACAAGAGCATTAATTGGAGGGTTGCAGAGGTCTCGTATGTTCACAGAGATGGAAGATGTTACGGAAGGGGGAAGGCCAGGGAGGAATTATGAATTCTCATGAGGTGTCGCTGGGGTGGAATCAGGTGAGCACAGAGCCAGACAGGACTTGACAGGAATGGGGCGAAGGGCAGCGACATTTTCGGCGAATATGGATTGAGGAAAATGGGAGGAAGGGCGGGTGACAGTTGGAGTAGACGAGGGAAGCGCAGAAGAGAGTTTCAGCAGAAACTGCATTTACAAGGCAATGTCGCAGATGCAATGGATCTGCCATCCGACACAATCGCGCGTCTACCAGAAAGGAATCAAACTCTATCGGAACGAGCAGAATCAGTAACACTCACGTGATCAGGATGGACTGGTTTTCACGATCTGGGAAGAGGAAAACAACAAGTGTGCAGAGTTCAAATAGCAGAGAGAGGTATAGCTTTGTTCCGTGCTTTAGCTACAACTCGAAAGTAATTAAATTCGGCATTAAGCAGCAAAGAAGTATCATAATTAAAGCCTGGGCCACCCACCAGTCTGCATGAACTGATAGGCGTTGTCAGAGATGGAGAAGATGTGGGGAGGAGCCTCTTGCCGCTTCTTCCCTCTGTACCCGGACACAACCTCGGGATCGTACACTGGCAACCACTTGTAGGGGTTCACAGTGACGCAGAACAACCCGGAGTAGGTCTAAAGTGGCAGAAAGGAATTAGAATTTCTCATTTACTCAAAAGTTGTCGTTTTGCGATATTAAACTCCAGAACTTACATAGATCATCCAGGCTGCATAACGCTCTTTGAGGTTATACAACACGGATGCCTCGTTCAGGTGGGTCATCATGGCCATGTCTTCGATTTTATCGAACTTTGGAGGGTTCATTGGCAGGACATCTTCGTCTTTAACGGTTACGGTCTGAAAGTAATCAACAGGCAAATCTAAAATGTGGCAACGGGACGGACAGGAGGAGATCAGAATAATGTGTTCCTGTATAAACGTTCAACTGACCCTCTTGTCTGCTGAGGTCTCCACGGTGGCTTTGCCTCCCTCCCTGCTCTTGACCGTGCCTTTCACGTACAGTTCTTTGTCATCGGGGACATAACAGGCGGTCTTGGCGTCGAACGGTCTGTTCTGCGCTTCAAGCCTTTCCTTATCCGACTTCCGTAAATACGGCGCCGCCTTTCCAAACGCTGCCATTTCCGAATCCCCCATGGCTTCGGTCTATCGCTGGAATATTCAGGAAAAGTGTATATATGATCCCACATAACAGCAAACATCATGCATTTCTTTTTAACAGAAAAAAAATGATGTCTGTATTTAAGAAAGCAACCAAACTGTTAGCGGAACCTCACCTAATTAGTTACTACTTGTTGGGAAGATAATTACGTGCTTCGATTTCTACATTACCGTTATGTCACGCTCTTTGCTCTTGGCCCATATCTCATCTAGTTTTTCAATTTAAACACGATCTGCTAAACATCGCACAATATTTCAAATGCCGACCATCGCTGTGATAAGATGGAATATATGCTCTGAACATAGTGTATGTTTTGAAGATAAGGAGCGTGTAAAGACCTGCGATGAGCTACGTACTTTCAGCGTAACTGTCTCTCATCGGAATCATAATTTTGTGATTCTGTAGAGTGTGACTCTTTAAAGTTCAAAAGTGCTTGTGTGACCTGGCCATTGTTCTGTCTAAAAGCCCAGTGCGGGGCGTAACTCTCCAAGGCCACAGCAATTGTGCACCGCTTAATTTTACGGGGAAACAGTTTGTAAATCGCGTGTAACAAATCTTTGGAAAGCATCTTCCAATTGCCTGCAGATTATAGAATGCCAATATCATTTCAACATGTCATTAGAAAGTAAATTAAATGCATTCGATACGTTTCATTTACACTTAATATTGCTGATTGGTTTGTTTTGTAATTATAGGAAATGATGATCACCCCGCCACTGCTGCACAGAATATGTGCAGTATTAATGTTAATCATGATACTTGATACACCGTACTGCGCCAGTGGATGCCGAACCAACTGCGGTGTTAAATAACAATTCGTATCAATTCATTTAAGTGAAAGACACATGTAATTGAAACCTATGCACTGCCTCCGAACTATAACCAACTCTTAAAAATCCAATTTTTCTATAAAAATAAATAATTCTTCTGATGTCCGTTACCTTTTTCAGTCCCAGTTGAGCGAAAAAGAAGTTTCCACGCAATTCTAGTAAAATAAGACATTAGATAAATCAATTTGACATAATTCGGTATCTGATCTAAATGTACCTAAAATATACTTTTTTTCGTTGCCTTTTACTTATTTTGATGGAATTTTCTGGATTGATTTCTCCCGTTACGTTCTTTAATATCTGACAAACCATGATGAGGTTCCTCCTTAAGCTTCATCATTGAAAGTTTATTAGTCCCTTAAGTGAAAAACTTACCCCGAGGTTTGGATGCCAGCAGCGTTCTCTGTTCTCTGCACAACTTATATATACGTTTATTTTTGTGGGCACAGCAGGTCCAGTTCCTATATTTAGTTTACAAAAGCCTGATGAGCAGATTTTCTTATTGCATTAACTGGTATTCTAATATCAGGATATAATTAGAGAAGCAACCTAAGCAATTTGCGTTGTAATTCATTAGGAATAATCCCGTTGACACATGCGCAGCCATATAAATTGAAAATGTAAAGATGACAAGTAGCAGGTCTGATTTTTAGAAACTTTAAAATAGTCTTCTGCTCAGCAGATGGTGCTTTCTGATCAGCATAAACAACATTTACATTACAATTTAGAAATTCTTTGAATACAAAAACCTCTGTTTATAAATTCCTGTCTCATCAATGTTAAAACTGTGTTCATGACACCTTGCATGTATGTAACCAATTAATTAGCCAACCACTTGATTATTTAATTAATTAAAAGGCAAAGTTGTATATATCCATAATTTTGTAAAATAAGTGGTAGAAATTGTTACATATCCCATAAGTCATTGTATTGGGCCATAGTGAGATTGCACCTGGAGCAATGTGTCCTGTATAAATCTTCTTACCTAAGAAAAGCTGTATTTGCCACAGAAGAAATGCAGCAAAGATTCACTAGACCAGTACCAGGGATGGCAGGTTTGCCCTTTGAGAAGACATAGAGTAGACCATGAAGACCAGAGTAGACTAGAGTATGGTGTATTCTTTAGAGAAACAAAGCACTGCAGATGCTGGAATCTAGATGAAAAACACTATGATGCTGGAGGAACTCAGCAGGCCAGGCAGTATCCGTGGAGAAAAGCAGTCAGTCAATGTTTTGGGTCAGGACCACAAAATATAAAGGATAGACAGACCACAAAAGGAGGTGGGCAGATGGGCAGTTCTAACAACCAGGGTAACATTTCAGGCAGTTGGTTGAAGGACAGAAAACAGAGAATATAAATAAACTAGTCATTTTCACTTTGACAAGATGTAAAAGACTTTTATAAAACCATTTCGAGTACCATGTACAGTTTTGGTCTCCGTATTTAAAAATGGCTACATTTGCCTTGATGTTAGTACAGCATAGATCTATTCCAGTAAATCCTGAATGAAAGGGTTGTGTCATGGAGAGGTAATGACTAATGTTTAGAAGATTGAGAAGTGATCTCATTGAGACACAACATATTCTGACAGAGATTGGAAAGAGATTAATGCTGAGGAACTGTATCGTCTCACTGAAGGATATGGGATAGAGGTCAGAGGTTGGGTATCTTGTGGCAAGTGACTCACCTCCTGAAATCCCAAAGCCTTTCCAGAATCAGCAAGGCACAAATCTGGAATGTATAGGAATGCTCCAACTTGCCTGGCTGAGTGCAGTTTTAACACTCATAAAAGGTTAAAACAATCCATAACAAAGCACCCTGCTTGACTGGCACCCCATCTATCACTCCAAACTACAGTTACTTGACAAGCCAGGAGCATCTCTCTGACCCAAAGATCCTGCTCCCAAAGAGGACTGGGGGAACAGGAATGTGGAAACTTCAGCATCTGCAGATTCCTCTCCAAGTTGTACACCAGCCTGAAAGACAAATATATCCCTGTTCCTTCACTGTCCCTGAGTCTAAATCCTGGAACTCCTTACCCAACAGCATTGTGGGAGTAGTTTCATCAGCAGGATTGCACAAAGTTCAAAGACAATTGGACATGGGAGATAAATGTTGGCATCCTAAGAAATGAATAAATGAAGTAAACCTAGGGAGCCAAGTTTTGGACTAAATGGGATTGAAGCAGATGTGAAGAAACACTTTTAAACTAGGTTGTAAAGTTTTGGAATGTCATACCTCAGAAAGCTGTGGATGTTCACTTATTAAGTTTATTCAAAGCAGAGACATACTTTTATGAACATTAGGAGTATTTAGAGAATAGGGGAAGTGAACAAGATGCAAGAACACTCATTGAATGGTGGGGTGGATCGACAGTCAAATTTGGCCCACTCCTGGCTCTATTAATTTGTCTCTTAAATCTATTTAATTAACTAAATAAAATCTAGCTGATCTTAAATGTTAAATTGCAATCTCAAAAAATTGGGCCAGAGAAGACCACGAGGCCTCATATGTGCTCAACCATTCAATAAAATCATGGTTCATCTGATCATTGGTGTCGATTCCATTTCCCAAATTGAACTCTATAACTCCTGATACCCATATATTCCAAAAGACTGTCTCAGCCTTAATGACTCAGCATCCTCAGCTCTCTGTCATCAGGACTTCCAAAGATTCCCTGCGAGAAGAAATTCTTCTGCACCTCAGATTTCCCTTCAGATCCTCCCCGGGTAGACTGTGCGAGTGGTGTTTCTGCGGACATTGCAGCAACTGAGCGGGCGAGCTGTCCCTGTCCCTTGCAGTTCCTCTGCCATAACCTATGGAAATTTCCAGTAACTCCATCAGGATCATGCCCTTGAACAGGGTTCTCTCAAAGCCAGAGAACATCCAAATGTAATGTGATAGTCCATGTTGGGTGATATAAGAAGCTAGCAACAGGTAGAGGCCATTGTTTGTCAATCTTAATTTCTCTTGTCTCCTCACAGGATTTTCCAAATCTTGCCCACCTGCAAAAGGCTTCAAACTCTGCCACTGTTACATAGCAGCAAATTGATCAGATATCTTCCACCCATGCCACTCCAGAAATAGCTCTATTAGGTTATATGTTGACTACAGTGCTCGATTCTTTGTTGGAGCAATGTGCTGGAACTCTACTTGAGAGAAAGTGAAATTTACTAGAATCAAAGATTTGTACAGCACAGAAACGGGTCTTTCAGCTCACCACATCCATTCCAACCTTTTTGCCCATCTACACTTCAGAAGGATACTGCATTAGATACATATCCTTCTATTTTTGCCTAATTAAGAGCCTGTCTAAAGTCTTTTAAACATAGTGATTCTATCTAATTTCATCACCTCCTCTGGCAGCAAGTTCCAGATATCAACCATTTCCTGCCAGGAGTACTAACTAAAGCAGTAAGCAGGTTATATGCTGTCTAACCACTTATCCATGACTTTCAATGGCATTACCATTGCTGAGTCTTCCATCATTAATATCTTTGAGGCTACCATTGACTAGAAACTCAGCTGGACCAGCTGCATAAATACTATGGCTAAAAGAGCAGGTCAAAGCAGTTATCCTTTGGCAAGTAGCTAACCTATTGACACCTCAAGACGTTCCCACTTCCATGAAGCACAAGTCCGTTGTGTGATATAATTACATAAAATTGTAAGTTACTTTAAAATTATTTCACTGACCCTATATCAATCTAACACCCAATGATTATTTTACATTCTGTTATTCCCCTAGTCCTCAGATCTCTCTGAACTCTGGTAAATAGAAGTACTAAAAATTTTACGCTGAGATTGAACCCTGATGTCTAAGATTAGAACTGGCATGAGGACAACTTAATTAAGTCATGAGATGACAGGCAATAAACAATTTGGCTATCATACAGCAGTGATAAAAATGTATTAGTTAACAGCTAACTCACTTGGAAGACGTCAGTGGCTTGATGCCAGCATAGTGTGTGCTCTTAAACAGCTACTTTACTCAACTACCAGATGTAAATTATGTTGCCAATACTCTATGGCCCCTAAATTAACCTGGAGATATGACTGGATTGCAAGTGTGGGGTGAGGTGGATGAAGATGCAAGCCAGTCATAAACGTATAACATAACAAACAGATCTGGTTGATTCTAATGGAGTTTGAAGCTCTTTAGCATGTGAGAAAGTTTGAGGTATGTTCTAATGACCCCTTTTCCCATGAAGTCCACTGCTGTTCCAAACTGAATGAAGAGCTTGGAGTCAATTAAATCAAAAGAAGACAAAGGCTTCAATATGTCTGAAAAGGGACGTCTGTAGACTATGACTGTCGGGAATTTAGATCCAGAGTCACCAGTGATTTACTGACCCAGCCAAATCAGAAAAACTCAGATACTGCATCATGATATAGAAGTGACAGGATCAAGAAAGAGAAAGACTGTATAGTTCCCGACAGGGTGTTTATAATGGATGCCCGCTGGTTGACATGGATGTGGTGGGCTGAATGATCTTTTTCCATGATGCTTGACTCATCATCTGTGAAATGATGCATAATCTATGAAAGAATATTATTGGGGCATTCATCCAGTGTGAATGCCTAACTGAATGTTACTTATGAGATCACTCTTCTTCTAGGCAAGTGATCTTAAGAAGATCACTCCTCTTCTTCTTTCATTCCATTTTCTGCTGACTGCCTAAGGAATGTCCAAAATACACTGCTGCTTCTGTGACTTTCACTTTCCCCCTCTCTTTAGTCCAAGCTAGACTAGAAATACACCAACAAGAATTACAAACAAAAAAAATTGTTTTCACTTGGTAGGGTAGGTCAGGCAGCATCTATAGAGCAAGATACAGAATATTTATAGTGGGAATTGTTTTTATTTCAGATTTACAGCCTCTGCTGTATTTTGCTTTGGGATTCTTGTGAACTGCTCTCCAAACAGCTTTGTGCTATCAGCAAAGTGTAACTATAGTGATCTGGTGAACGATCTGAGAACTGAACTTTATTCCTTTTAGGGGTCTTTGGCAATAACAACCTTAATCAGGTGGCAATCAATCTTTTTTCAGTTTATCTGGCAACTTTACCAATTCTGAGGAACCATACTTTGCTGCTTAAATCAATTTCTGCTTTTATTGGAATGGTGGTACCTGAATATGGACTGAAATGGCTTGGGTTGCATGATTATAATATTTTAACCCATCCCTGATTTCCTTCTACACTGCGGAACTAAATCCCAAGCCCACAAAATCCCAACTTGAGGATAAAAGTTTCAGAATTAACTTGATACATTACTGAATGTTAATAATTTGAATGCAAGATTATGGGATCAAACTTTTGATTGTGAAGATAATATGATCCCCAGGATGAATTTACTCATTTAATGCTCCCGTAAGATATAAGGCTTTGAGTAGCACCACTGTAAAGTTGTTCCTTGATCTGTAGATATATTAAGTGACATGGAAATATTTCTGGTATTGCTTTGGCTTCTCTTGTAGTGATGATAAGTTGTGTTGCTTTTAGCTTGACATATTAATGGAAATGTTACAAGATTGCTGTGAGCTAGTCCTAAATATATTGTAGTTTTAGTCTTTTTACCATGAGGCATGAAGTATGAATAAAGTAATAGTGCTCCAAGACAGGCCTCATTCAACAGAAAGCAATTTAATGTAGCAAGTTAACTTCCAATACACAATTTCAAACTGGTTTCATTCTGTGATCCAACTTTAGCATGGAGACAGAAACAAAATGATGGTGCAAGGTTTTTGCGCCAGGGTGTAAGGAAAAGGGTGTGGTATTAGCAGCTTTAGGAACATGGGAATGTGCAATTTCAACAGGGATTCTTCATTGTCATTTAACTTTTGAATCTTCATGTGCTCTATATGTGAGGTGGCATGTTGTACGTGAGACCTGCATGACTATTTAATGCTCCTGTTCACAGATACAATGAAAAATGAAGTTTGAAGATTATTAAATTATATTTTAGTCAAGAGTTACAAATGGAAAGCTCCCAGTTTTATTGAGGTACTTCAGAAATAGTAGGAGTCATAAAGGAAGCCTTCTTTTAAAACAGTAGAACATCAAAACTAGGAGTCACTGCAAAGGTATTCTTCAATCAGTAAACATATTAACTGACTTGGAAGTATTTCTGGCATCATTCTAGTTTCTCTTAGAGTGATGATATTGTGGCACAAAATGTCGGTAACAGCAGTGTGATATTGTTAACCTGGATCCAGGACAGAATGTGTTTATACAGTGCAGTCAGAAAAGGTGAGAAAAGGTAGCAAATTCACATGGATCTTGCCATGTGTATTCTATTCACACCCACTTAATCATAGGTGGTGGCACAATGGTGCAGCAAGTAGAGCTGCTGCCTCACAGCTTCAATTATCCAAGTTCAATCCTGTCTTCCAGTGCTGTCTGTATGGAGTTTGCACATTCTCTCTGTGATTGCAGGGTCTTCTCTGGGTGCTCTGGTTTATTCCAAAACCCCAGGTGTGCAGGTTGTTAGGTTAGTTGACCACTGTAAATTGTTTGTAGTGTGCAGGTGAATGGTAGGATCTGGGAGAAGCTGATGGGAATTGTAGGGTCCATTCAATGTATTTGCCATAAACTTGGAGCATTAAGGTGAGAGGCGAAACATTTAAAAGGGACCTAAGGTGCAACTTTTGCACTCAGAGTGAGGTGGGTATATGGAACAAGCTGCCATAGGAAACTATGGAGGCAGGTACAATTACAACGTTTAAAAGAATATGTGTGCTAGAGATACAGTCCTCTCCAAGCTATGCTCAGTGAATTGAGAATGGAGACAGTATAGTAAAAGGCCAGTGCTGCTGTGCGTGTTCTGCAAGTCATTTTCACCACAATGGCTCCAGAAGCAGAGGAATTCTGTTACCGTAGAGTGACTGCTGTCTTCCATAGACACAGAATCACAATAATTCCTGTAGGCCCAGGCAGCAACTTGCTAACTCTGAAACCCGCTATCACTACCAAGTTATACATCTTAGAAAGTCATTTAAACTTGGGTTTCCAAGACTTTCGCACAGAGCAGTAGCAAATGGTAAATTAAATAGTTCAGTTGGTTCGGTTAGTTGAGTGGGGTCGCACCAACAACCTCGCACTTGTCAGCAAAACCAAGCAACTGATTGTGGACTTGAGGAAGGAGAAGTTGGGAAAACACACACCAGTCCTCATTGAGGAGTCAGTGGTGGAAAGGGTGAGCAGCTTCAAATCCCTGGGTGTCAACATCCCGGATGATCTATACAAGGCCCAACACTTTGATGCAATCATGACATGACGAAGGCATGCCAGCGGCTCTACTTCGTTAGGAGTTTGTGGAGATTTGGTATGTCATCAAAGACTCTTGGAGATTTCTATAGATGTACAGGGGAGAGCATTCTGACTGGTTGCATCACAAATTCACCTTCATTAGGAGAATTTTGGAAGCATCAAAAATGCTAAAAAATGATGAGATAGCGATAAGCTGATGAGGATTTATCACTAATTATTAAAATGCACAAGCTATAAATAATCTAAAAACATAAATTAAGCATAAATTACAGATAAATTATTCAAAAATTATACAAAAAGAACACAATTAGAACAAAAAAACAAGTCCAACATAGTGCAAAGTGGTCAAAGTGGTCATAGTGTTGCTATACTGAAGTAGTGATTCGGGTTGTGCAGGTTGGTTTAAGAACTGAATAGGAAGGGAAGCAGCTGTTTTTGAACCTGGTGTGGGACTTCAGGCCCAATGGTAGCTGTGAGAAGATAGAATGGCCTGGATGGTGGGGATCTTTGCTGATAAATGCTGCCTTTTTGAGGCAGGTCCTCATGTAGATACTTTCCATTGTGGGGAGGGATGTACCTGTGATGTATTGGGCTGAGTCCACTACTCTGCAGCTTCTTACATGCGAATCACAGCCTTGAGATACACCTGTGTTTATGGTCAGCAAGGAGGAGATGTTTTTACCAATCCACACTGATGAACTCTGCCGATGAGGAAGTCAAGGATCCAGTTGCAGAGGGAGGTACAGAGGCCTACGTCTTGAAACTTGGTAATAAGTTTGGAGGGGATGATTGTGTTGAATGTCGTGCTGTAGTCAACAAATAGCAGCCTGACATATGTGTTTCTGTTGTCCACATGGTCATGAGCAGAGTGAAGAGCCAGTGAAATCGCATCCACTGTTGACCTGTTGTGGCAATAGACAAATTGAAGTGAATCCAGGTCATCTCTGAAGCAGGAGTTGATTCACGCCATAACCAACCTCTTGAAGCACTTCATTACGGTTGATTTAAGCACTACCAGACGGTAATCATTCAGGCAGGAAATCATATTGTTCTTGGGCACCAGTACAATAGATGCCTTTTTGAAGCAGGTGGGAACCTCAGACCACAGATGTGAGAGGGTGAATATGTCTGTGAATCCTCCAGCCAGTTGGTGTGCACAGATCTTTAGTAGTCAGCCAGGTATGCCATTTGGATCAGATGCTTTTTGTGGATATCTGAGCTCAGCTTGTGTCAAATGCTGACAAATAGAGTGTTTCCAGCATTTTCTGTTTTTGTTTCAGAACCCAGCATCTGCAGGCTTTTTCTGATTTTTTTTTAACCTTTAATCAGAGCTGGGAAAGCTTAGAATAAATAGGGTTTAAGATGCGAAGAAAGGGGAGATTAAATAAAAGGAATGGGCTTGATTGGGTGGAGGCAGACTCCATTGTTCCTCAAGGATCAAGATTACTCTCAAACAACACGCAACCTCTCTTTGACAACATTTGACACAGCTGAGCTCAGGTACAAAGAACATGCAGTTAGCAAAAACTCTACAGAACGCATAATATGGATCTGTAATGAGTACTTTACATACATCATCAAATCCAATTCCTTATCCTACCAATCAAAACAACTACCTGCTTCCACTGTGAAATTACCTATCTCCGTTACATTCACACTCCACCTGCAACTGAGGTACAGAGTACGATTCACAACTACACAACTGACTTAAAGGTAGAACCAGCTGCAGTGCCCTGCAAAAGTGTTAGGGTATTGTAATAATGCAGAAAGGTGCCTGCAACAGAACAGGCAGAACAGAACAGAACAAGCTGCCTCAAATAAGGAAGTGTTGCAGTCCATGTTGATACAGTCAGTCTTGTTTGTAAGAAGGCAGTTATCAATATGGCTGCTTTATGTCACATTGCAAAGCCTTTCTGAGTGAGATGAACAACTGTCTATTAACCTATGGACACAGCTTATTAATGTCACGAACAGCAGTTATATGCATACCCACATACTTTAAGGAGTCAGCTTTATATTTTTCCTTCTGTCCCAAAGTGGTAATCGAGCCTGAGTGATGCAGTACCTCAGACTCATGAGTGTCATTTCTGGAAAGTGCGAATCTATGCATTGGGTTAGCATGGACTGGTTACTGACAATTTTATATATATACTCAGCAAGTTATTATCCTACATATTCATACAGAGTGTGACACATTGTCTATCATGTTCACAAGGCAAAAGTATTCCCTGTGGAAATAGTTTGCCTTTCTAGCTACTGATCCCCTCCAAGATGGTAATGAGCTTCTCATGCTCAACTAGAGCAACTTTTACTATTTTGGTAATGAAGTGCATGAAAAAGCAAGTTGATCCTGTGTTATAGAAATTTATGATTGTGTTGTTTATCATTGACACATAAAGTGTCTTCTGAATGCTGGACAGTGGAACTGATGTAATAGGCATTCTGTGCTTCCCTTCAGAGCCCTGAGCTCCTCAAATGGACTCGCTCTGTGAAGTCTAAGTAGTTCACTCAGTTGTTCCATCTGGCCTGAGATATTAATCTTTCTCCATCAAACTGACACTAGCTTTTCCTTTAGGACAAGGTTCAATATTCTCACAGTAACCACTGATGTTTCTGTGTAGACACAAGAGACTGCAGACGCTGGAGCATGGAGCAAAAAATGAGCTGCTGGAGCGATTCAGCAGGTCAGGCGGTATCTGTGGAGGGAAACAGACAGTCGACGTTTCAGGTCGAAACCTTTCTGGACTATTTCTACGTTCCTTCTTTTTACTGAGGAGGGATCAGAGAACCTGCAGCATAACATACACAGCTGCAAGTGTGCAAAATTCATGCATATGGAATGGGAGGGAGGGTGGGTTGGTGGTGACAACGAATTTAGTCCCTATAGTCTAATGTGCGCGACTAACTGAACCTTTGACATAGTGGGACAGCTTTAAAATCCTGAGCAGCAAGTTAATCAGCTGGTCAGGGGTCCCACACATTGTACTCCTCCTTGCCAATAGAATCTATGTAAAATGAGAAGTGTCAGTTGATTATTCATGCTATAACATTAAACTTTTCTGGTGAATTGTGATATTTGGGAAACTTACGCCTAGGAGTTAATTTTCAAATTAGTGCAAAAAAAAGAGAAATTCAGTGTGATGGAACAAATTAATTTTAACATATATTCAAGGGTCCTGATGGAATTTCACCTCCCTCATTGCTCTCCTCAGTCTCCTATTGGAATCAGATTTATTATCACTGATTCGTATGTCATGAAATGTATTGTTTTGCAGCAGGAGTACAGTGCAAAGACATAAAATTAGTATAATTACAAAATAAAAGGAATAGTGAAGTAGTGTTCATGGGTACATAGACCATTCAGAAAGCTGATGGTGGAGGGGAAGAAGTTGTTCCTAAGTTGTTGAGTGTGGGCCTTCAGGCTCCTGTACCTCCTCCCCAATGGTAGTAATGAGAAGAGGGCATGTCCTGGATAGGGAGGGTTATAAGTGATGGATGCCACCTTCATGATGCATCACCTCTTGAAGATGTCCTCGATGGTGAGGAGGGTTGTGCCCATGATGGAGCTGGCTGAGTCTACAACCCTCTGCAGCCTCTTATGATCGTGTACATTGGGGCCTCTCGAGCAAGGAAAGAAATTTAAAGATAGGAAGAGGTTTAGGGAAGGAATTCAAAGCTTAATGGCTTGAAAACTGAAGGTATGGAATCCAACAGTGGAGAAATTAAATTTGTTAATGATCCAGAGGTTGGAATTGAAGGAACGTTGGCATCAGTGAGTTTTAGGGATGAAGGAGAGCATAGAGATAAGGGGGAAAAGATCATTAAAGGGAATTAAAAACTACAATGAAAAATTTAAAATCAAGATGGCACTTAACTGTGAGCCAGTGTCGGGTCAGCAAGCATAGCACTGATGAGTGAATGCCACAGTGGATGTTAGGATGTAGACAGTAGAACATTCGATGGCCTTGTACATGCAGAAAAATAGAGGTCAGCTAAGTATGCATTGGATTAGCCAAGAGCAGTGTAATAATGTATGGATCAGGATTTCTTCAGAGAATTGAGACTGGGATGGAGTAAAGTGATATTCCAGGTGTGGAATTAGATACTGCTAGATACAGCAATGATATGGGTCAAATCAGCCATCACGTATGCAGACAGCCTGGTTAAGTCTCACACAGAGACCAGAGAAAAGGATGGAGTCAGTGGTTAGAGAACAGAGTTTGTGATATAAACCATAGACAAGCACTTTGATCTTCCCAAGATTTATGTGAAGACATTTCTACCCATCCATTCTTGTATATTAGGTAGAAGTCTGATAATCTAGGGGCAAGAGCTGTGCTGGTGAAGTAGATTGTGTGTTGACACTGTGTTTTCAAATTAATTTGCCTTGCAGAACCATTTAGCTACGAAATATGAATGGAGAGAGGGAATTCTGAGTGCGAAGTTAGAAGTCTCACATGAACCTGAACCATAAAGATCATCAGTTTTTCTTCCATGTGATTATCATCTTGACTGCAGACATGGTGAGGGAGTTCTTAAAATGATAAAAAAAATTACTTGAAAAAATAAAGGTAAAATGATGCCTATCCTAAAAAATGCATTGAACAGAGATTTAAATAAAATAATTCAGGTGGACCTATGTTTTTATGAAAGGACTAACATCTTTTTTCCTTCCTGTATAAATGGCTCCTCAATACTTACATATCTTTCTTGAAGATTGTGTTACATTGGCCTTCAAAATATGAATGGCGCAAATGTTAGGGCTGTTGATAGCATTAGCAGGTCATGTTTACATTTCAGACTGAAATATAACATTTCTTTGAACTATGACTATCCAGTAACATAATACTTACATTTGAATACCATGTGCAAAGTATTTATATCTCTTCCTTAAGACATTGCGCAATGGAACAATAGCTTGTCAATTTAAGTATGTCATGGATTCAGACAGAGATACAGCATGGAACCAAACCCTTTGACTCACTGAATCTGCACCAAGCATCAATCATCTATTTACACTAATCCTACATTAATCCCATTTTTTAATTCCCTCACATACTCATAAACTCCTCCCAGATGCCACCAGTTACCTATGCACCAGGGGCAATTTACAGTGGCCAAGTAGCCGACCAACCCACACATCTTTGGGATGTGGGAGGAAACCAAAGCTTCCCAGAGGAAACCCATGCAATCACAGGGAGAATGTGCAAACTCCACAGAGATAGCACCCAAATTCAGTATTGATACCTGCTATTTCATCCATAATAAAGCAAACCTAATTGTTTATCTACAAGCAGCAGGATCTAGATTATTGTTCAACTTTTCTATAACCAGGTGGCCCAATAGTTCAGTGCACAGTTAGATCTTAAACAGAGCACTGTGGGACAACTTACTTTAATTTATGGTACTATTATATTCATAATTTGAACAAGAATGATTTTTTTTCTGTTGTTGGCACCGTCAATTAGGTAACTCACAATATGCAGGTTTATATTTCTGTTACTTTGTGGTACATTATTTCTGCAATTTACTTTCTTGGCACTAAGTGCAGGTCTAGATTTAATTGTGTAATTTTCGTTCCTTATTTAAGGAAGAATGTACTAGCATAGGTGGCAGTCCTGAAGTGATTTACAAGGCTAATTCTTGGGATATGACAGTTGCCCTATCACAAACAGCTAAATAAAATAAAATTAGCTGTGTGTTCTTTAGTGTTTAGAAGAATGAGAGGTTATCTAAATATAAAACAAAATAGATAAAATCCTGAGGAAGCAAGACAAGGTAGATGCTGGGATGTTTTCACTGGTGGGGGAATCTCCAATGATAGGACATAGTTACTAAATAAGGAGGCACTCAGTTAAAACTGACAGAGGTTTCTTGGAGAGGTTGGTGAATCTCTGAAACTCTCTACCCCAGAGGATTGTGGAAGCTGGATCATTGGGGATATTTAAAGAGGAAATAGATAAACCTTTGCATAAAATTACTTTTTATTCCAGAATTTCAGATCTGACTCAACCATTCTGATCCTGAAGATGGTGGCCCGTCTAGAGAGTTTTACAGACACCAATAATTCTTGTGGTCACCAATACTCACTGTCGCCGTATTGTTATCACATTGGTTCAATGCGATATCAGGTGCATGTTAATGTTGAAGTTGTAGTCTAACTCAGGAGTCCATCTGATCAAGGTGCATGAGAAATCACACCTCATTACTTGATCTCAAGTATTTCCCTTTCACGTATTTTCATCAGACCGCCAATATAAACCAAAGATCGAAGTGAACTCGTGTCGTTTCTCAAGACGTTAATTTTGCCATTCGCACCTGGGTGCAATTTTTCGACCAGCTGATGTAACACGATTCAAAAGTCGCTGGAAATCCTTACATAATTGACAATTTCTGTAAGCAGTTTATGCGAAAATTCAGTGGGCAGACAAACGTGTGTTATATTCTCATTTACAGAATAAAATTCTGGAAAATGCCACATAGTGATGATATAATAAGGTTGTTTTTGCTTTTTAAACCAGCAAAGATGAAGGAACTGTAACGTACTTTGGTGGGAATAAATGACACTTGTTTGCACTTTCTGCTGATGCAGAGTTCACCGCCAAATGTTCAACCTGCTGAAAGTTTCTCGTGTCAAAAAACATGGCTGCAAAATCTGATCTGGGCACGTGATGCTCATGGGATTAATGGCAGAAGAATTCCACCCAAAACTACTGACAGAGCTTCTCTAAATTTATCCTGAACTGAGAAAATAACAGTTAATCCGATAACCAAATCCATGCATCGGACTTTCCAAAAACTAAATAAGGAGCGGACCTGCTGCGCAGGCAAAAAACAATTGGTGTATATAGGTTGTCCGACAGAACATCGGAGGCTTTTGGCGTGTAACGAACAAGTCTCTTCCTTCCTGACCCTCTTCAGGCTGATTGGGGTATTTGTGATGTTGTAGTTGTACAGCATAAAATGTTCCCTTATAGCGAGTTAGATATTTAGATGTCCCGTCATGTTTGACATGATGAAACGTCCCTGTTTCTCTTTGGCAATGATACTCCTGAACGGTGCGAAACATATGATTTGAAAACTATCTCAGATGGAATGAAATAGTTATGTCATTTCCGAACAGCACCTGCCACTTTTAATAATCACGGGCGATTCCTCCTTCTCAGTTGTTGCAGATGCTGTTCTCATATGGTACAGAATCAATCAAGTTACGAGAAGCGAATGTGACCGAATCTAATCTACACTGTGGCAAAGGTCAAATGAGCATCAGTAGATATTTTAAATGTGAATTGGAGCGGAAAGGCTAATTTTTTCCAAATATAAGCAATGAAACTCAACTGCATGTTAAAAAGACTTTGTTGACTCGCCCACTGGTTGTTCTCCACAAACAGCTGGTACCGAAATGATGTTCACAAGGTCCCATACCACTTGCTCTGCACCTTGTTATGTATCCTTCTGAACAGAACGCTAAGCGATTTCCCGCATTTACATGGACATAAAATGGATACGTGAGTGAATGCTTTGTAAAACCTTATATTTAGATCAACATTTTAAATGCACTAAAGCAGGAAACGTTAGATTTCAATAGTTTGTGTTGACGTGGCCATCTTCTTGTGTCATCTTCTCCCACCCAAAACTTTTGTTTGTAACGTTTTTAACAGCAAATAGTGTTACACTTGTAAAGTCCAGACAGTTGTATTCCACGTCTTAATAAAAGGTGGGTATGTAAATCTGACCTTTTTAACAAAAATTTGAAGTACTTAAATAGGAAGCGCTGTGCTGGCGCACCTAAAAGTTCAGCAAGTGTTTAAGTAGCACATGAGGTACCTGTGAGGGTTATAGCCGCCATTATTAATGGTACGAGACAGCGTGGGGCTTGGAACGGATGAAGACTAAAGAACAAGTGGTCATAAGTGTGTTTGACAGATTGCTCAAAGAGGGAGCACAGAAAAAGGATGGCAAAAAAGCCTTAAGGGGGGTCCAAAAATATTCTACAGGTATATTAACAGAAATGTATTTGTAAGGAGCAGGGGTAGGGCCAATCAGAGACCAAAAAGGAAATTTTCTCAAGAGGGTAGGGTGATGGATGAGCAACTAAATGAGTATTTCACATAAGTCTTCACCCAAGATGGATGTTGATGCTGGTGTCTCAATAAAGGAAGGTGCAACTGAGATGTAAGTCTGGATGAGCTAAACGTTAATGAAGTGGCAACACTAGGAGGATGGGCTGAACTTAAAGTGGATGCATCTCATCCAAGTGAGATGCAGCCTTAGCGACTGAGGGAAGTAAGGCAAAAAAATGCGGAGGCCCTGGCCAAATGCCTCATCGCCAGATCTGACCAACAAGCACCAGGACCTCACTTAGCTGGTGGTGAGAGGTGCCCTCCCAGTCAGAGTTTTCCTCTACAGATGACACATCACCCCCAATGCACACTGCCCTCGGGACAGCTGTGATGGGGAAGAAATTGTCACCCACCTCTTTGCAGGGTGTGGATTTGCAAAGAGGGTGTGGAGACAGATGCAAGGGTCTGTGTCCCAGTTCATTCCCAGCAGCTGCGTGACAGAGGACTCTCTGATTTATGGGCTGTTCCCGGGGGCACACACTGAGACAGACATCAAGTGCTGCTGGAAGGTCATCAACTTGACGAAGGACACCCTTTAGTCTTCCAGCATAGCGAAATGTCTGTAAGGGAATGCTGCTGACTGGCACAGTCCAGGCTGCAGGAGTCCGTGCTGAGGGACACACTGAAGCTCTGTGCAGCCAATGCTAAGGCTCTGTGGGGATGGTCCACAGTGTAGGCTCCTTCTGCCACTCCACATGGGGGGGGGGGGGGCGCAAGGTGGACGGGGAAGCCCCTCGAACAATGAAAGGGATATCACCTCAGGGAGCCAGATGAGTGGCAGTGGTGCTATGTTTATGTGATTTTTTTTTACTCTTTAAAGTTTTACACTACTGAATGTAACAACCATGAATGTTAAGGTTTTTTTTGCACTGTTTCTTCCTTTATATATACTTTTTATTATGAATACAGTTTATTTTTCAAATATAAATAATAATCTTTCAAATATCTGTAGATTCAGTGACAATACCCAAAGACTGGAAGGCTGCAAATGCTATACCTTTGTTAGAAAAAGATGAATGGATAAACTCAGTAATGATATTCAGTGTAACCTCAGTGCTGGGGGAGGGATCCAGAAACAATTTTCAGGGAAAAATTAGTATGTATTCATTAATGACATATGTTCTCTAACTCAGTTGATATATTTTTGATGAAGGGTTATTGATGGAAATGGATCTGATTTGGTACATATGAATATTCAAAAGGCATTTAATAAGATGTTACATAATAGGCTTGCCAACAAAATTCATGGGTAACAGCTGGCTAACAGGAAACAGGTAACAGTTGTGAAAGATTGTTTTACAGACTGGAAAGAAGTTTGCATTGGTGGTCCCCATGGGATGGCATCAGTTCCATGGCTTTTCTTAACATATATTAATAATTCATACTTGAACGTACAAGGCACAATTTCCATCTATGCAGATGATACAAACTGGAAGTTGTCGGGAATGATGAGGATGATAGTAATAGACCAAGGAGATATAGAGAAGTTGGGGGAATGCATAAGCAACAGATGAAATGTATTGCTGGGAAGAGTGAAATGTTGAATTTTGTAGGAAGCATCCAGAGAGACAAAGCACACCAGAGGGCAGAATTCTTAAACAGAGGAACAGAGAGTTCTGAGGTACATGTGCATTGTTCACTGAAAGTGGCCAGACAAGTTGAGAAAGCAGATGGGATCCTGAGCAGGAGTGTCCAACAATGAGTGGACACAGAATGATTAGCAAAAGAATACAAAACAGTGAGCAGTTTGGGTAACAGGAGCAGCAGTGGGAAGGTTAAGTTGCAGCCTTCAAAAAGGTGCTGATTTACATCTCAAAGGAAAAACATTGCAAGGCTGAGTTGAGGGGTAATCTGGGGTGGGGGGAGGACTAACTGGAATGCTCTTGCATGGAGCCGTATAGACTCAGTGGGCTGAATGGCCACCATGTGGATTCCAGTAGCTGAGTAAATTGACAGTTTTGGTCTTTGTACCTAAGAAAAGCTATACTTACTTTGGAGTCAACACAACACAGATTTACTTGATTGATTGCTACAATGATGGGGCAGTCCTATGTGGAGAGATTGGGAAAATCTAGATTCTACAGACTAGAGTTCAAATTAATAAGAATTGACATTGAGATGATCAAGGTTCTGAGTATGATTGGCAGGGAACATGCTGAAAGCCAACTTCCTTGAGTTGAAGTGTCAGTAACTAAGGGACATATTTTCAGGTCATGGGGTAGGCCATTTTGGTCTGTTGTAAAGAGACATTACCCAGAGAGTTGTAAATCTTTAGAATTATTTATCTCAGGGCTGTTAACGATCAATTGCTGAATTTATTTTAGGCTGAATTCAATAATCTTTTTGAACATGAACCGAACCTACATATTGAGATCAGGCAAAAGAGTGGACATAGGATAAGAGATTAGCTATGAACTTGTTGAACCTGTTCTACCATTCAATAAGCATGTAACTGACTGCTTCATCTTTAAAAGTTCAAACGTTTAAAATAATGTTATACTAAATTTAATGTCAAAAGTCTGTCTCTGGTGCTGGGTAGAGCAGGATTGTCAGTTTGACTCTGCAATTTTCGTAATGGTTTTATAGTTCCTCAGTCTGACTACTAGAAATTACTCTCTGTCCCCTTCTGGCAAGGACAATGGCTTGACAATCATTATTTCAAATGTGCAAGCTGTTCCTGCAGGCAACAGTGGTGCAAAGAAAATATTGTTAGAATCAGAGGTTCAATATATGCCTTGGTTTGGCCCTTCCAGTTTGGATGGATATGAGGCAGATTTCCACCCAACCATTTTAATGTTGTAATAAAGGTATAGCTGATTCTCTCTCTAAAGAAATATAGTGTGAGAGAGGTTTTCAAGCGAGAATGTTGATATTGGAGAATGAAGTCTCTAAATGGAAGAGGGAATAGGAAAATGACCCAAGTTCGCATTTTGCTCGAGTACAGGAAATGGTTGGTAAACATTTGCCAGAAAGTGAGGTAACTTCACATTCATGTGAGCATAGGCTCCCTGGAATCCTTGGCTTTGAGACAAGTGAGAAAGGCTAGCAGTTCTATTTGAAACTGTGTGCAGTATTCCACAAATCCAGCTCATTCAGTTTTTAAGAGCCCTTAATCCTTTTTGATTGTCAAAGCCCTGTTGTTAGTATAAGCAGGGAAGCTGTCGGTTCTTGCGGCAGACATTTTTCAGGTGTGTTGGTTTAAGAAAATGGAGTACATTGTATCAGTGCTATCAAATGCAATTCCTACTCTAAATGCCTATGGATTCAAAGGGAAGATGCACTTTTTCATTAAGAAAATAAGAGGGGAACCAGAAAGAGCCATAGGGCAGTGCACATGCTCTTGTTTACATCAACAGTGCTGAGGTTGAGAGGGTTAAAAGCTTAAAGTTCCTAAGAGTGAATATCACCAATACCCTGTCCTGGTCCAACCACATCAATGCCATGGCCAAGAAAGCTCACCAGTGCCTATACTTCCTCAGGAGGCTAAAGAAATTTAGCATGTCCCCTTTGACACCAATTTTTATCCATAGAAAGTATCCTGAATGCATCATGGCTTGGCATGGCAACTGTTCTGCCTGTGACCACAAAAATTGCAGAGAGTTGTGGATACAACTCAGCACATAATGGAAACCAGCCTCCCCTCCATGGACTCTGTATACACTTCTCGCTGCCTCAGTAAAGCAACCAACATATTCAAAGACCCCACCCACCCCGGACATTCTCTCTTCTCTGCCCTCCCATCGGGTAGAAGATACAAAAACCTGAAAGCACGTACCACTAGGCTCAAGGATAACTTCTATGCCACTGTTACAAGACTATTGAATGGTCTCCTAGTATGATAAGATAGACTCTTGACATCACAATCTATCTCATTATGGCCTTGAACCTTATTGTTTGCCTGCACTGCATTTTCTCTGTAACTAACATTTTATTCCACATTCCGTTATTGTTTACCTTTGTACTACTTCAATGCACTATTGTAATGAAATGATCAGTTTGAATAGCACACAAATCAAAGTTTTTCACTGTACCTTAGTGCATGTGACAATAATAAACCGATTTGTCAATTTACTAACTTACTTCTTAATAACTTCCAAAGTTCTATAAAAGCTGGCTCTGGATTTTAGATTAGAGAAAAAAATCTGGACCTGATATTCAAGGAGTGAGTGACAGGTATCATCAAACAGGTATCTAGAAAGCATAAGTAATAGCTGGAAGGGAAACTAATTCCCCTGAAGAGCAATTGGTTAGGATGCAGTAGTTGCTCGGGTAGGGCCACCCAATTGAAATAGTTTATTTTGATTTTTCAGTTGGGTTTTTAGGAACCACAGGTCAGTCTTTAAAGAAAAAAGTTCAATACAAAAGTAAAAGATAATAAATTTACTGTATAGGTTGAAAGCCACTCTGCCAGTAGGAAAGAGATGATGAAAATAGATCTGTTACTTATGATTTGAGTCCTTTAGCTGTATTCTAGAATCCCTCCTGGCCACAATATAAGCTCATAGTCATTTTATATTCTTGTAAAGAGGTTACTTTAGCATTAACGTAGTTGATTTATTGAAATTATTTTGATTCCTTTCTTTCTTTCTCCAGCTGTCTCTTGAGTTCCTTGAGCTGTTGGGTATATCCTTGTTTCTCTCGTCAGCTGCGATACCAAGGCCTCTTCCTCCTCCCCCTGGTGGTTCAGTTCACCTGCAAATCAGAAGCAATTGCAAACAGAATATAACAAAATAAGGTAATGTTTTTATATGTTAAAAGGAATGTGGATCGTAATCAATATTGTTTTCTGTTGTGAGTTGTGCTTCTTGAGTTGATAAATCAGTGATCAAACGTTGATGTTCATCATGCTAGATTTTTAGTTCACTGACCCGGTCCTCCAGCATTGAGGCCATTTCTTAAAGTTTGTCTAAAGCCAAAACACCCAGTTTTGACAAAATACAACACCATCTGGACACCATATACAAGTTGAAGTGAACTTTATATGAGTTAATTTCTTCTCCGATTGAATTTTTATCAGCGCTTTTATATGGCATTGCTACTTTGTGCAGTTGGTTTATTCCACACTAAATGAACATGAAGGGGATTTGAAATGGCTTCGTGCTCATCATTGCATAACAATATGGAAGAAGTAAGTCAATTCTGATGTTTTTAAGGTACTGTCAATTACTAATGTATGATCTACATCAGTGGATCCCAACAACTTCTCAGGTCCCTTCTTTCTATCAAACTGGCCTTCAGGAACTGCATTTGCATTTGGAATGCTGTACCTGTTGTATTAGAGGTGTACATTCATTATTGCTGAGTTTCATTTGAACCAAATGCATTGAACAATTTAATTGGATGGAAAAGTGAAATGTAGAATGAGATTCTTTACCTTTGCTTGAAGTCCATAGATGATAATGCTCAGAAATCCCTTCCTGCAAATCCTGGTACCTGCTGGCAGACCATTGCACCTCAGCTGATGATGACCAGGTAATTATCCAATGTATCTGATGAATACATGAAAAGTGTTGAAAGTCAGTACACCATGTTGTATTTTTCAGGAGGTAAGTTAAGCATAGACAACAGCACACATTAGTGATGTCTTAATATAAGGATACAAAATAGCACTTTCCTTGTGCTTTTGATGGTACAATGCACAAAGTGTAAATGCATGGTTCTTAGATATGCTGTCGGTTTGTCCAAGGTTTCCCTGCAAGATGAATATTAAACCGATATTGATGTCCAGTTTCATAGCTTGGGATTTGTAATTACCATATAAGTGGTTCTAATTTTAATATTTGATAATTTCTAACAATATGATACATTGATAAGTAGAAAGAAAATAAATTCACCACAGCTGTTGAATGTGCATGCAGGAAAAACTTTTACCCCAGACAGAGTGGATACTGTCTGGAAGGAGCCATGCTTCTTCTTGCCACAGTTTCAGCAAAGAATGTGTGTTTGTTTAAACAGATTCAGAAAGGGAAGATTGCATTGCTGGTACAACAGAACAATATTAATGACTGAGTGTGGCAGAGTTGAACCTTCAGCACTTGCAGCATTGAGACAAGCCAAATGTTTTACTGTTGATATCTGGAATAGTTCAGTTATGGTTTCATTCAGGGGATTGTTTTTCTTATCCAGCCAGCCAATAATGCTGTACACGTTGCCAGATAGTGAACCATCGAGAAGCTTTGGCATTTGGTGGGCTTGGGCTTCTCGAAGTTGTTTGACTTACCAAGATGCTGATCATAAAGTTTAATTTTGAAGAAATCTCTGAAGCCTTGGGGAACACCTCAAGTTTCAACTGCAGCTTCTTCCCCCACTGCCATCAGTTCCTTGAACCGACCTGAAAAACCCTAATTCTACCTCAGATTATATTTCCCACAACTTGAACTGATGTTGTTACATTAGTTTTTGTTTATTGGGTCATGTAAGTTATGTATAATTTATGTTACTCTAAGTTCATGTAACTTATTTTTGTCATGTTTGTAATGTATTGTGCTGCTGCTGCAAAAAGCTAATTTTCATGGCATTTATACCCTGAGTATATAACAATAAACTTGATAATAAACTTGAACTTGATAAAACTTACACTCCTCCTCAAGGATAGAGAAGATACACATAGGCTGTGGGAATCACGATGTTTTTTATTTACGAATCAGTGCCATTGATAATATATTGGTGCATTAACTTATTCAGCTCTTATTAATTTCTTCTATGATAATGCTCACCTTCTCAGTGCAAGCAAGCAGATCCATACCAATGTCAATGAATTTCAATCTAATTCCTTCTGTGTTCCAGAACAAATATGCGCTGCTGCAGCTTTTCAATAGTGAAATTGATGCATAACTGCACAACTGAACATGTGGAAATATTTCTAGTATTATTTCTTATTTCATTGCCTTTCTAATGTTATTGATTTAAAATGTATTAATTGATATTAACATTTCTGATTCTTGCATCAAAAAATTCAATATCTGTCACACTAAAGAAATATTCTCTGGCTTAGGTGACCATCCTTAACATAGGCGACCATCCTTAAAAAAATTGGTTCATCAAATTTTTTTCTGGCAAGCGTACCAGCTGAGTTGTAGAGCTGAAGGGGCACAACATTGTTTGTAACTGCAAGCACACATATATCAAGTGTTCTAAATACTTACACACACATATTTTAGTATAACTTTTGCTAACTATACCTACTGAATGGTCTGACCTTTGGACACAAATTCATTGCCAACCTTTACTTGTGGATGGCTGCAAATCTGAGTTGAGACCATTTAGGGAGGCCACCATGTTGGCATGTAACACAAAGTAAAGGGCAATTGAGCATATCTGTGTGTTATTGAAATACTGTTGTGCAATTAAGATTGAAAAATAACATTTACCTTTAGTAGTGGTGATGTTTTCCTCATTTATAAATGATCACATACCCTGAATGTTGTTTAAGAATAATATCATTTGGATGTGAACATGAGAAGAGGCATATTTTGCTTTTGTTTTGGTAAAAATTATTACATTAAACTAATCTATCAGACTTCAGATGAACAAGATAAAATAAATGTTTTGGATTTTAAAACATATTCAGAATGTTATAATCTATTCACAATCATATGATTATTCTTGACATTCAACACTTGTTATGTTTCTTACACTGTGAAATGGGATTTAAGATTTACAGTAACTTCAGACAGTTGTATTTTGGAAGGGATTTTTCCTCTTCCATTGTCAATCAAATCATGAATTAGTTAATTACTTCATTTACAAAATAGGAATCAATATATTTTTCCTTGTTGCCAACAATATATGCTGAACACCTCAATGGCTATGAATGATGCTAAAGATGTTTGTGAAAACAAGCCATTATTGTAGTTTCATGTAGAACATAGAACAGTACAGCACAGGAACAGGCCCTTCGGCCCATGATATTGTGCTGAACTAATTAAATTAGTAATCAAATGCCCAACTAAACTAATCCCTTCTGACTACACAATGTCCCTATCATTGCATTTCCTGCAATTCATGTATTGGTTTACTATTGTCACTTGTACTGAGGTACAGTGAAAAGCTTGTCTTACAAACCGATTGTACAGGTCAATTCATTACACAGTGCAGTTACATTGAGTCAGTACAGAGTGCATTGATGTAGTACAGGTTAAAAACAATAACAGTACAGAGTAAAGTGTCATGGCTACAGAGAAAGTGCAGTGCAATAAGGTGCATGGTCTCAACAAGGTAGATCGTGAGGTCATAGTCCATCTCATTGTATAAGGCAACTGTTCAATAGTCTTATTACAGTGGGGTAGAAGCTGACCTTAAGTCTGGTGGTACGTGCCATCAGGCTCCTGTATCTTCTACCCGATGGAAGAGGAGAGAAGAGAGAATGTCCCGCGTGGGTGAGGTCTTTGATTATGCTGGCTGCTTCACCAAGACAGCGAGAGGTAAAGACAGAGTCCAAGGAAGGGAGGCTGGTGTCTATATTGTGCTGGGCTGTGTCCACAACTCTCTGCAGTTTCTTGTGGTCCTGGGCAGAGCAGTTGCCGTACCAAGCCGTGATACATCCAGATAGGATGCTTTCCTTGGTGCATCTGTAAAAGTTGGTGAGAGTCAAAGGGGACAAACCAAATTTCTTTAGCCTCCTGACCTTTTGAATGCCTCTATCATATTTGCCTTTACCATCACTCCTGGCAGCACATTGCAGACACCCACCACTTATTGTGGAAAAAAAACTTGCCTGCACATCTCCTTGAATTTACCCCCCCCCACACACACACACACCTTAAATGCATGCCCTCTAATCCAGGCAGCATCCTGGTAAACCTTCTCTGCACCCTCTCCAAAGCCTCTGTATCCTTCCTATAATGGGTGACCAGAATTGAATGCAATACTCCAGATGCAGCCTTATTACAGTTTTATAAAGCTGCAACATAACTTCCCGACTCTTGAACTCATTTCCTCGACTGATAAAGGCAAGCATGCTGTATGCATTCTTTACCACCCTAGTGAACCGTGCAGCCACTTTCGGGGAGCTATGGAATTGGACCCCAAGATCCCTTTTGCCCATCAACACTGTTAAGGGACTTGCCATTAACGGTGTACTGCCTCTTTACATTTGATCTCCCAAAGTGCAACACTTCACATTTGATTGGGTTAAACTCCACCTGCCATTTGTCTGCCCATATTTGCAACTGGTCTATATCCCACTGTATCATTTGGCAGTCTTCTACACTGTCCACAACACCACCAATCTTTGTTTCGTCTGCAAACTTATTAACCCATCCATCTATGTTTTCATCTGAGTCATCCAGAAGTGTAACATTAGACTTCTCATATACTGTAAATATACCAGTTGAAATTACACTGCAGGAATACCATGGATGACTTTAAAGCTTTCTAAGTGTGAAGGCAGTTGATCTGCTAGCTAGCCATGAGCAGCATGCCCTGAGGAGGTAACTGTGTAAAGTAAATTGGCCTGAGAGACTGCAGTATTATGATATAAGCACATAGGCCTTCATCTTAGGCAGTCCCTCTGGATCGATGATGGTTCACTGCCACTCCAGTTCTATGGGTTCTGAGGTGGCTGTAGAGGACAATGTGGGAACCACAGACATTTTCACAGATGAGACAGTTGGTGGCTCTCGGTATGATTGGGTGTGTAGTTATGAGATGGTCTCTCCTACAGCTCAATGAGGGCCTCTGTGCCTCAAGGTTCTCAATACCCTGGGAATCTCTGGACCTTAACCATTCAAAATGGAAAAAGAACTTTCGGGTTTGTATACCAGATGAGATACCAGATGGAATGTCTGGAAAGGTTTCCTTGGTGCATAATTTTTTTGTGGCCCAAGCAGATTGAGATGTTTATTGGTTCGCCAGTCTAGGACATTATCACAGCCATTGTCAAATATTTTCTTCATTTAAATTAAATACCCATTCAGCAATATTTAAAGGTATTTGGGTGGATGAAGAAATGTATCTTTTATTAGTTCCACAGAGAGTCTATACAACTTGGAGATATGTCCAAGGATAGACTCCAGTTTATCTTTAACAGACATCTGTTAGTGAAATCCCTGAGGAGTGGCCAGTGGATTGGATGGAAGGATTACAGTGGTCAGGGACCTATTCTTAGAATCTAGTTGTCAGTGTGCTATCAGTTTTCAGACTGAAATTCAATCTCATCAGGTCAGAATGTTATAATTCTAAAGCTGGTACCAACAAGGCAAGGGCAAACAGTATTTATAATAAATGAAGTTCTCTTTAAACAACATGTATAAGAAATGCTTGTTTCTTTTATATTTTTATGTATTACAATGTATGAGTAAATCTGTAAATAAAGCCACCAGTGATGTGCATATCCAGTCAATCTATTGAGGAAGGAAAACCACACAAAGATATATCATAGAATAACAAAGCAATAGTACAGTATAAGGATCCATTTATGATCACTGGTTTAGCTATGGGTTAGCAGGTGAAGATGTTCTTATTATTATTACTTGAAGGTACAATATCCTATTGAAAGATTGTCCAGTGACTTTGGGGGTAAGGCCAAGTTTACTGGGCTGAGAAGTGATTTAGAAAAGTGATCTGGAAACAACTGCATGGTGGTTATTTAGTCTCAAAGCTGTGGGAAATATTCAAGAAGGAAATTCAATCCACTTTAATTTCCTTGTTGAATTCTTCCCATGGCTCTGTAAATATATTCCACAAAGAGGAAAGACAGGAGTGTCAAATCTATAGATCTCTGGACAGCAAAGTGCATAGATGGGAAAATGAAGCATAAAAAGGGAAGCTTATGTCAGATACTGAGAACTTAATACTGCACAAGCCTACAAGAATATAAGGAAGTGTAGTGGTGAAATTAAAGGAGAAATTTTACCTGCAATATTCTAAAAGAGTACCTTGCTGCTTTATTTACAAGGGAGAGGGAAGATGGTGATATAGTAGTTAAAGAAGAAATGTATAAATTGGATGGAATGAGCAAAGTAGAAGATGATGTATTAAAGGGTTCAGCATTTTTTGAAAATGACTAAATAGCAAACCCAGATTAAGTATATTCCAGGCAGATTAATGAAACAAGGGATGTAATTTCATGAATTCAAACCATCATTTTTTAATCCTTCCTGCCTCTTGGAGTTGTGTGCAGTTGAATGGTAGAATCTTCATATCAGTCAACTACACACTGGGAACAATTTACGATGGCCAGTTAACCTATTATCTGCTAATGTTACACTGTTTAACAATGGAGGAAGGAATGAATCTGGCAATTACAAATCAATTAGGGGTGAGTGGCGGAGGTGAGATGTGTTGGGATCTGACCCCAGCTCATTCCTGATATCTGTGTTATACAAACTGACCTGTGAGAGCAGGTAGCCAGCAATTCTCCAGCTAGCCCTTCTGTGGCCCATGTCCATGCCCAACATACCTAACCCTAACCCTAACCCTAACCTATCCATTCTAACGCTATATGTGTGCATTTGGTCCATAGCCTTCTATAACTTGGCAATTCAAATGCTCATCTCGATACCTTGTAAATGTACTGATGATATTCATTTCCACCACTCACTCAGTGAGTCACCTAATTTTGAATAAATGTAACAACTTCAATGTATTATAATTGAACCATTTACTAGTTGTATTTGTGTACAAATATTGAAAATGCAGGAGAGCTTTCAAAAGGTGTTTATTAATATCCTAGAATCTTTAAAAAAAAAATGACTTTTTAAAGCCTGTCATTGTATAGTCTATGGATCTAAGGCTCGAGCAATTTTCCTTATTTCCCAAAAGATCAGTGGAATGTAATGTGCATCTAAAATCCGGTATCTTTTCCGTTGATTGGGCGTTGATTGGTGCCGAAGGAATATCCTAACTGAAACTCTGGGCCACAATCACTAGTCTTCCCCCTTTGACGCTGATTGGATTATTATTTGAGCACCAGAATTAGAACGAACTAGGGGTTGTGGAATGTATGGATTTTGTCTTGTGCACTGTGACAGATTTAACTGATAATCTCATGCAAAGTGATTATCTTAACAAAAGTCATTAGATTATGATGGAATTTTGTTCAAGGTATGAGAGTGAATAACGAGTCAGAAACCAGAACTTAAATAAAGCCATGTAGAGGCAGGGTAACTAAGATAGATAGTGAACTTAAATCTCAAGCAATTGCAAACCATTAAACAAATATTTCATGATTCTCAATGAATATACATTCCAGTGAGGAATAGAAGATTCCTAGTAATTTCTAGGGTAGGGACATGTTCGGCACAGCTTTGTGGGCCGAAGGGCCTGAATTATGCTGTAATTGTTCTATGTTCTATGTTCTAGAAGATGCAATGAAATAGTGATTCAATACTTGACTATCTGAAGACAAATGTAAAATTAATTTAAAGATAAATCTTTCTATATTGGCCGTATCTTTTACCTCTAGAAGTTTAAGAAACCAGTGAAGGATGACACAAAATGATAAAGAGGAAGAAGACATTTTAGAGTAAATTAGTAAAACAAAATCTCCTTCCTCAGTCAGTCCATAATCATTAAGGATGAGTTGCTTCTACTTTGGTTTTGTGGGTTCTGCGCTGGCTGAGGAGGCCAATGTGGGAATCACAGGCTCTTCCACAAATGGGTAGGAGGTGCCTGACAGTGTAAGTGGATGGGTAGTTAATCAGATGGTGCATTCCTTCTGCTGCTTACACAGGGCTTCTGGACTCCCAGTTCTCAATACTGTACTGAATGCACCTTCTCCACTTTAAGTAGTCATTGGTCTGCGATTCCCTGTAGACGGTGAGGATGTATCAATTTTTCAAGGAGATACTGAGCACATCCTTAAATTTTTTCCTCTGTCTGCCCGGTAATCTCCATAAATTGGATTGTTAGAATTCCTGCAAGTATGTCCAAATAAAGCGAGTGACAAGAATTATTGTAGATTCCTTAGAAGCTGAGGAAAGGGGAAATCATAATGGTCCTGAGAAAATAGCTTGGATGTTAAACCAGTATTTTGCAAGATGAGAATTGAAGACTTGAAAAGAAATATGAAATAGGGGAGAACAAAGGGTCTAATAAGAGTGAAAAACATAAAGCAATCATTATTGGTAAAGGGAAAAAACTGAATAAGTTATGGGTTTAAAAGCTAACAAATTGAGACTATATGGTAAGGGTAGAAGAGTTGGCAGCTGATTGTAGATGCTTTAATGGTAATATGTCAAAACTCCTTGGATTCTGGAACTGATCCAGAAGAAACAATATAACACTGATATTCAAGAAAGAAAGGAAGGAGAGAGATGACAGAGCACTACAGAAGTTCCAACTTGTGGGAAAATGCCAGAAGCCATTTTAAAAATTGTGGTAGCACGGTACTTGGGAAATTATATATGATCATGCAGTGTCAACATTGTTTAATAAAAAGGAAGTCATATTTGATGAATGCAACATAACCTTTGAGAATATAACTAGAATGTTTCTGAATCTATGATGTCTCTAAATATTCAAAAGGTATCTCATTAAGCACCACACAAAAGTTTGTTTGAAAAATAAGGACTTAGGGGCAGAGAATAGAGAGTAGTAATTAAGGGGTATGTTTATAGTGAGAGAGATTAGTTGCAGCATAGCAGAAGAGTCATTGCTGGGCCCTCAGTTATTTATAAACTATAGTACTGACATACAGTAAATGAATGGAGAGAGTGCAATGTATTCAAGTTTGCTGATGATTGAAAGCTGATTCAATGTGTGTTTTGAGGAGGATGCAGACTCTGCAAAGAGTTACAGACATCATGCAGGTGGTAAATGTATCATTGCGAGAAAACAAGAAGTTGCTTATTTCAGTTAGTAGATTCGTGAAACAGTAGTTTCTAATTGAGAGGAAGTAGTAAATGTGGAAGAACAGAGCGATGTGGGTAGTGGAACGCAAAATGCGGAAATTTAAAATGTAGATGCAGCAAGTAGTTTGAAAGGTAAATGGTGTATTGACCTTTTTTGCAATGCAGTTGGCATCCAAAGATAGAGAAATATAACTTTATATTATATAACTTTATCGAGTTTTAGTGAAATTATATATCGACTTCATGTGGTGCATGAAAAAAGAACAATATACTTGAAAGACAAGTTCACTGGATTGATTCCTTGGATGAGGTTCTGCCATGTGTATAACATAAACCCACACTCAGTAGAGTATAGAAGGATGTATAGTGATCTTGAAGCGTATGAAATTCTGACAGAAACTGCCAGTGGCTGAGAGGCTGTTTCCTCTTTTTGGAGAGTCTAGAACTGGCATCATGGCCTTGAAATAAATAGTCAATAACTTTACACAGAAGACTGATAAAGGTGTGAATACAATGCAAATATGAAAAATTATAAAAAAATCTTCCAGTATCTGGTCTCTCAGAACAGACCATGGAACAGATAACCATAAAAAAAAGGAGATATTACAGTGACACAGTATTAATGCAAAAGTCTAGCTTAAACACCTGTATGTAAAATTTTAATAACAGTTTAATATCTGCATCTATGCCAATGTATGTACCAAGCAATATGAAAAAAAGTTAACTATCTTACAACAAAACAAACCTTTAGATTTGTACAGTGAGCTTATCTTAAGCTAGTTCACCAATTTGACTTGCACACGTCACGGGAGCAAATCTTTCTCAGCACCTCCAGAAGCAAAGAGGATACTTAAACTTTAAGCTGTAAATGTCCCTGACAGAAGGTTCAAAGTGAAGATGCTAAGATGGATAAATGCAGGCCAAATTCTGCCACCATAGAAATATTAGCCAAAGTGCAGAGGACTTTAGGAACATAGCAGTATATGTTCTGTAAAGTTCTATAAAGGCTTTGACAAAATAAAATTTAAAAAAAAGATCAAGAAACAATAGCTGAACTTGATCCAGATTGAAAGGAAGCATATACCATGAAGACTATTAAGGATTGCTTCAATGAGATCACTCTTTATTCTAATCTTAAGAAAGCATATGCCCATCCTGTTCAATTCTTCCTGAAACAACAAACCTGCAGTCCCAGGAATGAATCTAGTGAACCTCAGCTGTACTCCCTCTATCACAAGTATATCTTTTCTCAGGGAGGGAGACCAGACCTGTGCACAATATTTCCAGATACAGTCTGCCCAGGTCCTACATAATTGGAACATCAGGTCTCCAGTCTTGAAATCAGACCCTCTTATAATAAAGGCCATTATCACACACATAATGATCATTAGCCCATGACAAATCATCTGGCCAAAGCTCCTTTAAGGTGCTTGTATCAGGCCACTAAATCACTCTTTATCATCCTTATTCCCTTCACTTACTTCCATTCTGTACTGTTTGTTTCTTTGCCTTATAATTAAATGGACATGTATTATAAGTATTTTCTATTTATTTTAGTCACAATGTCATTACTATCCAGGAGCTCCAGGTTTGGATTCTCTTCCCTTTCTCTTCACGGGACTGTCTCATTGTGTCTAGTCTGGATTTAAAACTACCTATCCTTGGTAACTGGCATTACCCTTTTACTCTATTCAATGACAATTTTTGTTTCCAATCTATCTGGACTGGGGCGGCACGGTAGTGTAGCGGTTAGCGTAATGCTGTTACAGTGCCAGTGACCCGGGTTCAATTCCGCCCCTGTCTGTAAGGAGTCTGGACGTTCTCCCCATGTCTGTGTGGGTTTCCTCTGGGTGCTCCAGTTTCCTCCCAAAGACATACAGGTCAGGAGCTGTGGACATGCTATGTTGGCTCTGAAAGCATGGCGACACTTGTGGGCTGCCCCCCGCACCCCCCAGCACATTCTCAGTAACACAAGAAGACTCATTTCACTGTGTGTTTCGATGTACATGTGACTAATAAATAAATACATAAATATCATTGCATTGATGCCTCTTCCAGTCGAGGATTTTCACCTTTGATGTTTCCTTGAACATTTCATATCAAGACCAGACAACTTTTTCTGTGGAACTATCCTTGTTCCAGTTTAAGAAGAAAACTGGATGTTGTTGATGGAAACGGACATTTTATGAATATAATATGAAAACTTCTCTAATCTAGTCTAAATGGACGTTAATTGGGCCAGATTCAGCTAAGTAGCATTCACAAAATTCCCAACCTTCAAGAACACCCATCTGAAATAACTCTTGTCAAGCCACAGTTCAACAACCTGAAGAAAGTGCACCCTTGCATATATAAATGGGAAAATACTGCATTATTTAGGTCTGCTTCTTGAAATTTTGCTGTTTAGGGAATGCACTTGATCTATCCTGCTCATTCTACATGAACTAACTGTAGTCTAAAATGGTGACTAACAATAGAAGGTAAGTTATTTTTAACCATATAAAATGTTTTGTAAGAAGTCATAAGAAAAAATAAAGGAGCCCTTCTTATTTCACAGTTGTTCTACTCCTGCCACCTCAATCCTACTCTAGAAAATGAATTTCTGACCACCGAAATATATGCAAACTGCCAGTGGAGGCAGCACAGTTACCACAACTCAGACAGAATGTGGTAATAAGACTTGGAGCTCATTTTAAGTCTGGCATTGGTCACACAAATTTTGACCCCGTGTGATCAACAGATTGATTTTCACCCCATAATTTTAATGGTATGATATAAATATGCCTGATTCTTGATTGAAAGGGATTTCATATGCATCATTTCAATTGTTTCTCAGTATTACAGTCATAACAATATTTTTGATGGCAACATAATTTTCCAGGAGTTCTTCCATGCATTGCTTTGATCCTACCATGATTATTGAATCATCTAACAAGCACAAGCTGACAAGGAAACATTTCAGTGTTGCACGTTTATTTCTGTTGATATTGCTACATTTGTAAAGCTATGTTACAAAGAAATACACATTTTGTGGACTTCTTCTTTGGACCATTTCATGTTGTCATCTACTCTTCAGCACTCTAACAGATAAAAAGGAAATGCACATTATAAATCAGTACAATAAAATGTATGCCTTTAACATTTAATCATTCCTTGATTAATAACAAATCATTACCAGTGTTTTGAGTGATTATTACTGTATCTTGATATTAAACAATAATTTGCATAATTTTCACTGTACCTTCATAGAAATGTCCCGGGTTTTGGATCTAAGTTTGTTGACTTGAGACTCTGCAATGTCGGCACGTTCCTCGGCTTCCTCCAGTTCATGCTGCACCTTCCGGAACTTGGACAGGTGAATGTTGGCCTGCTCCTCCTATAGGAATACAGTGTGAGAAATTATCAGATTGCGAGCCAGAACGTTGGAGAATGTCAGTACTAAAGGACTAATTATTCACAAGATTATTGCTGAATGCCAATATTTGTTTGAGGGCTTTCAGCAATAATTAGGGTAGCAAAGGAATTTAAAGTTTTTGTGGTTTATTTGATCCTAAGGTGCATCATCTTTCGAGAAAGAAGAGTGGATAATGAACTACCTTAATAAATTAATAGTTCGCATTTGAAATTTAATCTAGTTTAGATAGGATGAAGGTCTCTGTTGACACATTCTGTGCTTTGTATTGAACGGTTGTTTTTTGGGGGGGTGTGGTCTTATCGGGAGACCACAGTCAGTATGGATCGGTGATAACATCTCATCCTTGCTGACAGTCAACACAGGTGCACCTCAAGGATGTGTGCTTAGCCCACTGCTCTAGTCTCTCTACATTGTGGCTAATCACAGCTGAAACACCATTTATAAATTTTCCGTTGACACCACTGTTGCTGGTAAAATCTCAAATGGCAATGAGGCGGTGTACAGGAGTGAGATAGATCAGCTGATTGAGTGGTGTCACGACAATAACCTCGCACTCAATGTCAGCAACACCAAGGAATTGATTGTGGACTTCAGGAAGGGGAAGTCAGGAGAACATGCACCAGTCCTCATTGAGAGGTCAGCAGTGGAAAGTGTGAGCAGCTTTAAGTTCCTGAGCGTCAACATCTGAGGATCTGTCCTGTGCCTAATGCATTGATACAATCACAAAGTAGGCACGCCAATAGCTCTACTTTTTTTTAGGAATTTGAGAAGATTCAGTATGTCACCAAAGACTCTTGCAAATTTCTATAGCTGTACAGTGGAGAGCATCCTGACTGGTTGCATCACAGCCTGGTACGGAGGCTCCAATGCACAGGATCGCAAGAGGCTGCTGAGGGTTGTAGACTTAGCCAGCTCCATCACAGGCACAACTCTACCCACCATTGAGGACAGCTTCAAGGGGCAGTGCCTCAAGAAGGTGGCATCCATCATTAAGGACCCTCACCATCCGGGACATGCCCTCTTCTCATTACTACCATCAGGGAGGAGGTACAGGAGCCTGAAGACCCCCACTCAATGATTCAGGAGCAGCTTCTTCCCCTCCACCATCAGATTTCTGAATGGTTAATGAATCCATGAACACTACCTCATTGCTCCTTTTATTTTGTACTATTTATTTTGTAATTTATTGTTTTTTATGTCTTTGCACTGTACTGCTGCCTCAAGACAACAAATCTCACATCATATAAGACAGTGATAATACGCCTACTTCTGCTTATTACATTAATGAATCACTCACATTCTAAGAAATGATCAGCTTTTCCATTTTTCTTCCAGTGTGGAAAAAGATTATGCTATGCCCACCAGCACTTGGCCCCAAAGAGCAGAAATAGATTTTCTCTATCAATCCTCTCAGTTCTATTTACTATATCAGCAACATCAATCCAAAACCTAAATTCCCTGGTATAGAATCCCAGTTTAGGATATCCATTATAATTTAACTTTTGGAGTCTAGGGTGTCATTCTGGTAAATCTTATCCAAGGAAAATATTTCCTTCCTATGGTGAGCCATCCAGGGCTCTTCCAACTGTGGATTAATCAGTGTTTTGTGTAACTGTAACATAAAATGTCCTCCAGACCCCTTTGTTTAGCCAGCATTCCATCTGCCATTTTCATTATTTTCTTGAGGTGAGGGTTGTCATATGAGGAGATACTGATTTAAACATGCCTATATTCTGTGCAGTTTAGAACAACAGAAGATAGTATCTTTGAAACATTTAAAATTCTAAAAGGTGTTTGGTAAAGTAGATGATGAAAGGCGGCTGTCCGTGCCTGAAGAGACTAGAACTATGAATCATAACTTTAGAATCACTTAAGGACTGAGATGAGGAGAATTATTTTAGAATTTTTAACATAGAAGACTTTGGTTATTGGTCATAGAGTACATCTGAGACTGGGTCTAGTGGACTTTTAGACACTAAGGGAAACTAGATAGAAAAATGAAAGATCAGATTTAACCTTTCTGAATAATGAAGGCTGAGAAGCCTACTTTCCTACTCCTGGTCCGAGTTATACTGTTCTTATTATTTAAGTGAAGCTTTAAAATCCATTTGTTCATAAGTAATGATAATGAGCCTTGTACTATGACAAATATCTTGGAGCTCAACCGTATTTGCAAGGATTGAATAGATAATGTCTGTATTCTTTGAAGATTGGAGGAATGGGAGATAATCTCATTGAAACATTCTTTAGAATTTAGGGATTTTAGAATCTAGACTAGTTATTTACATGTAATTAGACATATGGATTGCTGTATAAAAAGGAAATAAATGAAATAAAGTAGACGTGTTTATTAATGACACCTCCAGCTCAATTTAACATTGAAATGAGCGAATGAAAAGCTGCTATCTAAATTAAAAATATAAAGAAGTCATTCTAAACTTATGTGGACAGTGAATACACAACTGTAATCCTCTGTGCAATTTGTATACATCTTATTGCCAAAAAATGCTTGTGCATTTGAGGGTTCAGTTAAGAACAAAAACCAAGTTTCTGTATCTTGTTCAGGTTCTGTATCTTGATATCACTCATGTCAAATATGTCTTTAAGGAACAGAAAAGAATTCCTATAACAGTGAGTGGAGATGGCCTTATAAACTAAGTTAACTTCAATGCTCAGTGTACGTGGATGTATAATGTTTCTAACTTCCTGTTTAATGTAGGTTGTGTTAGCATTTGTTTGTAACAATACAGAAATTAATAAGTTATATAAAATAATTGTCTTTAAAGATTGCAATTATAGTTCATGGTTACTTACAGACTCCTCAGATTGTCTCTTGTAGGCCTTAACCTTCATCTGCAGCTTGTCAACCAAGTCCTGTAGTCTCAGAACATTCTTTCTGTCTTCCTCAGACTGTGAATATTGCAAAAGAAGCAATATTTATAATATCTTTCAGTGATTTTGTATTCTTATGCAAAATTTAAAGATAAACATCATAGTTCTTGCTGACCCACTCACTGCCTCGATGATATTACATCACTGCCTCCTCACCGCTCCACTCAGTTTATCACCACTGGCTCCTTACCGCAACACTCATCATCTTTAATGTTTGTTTCTGTCTTGCCAATTGGTTTATTGTTGCCACATATACTGAGATACAGTGAAAAGCTCTTGTGTTCGTGCCATCCAGCAGATCATACCATACATTAGCTACATCAAGGTAGTAAAATGAAAATAGAATGCAGAATATAGTGTAACAGCTACAGGGAAATTGCAGTGCAGGTAAACAAGTAAAGTGCAGGGGCCACAATAAGGTAGCCAATGACTTTGATGTCTACTGTGTTCTATTTAAAAGCACGAGCCTCCCTCTGGTGATGAGAAAGGTGTTTTTAAGTTGAATGATCCAGTCAAAAATCAATAGTCTGCAGGACCCCAAATGCCCTTGATTCAAGCCTTGTGGTGGTGCCCACCAGATACCTAGTACTGAAGGCTTCTGGCTACTAAAGGACTAATTATTTGCAAAATTATTGCTGAAAGCCATTATTTGTTTGAGAGCTTTCAGCAATAATTAGGGTGACAAAGGAATTCTTTAATCAAACAAAACCGGAAAGTGAACAACTCAATCATGAACTCAGAGCATGGCCAACCTCAAGGGACAGAGCAACCTTGCAAAGCGGTTGGAACAGTCAGCATGCTGAGTTAGGGGTGTGGTCATAGGGTCAGAAACTGTCCTTGCAGAGCATTGGGTGAGGTGAGTTGCAGCCTGTAAGCCATACGTTGTGGACCACATGATTATTAACTGTACAATACCTGATAGGTCAGCTCCTTGACTCTTCTCTCGTACTTGCGAACACCTTTAACAGCATCAGCACCTCGTTTCTGCTCAGCTTCCAGCTCATTTTCCAGCTCACGCACCTAAACCAATCAACAAATGGGATTAATTGCTTGATACCCAAGTCATATCCAAAGGTTTCAGTGTGTAGCGCACCATAAAATATCTCAATGTTTACCCTAGCCTCCAGTTTCTGGAGTTGTTTCTTTCCTCCTCTCATCGCCAGCTGCTCAGCCTCATCCAGGCGATGCTGCAGGTCCTTCACTGTCTGCTCGAGGTTCTTCTTCATTCGTTCAAGGTGAGCACTGGTGTCCTGTTCCTTCTTCAGCTCTTCAGCCATCATGGCAGCCTTGAAATTTGAGGCAATTTGTCAAGTCATTATTCAAGCTCAAAATTAAAATGATATCAATGTTATTAAAGTGAGATAACATTTGTAAACAGTGATAAATCAACTATTAAGAAAACTTCTGACTTACATCAGTGATAGCCTTCTTTGCTTTCTCTTCAGCATTTCGTGACTCCTGGATAGTTTCTTCCATTTCAGACTGGATGTGATTCAGGTCGGCATCCAGCTTCTTCTTGGTATTGATGAGGCTTGTGTTCTGCAGGAAAAAACAATTTTTGAAAGATTTTTTGGGATGACCAATGTTGATATCAAACTGCAGCACAAGAGGGTGGATCATTATTGGGATGAAGTAAATAGGGAATGCAACATCAACTCAACCCCTATATTGCTGCCAATACTTCTAGAGGAAGGACATTAGATATCATGCTGTGGAGATTTAGGCACTTAGTATAACTTAGGCTCCATGACCACATTGGGTGTACAATGCAGGTTTCCCAGAGACTGAAAACATTGCAGTGAACGTGACTGACAAACTACAGCCTTCTCTCAGTAGAGATCCTTCCTTTGAGTCAGGTGGGCTGCTGGACAGGAAAATTAACTAAAAATAACAATAAGATCTTGCTGTTAAATTAATCCTACACCTTCTCTGCCTCTCAGCCACCTCAACCTCAGCACCATACCTGTATATAGCAGGATTGGCATGCTTATTGGATTCAAAGTGACATTAATGTGTGGGGACAAACCTGAGAGTGCAGCAGTGTAACTCTCTCACTGACGTCGACCAGCTCTTGTTCAGCAATTTTGCGAGACCTGTCTGTCTGTTCCAGAGCTGCTCTCATTTCTTCAATCTCAGCCTGTTGCAGGCCGCTTCTGCGCTCCACCATGGCCAGTTGTTCCTTCAAGTCTTCCTGACCTCTGCAAGCATCGTCCAGCTGTAACTGGGTGTCCTGTTTAGAATGCAGATATACTGTAATATTCATCTTGTACGAATCATCTTATACTTGTCATAATAAGCTGTTATTTTCATTAATAAGCACCTTGAAAAATGTAGACTTACTTGTAAATAACAAATCCTGGATTTTTTATAAAGTTCTGTCATTGGAAAATCAATTATATTTACTTTATTGAGTGATTATACAACATTTAGAAATAACTGTAAACTGGAAATCAATATCCTATCATACAGACCTTTAATTGACCCTGCAGGTTTCTGAGATGTTTTTGAGCCTCTGAAGCCTGACGATTGGCGTGTCCCAGCTGAATCTCCATTTCATTCAGATCACCCTCCATTTTCTTCTTGATTCTAAGGGCATCGTTTCTGCTCCTGACTTCAGCCTCCAAAGCACTTTGCATTGTGTCCACGACTCTTTGGTGGTTCCTCTTCACCTGATCAATCTCCTCATCTTTCTCTGCAATCTTCCTGTCAACTTCAGATTTCACTTGGTTCAGTTCCAGCTGAATACGAAGGATCTTGCTCTCCTCATGTTCCAGAGAGGCCTACAAGAGGGATTAAATGAATGTGTGAGTATTTCACACATTGTTGTCATAAAAGTTAATTGCCCTCGCTGTGATGCATTCATTACATCTTTGCCCTGCCTCAACTTAATTGCTGCTGGAACCATTATCCACTATGTTTTTGTAACATGGTATTTAAATGCTTCCTCATGATTGGATTCCTACTTGCCACACTCCAAAAGGTGTTTCTGGTATTTGGTTTTTTGATTTCAGACTCCTAGGCTCCAGAATATGTTGACTTTGCTGCCATTCACTCATTTGACTTAAAGCTTCACTAGCCATATAAATATGACATTAAATATATCCAATGGTTCAACTGTTACTCCATTAAAACCATCCATACTTTAAAAAGAACATTCATAATTACTCTCAATGAATCCCATTTGGATGAATTTATTCCTTTTGTGCTGAAGCCTTTAGAACTTCAAAATATTTTTTTAATGCTGGTCGTGCTCTTATTATTGCAACTTTTTTAAAGCCATTTCACAACTACTATTTTTTCCAAATTTCTATTTCTAACGTGCACTGCAAGAATAATTGTCAATTTTACCTCTGCCTCCTCCAATGCCGACTGAATTTCACTCTTCTCCTGCTCAGCTGCCTTCTTTGCCTTTTCCATCTCATGGAGGGCCTTGCCACTTTCACCCAGTTGCTCAGTCAGATCAGAAATCTCCTCTGGTTTTTGAGAGATATCGTTAATTAGACCCATCTTGTGTTGATAAAAGTGAGATTATGAAAGAAATACGAGCATATATTATTGAAGTGAGATGAATTCTGGAGAGAATTGGAGGTTATTGAGCCAGAATGGAATCTATAAAGGGATTTAATTCCAAGAAAAACAAGTATCTATTTCATAATATCAACATATTAACATGCTTAAATAAGAGAAAGGATTTAGACTTACGCTGCAGATTCTTGTTCTCTCGTTTAAGCGTTTCGAGGTGATCCAGAGACTCCTCATATGCATTCTTCATCTTGAAGATTTCAGTACTCAGACTGCGAGTTTCCTTCAGAGCTGCTTCCAGTTCTGCCTGGCTTTCCTCATGTTTCTGTTTCCATTCTGCCAGAACCTTAATTGTACAATTGCAAATGTTAGAAATGAAATTTGAGACAACATTTACATCTCAACAATGAGATATGATAGCTGGAGAGTATGAAATTCAGACTTCATCCTGAAAACCGTAATTATATATTTTGTTAGTGTCCAGGGTCCCTGCCCTAATATAATATCACACATGAATATGTAAACAGATGAGAAAGGACTGCTTCCCTATGGCAGTATCTTCTTAGGATGGTACATGGCCAGCATTTGTTAAAAAGGTTCAGTACGAAGTGATCTGCAGCTTGATTCCAATAAACTCTGTTTGCTCCTTTATGACCTGCTAATTTCAATGAACAAAGATCTATTGATGCCAAATTTCCTGCCATTAGTGAATGTAAAACACCCGTTGTGAAACATCAATTTTATCAATTTACTTCCAAGGACCTTACATTAAGGGCTTTTGTCAAGTCATTAATGAGGTCAAATCTCATATGAAAATTGTGCCTGGACGTGAAGGAGTTAGGGGAGGTCCTAAATTAATATTTTGCTTCAGTGTTCACCAGGGAGAGGGACTTAGATGAATGTGAGGTTAGCGTAGAACAGGCAAATGTGTTAGAGCATGTGGAGGTTAAGAAAGAAGCAGCATTGAAAATACTAAAAAGTATTAGGATAGATAAGTCCCTGGGGTTGGACAGGATTTACCCCAGGTTATTATGGGAAGCAAGAAAAGAGATTGCTGCAGCACTAACAATGACCTTTGAGCCCTCCCTGTCCACAGGTGTGGTACCAAAGGAGTGGAGGATAGTAAACATTGTTCCATTGTTCAAGAAAGCTAACAGGGATAATCCTGAGAATTATAGACCAGTCAGCCTTACGTCAGTGGTGGGCAAACTATTGCAGAGGATTCTTTGGGACAGGATTTAAGAGCATTTGGCAAAGCACAGTCTTATTAGGGATAGTCAACGTGGCTTTGTGAAGGGAAGGTGGTACCTCACAAGCATAATAGAGTTTTCTGAGGAAGTGACAAGACAAATTGATGAAGGTAATGCAATGGATGTAGTATATATGGCGTTCGACAAGGTTCCCCATGGTAGCCTCATTCAGAAAGTCATGAGGTATGGAATCCACGGAAAATTGGCTGTGTGGACTCGAAATTGGCTTGCCCACAGAAGGCAGAGGGTGGTCGTAGAAGGGGAGCACATGACCTGGAGATCAGTGACTAGTGGTGTTCCACGGGGATCTGTTCTGGGACCCCTGCTCCTTATGATTTTTATAAATAATTTGGATGAGGAAGTGAAAGGATGGGTTGGTAAGTTTGCAGATGACACAAAGGTTGGCAGTGTAGTAGATAGTGAAGAACATTGTTGTAGGTTGCAACGGGATTTAGACAGGATGCAGAGCTTGGCGGAGAAGTGCTAGATGGAGTTCAGTCCGGAAAAGTTTGAAGTGGAAGAGTGAACTTGAAGGCAGAGTGCATGATTAATGGCAGTGTGAAGGAACATAGAGATCTTGGGATCCAAGTACATAGATCCCTCAAAGTGGCTGCATAAGTGGATAGGGCGGTTAAGGCGGCTTATGGTGTGCTGGACTTCATTAGCTGGGGGACTGAGCTCAAGATCCGAGAGGTAATGCTGCAGCTCTATAAGACTCTGGTGAGACCACACTTGGAATATTGTGTTCAGTTCTGGTTACCACATTATAGGAAGGATGTGGAAGCTTTGGAGAGGGTACAGAGGAGATATACAAGGACGCTACCTGGGTTGGAGAGAATGTCTTATGCGGAGAGGTTGAGTGAGTTGGGGCTTTTTTTCTTTGGAGGGACGGAGTATGAGAGGTGACATGGTAGAGGTGTATAAGGTTATGAGAGGTACAGACAGAGTGGACAGCCAGCATCTTTTCCCCAGAGTGGCAATGGCCAATAGTAGAGGTCACCTGTTTAATGTGCATGGAGTAAAGTTCAGGGGAGATGTCAGAGATTTTTTTTTACACACACAGAGTGGTGGGTGCGTGGAATGCGCTGCCGGGGGTGGCGGTAGAGACTGAATAATGATAGGTCATTTAAGAGACTATTAGATAGGCACATGGACAAAAGAAAAATAGAGGGTTATGGGAAGTGAAGTAGAGAGGGGTATAGATTGAATGTGGATAAGGTTCATATATGGTGGCACAACATCCTGGCCTGAAGGGCCTGTATTGTTCTATATGTTCTATGTATAAAATAGAACTGTCAGTTGCTTGTCTTTTACTGCCTAAGACTGATTAACATGAAGTTGGTTACTTCCTTTGAATGACATATAAAGGGAAACAATGAAACAACCTGATCTTACCTTGTCAAAGTTCTTTTGTTTCTTGTCGAGAGCTGCTGCTGCTGAGTTTGCCCTCTCTACATCTACCATCAGATCCTCCACTTCACCCTGCAATCTCTGCTTAGTCTTTTCCAATGAAGCACATTTGGAGTTCACGGCCTCAATTTGCTCTTCTGCATCCTGTAGACGCTGAGCAAGTTTTTTCCTGAAAAGGAAAAGACCATCATAATAATACCCTCACAGGAAATGTGGCAAGAACATAAATTCTCGTTGACAGAATGTGGTGCATGAACCCAGATTCCTCTGTATTACATACTTGGCCTCTTCCAGTTCCTCTGTGCGCTGGATTGCATCAGTTTCATATTTTGTTCTCCACTGAGCCACTTCACTGTTGGCCTTGGACATTCCACGCTGGAGCTCAGACTTTGCCTCCAGTTCCTCTTCATATTGCTCACGGAGCAGATCACAGTCATGGCGGGCAGATTGGAGAGCATGTGCCAGAGCGCCCTTAGCCTGAAATCATTACCATGTACAATGATGAAATGATACTCATTACCATTGTGATTCTTAGCAGGTAAATAATCTTGCCTGTTTGCTTCTGGTCACAATTCAAATATGTATCTGTGCTACCAAAAGAACTCCTTAAGTCAATTGCTCGACATCGCTACCTCAAAATGTAATATTTTATAATGATGCAATCTTGTACCTTTGTTTCTTCCTCCAGCTGTCTCTTGAGTTCCTCGAGCTGTTGGGTATATCCTTGTTTCCCTCTTGTCAGCTGAGATACCAAGGCCTCTTTCTCCTCCACCTGGCGGTTCAGTTCACCTATAAATGAAGGACATTGTGTGTGAAAAGTTGTAAATATGATAGTCTTTTCTACATGATGAAGAACAAATATCGGACTGATCAATACCATTTTCTGTTGAAAGACGTGCTTTTTGAGTCGATAAATCATTGATCAAACGTTGATGCTCATCATGTTTGGTCTTCATTTCACTGACCTGGTCCTCCAGCGTCCGTGCCACTTTCTCAAGGTTTGCCTGAAAACAAAACAATCAGTTTTGAAAAGGAACAAAACAAACCAAACTCAACTAATTAAAGTTAACTATACAAGTGTAGTACGTAGTGTCATCCGTCACTGTACCTTAGCTTTAGACACTGACTCCATGTTGCTGGCAAGGTCATCAATTTCCATCTTCAGCTCACTCTTTTCCTTCTCAAGTTTCTGCTTCACACGTTGCAGGTTGTCGATTTGTTCCCCAAGTTCTGCAACACTGTCAGCCTGCTTCTTGCGAAGAGCAGCGGCTGTGGCTTCATGCTGGAGGGTCGATTCTTCCAGATCGCGGCGCATTTTCTGAAATTCTGCCTCTCGTTTCTTGTTCATTTCAATCTGAGCTGCAGTTGCCCCACCGGCTTCTTCCAGTCGCTCACTGATCTCTTCAAGTTCTCGAGAAAGATCGGCTCTCTGTTTCTCAGTCTTGGCACGAGCAGCACGTTCAGCTTCAATTTCTTCCTCAAGCTCCTCAATACGAGCCTTAAGATAAGCAAACATTGATTATAATCTGGAACCAGTAATATCAGTTCAAACATGTGACCTTCACTGAGTAGCATTGATAATTTCACTGGACATGTACATCACCTGTAATTCTTTAATCTTTTTCTGCAGCTGGGAAGCCATTGCCTGCTCATCTTCAACTTTGCTTTGAAGCTGGCTGATTTCAAACTCTTTCCTTTAATTAGAACAATAAAGAATTAAGTTAATTAAATAAATATTTTCAGTTATATGTTTTGTATTTACACAATAAGTGGCTTATTCCACTGGCATTCTGAAGAAATACCTATATAATAATGAGCAGATCTTTAAGATAAATTTAATTTGATCACAATATCATCTTAGAAGCATATCTTTCTTTGAATAGTGACAGTGCAGCTTAGTCCCAGTGATTTAAGACATGCAACTTAAAGTAACTTCTCCAAGAGAAGTAATTGCAATCTTCAGAATAAAAATTTTCCATATCAAAGGGGAAAAGTGGGATCAATTTTAAGCAATGTATTGCGAAAATAGATCTGGTTGCACAGAATTTGAATACTGACTTCTTTAGTTTCTCATCCAGTTGCTGCTTGTCATTCTCCAAATCCATTGTTACTTCTTGTGACAGCTTCAAGTCACCTTCAAGCTTCCTCTTAGCACGCTCGAGATCCATGCGGAGTTTCTTCTCCTGCTCCAGAGAACCTTCAAGCTTTTTAAAAAATATTATGTCTTGTCAGAAGTGGCTTCAAACAATGATCGTTGCTAGATATTTACTTGATTTAGTTATTGCTAAGAACACTTACATCATCAACTTGTTGTTCCAGCTTAGTCTTCATTTTGGTCAGAGTGTTGACTTTGTCTTCCTCGGCCTGGAGGTCATCCAAAGTCTGCTGGTGGGCCTCCTGGAGGGCTTTCTTTTCCTTTGTTATTTTAGCAATGCTTTCATCAAGACCAGCCATCTCTTCAGTGAGGTTTTTAACCTACATTCAACAAACAAAAATGAATTGAATAATTTTATGACATGCAATCATGACATTTGAAATTTTTCTATGTGTTGTATATGAATTAGGCATCAAAATCACCTTGTTCTCAGTGGCATGTTTCTCTTTCTCAACTTTGGCTAAGGTGAGCTCCAAGTCATCAATATCTTTCTTCAGTTCTGAACACTCATCCTCCAGTTTCCTTTTCTTAGCTGTCAGCTCAGCATTTATCTCCTCTTCATCTTCCAGTCTTTCATTAGCTTCCTTCAGTTTAGCCTCCAGTTGAATTTTATTTTTAATCAGTCCCTCACATCTTTCTTCTGCATCAGCCAGGGTTTCAGTTTCCTGCAATAAAATGATGCAATGAATTATCCCAGGATATGTGTTTTGTAGTTTGTATATATGGATAACCACACAAACATAGTCAGTGTAGATACCGCTTGGACTTGAAGTTGGAGATCATTCTTTTCCTGCACAAGAGCCACCATTTTCTCTTCCAATTCCTTCCTCCGTGCTTCAGATTTGGCAAGTGCCTCCTTAGTTTTCTCAAACTCTTCTTTCATATTTGCCATTTCCTTTTCAGTTTCAGCACTTTTCAGAAGAGGTTTGATCTTGAAGTACAGTTGCATCCATGGCCAGTGTTTGACATTTGTGAATGCACGGATGTTGTACTGTAGGGTGTACAGTGCTTCCCTAAAGGACACAGTAAAATGAACAGATATTACAATATTCTATTTATGGAGTAAAATGCAGTATTCATGCATGATATATTTTTACTGGCAAATATATCTTTGGCTATTTTGAAAAGCAATGTTTACCTCCTTTCCATCATTCTCTTAAATTCAACCCTCATCAAGTAGCCACGGCATATAGCTTGAGTGCGGGTAACGAGCTGCGCCAACTTTTCATCTCTCATCTCTTCAAGTAAACCTAAGAGACCAGCCTTGAAGAACACCTTAAACAAAGCAAGTGATCACTTTTAATGTTCAGTTCTCAAAATACAACACATTTTAGAAACACGGTTTAATCTGTTTATATGATCATTGGAACACCAGAAAATTTGTGAAGCACATGCACTTTGCGTAACTGACCATAATGGAATAGTTTTGAATAGGATTGAACTTGCTCCATATATGCAGTTTCATATGGAACATAACAGTAACAGTATATCTATTCACTTGTTTCTAAGATTACATTCAAAACTAAATTCATAATTCCTCATCTTGTTATTTCAGATAAAGGGACTTGTAATTTCAACATAATTACCTTCGTGTGTCCAAATTTGTACTGGGTGTGATCTACGTCAATGGATCCCAATAACTTCTCAGATGCTTTCTTGCTATCGATGAACTGACCTTCGGGAATGGCACTTGCATTTAGAATTCGGTATCTGTTGCATTAGAGTATTACACAGGTTATTGTTGATTTTCTTCAGAACCAAATATATTGAACAACTGATTTGGATGGAAAAGGGAAAAAGGAAATGTGGACTTTGAGATTTTTTACCTTTGCTTAAAGTCACCGTAGATGATTCTGCTTGGGAATCCCTTTCTGCAAATTCTGATACCTTCCAGCACACCATTGCACCTCAATTGGTGTATGACAAGGAAATTATCCATAGCACCTGGGGTTTACAACATGAACATAATTATTAAATTAGAAAACAATTTTTTTTCTATGACATATTGAGTTAAAAGTTGAAGATTGTTGCTGTTACTCAATGTAATAATAACAATATCTATCTATAACAGTGGAGTGCAGCCATAAAAACACTACTTGCCTGGTGTCTTTGTCTCATTGGGGATGATACAACGCACAAAATGTGGGTGTGTGGTTCTCAGGTTAGTCATCAGCTTGCCCAAGTTTTCCTGTGAGGTGAACAATAAGCCAATAGAGGCAATTACAAAAATGTTAATTAGTTTGACACATTTAAATCAATGACTAAAATTAATTTCAAATCAATCCAAAATTATTAAATTTTTGTTCAAAAGATAGTGCAGAATGAATGTAGAAGAGAAAACCTTACCCTAAACAGAGCAGATACTGTCTGGAATGAACCACCCTTCTTTTTGCCTCCTTTCTTGGCACCACCTTCAGCTATAAAGAAACAACAAATTTGTTTGTTCTAAACAAATTAGGGAAGGGAAGAAAGCAGTGCTGGTAAAAATATCATTGCTAATAACCATGTTTTTCAGAGCTTTACCTTCAGGAGCTGCGGCATAGAGATGAGCCAAGAGTTTCACTGATGACTTCTGGAACAGCCCAGTTACAGTGTCATTCAGTGGATCCTTGTTCTTATCCAGCCAGCCAGTAACGTTGTAGTCCACAGTACCAGCATAATGGACCAGCGAGAAGTGAGCTTCAGCCTTTCCTTTGGCAGGCTTGGGCTTCTGGAAGTTGTTTGACTTGCCAAGATGCTGATCATACAGTTTATTCTTGAAGGAAGTGTCTGAGGCCTTGGGGACAATACACTCCTCCTCAAGGATTGAGAAGATACCCATAGGCTGTGGGAATCACAGTGTTTATTTTCATACATCTTTTCCATTGATATAATACAAGATAAATATTTAATTCTAATTAATGTCCTACTTATCATTACCCACCTTCTCAATGAGTTCAATGCAAGCAGCCAGATCCATCCCAAAGTCAATGAATTCCCATTCAATTCCTTCCTTCTTGTACTCCTCTTGTTCCAGAACAAACATGTGGTGGTTGAAGAACTGCTGCAGTTTCTCATTAGTGAAGTTGATACATAACTGCTCCAAGCTGTTGAACTGAACAAGTGAAGACATTTCTGGTGTTATTTAATCACTAGATTGCCTTTTTAGTGTCTAGTCTTTAGTGTGAATTTTAGATCATTTCTTTTGTTGATTTTTATATTTTTGATCCTTACATCAAAAATTTCAAAACCGGCAATATCCAGCACACCAATGAAATACTGCCTGGCCTGCCTTGTGTCCAGTTGTTGATTGATACGGACGACCATCCATAAGAACATTTTCTCAAATATGGATTTGGCAAGAGCACCAACTGAGTTGTAGACCTGAAGGAACACAATACACGTTTTAGCTGAAGGCAGCACCCTAAATGAAATAGTTTAAACATTGTGCACATTGAACTTTACTAAATGTCTTGGTAACTGTACCTGCTGAACAGTCTGACCTTTGGTCACAAATTCATTGCCAACCTTTACTCGTGGAAAGCACAATGCTTTTAGCAAATCTGCTGAGTTGAGACCAGTCAGGTAGGCAACTTTGTCAGCATCTAACACAAGATAAAGACAATTGATTAAATTTGACTATGCCAATGAATTATTCTTTGGGGAAAATAATATTTGCATTTTATCTTCTCTTATGAAGACACAGAAGGCAGCCAAAGGGACCTTGGTATCATTCCGGCTCCCTTGGGAGAAATGCCATTCATTTCATTCCCTTTCAGACTGTTTCCTGTACACCTGTCAGCTATTGTCTCAGAAAAACAGTTGTAGAAATCTCACTGAACAACTGTCAGGAGGCTTAATATTTCTGTGTGTATGGAACTGCTGTATGGAAAATCTGGGCCCCTGAGTTAACAAGTTGGCTAGTAGATTCAGCCAACCTTACTTTAATGTTTTCTTGGCAATATATCAATTTTGCACCAAATAACGAATATAAATACACCAATGAACAATAGAGTGGGTTTGGTTTCGGATGGGTCTTGGGTGGAAAAAAAACAATAGCATAGCAATGTTCTGGTACAGAAGATTAATTACATAAATAATTGTTGGGGATGCAGACAAATCTTGACAAAATATTATGGCACTGATTACATTATAATGAAGTGCGGTATTATTTTGAATTTTATATATGTTTACAGATGCAGAGCTGAAATGAATTGTCACCTTCTGTGCCATCAGGCTCCGCCTGCTCCTCACGCTGCTTTTGCTTGAATTTCATGTTGCCCATGTGCATCACAGCTCCAGTCAGTTTGTAGATGCCCCACTTCTCATCATTGGTGAAGCCAAGGATATCAATGGCAGTCTGTACATTGAAATAAATGATTGCATATTGATAATGTCGCATTGAAACCATTATTAAGACAGTAGAAACTTTCAAAAATTACTTTGAGAAGTCCTCATTGCTGGACCTTAACCTGAGAAATCCCAGAAACATATTTTTCTTATTTGACTACACATAAACAATGCTGGGGCCAACCATTGTAATTATTTTCATTATTTGTTTCTAACCCGAATCACCTTCATTCTTGTGATGTATATTTTGTGTGGCAAAATGGATTGATGGTGGTGATTGCTTGAAAAGGTACAATGGATAGGTCAGAATAAGGAGCTACAGATGAAAGTGTGCAGCAACTACTTACATCAGTGGCCACTAATTCTTCTGAATCATCAATACTCTTGACTGTAATCTCACCCTGGCTGATATATGGATAATCATAAGGATTGGTGGTAATCAGACAAGACTCTGCAAAATAAATATTTTGCAGAAAGACATGAGCAACAAACAAAAGGCACCAAATAACCCAAGAAAATATAATCCTTCAATTCACCACTTGTTAGATTCTGTTTTTTTATCCAATATGGGTCTCATGGTCAATTTTCAGAGACATCAGTAAAGGTTTATGGACAGAAAGACATATTTACAAATGCAAAACTAATAATATTGACATTTTTGAGTAAAACATCATGTTCTAATAAGTGACAAAATAATTCATTTCTAACAATGCAATTGTAGGCAGACATCAGAAATATATAGGTAGCAACATATCAAGATTGAATCTTACCAACAATTTCTGGTTTGTGATTGGTCATCATCTGGTAGAAAATGTGGTAACTCCTTTCAGCTTTCAACTGGAATGTCACTCTGGATTTTTCCAGTAGATCTGCAGAGACACGATCAAATGCAGATGTAATGAAGAACAGGTCAACGTATCAATAATTTGATTAGCATGTGAACTCTCGTTCCACTGCACTTACAGGTTTCAATGTCAGCAGAAGCCAATTTTCCGGTGGTACCGAAGTGAATCCTGATGAATTTACCCTTGAAATGTAAAGAAAATCCATTTCTGAAAACAATTGCACACCAGGAGTGCATGGTATAATTTGCGCAGAACGTCTCAATCGACACGCTGGTCTGTTAGTCAATACAAGGCACACTGTGGGGTTTGCTAAACCTTAGAAAATGTTCTAGAAACTTACAAAACGAGATGAATTGTCGTTTCTCACAGTCTTGGCATTACCGAAGGCTTCCAAGAGGGGATTAGCCTGGATGATTTGATCCTCCAGGGACCCCTGCAACATAATTTTGATATTAGCACCTGGAAAATACATCATCTTAAGAAATTAACTTCGACCTGAACAATAAGAAGCTGTCATATTTTGTGGTATCAGTTCTGCCTCACCTGCATCTTCCCGGATGCTTGAGTCTCCTTCTTCTTGGATGGGTCACTGGCAGCTCCAACCGAAGCGAAGTACTGGATGACACGTTTCGTGTTCACAGTCTTCCCGGCACCGGATTCTCCGCTGGGAGCAGAACATGAAGAAATCAACAAATGCCGAACTAACAGATGGGATGAATAAAGAATTGGGTGAACTACAAATTCTAAAAGAAAGCTTGGCCAATGAGTCAAAGATCGCCATGAGAAGTTTGGAGAGGGAAGGTGCACTAAATTATGAATGGAGCAGGCCCGTAATTTAATGCAGCGAGTGAGAACTTCATGGTATGTTGTACATTATTCTGCTCTGATCATGCGGGAGAAACAAACTTCTGCAATGATTCAATTTTATACATTTTCCTTGTCTTTTTATGTTTAAAAACGTGGAGCGATTTAAAGTCAGCGCCGCACAAGAGCATTAATTGGAGGGTTGCAGAGGTCTCGTATGTTCACAGAGATGGAAGATGTTACGGAAGGGGGAAGGCCAGGGAGGAATTATGAATTCTCATGTGGTGTCGCTGGGGTGGAATCAGGTGAGCACAGAGCCAGACAGGACTTGACAGGAATGGGGCGAAGGGCAGCGACATTTTCGGCGAATATGGATTGAGGAAAATGGGAGGAAGGGCGGGTGACAGTTGGAGTAGACGAGGGAAGCGCAGAAGAGAGTTTCAGCAGAAACTGCATTTACAAGGCAATGTCGCAGATGCAATGGATCTGCCATCCGACACAATCGCGCGTCTACCAGAAAGGAATCAAACTCTATCGGAACGAGCAGAATCAGTAACACTCACGTGATCAGGATGGACTGGTTTTCACGATCTGGGAAGAGGAAAACAACAAGTGTGCAGAGTTCAAATAGCAGAGAGAGGTATAGCTTTGTTCCGTGCTTTAGCTACAACTCGAAAGTAATTAAATTCGGCATTAAGCAGCAAAGAAGTATCATAATTAAAGCCTGGGCCACCCACCAGTCTGCATGAACTGATAGGCGTTGTCAGAGATGGAGAAGATGTGGGGAGGAGCCTCTTGCCGCTTCTTCCCTCTGTACCCGGACACAACCTCGGGATCGTACACTGGCAACCACTTGTAGGGGTTCACAGTGACGCAGAACAACCCGGAGTAGGTCTAAAGTGGCAGAAAGGAATTAGAATTTCTCATTTACTCAAAAGTTGTCGTTTTGCGATATTAAACTCCAGAACTTACGTAGATCATCCAGGCTGCATAACGCTCTTTGAGGTTATACAACACGGATGCCTCGTTCAGGTGGGTCATCATGGCCATGTCTTCGATTTTATCGAACTTTGGAGGGTTCATTGGCAGGACGTCTTCGTCTTTAACGGTTACGGTCTGAAAGTAATCAACAGGCAAATCTAAAATGTGGCAACGGGACGGACAGGAGGAGATCAGAATAATGTGTTCCTGTATAAACGTTCAACTGACCCTCTTGTCTGCTAAGGTCTCCACGGTGGCTTTGCCTCCCTCCCTGCTCTTGACCGTGCCTTTCACGTACAGTTCTTTGTCATCGGGGACATAACAGGCGGTCTTGGCATCAAACGGTCGGTTTTGAGCTTCAAGCCTTTCCTTATCCGACTTCCGTAAATACGGCGCCGCCTTTCCAAACACTGCCATTTCCGAATCCCCCATGGCTTCGGTCTATCGCTGGAATATTCAGGAAAAGTGTCCCACATAACAACAGCAAAGTTCACGCATTTCTTTTTAACAGAAAAAAAGATGTCTGTATTTAAAAAGCAACCAAACTGTTAGTGGAGCCTCACCTAATTAGTTATAACTTGTTGGGAAGACAATTACGTGCTTCGATTTCTATGTTGCCGTTATGTCAGGCTCTTTGCTTTTGGCCCATATCTCATCTAGTATTTCAATTTCAACACAATATTTCTGCTTTCTGTAAGTTTCAAATGCCGACCATCGTTGTGATAGGATGGACTATATGCTCTGAACATGGTGTATACTTTGAAGATAAGGAACGTGTAAAGATAAGGATCAGCGTAACTGCCTCTCATCGGAATCATAATTTTGTGATTCTGTAGAGTGTGACTCTTTAAGGTTCAAAAGTGCTTGTGTGATCTGGCCATTGTGTAAAAGCCCAGTGTGGGGCGTAACTCTCCAAGGCCACAGCAATTGTGCACCACTTAACTTACGGGGAAACTGTTGGTAAATCGCGTGTAACAAATCTTTCGAAAGCATCTTCCAATTGCCTGCAGTTTATTAGAAGGCCAATATCATTTCAACATGTCATTAGAAAGTAAATTAAATGCATTCGATACGTTACATTTACACTTAATATTGCTGATTGGTTTGCTTTGTAATTGTAGGAAGTGATGATCACCCCGCCACTGCTGCACAGAATATGTGCAGTATTAATGTTAATCATGATACTTGATACACCTTACAGCGCCAGTGGATGCCGAACCAACTGCGGCGTTAAATAACAATTCCTGTCAATTCATTTAAGTGAAAGACACATGTAATTGAAACCTATGCACTGCTCCGAACTATAACCAACTCTTAAAAATCCAATTTTTCTATCAAAATAAATAATTCTTCTGACGTCCGTTACCTTTTTCAGTCCCAGTTGAGAGAAAAAGAAATTTCCACGCAATTCTAGTAAAATAAGACATTAGATAAATTAACTTGACATAATTCGGTATCTGATCTAAATGTACCTAAAATATACATTTTTTCGTTGCCTTTTACTTATTTTGATAGTTTTCTGGATTGATTTCTCCCGTTACGTTCTTTAATATCTGACAAAACATGATGAGGTTCCTCCTTAAGCTTCATCATTGAAAGTTTATTAGTCCCTTAATTAAGTTCAAGTAAGTGAAAACTTACCCCGAGGTTTGGATGCCAGCAGCGTTCTCTGTTCTCTGCACAACTTATATATACGTTTATTTTTGTGGGCACAGCAGGTCCAGTTCCTATATTTAGTTTACAAAAGCCTGATGAGCAGATTTTCTTATTGCATTAACTGGTATTCTAATATCAGGATATAATTAGAGAAGCAACATAAGCAATTTGCGTTGGAATTCATTAGGAATAATCCCGTTGACACATGCAAAGCCATATAAGTTGAAAATGTAAAGATGACAAGTAGCAGGTCTGATTTTTAGAAACTTTATTCCACTGAAACTTTAAAATAGTCTTCTGCTCAGCAGATGGTGCTTTCTGATCAGCGCAAGCAACTTTTACAATTTAGAAATTCTTTCAATATTAAAACCTTAGTGTTTATAAATTCCTGTGTCATCCCTAATATAGCAATGTTAAAACTGTGTTCATGACACCTTGCATGAATATTTTGTATATATATATATATATATATATACACATACACACATACACACACACACACACACACGCGCGCAATCAATCAATTAATTAATTAATCAGGGTGCAATTAATTATTTAATTAGTTGCGGGGCTCAGTTGTATATATCCATAATTTTGTAAAATAAATGGTAGAAATTGTTACATATCCTGTAAGTCATTGTATTGGGCCATAGTGAGATTGCACCTGGAGTAATGTGTCCTGTATAAATCTTCTTACCTAAGAAAAGCTGTATTTGCCACAGAAGAAATGCAGCAAAGATTCACTAGACCAGTACCAGGGATGGCAGGTTTGCCCTTTGAGAAGACATAGAGTAGACTATGAAGACCGGAGTAGACTAGAGTATGGTGTATTCTTTAGAGAAACAAAGGACTGCAGACATTGCCTCTCCACCCCTTTCTGTCTTTTGCAGGAATCACTCTCTCCGCAACTCCCTCGTTCACTCCCCCCCCTCCACCTATCCCACTTCCACCCTAGAAAATTTCCACTGCCCCCACCATAGGTGCAACACCTCAATCACCCTATTATGTCGATGACCCTATTATCTGAAATATCCAACTTCTTTTCTATATGGGGCTTTCCCCCAACTGTGGTCGAGAGAGCTCACACCCGCATCTCTGCCATTTCCCGCACCTCCGCTCGCACCCCCACCCCTCCCAGACTCAACAGGGATAGGGTCCCCCTTGTCCTCACATTTCATCCCACCAGCCTACATATCCAACACATCATTCTCTGCCACTTTTGCCATCTCCACCAGGACCCCACTACCAAGTATATCTTCCCATCCCCACCACTTTCTGCCTTTTGCAGGGACCACTCTCTCTGTCACTCCCGAGTTCACTTCTTCCCCCCCCCCCCACCCATCCCACACCCATCCTGGGAATTTTCACTGCCCCCACCATAGAGGCAACACCTGCCCCTCCACCACCACTTTCACCTCCATCCAGGGATCCAAACAGTCCTTTCAGGTGAGACAGAGAGTCACCTGCACCTCCCTTAATATCATCTACTACATCCGGTCCTCCAAGTGTGACCTCCTCTACATTGGTGAGACAAAACACAGACTAGGTGACCATTTCGCAGAACACCTGCACTCTGTCCATAACCGTGATCTGCATCTCCCTGTCATCAGTCACTTCAACTCCCCCTCCCACACTATCACTGATATGTCAGTCCTCTGCCTCCTCCAGTGCCTGGAGAATTCCAAGTGCAAACTGGAGGAACAGCACCTCATTTCCATCTTGGAAGCTTGCAGCCTAATGGCATGAACATTGAATTCTCCCACTTTAAGTAATACCACCTCCTTTCCACCCCCCCCCCCCCACCACCATGCTTCTTCTCTTCTTCCTTCCAAGCCAATCTCTCTATTTTTCCCTTTCTCTCCTTACATTTGACCCATCCCCTGGTGGATCTGCTCTCCCCTCCTTCCCCGCACCTGTCTATCACTATCTCTTACCTGCATCTACCTATCACCACCCTGTGCGCACCCCGCCTCCCCTCTTTTGTCCACCTATCACTACTCTGCTTTTCCCTCCTATATATTGGGCTTCCCCTTTTCCTATCTTCAGTCCTGAAGAAGGGTCCTGACCTGAAACATTGACCGCCTGCTTTTCTGCATGGATGCTGCCTGGCCTGCTGAGTTCCTCCAGCGTCATAGTGTTTTTCATTTGTATTCTTTAGGGTTTTAAAAAATAAGGGAAGATCTCATTGAAATGTACAATATTTTTAGGCTTGATGAAGGGAAGATGTTTCCCTGACTGGGGACTAGGACCAGAGGACACAGTTTCAGAACAAAGGATAGGGCATTAAGGGCTGTGAAGTGAAGACTCTTCACTCAGCCAGTGGTGAACATTTGGAATTTTCTATCCCAGTGCACTGTAAAGCCTTGGTTATTTTGTACTGAACATTAAGAGAATAAAAGGATTTGGGAATAGTGCCAGATGATGTGATTGAGGTAAGAGATCAGCCTTAAACAAAATAAAAGGCAAAGCAGATCTGAATGGTAGAGTGGTCAACTCCTGTTCTCATTTATGTTCTGGGTAAACTCTTGTCCATCATTCATACAAAACTAATAATTTACAGCCAACATGGTTACCAGAATTTGTGGTCGTAATAATATTGAGGGTGATTAATATGTAAATGGTGCAGCAATGAATGGTGAGGAGGGCAATTATGTATTTACACAAAACTCTTAACATTTCTGTCTGAGAGGCTTTGTGAAAATGACAAGCTCCTCTCTGTTGGCCGTTGGAAATAGAAAGAGATCTATATATGCTGGGGTTGATCAATATGCAGGTAATAGCATGAGAGCAGAAAAAGAAGATTACCACCCATTTGGACAGAGGATGAGGCTTGTTAACTTTTGGATTTAGGTGTAAGGTAAACTGGTAAAAGGAATATAAATATCTAATTGCCAAGGAGCCCAGCTCCAAGACAAACAAACAGGTATCTAATAAACGTGTATGGTCAAGCTTAGCAGGAAACATACATCATGAAATAGTCAGATTCCTGGTCATACGGCAAGGATACAAGTTGATTTCAGTCGTGAGACTTCTAGTGAGGAGGCCATGCTTGTCCCAAAATGCAGTCAATGCTGTAAATTTCCTATATTTCCCACATTACATTTTTTTTACTTCTGGAAAAATACTTAATTGGCTGCAAGCATTTGAATTATCTGGAGATTTTGCTGGAAGCTGCAGTGATGCAAATGATTCAGAATGGACATCAATGGAAGGTAACTTAGAGTGCTAATGTGGCAGTTTGGTCAATATAAGAATTTGGTACATAAGTATGTGCTGCTATTCGTCTCTAATACTAGTCATGGCTCTCATAAGTTTTAGGCAGCAAGAACTTACAATTTTAATTTGTGCTTAATTCCAATTAATGTGTTTTTAAAAGAGAGCATTCAACAGATAAAATGGTTGACCTAAGTACTATAGATTGGTTAACTTCTAGTAGATGATATAATACCTCAAAAAATAAACTGATGATCACAAGTAGAACATGTTGTACATCTATATTTTGAAAGAATGACAGTTTGGATGATGACTTGCAACTGAAGCATGTGGGGATTGGTTGGGGACAGCGAGGTTCCCAACAGCCTCACCTGCTGTGTTTCCCCGGATCATGAATCCAAGCTGCAGGCATGAGGGAGGTGTGGAATTACCTGAAGAATTTGATCCAGGAACATGTACATATTTACGTTAGCTCAATTAAGGGAGAAGGGTGTCACTGAGAGACAGTTTGGGTAATGAAAATCAGAATGAGGAATGAAGTGACAGAGTTTCAATGAAAAATGGTAAAATGGTAAAAGGAGCGGTATTCTATCTGACTGTATGAAGGTTGGGAAAAACACAGATGAACTAATGAGACAAATGATTTTGACCTAATAGCTGCAATAGAGGAATGGATGCATGGTAACGACGGCTGGGAATTAAGCATTCCAGTCTATTTGATATTTATAAAGGATAGACAGACCACAAAAGGAGGGTGGGCAGATGGGCAGTTCTAATAACCAGGGTAACATTTTAGGCAGTTGGTTGAAGGAAAGAAAACAGAGAATATGAATAAATTAGTCATTTTCACTTTGACACTTACAAGTGGGTGCACAGGGATAAATCCTGGGCCCCACATAATTTGACAGGGAGTAGGTATCCAAATTTGATGATGATGCAAAGGAGCAGAGTGATACAGAGTGTGCATGGGGTGTAGTGAGATCAAACAAATGGGCAAGAAAGTGGAGGCTGGAACATAACAGGAGGAACAAAAACACCGAAGACTTCTCCAATGGTGAATAGTAAACCTTGGAATACAGAGGAATATTGGTGTGCAGTTTCTGGAGTCACACCAAGTAAACATGTGGTTGGAGTGTGCACTTAGGAAGATAAATAATATTTGCCTTATATTGCCAAGGGTTTATTACACAAAAACAGGGAAATCTTGTCAAGATGTAAAAGACTTTTATAAAACCATTCGGAGTGCTATGTACAGTTTTGGTCTCCATACTTAAAAATGGCTACGTTTGCCTTGACATTAGTACAGCATAGATCTATTCCACTGAATCTTGGATGAAAGGGTTGTGTCATGGAGAGTTAATGACTAATGTTTAGAAGATTGAGAGGTGATCTCATTGAGACACAACATATTCTGACAGAGATTGGAAAGAGATTAATACTGAGGAACTGTATCGTCTTGCTGAAGGATACAGAATAGAGGTCAGAGGTTGGGTATCTTGTGGCAAGTGACTCACCTCCTGAAATCCCAAAGCCTTTCCAGAATCAGCAAGGCACAAGTCTGGAGTGTATTGGAATGCTCCAACTTCCCTGGCTGAGTGCAGTTTTAACACTCATCAAATCCATGACAAAGCACCCTGCTTGACTGGCACCCCATCCATCACTCCAAACTACAGTTACTTGAACAGCATCTCTTAGACCAAAAAAAATCTGCTTCAATAAAGGGACTGGCGCAGAAGGAAGATGGGAACTTAACCATTTGCAGATTCCTCAGATCATCTGCAGATTCTGCAGATACAAATATATCCGTGTTCCTTCATTGTCCCTGGGTAAAAATCCTGGAACTCCCTGCCCACCAGCAATGTGGGAGTAGTTTCTCCAGCAGGATTGCAGAAGTTCAAAGACAAATAGAGATAAATTCCTTTATTCTTGAGCAGCTCTACCCTCTCCCTCATCACCCTCTTGTTTTTAATGTCTCTTTAATCCTACTTGCCAAGGACATTTCATCACCCCTTTTGGTCCTCCTAATTCCCTGCTTATTTCCAGCTTTCCTTTTATTCCTCAAAGGCTCTGTCTGATTTCAGCTTCCTAAACCTTACATATGCTTCATTTTCCTTTTTGAGTAAATTCACAAACTCTCTCATCATCCAAGGCTCCCTTACTTTACCATCTTTGTCATTTCTCCTTACTGGAATATGCCTGTCCTGAACTCTGGTCAGCTGGTTTTTTAATGACTCTCATATGTCAGATGTGGATTTACCCAATAACAGCTCCTCCCAATTTACTCTCCCAAACTCCTGCCTAATAATGATGTAATTTGCCCTGCCCCAATTTAATATTTTCCCTTAGGTCTAGATTTGTCCTTATCCATAACTATCTTAAAATGAAAGGAGTTATAATCACTGCTTCCAATATGCTCTCCCAATGAAACATTAGTGACCTGGCCAGGCTTATTTCCCAATACAAGGTCCAATGTGGCCCCTCCTCTAGCTGGACTATTCACATACTGTTTCAAGAAACCCTCTTGGTGGCACCTAACAAGTTCTGCCCCGTCTTAGCCTCTCACACTAAGGAAGTCCAAATGAAATTGAATAATTTTCTTCTCACCAGATCAATACACCAAGAGCAAGAGGGCAAAGACTCCTCAGAGGAAGTCATTCTAGCCAAGGGCACAGGATTTCAGGATACAATCATGGTGCTTGTACACTGTCTGATGTCACCTGGTCATTGTCGCAGTGTATTTGTCTTTGAACTTCTGTAATCCTGCTGGTGAAACTAGAGTGTAAGCATAAGGAGAGAGTGGTGAGGGTGGGGGACAGCTGAGAAGAATTGCTGGAGACACAAGAGACTACAGATGTTGGAATCTGGAGCAAAAAATAAACTGCTGGAAGAACTCACCAGGACAAGCAGCATCAGGGCTGATCAATGTTTCGGGAGAAGACTATGCATCAGGAGAATACCAGCTCACACATCTCCTCTGTTACTCATAATTCTACTCTCACCCCACCTCCTTCCTCCCTCCAGTTAGAGAAGACATAGAGTTCCTCTTGGCCTCATCTGTCACCCGATGAGTCTCTGCATCCAACAGACTTTGAAGGAGAATACCTGTTGGCTTAGCAGAGCCCAGAGGCCACTAATGAAAAGGTGGAAATTGACAGGTCAGGAAGCATTTGTGCATGGTTCTCACTATTCTTACAGGCATGTTTTCAACAATGATATAGAGGACCAAAAAGTCCACCGTGATCATTCATTGGGAGACATGGCTCAAGCTTTCTTTCAGGTAGAGTTCACTCAGCACCAGGTTGTCTCTACGGAAGTTGCATCAGGGCATATTATAAATGAGTCCATGCAGAGATTGCAGAAACTGGTCAAATGATCTACTCCAAGCCATTGCTTCTTCCATTTCCACAATCAGAATCCACCATGCCAAGCAGTTTCCCAGTGGAAGTAACTGTACTACAAACAGTGACTCTGTAATGACATGTCCTCACTGTTCCAACACCCATGGGTCACCATTGACGAACATCTCATCACACTAAGCATGGTATAGAGCTGTCAGATTCCTCATCATAAAACATAGAACATTACAGCACAGTACAGGCCCTTCGGCCCATGATGTTCTGCCGACATTTTGTCCTGCTCTAATACCTATCTAACCTTTCCCTCCCACATAGCCCCTCATTTCTCTATCATTCATGTGTCTATCTAAGAGTCTCTTAAATGTCCCTAATGTTTCTGCCCCCACAGGCCTCCTCAGCTTCAACAACCCAATTATGCAGCAATCAATCTTTCGTTAGTTTCTCTGGCGACTTTACCATTTCTGAGGGACCACACTCTGCTGCTTAAATCCATTTCCGGACCTGTCGGACTGCTGGTACTCAAATATGCACTGAAATGGGTTGGGTCACACAATTGTCATTTTTCAACCCACCCCGATTTCCTCCTACGCTTTGGATGGAAAGCCCAATCGCATAAAATCCCATCTTGAGACTAAATGTATGACAATGTTTCAGAATTAACTTGATGCACTGCTAAATGTTAAAAACATTTAATTATGGGATCAAACTTGATTGTGAAAGTAATACTATCCCCAAGATGAAAGTGCTCAATGTCATTTAATGCTCCCATAAAATATAAGACTCAACTATAAAGTTATTCTTTGAACTGTAGATATATTAAGTGACATGGAAATATTTCTGGTATTGCTTTGGCTTCTCTTATACTGATGAAGTTATGCTGCCTCTGGCTTGACAAGTTAATGGAAATGTTACAAGAATGCTGAGAGCAAGTCCAAAGTATATTGTTGTTTTAGTCTTTTTAATAGCATGTACAGTATGAATAAAGTATTATGCTGCGTTCCAAGACAGGCCTCCCTCAAGAGGAAGCAATATAACATCTATGTCAAAATGCACAGTTACAAGCTGGTTTCATTCTATAGCCTAACTTTAGCATGGAGACAGAAACAAAATGATGGTGTGAGGTGTTGGGGCCAGGATGTGTGGTAAAGTGCATGTTATAAGTAGCTCTGAGAACATGGGAATGTGCAATTTCAGCAGGGATTTTTCGTTGTCATTTAACTTCTGACTTTTTCTGTCTGCTGCATCTGTGAACTGGCATGTTGTACATAAGACCTACGTAACTATGTAATACTCCTGTTCACAGATACAATGGAAAAGGAAACTTGAAGATTGTTAAATTGATTTTTAGTTGGGAGTTACAAATGGAAAGCTCCCAGTTTTATTGAGGTACTCCACGAGTAGTAACAGCCAGGAAGGAAGCCTTCCTTTGCAGCAGTGGAATAACAAACCGGGAAATCACCACAAAATAATTTTTCAGTCATGAGATATTTTAACTGACATGGAAAGATTTCTGGTAATGTTCTGGCTTCTCTTAGAGTGATGATTTTTTTTAACAAAATAAATTATTCATAATAAAAGAAACTATATACAGTAATAAAACAGTTCAAACCTTTACATTCATGTGCAGATCAATTTTTAGTGTTACTTATTATATTAAAAAAACCACAGCACCGATGCCACTCGTGTGGCTCCCTGGGGTGATACCCCAATCCCATATTTACAATATTTGAGGGGCTTCCTCGCCTGACCCCGCCCCTCCCTCTCCCGAAGCAGAAGAACTCTAAACTGTCGTCCTTCCCCACCGAGCCCTTGCGTTGGCTGCACCCAGCTTCAGTGTGTCCCTCAGCATGTACTCCTGCAGCCTGGAATGTGCCCCTATGGACATCTCACAGTGCTGGGAGACCAACAATTTTCGGGCAGACCAAAGGGCGTCTTTCACCGAGTTGATATCCTTCCAGCAGCGGTTGACGTCTGTCTCTGTGTGCGTCCCTGGGAACAGCCTATAGATCAGAGAATCCTCTGTTACGCAGCTGCTGAGGATGAACCGTTTGCAGCACAAGATGTCAGTAACAGCAGTGTGATATTGATTACCTGGATCCAGGACAGAATGTATTTATGCACTGCAGTCAGCAAAGGTGAGAAAACGTGCAAATTCACATGGATTTTGTCATGTGTATTCTATTCACACAACTCTTCACAATGGTGCAGTAAATAGAGCTGCTGCCTCACTTGTCCAGTGACCCAGGTTCAGTTATGACCTCAGGATCTGTATGTGTGGAGTTTGCACATTCTCATTGATTGCATGCTGATTGCACATTGATTGTACAGTTTTCTCCTTGTGCTCTGGTTTCCTCCCACGTGCCATGATGCGCAAGTTGTTTGGTTAATTGGCCACAGTAAATTGTGCAGGTGAGTGCTATAATTTGAGGGAAGTTGATGGGAACATGGGGAGAAGTGGGTGCTTAATTGTCAGCATGGACTCAATGGCCTGTTCCACTGCTGCACACCTCAATGACTTACCTTTCAACAACATCCAAAGTTCTGATTCACTGCACATACTACCAACTGCTTCCTCAGACATTGGTTCTTACAACACAAGTCATCTGATTGTATTTCAGTCAATTTTCTTAATCATCAGCACATGATACCCATGGGAACCCTTGTCACTTTTCTCAAAAACATGCCAATGCCACATGACTTGTATTGGTTCTCACTCAATGCATTGCACCCATCAGATGCCGTAGTTATTGTCTTCATTGGTCTCCCATAACAATCATTGGTCTTCATTGGTCTCCCTTCTTCACTTGTAGGAGAAGGAGGCACTGAATGTCAGGGAATGATTAGAATGGAGGGTGGGTCCCCCACGGATCATAAAACTTAAATCAGCAGAAGTGGATGCTTTCAAAATAATCTATGTCTCTGCTTGTGGGATTAGCAGATCCATATTTCCTTCAAGGTTGAGTCATCTCCAGCACAAAATCAGGTGAACTCTCATAATCACGAGCATTTCAACTTTTGTGCAATCCATGACCAAATTCCCTCCTCCGTGGCTATTCTATAAAGAACAGAATTCCCAGACCCAAGATAATAAGAGGTGTTTTATACTTCAAAATTATCGTATTGGCTGGAAAGCACTGAGATTTGTTGCAAAATTGTGTTAAGTGGTGAATAAATGACAAACTTTATTGTATTCCTCAAATGAATAAAATTAATTTGTGCTGAGTGTGCACCATCACTGGCCAGGTATGGCTGTTACAAGCACAGTACAGGCATCTGAAGCAGTTATGTGAGAAATTACCAGATAAATTGCAAATCACAAGTAATTACATGCAGAAAGGAGGCCAGCTATGGAGAATGTGTGTGGTAGAGATATGGTCCTCTCCAAGGTATGCTCAGTTAATGAAGATGTGAATGGAGATTAAGTAGTAGAGGGCCAATGCTGCTGTGTGTGTTCTGGCAGGTATTTTCTCCACAATGACTCAAGGAACAGAGGACTCTTGTTACCAGAGAGTGACTGCCCTCTTCCATAGACACAGCATCACAATAATTTCTGCAGGCTCAGGCAGCAACATTGCCAACTCTGAAACCCACTATCGCTACCAAGTTCTACATTTCAGAAGATCATTCAGACTGGGCTTCAAAGACTTTTCCAGAGAACAGCAGGAATGGCGATGTGATAAGCGCAGGAGAGTGAGGAGAGCCGTGAGGGATGTGAAGTTGCACAGGGGTCCTTGAATATTTGTTCAAATTAATTTATTCCATCATACTGAACTTATTGAATTTCTTTTTTTTGCACTGGTTTGAAAATTAAGTCCTTGGCACAAGTTTCCCAAATAGCACAATACACCAGAAAAGCTTTGAGTTGTAGCATGAATAATTGATTAACGTTCCTCATTTCATGAAGCTTCTATTGGCAAAGAATGCCCGACCAGCCAATTACCTTGCTTCTCAGGATCTTAAAGCTGTCCCACTATGTCAAAGGGTCAGTTAGTCGCACACATTAGACTAAAGGGACTAACTTGATTGTCACCACCAACCCACCCTTTTCCCCATTCTACATGTATGAATCTTGCACACTTGCATGTGTACCTGTGATGCTACAGGTTTTCTGATCCCTCCTCAGGAAAAAGGAACACAGAAACAGTCCAGATGAAGGGTCTCAACCTAAAACGTCAACTGTCTACTTCCCTCCACAGATACCATCTGACCCACTGAATTCCTCCAGCAGCTCATTTTTTGCTCCAGATTCCAGCATCTGCAGTCACTTGTGTCTACACAGAAACATCATAAGTTACTGTGATACCTAACCTCATCCTAAACGAAATTCTAGTGTCAGTTTGATGGAGGAAGATCAATATCTCAGGCCAGATGGAACAACTTAGACCATAGAATAAGTCCATTTGAGGAGTTCAGAGGTCCTAAGGGAAGCACTGAATACCTGCTGGATCAGTTCTACTATCCACCGTTCAGAAGACTCTCATGTGGCAATAATAAATAGCATAGTCATACATTTTTTAAGACACAGGATCAACTTGCTTTATCATGCACTACAGTACCAAATAGTAAAAGTTGCTCCATATGAACATGGGAAGCTTTTTGCCATTTTGGAGAGGATCAGTAGCTAGAAAGGCAAACCATTTCCACAGGGAATACATTTCCTCTAGCATACGTGATAGGCTGAAGAGGTGCAACACTTCAAGCAAGGAGACACTATGTCACACGCTACATGAACAAGTAGGATGATAACTTGCTAAATATATAAATTGTCAGTAACCACTCCATGCTAATCCAATGCATAGTTTTACACTTTACAGGAAGACACTTGTGATTACTATGTACTGCTTTAGGCTAGATTACCACTTTGGGACAGAAAGAAGAATGTAAAGCTGGCTCCTTAAAGTGTGTGGGTATGCAGAGTAACTGCTGTACATGACATTTGTAAGCTACATTTGTAGACCAGTAAACAGTTGTTCATATCACTCAGAAAGGGTTTGGAATATTGATAAGTGCCTTCTTACAAATTGGAATGACTCTATCAACTTGCACAGCAACTTTTCCTTATTCTAGGCATCACTGTGGCATTGCCAGTTCTGTTGCAGGCACCTTTCTGCTTCATTACAATACCCCAACCCTGTTTTAGGGCATGGCAGCTAGTTCTGCCTCTAAGTCAATTGCTTAGTTGTGAATCCTACTCTGCATCTCAGTGGCAGGTTGTATGAGAATGAGTTAGAGACAGGTAATTTCGCAGTGAAAACAGGTGGTCTTATTGATTGGTAACATATGGAATTGGATTTGATGATGTCTCTGAAGTGCTCATTGCAGATCCATATTATACTCTCTGTGGAGATTTCGCTAACTGCATTTGCTTTGTACCTGAGCTCAGCTTTTCTCAGCTCTGATGAAAGGTTGAAAAATCAAAAAAAACCTGTAGTTGCTGGAATTCTGAAACAAACAGTAAATGCTGGAAACACTCTCTTTGTCAGCATTTGACACAAGCTGAACTCAGATACAAAATGCACGCAGTTACCAAAATCTTGAGAGAGCTGCATTTCTGAAAAGAGAAACAGAGTTAACATTTCAGGTAAAGACCTTTCATCAGAAGTTTGACAAAGGCTCTTTGACCTGAAACTTTCTCTCTGATGGAAAGTCATTGACAAGAAAAGTTAATTTTATTTATTCAGAAGCTGCATGATCTGCTGAGTATTTTCACTATATTCTGCTTTTCTTTCAGATTTACAGCTTCACAATAATTTGCTTTTAGGTGAGAGTAAGTATATAGTGACTGCAACCTGGAAATAACAATTTTTGCTGCAAATAATACACTTACGGGGCCGGTGACACCTTTTCAATGACAGGCAATTTTATTAATGAAAGTACCAACGTGTGTCATTTGACATTCTCCATAACAGTGTGTACTTCATTATAAAAAGCAGAATAAAATGTAAAGTGCTATCTAAGCTGAAGTTTGAGAAGCAGAGTATGCTTAGTCACTTCATTTGGATTGTGCATTTGACAACTAGTGATAAATCTTCACTAGCTTACAAGTACATTAATTTTTTTTAGCATATTTGATGTTTCTGAAGTTCTCCTAATATGTTTATATTTCATTTCTAAATAAACTAAATTCAATTTCACACTTTTCACTGCAATTAATCAGCTAAACCTAGCTGAAGATTATAATCTTCTTATACAGCCCTTTCCACTAATAAAGTTGGCAAACAAAGACAGGCAAAACAAATGACATTTACCAATAACAATTATGGTTCTCAGCATAACATGGATGATAATCAACCTTGGTCATCTTGACTACTGTTTCCCGCTCATGCTCTTTGGTTCTTGAAATAAATGCTGAGGGTGCATCTCTAGTTTCCTTCCACGTGCCAAAAACATGTGGATTGGTTGGTTAATTAGCCACTATAAAATTCTTCTCACATTTGGTGTGTGATAGAATCTGGATGGACTTGGTGGGGAGAACACAGCAGGATGAGTATTGGTTTAGTGTAAATGCATGGTTGATGTTAAGCATGGAGAGAATGAGACAGTGGGAGCTAGGACTGTTGGGTGGCCTTGTTCATGTAGAAGAATGGAGATCAGCTAAGTATATATTGGATAAGCCAAGAACAACAAGAACAGCTACTTCCCTTCAACCATTTGGTTCTTGAACCAACAGGCAAATTACTACAGTTTAGCAACACTATGATCACTTTGATTGCTTTGCACTAAAATGGACAGTTTATGTTCTGTGTTCTTTCTTGTAAAACTTGTGTATAATTTTTGTTTAATTTATATTTTTCTTGTGAATGCTGCTTATTTGATGCTATGTGCCTGTGATGCTGCTGCAAGTAAGTTTTTCATTGCACCTGTGCACACATGTACTTGTGCATATGACAATAAACTGAATTTGACTTGACTTGAACAAGGTAACAAATCCATGGATCAGGATTTCTTCAGAGAATGAACTGAGACAGGGATGGAGTAAGGTGATATTCCAGAGGTGGAAATAGTGTTAGATTCAGCAATAATATAGCACACAATCTTAGTTTTGGGTCAAAACAGCCATCAAGGATGCAGGCAGTCTAGTCCAGTCTCACACAGAGAGAAAGTTAGAGTCACTGGTTAGGGAACAGAGTTTGTGATATAAGCCATAGACAATCACTTTGATCTTCTGATTTATCTGAAGAAATTTCTACTTGCACAAGTAATATATTGGGTATCAGTCTGATAATTTAAGAACTAGAGTAATGCTGGTGAAGTAGATCTGTGTGTTGTTCACAAACATACAGAATTTGACACTGTGGGCTTTCGAATGAAGTTGCCTTGTGACCAATTTAGATAAGAAATAGGAGTGGGGAGAGGAAATTCCAGAAGTGAAGTTAGAAGTCTCACATGAACCTGAACCATAATGATCATCAGTTTTTCTTCCATGTGATTATCATTTTGACTGCAGACATGGTAAGGGAGTTCTTAGAAAAAAAAAAATTTTACTTGAAAAGTTAAAGGTAAAAAGATGCCTATCTCAAAAGTGCCTTGAACAGAGATCTAAATAAAATAATTTTAAATGGACTTATAGTTTTATGAATGGACTAACATCTTTTTTCTTCTTGTATATCTGACTCCTCAAAACCTATAAATATTTCTTGAAGCTTGTGTTACATTGGCCTCCAAAGTGTAGATGGTGCAAATGTTAGGGCTGTTGATAGCAGTAGCAGGTCATGTTTGCATTTCAGATTGAAATATAACTCTTCTTGGAGCTGAGTATCTAGTAACATGATGCTTACATTTGAATACCATGTGCAAAGTATTTATATCTCTTCCTTAAGACATTGCGCAATGGAACGATAGCTTGTCAATTTAAGTATGTCATGGATTCAGACAGAGATACAGCATGGAACCAAACCCTTCGACTCACTGAATCTGCACCAAGCACCAATCATTTATTTACACTAATCCTACATTAATCCCATTTTTTAATTCCCTCACATACTCATGAACTCCTCCCAGATGCCACCAGTTACCTATGCACCAGGGGCAATTTACAGTGGCCAAGTAGCCGACCAACCCACACATCTTTGGGATGTGGGAGGAAACCCAAGCATCCCAGAGGAAACCCATGCAATCACAGGGAGAATGTGCAAACTCCACAGAGATAGCACCCAAGTTCAGTATTGATACCTGCTATTTCATCCATAATAAAACAAACCTAATTGTTTATCTACAAGCAGCAGGATCTAGATTATTGTTCAACTTTTCTATAACTTTTCTATATCTCTTCCTCAGGACATTGTGCAATGGAATAATAGCTTGTCAATTTATGCCATAGATGCATAGAGAGATACAGCTCAGACACAGGCCCTTTGACCCATTGAATCCACACCAACCATCAAGCACCCATTAACACTAATCCTGCATTAATCCTATTTTTTATTCCCTCATATTATCATGAAAAATTCAACGTCAAGATTGAACCCAGACTCCCCATGAGGCAACAGCCCTTTTAAGCTGTGCTACTGTGGCACCCATGTGATTGTTCATTGGATGTATTTATGATTCCAGTTATTTCATCCTGGCATAATGAAGCAAACTGGATTATTTGTCTGCAAGCATCAGAATCAAGCATATCATTGAATGTTGTTGTAACTGGATTGTCAATAATTCAATACGCAGTTAGATCATAAATAAAGCATTCTGGGGCAGCTTATTTAATTCATAGTTACCATTGTATTTATAATTTGTTTAATAAGAATGATATTTTCTGTTGTTAGCACATTCGTATTAGATAACTCACAATATATAAGTTTATCTTTCTATTACTTCCTGGTCCATTATTTCTTCAATTTTCTTTTTTGTTACTTAATATAGTTCTAGGTTCAATGTGTACAGTTTTGGTCTATTTAAGAAAGGATATACTGTATAGGTGGCAGTTGAGAAGTGATTTGGTTGGATAATTCCTGGGATAAGAGAGTTGTCCTATCACAAACCATTAAATAAAGTTAGATCTGTTTCATTTGGAGTTTAGAAGAATAAAAGGTGAACTTACTGAAACATATAAAATCCTAAGCAGACGTAACATGGTGTGTGTTGAGATGTGTTCACTAGTGGGAAAATTGGTTACAAAATAAGAAGGCAGTCACTTAAAACTGGCAGTAACTTCTCACAAAGGTTGGTGAATATCTGGAGCTCTCTATCCCAGAGGATTGTGGAGGCTGTATCATTGGGGAAATTTAATGACAAAGTAAATACATTTTTGAAAGATCTTGAAATTGAGAGCAATGCATAACTGACACCGAAGAGGAGTTGAGTTCTGGGGCAGATCAGCCATGTTCACATTAAAGGCTTAGAAGGTTTACACCTGCTTCTGTTTCTTGTGTTCTAAGAGTAATTTGTGACTTCATATTTCTTTGTGTCTTCATATATCTTTGGTAGATTTTTCTGTGTTTGTGTAATTTTATGCAAAGTAATGAAGTTAGAGTTCTGACTTCTTCCAAAATTTCATGTCACACTCTTCTATACCGTCCTGTCAAGAAGATGGTGATCCATCTAGGAAGTTCTATTAACACTAATAACTCTTTGCACCTTCCACCAGTCTTTCCTGTGGTTACTAATACTCACTGCCATAGAATTGCTACCACATTGGTTCAATGTGATTTCAGTTGCATATTCATTTTGAAGTTGTAGTTTTACTCAGGAATTACATTAAAATTCAGAATCTGAAGAAAACTAAAACCAAGCAATGTAATTTTGCCAGTGGACAACTTGGAAATCTGGATTTGCTGGGCACTTTCTGAGAATTAACATGGAAAAAGCAAGAAGGAATATGCACAACTTGCTTTAGGTCCACCAGCTATAGAGTTCTCAGGCAAACACCCTCCACCCCCAGCCCCCACTACCAACATTGGAAAGAAATTTTAGGGAGAATATCCATCCTGTCAGGATATATCACTTTATGGAAATAGATTGGAAATTGATCACAGGAAAATTACTGACAGCATTTATTCCCCATATCATGTTCCCACAATATGTAAGCTCATCATTTTCCATTAATAGGAAATAACATGTTTTGTATTTTAATTTATGGAATAAAATTCTGGATAACACATGCTGATGTTATAATTAAAGTTCTGGTTTAACTTTTTAAACTGGCAACAATTAAGGAGCTGGTGGGAATAAATGACACTTGTTTGCACTTTCTGCTGATGCAGAGTTCACCGCCAAATGTTCAACCTGCTGAAAGTTTCTCGTGTCAAAAAACATGGCTGCAAAGTCTGATCTGGGCACGTGATGCTCATGGGATTAATGGCAGAAGAATTCCACCCAAAACTACTGACAGAGCTTCTCTAAATTTATCCTGAACTGAGAAAATAACAGTTAATCCGATAACCAAATCCATGCATCGGACTTTCCAAAAACTAAATAAGGAGCGGACCTGCTGCGCAGGCAAAAAACAATTGGTGTATATAGGTTGTCCGACAGAACATCGGAGGCTTTTGGCGTGTAACGAACAAGTCTCTTCCTTCCTGACCCTCTTCAGGCTGATTGGGGTATTTGTGATGTTGTAGTTGTACAGCATAAAATGTTCCCTTATAGCGAGTTAGATATTTGAAACGTCCCTGTTTCTCTTTGGCAATGATACTCCTGAACGGTGCGAAACATATTATTTGAAAACTATCTCAGATGGAATGAAATAGTTGTGTCATTTCCGAACAGCACCTGCCACTTTTAATGATCACGGGCGATTTCTCTTTCTCCGTTGTTGCAGATGCTGTTTTCATCTTACATGGTGCAGAATCAATCAAATTACGAGAAGCGAATGGGACCGAATCTAATCTACGCTGTGGCAAAGGTAAAATGAGCATCAGTACATCATCTTAAATGTGAATTGAATTGGAAAGGCTAATTATTTTTTTCCAAATATAAGCAATGAAACTCAACTGCGTGTTAAATAGACTTTGTTGACTCGCACATTGGTTGTTCTCCACAAACAGCTGGTACCGAAATGATGTTCACAAGATCCCATACCACTTGCTCTGCACCTTGTTATGTATCCTTCTGAACAGAACGCTTAGCGTTTCTTGCATTTACATTGGCATAAAATGGATACGTGAGTGAATGCTTTGTAATACCTTATAATTAAATCAATATTTTAAATACACTAAAGCAGGAAACGTGAGATTTTAATAAGTGGTGTTAACATGGTCCCCTTCTCCCGCCTACAGTTTTTGTTTGTAGTGTTTTAAGGTAATATATGGCAGATAATTGTATAGACTTTCCAAATGTAACACTGTGTTCCCCGTCTTAATAAAACATGCAGGCACAACTGACTTTGTTTTTCACACGCAAATCAGAAGTACCTTCAAAGGAAGCACTGTGCTGGCACAGATGTAAATTCAGAGATTATGTAGCACATGAGGTACTTCTGAGAGTTATAGCCGCCGTTATTAATGGTACCAGATCATTGTTAATGGCATGAGACAGCACGGGGTTTGGAACGGATGAAGATTAAAGAACAAGTGGTCATAAGTGTGTTTGACAGATTGCCCAGAATTAACAGATTGCTCAAAGAGGGAGTATGGGAAAAGACTAGCAAAAGGCATGAAAGGGGATCCAAACATATTCTATTGGCAGGCGAACAGGAAAGTAATTGTAAGGAGCAGGGGTAGGGCCAATCAGATACCAAAAAGGAAACTTTCTCAAGAAGGTGGGGTGATGGATGAGCAACTAAATGAGTATTTCACAATTCTTCACCCAAGATGGACACTGGTGCTGGTGTCTCAATAGAGGAAGGTGCAACTGAGCTGTAACTCTGGATGAGCTGAAAGTTGATGAAGTGGCAGCAGGAGGAGGATGGGCTGAACTTAAAGTGGATGCATCTCATCCAAGTGAGATGCAGCCTCAGCGACTGAAGGAAGAAACCGTGGAGGCCCTGGCCATAGTCTTTCAAATACCTGTAGATTCAGGGACGATGCCCAAAGACTGGAAGGCTGCAGATGTTATACCCTTGTTAGAAAACAATGAATGGATAAACCCAGCAAAGATATTCAGTGTAACCTCAGTGCTGGCAGAGGATCTAGAAACCATATTCAGGAGCAAAATTAGCATGGATTTGTTTATGGCATATGTTGTCTAACTGAGTTGATAGATTTTTGATGAAGGGACGGTGATGGAAATAGAGTTCATTTTGTACATACGGACTTCAAAAAGGCATTTGATAATGTGTCACATAATGGGCTTGTCTTCAAGATTCAAGCCCAAGGAATAACAGCTGGTTAACAGGGAACAGTTGTAAAAGATTGGTATCAAGGCCATGGATCTTGTTAACATATATTAATAATTTAGACTTGAATGTACAAGGCACAGTTTCCAGATTTGCAGACGATACAGTCTGGGAGCTGTCAAGAACCATGATGATAGTAACAGACTTTATGGAGGTATAGACAAGTTGGTGAAATGGCTGGATAAGTGCCAGATGAAATTTATTGCTGGGAAGGGTGAAATGTTAAATTTTGGTAGGAAAAATATGGAGAGGCAATGCACACCAGAGGGCAGAATTCTGACAGGCACAGGAACAGAGAGTTCTGGGGTACACGTGTTTAGTGTATTGGAAGTGGCCAGACAAGTTGAGAAAGTGCTCGTGAAAGCATATAGGATCCTGAGCAGGAGTGATGAAGAATGAGAGGACACAGTATGAAGGTGATTGGCAAAAACCCGAAAGTGGCACGAGGAGAATGTTGTTAAACAGTGAGCAGCTGGGGTTTGAGGAGCAGTGGTGGAGTGATTTGGAGGGTGCTGGTTAAAATCAGAAAGGGGAAATATTGCAGGGCCAAATTGAGCGGAGAGGGGTGTTGCTGGATTGCTCTTGCATGGAGCCACATAGAATCAGAGGTCTGAATGGCCTCCATGTGGATTCCAGCTGGTGAGTAAATTGGTAGTTTTGGTCTCAGTACCCAAGAAAACCTGTATTTACTTTGGAGTCAGCACAGCACAGATTCGCTCAATTAATTGCTGCAATGAGGGGGCTGTCCTACGGGGAGAGATTGGGGAGATCTGGACTCTACAGACTGGAGTTTAAATGAATAAGAATTGACACTGAGGTGTGCAAGATTCTGAGTATGGTTGGCAGAGAGTTGTAAATCTTTGGAATTCTTTTTATCTTGGTTATTAATGTTCAATTAGTGAATATATTTAAGGTTGAGTTTAATTAGGCATATTGGGATCAGGTAAGAAATAGGAGATGAGATAAAGGAATATCTTTGATCTTATTGAAGGGTAGAACAGATTCAACAAGCATGTTAACCAATTGCTTCAACTATAAAAATTTTAAATTTTTAAAATTTTTTTTAAATTTTTCTTAAATTTTTATTTACAGTGTGGTAACAGGCCCTTCTGGCCCAACGAGTCCACGCCACCCATTTTAAACCCCCAAATTAACCTACCTGTACATCTTTAGAATGTGGGAATTCAAAAGTTTAGTACAATTTTATACTACATTTAATTTCAAAAGTCTTCCTGTGGTGCTATGTAGAGCAGGATTGTCTTTCTGACTTCACAATTTCCATAATGGTTCTGTAGTTCTACAGTCTGCTTCCTAGAAATTACTTTGTCCTTTACTGACAAAGTTAATGGCTTGACAATCATCATTTCAAATGTGCAAAGCAACAATGGTGCTACTCATACATCCAAAAATTATATATTGAGCTGTTGGGTATATCCTTGTTTCCCTCTTGTCAGCTGTGATACCGAGGCCTCTTTCTCCTCCACCTGATGGTTCAGTTCACCTGAAAATCAGAAGCAATTGTAAACAGAAAATAGCAAAATAAGGTATTGTTTTTATATGTTTAAAAAATATGGAACTGATATCATTTTCTGTTGCAAGTTGTGATATCTGAGTTGATAAATCAATGGTCAAAACCATCTGGACACCACATACACGTTAAAGTTAATTATAAGCAGGTGTAGTTTTTAGTGTCAAGACTGTAGACGTCAATTTCTTGTTGCTGCCGAGATCATCAATTTTCGTCTTCAGCTCACCCTTTTCCTTCTGAAGTCTGCTTCACACGTTGCAGGTTTCTTCCCTAAGTTCTGCGACACTGTCAGCCTTCTCCTAGCAAAGAGCAGTGGCTGTGGCTTCATGCTGGAGGGTCAATTCTTCCAGGTCTTGGCGCATTTTCTGAAATTCTGCTTCACATTTCTTATTCATTTCAGTCTGAGCTGCAGTTGCCCCGCCGGCTTCTTGCTGATCACTTCGAGCCCCTGAGAAGGAGCAGCTCTCTCTCTCTCTCTCTTTCTCAGTCATCAGATGAATGTACATTGAAGACAGTGATGGAAATAGTAATATCAATTCCATCATTGCCCTTTACTGAGTGGCATTGATAATTTCACTGGACATATACATCACGTATAATTCTTTGATTATTTTCTGCAGTTGGGAAACCACTGCCTGCTCATCTTCAACTTTGGTTAGAAAGTGGCTGATTTCAAATATCTTTCTAATAATGAAGGATGAACATGTTAAACCAAGGAAATAGTGTTTTTTTTTTGTATTGTTAATGAACTAGCACAAGAAGTTGTTTTAATTGACATAGTGAGGCAATAATTTGGTCATAGCTCGGGGAGATTTAAAAATCTTGTGTTAACAAAATGAGTACACTTGTACACAATACACGATGACAGTTCTGTTGGTCTAGTTGAGCTGTTTCTCAAACACAAAATCACAAGTCAATTAATTTTCTAATGGTAGGACAAAGTCTAGAATATCATGTTGTATACACTAATCCAGAGCAAAGGTGGAATGAGAACTGAATCAATGCATTGTGAAAATAGTCAACATGCTTAGGCTCAATACTGACTACTTTTTTATCTGGCCCCTCAGCACCCATTTTAACCCCCCCTCCCCTTCCTGGGTCCATCCACCCATTACCCACAGATTTTACCTACCTGCTCTCACCCACTTCCCTATCTGGTTTCCTGCCCTTCACCTCTTCCCCAGTGGTTCCCATTATCACCTTCCTTACCTGTCAGATTCCAGCACTGGTAGCCTTTGTGTTCCTTCTCATCACCCTCCTAGCCGCCTCCACCTTGACCCTCCCCTCCCCCTTCACTCCCCCCCCCACCTCATCTTGCTCCATCTGCCATTTTTTAATGCCCCGATCTATCATCCACCTGCCTCTGTTTCCCAACTCCAGCCATTTGTTTGGCTGTTTAAACAGATTCAGAAAGGGAAATTTACATTGCTGGTAAAACAAAACAATATTAATGACAGTGTATCAGAGTTCAACCTTCAGCACTTGCAGCATTGAGATGAGCCAAAAGCTTTATGGCTAATATCTGGAATGATGAGTTATTATTTCATTCAGGGGATCATTTTTCTTATCCAGCCAGCCAATAAAGTTGTGTAGAATGCTGGCATAATGAACCAGTGAGAAGCTTCAGCCTTTCCTTTGGCAGGCTTTGATTTCTGGGAGTTGTTTAATTTGCCAAGATGGATCATAAAATCTATTCTGGAAGGAAGTCTCTGAGGTCTTGGGGAACACACACACCTCCTCAAGGATTGGGAAGATGCGTGTAGGCTATGGGAATCCCAGTGCTTCTTATTTGTGAGTCAGTACCATTGATAATATGCTGGTGTATTGACATATTCAGTTCTTATTAATCTCTTCTATGATAATAGCTACCTTCTCAATAAGTTTGATGCAAGCAGTCAGATCCATACCAACGTCAATGAATTGCCATCCAATTCCTTCCTCCTTGTACTGTCCATGTTCCAGAATAAACATGTGGTGATTGAAGAACTGCTACAGATTTTTATTTGTGAAGTTGATGCATAACTGCTCAAAGCTGTTGAACTGAATGTATGGAAATATATCTAATATTAATATTGCTTTGCATGTTTAATGTTGTTAACTTTAAATAATTTATTAATTGGTGTTTCTGTTTCTGATTCCTACATCAAAACATTCAAATCCAGTAATATCCATCACACCAAATAAATATTGTCTGGCTCTTTTGTGTCCAATTGTTGACCAACATGGATGACCATCCTTAAAAACAGTTTCACAAAAACTTTTCTGGCAAGGGCACAGAGTACAACATAAGAATTAGGAGCAGGAGTAGGCCATCTGACCCAACGAGTCTGCTCCGCCATTCAATAAGATCATGGCTGATCTGGCCATGGACTCAGATCCACTTACCTGCCTTTTCCCCATAACCCTTAATTCCCCTACTATGCAAAAATCTATCTGTGTCTTGCATATATTTAACGAGGCAGTCTCTATTGCTTCCCTGGGCAGAGAATTCCACAGATTCACTACTCTCTGGGAAAAGCAGTTTCTCCTCATCTCCATCCTAAATCCATTCCCCTAAATCTTGAGGCTATGTCCCCTAGTTCTAGTCTCACCTACCAGTGGAAACAACCTTCCTGCCTCTATCTTATCTATCCCATTCATAATTTTATGTTTCTATAAAATCCCCTCTCATTCTTCTGAATTCCAATGAGTATAGTTCCAGGTGACTCAATCTCTCCTCATGGCTAACTCCCTCATCTCCAGAATCAACCTGGTGAACCTCCTCTGCACCGCCTCCAAAGCCAGTATATCCTTCCTCAAGTAAGGAGACCAGAACTGCACGCAGTACTCCAAGTGTGGCCTCACCAGTACCCTGTACAGTTGCAGCACCACCACCCTGCTCTTAAATTCAATCCCGCTAGCAATGAAGACCAACATTCCATTTGATTTGTCTTCTTGCTAACCTGTTGCACCTGCAAACCAACCTTTTGTGATTCATGCACAAGCACTCCCAAGTCCCTCTGCAGAACAGTAATGCTGCAATCTTTAACCATTTAAATAATAATCTGATCTTCTATTTTTCCTTGCAAAGTGGATGACCTTGCATTTACATGGTCTGTAAGTGAAAGCATTCACATAAATATTCCAAATATTTACACACACATTTTATTGTAACTCTTGGCAACTATACCTACTGAATGTTCTGACCTTTGGACACAAATTCATTGCCAACCTTTGCTTGTGGATAGCAGCAAATCTCTGAGTAGAGACCACTGAGGAAGGCACCTTGTTGGCATGTAAAAGTAAAGGGCAATTGAGCATATCTGTGTTATTGAAATACTGCTGTGTAATTAAGATTTGAAAATAACATTCACTTTTAGTGGTGGTTATGTCATTCTTACTTATAAATGATCACATATTATCCTGAATAATGTATTCAGAATAATATCATTTAGATGCAAACATGAGAAGAAGAACATATTGTTCCTGTTTCAGTGAAAATTATCAATTATTACATTAAACTCATTTATCAAACTCCAGATGAACAAGGTAAAATCAAGAAAGGTCTTGGATTTGAAACCTCACTGTGTGTGAAGGATGTTATAATCTATTTATAACCATAAGATTATTCTTTACATTCAGCACTTGTTATGTTTCTTGCACTTGTTATGTTTCTTGCACTTGTTATGTTTCTTGCACTTGTTATGTTTCTTACACTGTTAAACGGGATTTAAGATTTAATTTCAGTCAGGTTTATTATCATTGACTTGTATGTTGTGAAATTTGTTATTTTGCAGTACAGTGCAAAGATATAAAATTGCTATAAATTACAAAATAAATAAATAGTGCGAAAAAGGAATAACAAAGCAGTGTTCAGGGGTTCATGGACCATTCATAAATCTGATGGCGGAGGGGAAGAAGCTGTTCCTAAATCATTGAGTGTGGGTCTTCAGGCTCCTGTACCTCCTCCCTGATGGTAGTAATGAGAAGAGGGCATGTCCTGGATAGTGAGGGTCCTTAATGATGAATGCCGCCTTCTTGAGGCACTGCCCCTTGAAGATGTCCTCGATGGTGGGTAGAATTCTGCCTGTGATGGAGCTGACTGAGTCTACAACCCTCTGCAGCCTCTTGCAATTCTGTGCATTGGAGCCTCCATACCAGGCTGTGATGCAACCAGTCAGAATGCTCTCCACTGTACATCTATAGAAATTTGCAAGAGTCTTTGGTGACATACCAAATCTCCTCAAACCCCCAATGAAGCAGAGCTGCTGGTGTTCTTTCTTCATGATTGCATCAAGTGTGTTGGGCTCAGGATAGATCCTTTGAGATGTTGACACTCAGGAAGTTAAAGCTGCTCACTCTTTCCACCACTGACCCCTCAATGAGGACTGGTGTGTGTTCTCCCGACTTCTTCCTAAAGTCCACAATCAATTCCTTGGTCTTGCCGACGTTGAGTGCAAGGTTGTTGTTGCGACACCACTCAACCAGCTGATCTATGTCGCTCCTGTAGGCCGCCTCATCGCCAGCTGAGATTCTTCCAACAACAGTAGTGTCTTTGGGAAATTTCTAGTTGGCATTTGAGTTGTGCTTAGCCACAGTCATGAGTGTAGAGACAGTAGAGCAGAGGCAGTTGGTTGTATTTTGGAAAGAATTTTTTCTGTTATCCTACCATTGTCAATCAAAGGATGAACTATTTGATTGCCTCCTTTACAAAACATGAATCAATATATTTTTCTTTTTTGCCAATATTATATGCCAAACATCTCGATGGCTATGGATGACTCTAAATTCTCTGAGAAAACAAGCCATTATTATAAAGTTTCACATAACATTGCACTTATAAGTGTACCACTTGAAATCATACTGCAGGAATACCAAAATGCCTTTAAAGCCTTCAAAGTGTGAAAACAGCTGATCTGCCAGGTAACCATGAGTAGCATGCCCTGATGAGTGACTGTGTGAAACAAGTTGGCCCAAGAGCCTGCAACATTATGGTTTAAGCACATAGGCCTTCATCTTAGGCAGTCTCTCTATATCAAGGATGACTCACTAGCACTCTAATTCTCTGGGTTTAGAGGTGGCTGAAGAGGACATAGTCTTGTCTGCAGATGAGACAGTTGGTGGCTCTCAGGGTAATTGGGTGGGTAGTTGTTAGGTGGTCTGCTCCTTCCACTGATTATGGAGGGACTCTGTGTGCTCTGCACAGCCTGAAGGTTCTCAATGCCTTGAGAATCTCTGATCCTTGACTGTTCAAAATGGAAAAGCAACATTCAGGGTGGTATAGGCACAGGAGGACTGGGTAAACTACTTGTATATTTAAACATCATTTCAAAGAAACATTGTTGACATATTACAATAAAACATTAACTTTAAATTTTCATTGATAAAAGCAAGATATTTGATTAATTAATTTAATATATGAATGTTGGCAAACACAAAAAATGAGATCAATAAAAAAGGAGACACGAGAGACCTGGAGATTGCTGGAAATCTGGAGCAACACACAAAAAAAAGCTGGAGGAACTCAGTGAGTCAGGCCACATCTATGGAGGGAAGTGGACGGTCAACGTCAAGGGTCAAGACCTTTCACCTGGACCGGAAAGGACAAGGGAGATAGCTAGTATAAAAAGGAGGGGGGGAAGGGGTGGAGCAAGAGCCGGTGGGTGATAGGTGGATCCAGGTGAGAGGGGTGATCGGCAAGTGGGGGAAGGAGGACACTGGGAATGATCCAAGAAGCTGGGAGATGACAAAGGGTTGAAGAAGATCGAACCTGATAGGAGAAATAAAAATGTTACCTTTCCACGTGGCCGTGTCCTTACTTTTATTGAAATTTGAGGGATTAATTTGCAAGATGACGTTATCTTTCAGAGCTACAATCTGAAAATAATTAACAGGCCAACTTGAAGAAATGAGGCAATGGCAGAGGCAACAGGGTTTCCAGAATAATTTATTCACCTTAACTGTTCAACTGACCCTCTCATCTGGGGGCTCCACCCTCCTTGCTCCTGATTATCCCTTTCACATACTGTTCTTTGTTTTTGTAAACATAGCAGGTGGTTTTAGCATCGAACAGTCGCTTCTGTGCTTCAAGTCTTTCCTTATCCGACTTGCTCAAATACAGTACCTCCTCTCCAAGCACTGCCACTTCCAAATTCCCCATGGCTTCGGTCTGTTAGAACATATAATAGTACAGGAACAGGCCCCTTGCCCCATGATATCTTTGCCAACCATGATGCCAGTGGAAACTAGTCTCCCATCTTCCTGCACATGGTCTATATTCTTCCATTCCCTGCCTTTTCATGTGCTTTTCAAAATGAGTCTTAAGTGTTGCTGTCATACCGGCCACCACACTTCCCCTGGCATCACGTTCCACTTTTTACCACTCTTTGTGTGAACTTGCCTCAAATCTCCATAAAGCTGGAATATGTAAATTATGATCCCACATAACAAAGTTACTTGTTGGCAGGGATAAATAGTGCTTTTCTAACATCAAAATATAATATAGTGCATAAGTGTACTTGATCAAATTAGTTATTCTTTGTTGGAGTATTGTGGTTCATTTATTTACTGAGTTGCAGTGAGGACACTATGTTCTTTGATTTTGTACTGTATTGCAATAATTGATGGTAGTATATATTTCATAGCAAGTTTATTATATTTCTGCATGTAAATCTTGTGTTTTAAATACAGTGTCTTTTATTATTTGTTCTGACTCCTTGAAGCAATTCATAATTTTGATTCATTTGATGCCAGATTGCAAAGAACTTGAGTGAGCTATCCATGAGCAACATAGTCAGCCTAGCTGTTTTTTAATTAAAATCTAACAGTTAGAGTTATTCAAATTGTCTGATTACTTAAATACTGTATTCCAGAAACATATCTTTGCTCTACCATTCCAATGGTATGGCAAATGGTTGGATGTAACAACTGTAGAGTGCCTAATCCAGTAGATCTGAAAGTAAGATGATAATTTTGAGGGTCCCACGTTAACATATCTTTCAAATGTATTTTTCATACCCAGCACATACAGAATGTGGTTTAAGTATCATACAGTAGTAAGTAGATCATATAGCCACACCACAGTTCAATTACATGAAAAGGTATTTGAGTGTCGGGATTTTGAGATTGCAGAAAATGTTGATTGCCATGCCGCAGCTGCCTGGATAGTGAGCGGTATTTATATTTCATTGGACTGACACTTGGTATAGTACTTATGAATGCTGAACCAACTGTTTGCAGTGTGGTGTTAGATAATAACTCATGGGGAATTATTAATGTTTAGTTAAGATGTAATTGAATGATGTCTGAAAGCTATAAAAACCCATTATCTATTGCATCAAACTTTGATGGTTAGTTTTCTATTTAGAAAATGTAGTGTACACATGCCTGTCTTAATTTTGGCATTGGGTAAGAAAACAAAATCCCCCAGGCAATTCCACCAAAAGAAAAGGCACAATTTATAATTCCATTCTACTTTGATTTAATTACACCAAATAAATTCATGTCCTTTGGCTCTTATTAAAAATGGTTTGGCACTGACTTTTTTCTATTATGGAGTGCAATATTTTGCGTAAGCTCTTAAGATCTTTTCACCCTCTGCTTCCTTAAGAGGGAAAATAATCAATATCCTAATTGAGATGAAGAATGTTAATAAAAAAACTTAACCTAATAGTTTGACCCTAGCAACTTTCCAAACAACGTATATCAAGGTCCTCATATCCTAACTTTTATCCGATTCGTGGTCTGCATTTGGTAACAAAATCATTGTATTATTTTAATATCATTAGAGAAGCACAGACAGTAGTTTGATTTTGAATCCTTTGCCATTCATTTAGTTGTCATCATTTATGTTCTTTTATGTTGAATATGTAAAGCTGATATGTGGCCAGTCAAGTGTTTAAAATTTTCAGTAAGTTAACCTCCAGAATAACTAATACTTAAGAGGATGTGCTTTCTTGGTAACCACAAACTGCATTTATAATTTACAAATCCATTTGACAATTTCTTTCTTGCTAACATAGATTTTACAATTATGGCCCTGTCACAATGCATTTAGCTGGGATTTATTTTTAAGTCAAGTGCAAAGTATCATATTTTTTTTGCAAACTGATAGAAGTCCAGAAGTTCTTGGAGCAATAAAGGCTGTTTAACCCTCCAGCAATTCTCCTAAAGTTTGGTCTCACTTTAAACCTCACATTAAATGATTGCCAATTAATCCAAAACCATGGATCAGAAACATGTCAGTAATAAATCTAATCAGGAATTGAAGAGAAGTATCCTGAGAATGGTTAAAATGTGGAATATGATACCGCATGGAATAGTTATGGTGCATAACACGGATGCACTTAAAGGAAACCTAAATCAGTGCATCATAGGGAGAACAGTAGAAATCACTGAGGATTATTGAAGTGGGAGTCTGCTTATGTAGAGCATGAACACTGACCGACTAGTTGAATCAAAAACCTTTTTCTGTGATATTATTGTAATTGAATGTAACTGCATGTCATATAAATTGTTGGATTTACACCATTAATGCAAACTAATCTTACCCATGCTATTATTAATCTTGTTGTAAGAAGGGTATTAATAGTGTGATTAACAATTCTGACATGACACATAACATTGCAGTCACAGTTAGCAAACAGTAGTCATAGAGTCTTACTCCAGATGTAATGAATTGTTGCAATGAATTTTAAAGCTTTTTTTTTGCATCTAATGCCAGTCTTGTTATCAGAGTACATGTTGGTTTTGGAAACTACAATTTATAGTGTCCACACATGAAAGAAACTAGTTAGACTATAACCTAAAAATAATTTAGTTATTTTCAGGTACCTGAATAATTAGAAAAATAGCATAGTACATTTAGCATGCTTGTGAGGGAAAAGGGACCTTGAACCTATTGTCCCTGAAGCTCTCCACCAAAGATTTTCCCCATGCTATTGCTATGTGTGTCTTATGTTAATCAATAAAGATTGTTTTTTCTGTGATTATTCATCATTTCCATTACATTGCAGCATTCCAACAATGGTCTTTTTATCATAATTTTATGTTCCTAATGAAAGCAGCAGCATTGTTCCTGATTGTGATTTTTTTGGACCAGCTGATTCCATAAAATTTCCCAAAAAATTTGGTCACTTTGCACATGTACTCTACCATTCACTTATTAACGTCTCAAATAACGAGACTCCCAAATTCCCAAACTCTGCTAAATTACAGTCCTCTTCTACTGCTTGATTTTTAAAAAAAACTTTCCTTTAGCCTTCTGCCAGCTTTCTTCCTGTATCTACATTAACTCTTACTTCCCTCTCTGCATCAAATTTTACAATCTCAAATATTTCCTTATCTGTTATTGAGTCTGATCTTGTATCATAATTTTGTATAAAAATATAATTCTCATGGATATGCATAACTTTTCAGGAGTAAGAATCCCACAAGAAATGTGGTATGACACTGGTCAACTGGAGAAGTTAAGGATAGTAATAGTTTAATGGAAGGTCATGGTGTTGCCCAAGAGTAAGCATACCTGAAAACTGGGAGAGTTTTGAAAATCAGCATTATTGACCAAGACATTACTAAAGTGGGAACTATTAGAATGAGAATAAACTAGAAAGAAATGCAAAAAGAGAAAAAAAATGAATTAGTGAAAGTAGAGTTTATATTTGATTGTCAGACTGTGATCAGGAAGTCCCAAGGGAGACCTGGGCTGGTAACATGTTAATTGCTCATTAAGAGCTATAGTACTGTCATTTCTGGTATTTGGCAATGCGTATAGTTTTTCTGATCCTCCTGAAGCTTGCCAGCATAACCAATGGTGAGTGCACTGCCACATATTACCCGGGCTGAGATGTTGACAGGAAAGACCGGCAATAAAATTTGCAACCTGATAGCTGCCTCCTTGAGCTACTCTGTGAAAGTATTTCTTCGCAGGAGTTGCATTATATCCTTTTTTCCTTCTAAAACATTTTGATGAAGTTTTTGTAGGAATTGAATCACTATTGAACATTGCTGTTTACTTGAAATTCTTCTGACCAGCCCATTTGTTGTCTTGGTATTGATGCTCTCTACAGTGCCTTTAAATAAACTATAACACTCTGTTAGCTTTCCTCATTACCTTCTACACTTGCATAGTAACCTTCTGTGAGTCATGTACCTCTGCATGTCAGAGCTCTGCAAACTCCCACCATTTCAAGACTTATTTTTCTTGTGAACAAGACAATTTACTCTATTTTCCAGATCTTTGTTCACTGACTTAACCTACATTAAAGCAATACTGTCCTTATATCCCCTTCACAACTTACTTTCCTACCTATATTTATGTCATCTACATACTTAGCAACCATGCGTTGGTGCCTTCATCCAAGTCATTTATATAAATTGTAAATTTTGAGCCTCTAGCATCAAGCACTGTGACATACCACTCTTTAAATCTTGCCAACCAGAAAAATACGCATTGTGCCTACTCTGTTTCCAGTTAGCAAGCCAGTCTTTCAGCCACACCAATGTGTTACCTCCTAAACCATGAGCAATTATATTTTAAAATAACTTTGATGCAGCACCTTATCAAAGGCCTTCTGGAAATCTAAGGGTAAATATCCACTGATTCCACCTTCGTGCACAACACGTTACTTCCTTAAAGAAATCCAGTGAGTTGATCAAACACAACTCTGCTTTTACAAAACTGTATTGAGCTTGACTAATTACTGAATTTTTCTAATTGCCCTGCTGTAATGTCTTTAATAACAATATCTAAAACTTTTCTTCTGACATATGTTAAATTCACCGGCCTGTGGTTTCCTGCTTTCTATTTCCCTTCCTTTTTGAATAAGTGAGTTACATTTGCTATTTTCCAGTTTAATGGAAATTTCGGCAAATCAGGGTAATTTGGGCAAATTAAAACCAGTACATCAACTGTCTCAATGGCCACTCCTTATAAAACTCTAGGATGAAGTCCATCAGAACCCAGAGACTTGGCAGCCCTCAGCTCCAACAATCTTCTCAGTATTATTGCTCTGGGGTGATTGTAATTTTCTTGTATATCTCTCTCCCTTCCAATCCAGGAATTGGTGCTACTATCTGAAATGTTACTTGTATCCTTTATAGTGAAGAATGATACAAAACACATGTTTAATTCATCTACCATCTGTGTTTTCCACTCATTAATTTCCCAGACTCAATCTATAGAATGAATGCTCACTTTTTAATTTGTCCTTCGTAAATATATATAGGAGTTCTATCTGTTTTTATATTTCCAGTGAGCTTTATCTCATCCTATCTATGTCCCTCTGTAACCTCTGACAGCCCTCCAAACTAGCCACAACACCCCCAACCTTCGTGTCGTCTGCAAACTTAGTAACCCACCCCTCCACTTCCTCATCCAGCTCATTTATAAAAATCACAAAGAGAAAGGGTCCCAGTACAGACTCCTGAGGTACACCACTGGTCACCGACCTCCATTCAGAATACGACCCTTCAACAACCACTCTTTGCCTTCTGTGGGCCAGCCAGTTCTGGATCCACACTGCAATGTCCCCTTGGATCCCATGTCTCCTCACCTTCTCCATAAGCCTTGCATGGGGTACCATATCAAACGCCTTGCTGAAATCCATATACACTACATCTACTGCTCTCCCTTCATCAACGTGTTTAGTCACATCCTCAAAAAATTCAATCAGGCTCGTAAGGCAGGACCTGCCCTTGACAAAGCCATGCTGACTACTCCTAATCATACTTTACCTCTCCAAATGTTCATAAATCCTGTCTCTCAGGATCTTCTCCATCAGCTTACCAACCACTGAGGTAAGACTCACCGGTCTATAATTCCCTGGGCTATCCCTACTCTCCTTGAATAAGGGAACAACATCCGCAACCCTCCAATCTTCCGGAACCTCTCCCGTCTCCATCGATGATGTAAAGATCATCGTCAGAGGCTCCACAATCTCCTCCCTTGCCTCCCACAGCAACCTGGGGTGCATCCCATCCGGTCCCAGCGACTTATCTAACTTGATGCTTTCCAAAAGTTTCAGCACCACCTCTTTTCTAATATCTACATGCTCAAGCTTTTCAGGCCACTGCAAGTCCCCACTACAATCCTCTAGATCCTTTTCCATAGTGAATACTGGCGTAAAGTATTCATTAAGTACCTCTGCTATTTCTTCTGGATCCATACACACTTTCCCACTGCTGCACTTGATGGGCCCTATCCTTTCACATCTCATCTTCTTACTCTTCACATACTTGTAGAACGCCTTGGGGTTTTCCTTAATCCTGTCCGCCAAGGTCTTCTCATGTCCCCTTCTGGCTCTCCTAATCTCTTTCTTAAGTTCCTTCCTTTCAGCCTTGTACTCTTCCAGATCTCTAACATTACCTAGCTCTCTGTACCTTTTGTATGCTTTTCTTTTCCTTTTGACTAGATTTATTATAGCCTTCGTACACCACGGCTCCTGTATCCTCTCGTGACTCCCCTGTCTCATCGGAACATGTTTATGCAGAACTCCACACAAATACCCCCTGAATATTTGCCACGTATCTTCCATACTTTTGCCAGAGAACATCTGTTCCCAATTTAATCTTCCAATTTCCTGCCTGAGAGCCTCATAATTCCCTTTACGCCAAGTAAATGCCTTTCTAGTCTATCTGTTCCTATCTCTCTCCAGTGCTAACGTAAAGGAGATAGAATTATGATCACTATCACCAAAATGTTCACCCACTGAGAGATCTGACACCTGACCAGGTTCACTTCCCAATATCAAATCAAGCACAGCCTCTCCTCTTGTAGGTCTATCTACATACTGTGTCAAGAACCCTTCCTGAACCCACCTAACAAACTCCACCCCATCTGAACCCCTCACTGTCTGGAGATGCCAGTCGATGTTTGGGAAATTAAAATCCCTCATCACAACAACTCTGTTATTCTCACACCTTTCTAGGATCTGCTTCCCTATCTGCTCCTCAATAACCCTGTCACTATCGGCGGCCTATATATAAAAAAAAACACCCAGTAAAGTTATCGACCCCTTCCTGTTCCTAACCTCCACCCACAGAGACTCCGTAGACAATCCCTCCACAACGTCCACCTTTTCCGCAGCCGTGACACTATCTCTGATCAACAGTGCCACTCCCCCACTTCTCTTGTCTCCCTCCTTGTCTTTTCTGAAACATCTAAAACCCGGCACTTGAATCAACCATTCCAGCCCTGGAGCCATCCAAGTCTCCGTAATGGCCACCACATCATAGCCCCAAGTATCGATCCAAGCTCTAAGCTCATCCGCCTTGTTCACAGTACTCCTTGCGTTAAAATAGACACATCTCAAGCCTATCTGAACACGTCCCTTCTCTATCACCTGCCTATGGTACGTACTCCTAGCTTCCTCTATTTGAGAGCCAAACACCTCTTCCCCAGTCTCTCCAGTATGGATCCCACCCCCCAACAATTCTAGTTTAAACTCTCCCCAGCGGCCTTAGCAAACCTCCCCGCCAGTATGTTGGTCCCCCTGGGATTCAAGTGCAACCTGTCCTCTTTGAACAGGTCATACCTGCCCCAAAAGAGGCCCCAATGATCCAGAAAACTGAATCCCCGCTCCTTACTCCAATCCCTCAACCACGCATTTAACCTCCTCCTCATTCTGTTCCTATACCCACGGTCGCTTAGCACAGGCAGTAACCCGGAAATTACTACCTTTGAGGTCCTGCTTCTCAACTTCCTTCCTTGATCTTCTGACTTGCCATCTGTCACTGAGCAAGTTTGTTTTCTGTTATATTGACATGAAAAGATGTTGATATCTATATTAAAAATATCTTCCACAAATATTTAAAGAAAAAGATTGTAGTTACACAGCACTTTTCACAACCTCTGGACATTCCAAAGGGCTATTCTGCCAACAAGATACCTTTAGAAGTGAAGTCACTGTTATAATTAAAAAATACAGCATCCAATTTGTGCACAGTAACTTCCAAAAGTGAGATCAGCAATAGGTAAGTTATTTTTGAAAGCTGTATATTGGTCAGGACATAGAGGATAATGTGCTGCTACTTCCTCATCACAACAGAGTCAAGGGCATCATCTAAGAGAGTGTATGGAATCTTAGTTTAAGGTCTGAGCTGATAAAAAGCATTCTTGATTGTGTAGCACTCCCTTAGTACCACAGTACTAACCTCTCTTTTTCTGTTCAGTTCTTTGGTATGGAACTTAAATCATCAATCTTCTATTCAGAACCAGAGCTCGCACATTAGCAGCATCACATCAAATGGACCTAAGTTATACCAAAGTACTAATGTTGTTTAGCAAATAACTAACATTTCAAAACCTCAAAATTGCATGGAAGATTTATGTTATATGAGCCTCGAAAATATGTTTGGCCCACATGTAAGGGCTACTATTAACATTAGCAGCTCATATTTAAATTCCAGACTGAAATATAACACAGTTTTGTGTTGAAGGTATCTTGTAACTATGTAACATTATAGCTAAATCAAAATAACACATGCAAAGTATTTATGTCTCTTTCACAAGTCATTATGCAATAAAGTAATGACTGTAAATTTAAGCATAGGATTGCCCATTTGATAAACTTGTAATTCCAACTTTTCTATCATGCACAATCAATATATCAGATTTAATGGAATTTTGTAGCAGGATCAAAAATAATGTTGCAATTTCCTGCATGTACTCAATGCAGTCTCTCGCTGCTATGTACTTCTGCTGTAACTGGAGGAATCCAGAACAACTATGGATAAATGAAATAAAATATCTCTGTATATAGTTTTATGCACACACAAATTTCCATTAAAATTCAGGTTTGAGTAAATTGGGGCTTAATTGCCTAATAACTTTTATAACCTGGAAAATTAAAATGATTTTGTTCTCTTTTTATGTTCTACACAGGAATGTGTAATTGATTTACAGGACAGATTTATTTTTCTGTTAGTAAGTCAGTGATAATTTGTTTCTGTCACAGTTATTTGGATTTGAAGGCAGAGGTCTAACTTCAAGAGTTATTGATGTCATTTCACAGAATGGATGGTATTTTGTTCTTGTAACTTGATGCACTGGACGGATAAAGTCTGTTGACTTGTGGAAAATTACATTTCTTTCTACAATTTTATTTGATTTTTCTCATAACATCCTCTTTTGAAGATACTGATCCATCCTAAAGAGCAATCCCACAGAGACTTTGCATCCAACATTCTTCTTAAGTGGGCATCAGAAATTAGAGAGACAATTTGGTTTTCCTTTCTCCTCTGATGCTACCCAAGTACTGAGTATTTCCAGCATTCTCCTTTAGTTCACATTTCCAAAAACTGCTGTCATCTGCATCTCATGACTCATTACTTTTTTTCTCCTTTGACTTCACTCACATCCCTCCATTTACACTTCCTCCTTATGAGCTGTAAATTTCACCATTGTCTTTTACACAGTACCAACACCATTTTTATCATCTGGATTATTGTAGTCTCTGTCCAATCACAGATATCCTTTTTGTTCTCTTCTCTTCACCTGCTACTTAATTACACTTTTCTCTCACTTTCCAGTTCTGAAGGAAGGGCATTGACCTGACACACAAACTGTTTTTTTTCCTATTCCACAGATTGTATGACAGGCTGTACATCTTCAGCATATTGTGTGTTGCTCCAGACTCCAGCATCCGCAGTCTCTTGTGTCTCCAGCATTTACTGCTTTGATTTCAGATTCCCGGCATCTACAGGTTCTTTTTTTAACTTTTATGTTACTGACTCTACAGAGTTACAATTTTCTCATTATTTAATATTGGCGAATAAAGGAATTTTGGATGCAGTGCTCGGGAAACAAGATTACTAAAAGACAGGTTTCTGGGTCTTCCTTCCAAGCATTGCAGTGGAAGGAAGACCCAGAAACCTGTCTTCATTAATATTCAAAGTTAAGATGAGGCTGCTCTGTCAGAATACTGATTAAGTTATAGTTGGGCAGATATGCAATCATTGTGTTTAGAGGCATTAAATTTATTTGAATGCACTCTCTCAGATTATAGAAATAGATAGGAGATGAGTTGTAAAGAGAAGGCAGTGTTTCTCCAGTTCTCTCCAGCCTAAATCAGCAGTGTGCAGTACAATGAATAACTAAAGGTGCAGACTGAGATTTGGTTAAATTGTGTGTAATTACCTTCATAATTGTAAGTAGTAGAAGGAACATCATTGCTTACCCCTGTTTTAAACCAATGGCCATTATGGTTTATTTTAATATATATTTTTCGCATGTAATAAATTAATTAATGAAACTATTAGCTAGTTAATTGATATAAGCATTGCCTTTTGTGTGCTGTGTTTTCCTATTTCTTCCAAACCTGAGCATCCGCAGGCATAATGTTGTCGTAATGTATTAATTAACGAGGCAGGGTGGGGAATGGTGATGCATCTACTCCGCATAATTAAGTCTCATACTAACTGACCTCCAAAAGTAACCCTTCATATATTTTCAATAACATACAGTACTGCTCGAACAGTTCGATGAAGCAAGATTCAAAATGTGTTAAAATGGAGCTGGGGCTGGCACCTGTAGTCGGAGCGCAAGAAACGCGCTGCTTTCCGTATATTGTCAACGGTAAGTATTTTTTTGGGAAAACTTCCCACATTCTCATTGAAAAGTAATCCACCAGTAGAATGACTGTACTGATGTAAGTACATTGCTCTCGGCTCTGAAGTGATAACTGAAATCTACTGAACTTTGTTGGTATAGTGTAATTTGAGGGAAATTAAATGCACTGGGTACCAACTGTGCCTTCTCTAACCGAGAGAGCCTAAATTACGTATTTAATCGGATGGAGATGGTGCACGTTAAACATCAGCATGCGATTTCTTTGCGCGGTGGCTTCCACAGACGTGATGGAGAGCAGATTAAAGGCTGAAGAGTTCCGCACAAAACTACTGATATTGTTCCTCTAATTTTATCCTGACATGTAAACGGGAATTGCTCTAATAACCAAATCTGTTCGCCAGATTTTTCAACTAGCAAATAGGGACTGGACAGCTGAACAAGCAAAGCACTCTCTATATCGGTTTCCCAACAGAACATCAGGGGCTTTTGGTGTGCCACCATCACTTGTAGAAGTATGCACAGAATTATTTTAATGCTATTTGATTTGTTGTAAGTTGTTAATTTAGACATCTCACCGCGTTTAAGTTAATATTGGAATGCAGCATTGATTGGGAATGATTTTGTAATGAAATTATTTTGTGAGTCCTAAATAGCGCCTCCTTTTTAACGACGCGTATACAAAATTGGCTATTTTTTTTTCTGTTACAGTTGCTGTACAGATTTTTATTCAGCAGAACCGATCAAGGTAAGGGATGCTTACGCGACCGAAACGATATTTCGTGAAGATAAAATAAAATTTAGTCGATCATCTTGAATTTGAATTTGATCGCAAATGCTGATTCTGTAAAGTGAGGCGTAAAGCTCAACTGCGTGTAAATTAAATACCCCTAGCTCCTTGCCAAGTGGCACTCTTACGTAAAGCTCAATCCGAAAAGCAGTACACACAATCTCATATATCAATTGCGGAGACATCTGATCACGGCAGCCTATTATGTACAGAACACTCAGCGATTTCCTAAATTTACCGCAATGCAGCGATTGAAATGTGATAATCACGGGAGCCACCTGCCTATTCGGAAAATTATTAATATGAAATGGATATTTTTAAAAAGTTAAACAGGGAATTGTTAGATTGTAAAGCTGTACTAAACTCGTTGTTTCACTGAAGTAAAATATTTTACAGTTTAGATTTTATTTCGTATGTAAAATCACTTAGCATTTCCTAACAAAAAAAAACACGGGAGAGGGATAAATATGTTCTCTTTCATATAATTTAGCAGATGATATGGACGTTGTGTTGAACGTCGTACCGTCGCACACATGCCCGTAGTGTTTATATAAATTAATTGAGCCAAATGTTCTGATCATGGAGGTAGGATCGCCGTTGGCCGCAATGTCAACTCGCCATTTACTTCCACCCCTCTTACCCGTGAACCCCAAACAGTCGGCAACTACGTTAAGGACATTCATTCGTCTGTGCAATATGTGCCGCTCCAAAAGCAGTCAGATTTGAATACCTGCGCGCCAAAGAACAATCATACTACCTAGATTGCTAATATGTTAAGTGGTATGTCCTGTAAATTTGAGGCGAGAAACTCCCGAAATGCCTGAATTCATTCGGCTTCTTGCTCGATATCTTTTCAGCATGTGGCCCTCTACGGGGCGTCTATGCAGAGCAAATTGCTGCTTGTCTCTGCAACTGAGTAGATTTAAGAGTCTTCACCGAGTGCTGGAAAGTCTGAACTAATTTAATTCAATATAAGACCAAGTGCAAACTAAAATGGGGAAAAGTGGGGTTGAGATAGACATACTCGTGGAATAAAAAGGAAACTTCTGTATTGTTTTAGAAAATTACCAAAAAAATTAAATTCTGAAGACCTGAGATTCTACACATAACATTAGGCGTTTCGTGCCAGTGGGGTTGTTCAGCAGTAATTAAAATTGCCCTGCTGTTAAAGGTTCATTTACACCTGAATGTCCTAGCCTTAACATTGTTTCACAATAATGTATCCCTCGATGCTACTTCGTTGGAACAGTCACAAAATTGTTACGGTGCAGAAGGAAGCCATTCAGCTCAAGTCTTTTCTGGCTCATAATTGAACACTTTTTTTGGCATTAGGATAGATAAGTGTGTAAGGACAAACGATAAGAGCCAGTGATGTGCACTAGGTTGGAGGTGGGAGTGTGGGGACAAGAAGTATACACCAATAAGAAACTGACCCACCCACATCTCTCCCCAATCAATGTTATGGAAATGCACTCCTATTATATGTTTGTTTATGGTACCTCTCCAAAAGCTGTCGTTTTTTAAATACAGGCACACATGTCTCATTTAACAGATTAATAGTGGTGTGCCCTTGAATTTTGTGCTGGAAATTCTCTAAGTGCCTTAACAATTTGGGTATAAATGTAAAGTGAGTAGGGAAGATGAAGCCTGTAAATTAGGGGGTTCTTACAATTGACAGGAAAAATGCAGAGCACTGCAAAACAACATGGATATGTTATTTGAATGATTAGGGTTGTTGCAAGCATGCTCCCAATATAGATCTAATTGATTTTTTCCCTTGAGAGTTGTTAACAGAAAATGAACCATAATTTAAGCAATGAATTCTGAATAGTGTCAAGATAGATTACTTGCATGCATGGATTTTCAAAACTATAATTGCAGGAAGAAAAATAAAATGGAAAATGCTGCAATTCAGTGTAGAGGAATAGGATTAATGTTTCAGGTTGATGAGCTGTCATCAGAACTGGGAAGAATTAGAGGTAAACTAAGTTCTATGCTGCAGAGCAAATGGGGAGGGCAGAGATTAGAAAGGGAGAAGAATGTTGATGGAGTGGAGGCAAGGAGAGACTGACAAGATAGGTGATGGAGCTGGCTGATAAGAGAATGCATAAAACCTTATATATAGATCTCTTTTTTTATATAATATATAAAGAGAGAGACATATGGCTAATTTATGGGGCCCTGTAATTAAAAATTAATTGTATGATAAAGGGATCCTTACAGGTCATTGATTAGACCACAATCATATACAGTAATGAATATTATAATCCTGGGAAACAAGTTTATGAGATTGGAAACTGGGATTGGATGATATATTCATGAGGAGTGATTATAAATAAGTAAGAGAAGATTAAGAAGAAACAAATGAAAATCTTTGAAGTTTTGACTGTTTCAAGAGGTAAATATTGAAAGACTATTTCCCTGGTCTGCTGATTGACCAATTAGCAAGTATAAAGATTGAATTAATATCAGGAGTAGAAAGGGTGAGGTTATGAAAATATATATGGTATTAAAATATAAGGTGCCTCACAGGAGTACAATCATTGTAGCAGGATCATTAAAGGCACTTAAGATACAACTTGATTAACTACAAAGCAGCTAGTGTTGATGCTGGTTCAATCCTAATTTAGGATGCTGTCTGCATGGAATTGACATGTTCTCCCTTTGACTGTATGGGTTTCAAGCAGATGCTCCAATTTCTTTCCATATCCCAAAGGTGTGTTGGTTAAGTTGGCTGCTGTAAATTACCCCTAGAATAGGTAGATGGCAGTAGAATTATTTGTGTTAAAGAGAGTATGACAGAGAATAGGTCATGGGGAAATAAATAGAGGGATAGGATTGATGGGATTGCTCTGAGAGTTGGCATATTCTCAGTGTACTATTTAGTCTCTCTGTATATTATAATGGGAAATGTGATGTAAAGAGAAAAGAAGGAAGATGAATCAGTCTTGATTCAGAGCTGATACTAGTACAGGTATGGCTTGAGCTGAATGATCCTTTGCACGGATTTTTTGTAATGCTTCTAAACCAAAACCATAGAACTTTAGAAATTGTAGAGTTTGAAACAGCTGCAACAAATATTAAATTTTGAAAAGGTTCTAATACTTAGGACAAAATATTGAATGATATGTTGAATATCAACAGGATGGATATCTAAGGAAGCTGTGATAGATGTCAGTGGTATAAATGATATTCTGGGTTAGATATCAAAACAATACAAAATAGTTATTTTTTCTTTGAACTCAAATAAAATAATCTTTTTGAGTAGATTCAATTTTACGCATAGATTTTTATAGCTTTGTCAATCAAATAAGCACTTTCCATTCAAAGTCACATGAATAAATCATTTCCCTAGAAATTGGAGCTTTCAGGATTGTATACCAGATGAGTTACCGAATGAGATGTCTGGAAAGATTTCTTTGAGCACAATTTTTTTGTTGCCCAAGCAGATCAAATGTTTATTGGTTCACCAAACTAGGACATTATCTCAGCCATTGTCACAATATTTTCTTCATTAAATTAAATATCCATTCATCAATATTAAAAGTTGTTTTGGTGGATAATGAAATACATGTTTTATCAGCTGCACAGAGAGCCTATACCACATGGAGATATGTGCCAAGGATAGACTCCAGTTTAGGATAATATCTTGAACAGACATCTGTTGGTGAAACATTTGAGGAGTGGCCAGCAGATTGGGAGGAAAGCTACAGTGGTCAGGGACCTATTCTTAGAATTTACTTGTCAGCAGCTATAGTTTTCAGACTGAAAACCAATCGCATCTGGTCTGAATGTAGTAATTTTTAAGGTTGGTACCAACATAGAAAGGGCTGACGGTATTTATAATAAATGAAATTCTCTTTAAACAACATGCATAAAAAATGCTTGTATTTTTTATTTTTATCTATTAAAGTGCATGAATATATATATGTAATTTTATTGTGATATTGTTTGTTTTTCACTAATTCATCCTGTGTAAATAAAGCCACCAGTTCACAGTCTCACTCTAAAGACTGACTGCATCTCCAGTTAATCTTTTGAAGAAAATCACACAAATATTGTAGTGTAAGGATTCATCTATGATCACTGGGTTACCTATGCATTGGCAGGTAAAGGTGTTCATCTTATTACTTGAAGCTACAATGTCCCACTGAAAGATTATCTAGTGACTTTGGGGCTAAAGCTAACTTTATTGTGCTGAGAAGTGCTTTAGAAAAGAGATCTGACAGTAACTTTATCAAGGTAAATCAGTCTCAGAGCAGTGGTAAGTATAGAAGAGGGAAATTCACATGGTTCTGTATAAACATGCTCCCACAAAGAAGACAGGCAGAACTGTCAAACCAATGGCCTCTGGATGACAAGGTGCATAGAGGGAAAGATAAAACGAAAAAGGGAAACTAATGTCAGATGCGGAAGCCCAGAGGAATTATGGTGGTGAATTTAAAAGGGAAATTTTACCTGGAAGGTAAAATCAAGGAAGAGCTAAATCTTTTGATGCATGTAAAGGGCAAGAGGGTAACAGAGTAGGTACCAAAACAATAACCAATATGTAGTATACAGGTTACATTAAAAAAATACTTTGCTGCTTTTTTACAAAGGAGAGGGAAGATGGTGATGTAGTAATTAAAAGAGAAAGTGTCTAAAAATATCGGATGGAATAAGCAAAGCAGAAGAGGAAGTATTGAGTGCTTGAGCATCTTTGAAAGCAGCAAGACAGCAAGCCCAGACTGAATATATCCAGGCTATATAATAAAACAGGGACTTAATTTCAGAAGCTCAAATCATGTTTTTTTAAATTTTTCCTGTCTCTTGGAGTTATGTATAGTTGACTGGTAGGATCTTCACCTTGAGGAGCAATTAAGAATAGCTAATTGACCTATTAACTGCTGATGTTGCGCTGTGTTTAACAATGGAGGAATAATAAACCTGGTAATTTCAGGTCAATTAGTTTGAATTAATTGATAAACAAATTATTGGACTCAATTTGAGGAACAGTTTAAACTTCATTAAGAAAAATACAGATTAATGATAGACTGACAAAATGGATTTGTTAAGGAAAAGTATCTGGTTTGGCAATTAAACATTTTGAGGAGGTAGCAAAGGACAAGTGGGGGGGGGGGGAGGGGTGCTGGTTGTTAATGAGGACAATGCATTTGATTTAAAGGACATGGCTTTCAGCAGGGTTTTGATGAGATGCCACATAATAGGCTGTTCAAAAAAGTAAAAGTGCAAGGTATCGAAGGGAGATGGGAAATTTGGATCCAAAATGGATCCAGTGGCTGGAAGCAAAGGTTTGACAGGTGCTTTTGTGCATCCACTCCCTAAACTTATCACATCTCTGTTCTGCCCCTGGTTGGAGGGTTGGGATAGGATTGGGGTGAGTGGGGGACGTGATATGTGTTGGGATCTGACCCCAGCTCATTCCTGATTTCTGCGTTATAATGCACAGTCAGGAACAAGCTGACACATGACAACAGGTAGCCAGCAATTCTCTAAGGAACGTCCAGCTAGCCCCAGCCCACCATGTCCATGCTGAACATTAATTACCCATCCACCATAATACCATTTACCAGCATTTGACCCATAGCCTTCTATACCTTGGTAATTCAAGTGCTCATCTAGATAGTTCTTAAATTGTACTGACATTGCTCTATTTTTCAAGCCTTAGTTCGGCAACCTAAAGCAAGCATACCCTTGCATATACTGTATAAATGGGGAAACAATACATTATTTAGGTCTGCTTGCTGAAATTTTAAGCAGCAGTGAATAGGGAATGAATTTGGTCTATCCTGGGCATTATACTTGAACTTGCTGCAGTCTAAGATGGTGATTAACAATAGAAGGTAAGTTTTTTTTTACCATATAAAATGTTTTGTAGGAAGTCTTAAGAAAGAATAAAGGAGCCCTTCTGATTCCACAGCTGTTCTACTCATGCCACCTCAACACTGCTCCAGAAAGTGAATTTCTGGATGCTGCTGGCAAGATTATGAGAAGACATGACATTGCTTTGGCAGATAATGCGAAGGTAAATCCAAAGGGTTTCTACAAGTATATGAAGAATAAAAGGATAGTAAGGGGCAAAATTGGTCCCCTAGAAGATCAGAGTGGTCATCTATGTGTGGAGCCTCAGGAGATGGGGGAGATCTTAAACAATTTTTTTGCATCAGTATTTACGCAGGAAATGGGCATAGTGGATATGGAAGGAAGGGAAGCAAGCAATAGAGTCATGGAACATATAGAGATTAAAGAGGAGGAGGTGCTTGCTGCCTTACGGTGAATAAAAGTAGATAAATCCCCTGGGCCAGATAAGATATTTCCTCAGACGTTGAGGGAGACTAGTGTAGAAATTTCAGGGGCCCTGGCAGATATATTTAAAATGTCCTTAGCCACGGGTGTGGTGCCGGAGGACTGGAGGGTAGCTCATGTTGTTCCGTTGTTTAAAAAAGGATATAAAAGTAAGCCAGGTAATTACAGGCGGGTGAGCCTGACATCAGTAGTGGGTAAATTATTGGAAGGTGTTCTGAGAGATCAGGTATACAAGTATTTGGACAACCAAGGGCAGATTAAGAATAGCCAGCATAGCTTTGTGCGTGGTAGATCGTGTTTAACGAATCTTGTAGAGTTTTTCGAGGAGGTTACCAAGGAAGTAGATGAAGGAATGGCTGTGGATATTGTCTACATGGACTTTAGTAAGGCCTTTGACAAGGTCCCACATGGGAGGTTAGTTCAGAAGGTTCAGACACTAGGTATCCATGGAGAGCTTGGGTAAACTGGATTCGAAATTGGCTGTGTGGAAGAAGACAGAGAATGGTAGTAGACGATTGTTTCTCAGACTGGAGGCCTGTGACTAGTGGTGTGCCTCAGGGATCTGTGCTGGGACCATTGTTGTTTGTTGTCTATATCAGTGATCTAGATGATAATGTGGTAAATTGGATCAGTAAGTTTGCTGATGACACTAAGATTGGAGGCGTTGTGGACAGCGAGGAAGGCTTTCAAAGCTTGCAGAGGGATCTGAACCAAATGGAAGAATGGGCCAGAAAATGGCAGATGGAATTTAATGCAGACAAGTGTGAGTTGTTGCATTTTGGAAGGACAACTCAAGGTAGGACATACACAGTAAATGGTAGGGCACTGAGGAGTGCGGAGGAACAAAGGGATCTGGGAGTTCAGATATATAATTCCCTGAAAGTGGCATCACAGGTAGACAGGGTTGTAAAAAAGGCTTTTGGCATCCTGGCATTCATAAATCAGAGTATTGAGTACAGGAGCTGGGATGTTATGATGAGGTTGTATAAGTCATCGGTGAGGCCAAATTTGGAGTATTGTGTGCAGTTCTGGTCACCCAACTATAGGAAGGGTATCAGTAAGATTGAAAGAGTGCAGAGAAGATATACTAGAATGTTGCCAGGTCTTCAGGAGTTGAGTTACAGGGAAAGATTGAACAGGTTAGGACTTTATTCTTTGGAGCGCAGAAGAATGAGGGGAGATTTGATAGAAGTTTACAAAATTATGAGGGGTATAAGACAGAGTTAATGCAAATAGATTCTTTCCACCTAGATTAGGAGAGAGAAGTACAAGAGGATATGGCTTTAGGGTGAAAGGGGAAAGGTTTCGGGGGAACATTAGGGGGAACTTCTTCACTCAAAGAGTGGTGGGAGTATGGAAGGGGCTGCCATCTGATGTAGTAAGTGCTGGCTCACTCTGAGATTTAAGAATAAATTGGATAGATACATGGACGGGAGAGGTTTGGAGGGTTATGGACTGGGTGCAGGTAAATGGGACTAGCGGAATAACATTTCGGCACAGACTAGAAGGGCTGAATGGCCTGTTTTTCTGTGCTTGTAGTGTTCTATGGTTCTATTAGTCACTCAAAAGTCAGCATAATGTGTGCGAGCTGTCAGTGGAGGCAGCACATGTGTTACAGTTCAGGCAGAATGAGTTAATGAGGCTTGGAGCTCATTTTAAGTCTGGCATTGGACACTAACCCAATGTGATCGACAGATTGATTTTCATCCCATAATTTTAATGCTATGCCTGATTCTTGATTGAAAGGGTTTTCATATGCATCATGCCATTTGTTTCTCGGTGTTACAGTCACACCAATATTTTTGTTTGGAACACAATTTCTCTGGAGTTTTTCCATGCAGTGCTTTGATCCTACCATGGTTATTGAATCATCTAACAAGCACAAGCTGACAAGGAAACATTTCAGTGTTGCACATTTATTTCTGTTGATATTGCTACATTTATAAAACTATGTTACAAAGAAATACACATTTTGTGGACTTCTTCTTTGGACCATTTCATGTTGTCATCTACTCTTCAGCGCTCTAACAGATAAAAAGGAAATGCACATTATAAATCAGTACAATAAAATGTATGCCTTTAACATTTACTTATTCCTTGATTAATGTCAGAAATCATTACCAGTAATTTGAGTGATTATTACTGTACCTTGATATTAATCAGCAACCAGTAATTTTTACTGTACCTTCATAGAAATGTCCCGGGTTTTAGATCTAAGTTTATTGACTTGAGACTCTGCAATGTCAGCACGTTCCTCGGCTTCCTCCAGTTCATGCTGCACCTTCCTAAACTTGGACAGGTGAATGTTGGCCTGCTCCTCCTATAGGGATACAGTGTGAGAAATTATCAGATTGCAGACTAGAACATTGGAGAATATAACCTTGTAACCTGTCACTACAAAATAAATATTGTCAATTATTTGCAAGGTTCTCACTGAAAGCCATTATTTCTATGGAGGGGGAACTATTAGGGTAATAAAGGAATTTAAAGTTATTGAAGTTTATATTATCCTAAGGCATTATCATTCAAGAAAAAAAGAGTAAATAATTGATGAACTTAATACATCAAGCTTTTGCACTAAATACTTGAGTTTAATCAAGACTGGATTGGATGAAAGTCTCTGCTGACACATTCTGTGCTTTGTGTTGAACTTTTGTTTTGGGTGAGGGAGTTACTTTGTGAAGGGTTTTTCAGATTGGAGGCCTGTGACCGGTGGAGTGCTACAGGGATCGGTGCTGGGTCGCCTCTTGTTTGTCAGAAATACTAATGATTTGGATGAGGATATATGTGGCATGATTAGTAAGTTTGGTGTCAACTGGTGTGTCATGGACAGTGAAGAACTTGTTTAAGGTTACAACTGGATCCAGATAAACTGGAAGAGTGACCAAAGGAATGGCAGGTGGAATTTCAGTCAGGCAAGTGTGAAGTGATACATTTTGGGAAGTTAAACCAGGGCAGGATATACATAGAATAGCAGGACCCTGGGGAGTGTGAAGACCTGTTTGTTGGTCAGAGAGTATATCCAAGCCTAGACTTGTAGACACTAAGGAAAACTAGGTAGAAAAATGAAAGACCTTATTTCATCTTATTGAATGTTGAAGTCTGAGAAGCCTACTTGCCTACTCCTGGTCCTACTTACACTGCTCTTATTTTTTAAGTCAAGTGAATCTTTAAAATCCACCTGTTCATAAATAATGACAATGAGCCTTGTACTGTGACAAATGTCAGGGAGCTCAAATGTATTCACCAGGATTGAATAGATAGTGTCTGTATTCTTTGGAGATTAGAGCAATGGGAGATAATCTCATTGAAACAAGGATTTTAGATTCTAGAATAATTAGTTGCATGGATTGGAATATAAAAACGGTTATAAATGGAATAAAGCAGATGTGACTATTAATGATACTTGCAGCTCAATTTAGTGTTGAAAAATGCTGATGAAAACTTCAAACTTAAACTATAACTTAAAAATATGCATGTTATTCTAACCTTGTGTGGATGGTGAATACACACTATAATCCCCTGTGCAATTTCTATTCATCTTATTTCCAAATATGCTTCTGCACTTGAGAGTTCAGTTAAGAACAAAAGCAAAGGTTCTGTACTTAGTTCAGGTTCTCATCATAAGTATCACTGGAAAGTTATAAATTAAATATGTCTTTATCAAACTGGATTGAATTCATTGAACAGTAATTGGAGATGGCCTTAATTTCACTTCTGTGTTCATAGATTTATGATATTCTTAACATTCAAGTAGGTAGTGTTAGCATTTGTTCTTAATTCTACAGAAAAATCTTAAAATTTAGTGAGTTATAAAAAATAATTTTCTTGAAAAATTGCAATTATTGTTCATGGTTACTTACGGACTCCTCAGATTGTCTCTTGTAGGCCTTAACCTTCATCTGCAGCTTGTCAACCAAATCCTGTAGTCTCAGGACGTTCTTTCTGTCTTCCTCTGACTGTGAATATTGTGAAAGAAGCAATTTTTATGGTGATCTTTTAGTGTTCTTCCTGGCCCACTTGTGTCATATTTAAAGATAAATCATAGTTCTTGCTGGCCCACTCTTTGCCTCTGTGACATTACATTGCTGCCTCCTCACAGCTCCACTCATTTTACCACCATTGGGTCTTTCTTGCTCCACGCAACACCTTTGATACTTGTTTCCATCTTGCCAATGATTTTGAGGTCTCCTGTGCTCTGTTTAAAAGAACAAGCTTCCTCTGAATGGTGACGAGATTATTTAGAATAATCCAGTCACAAGTGAATAGTCTGCAGGACTCAAATGCCCTAGACACAAGCCTTGTGCTGTGCCAATCAGATACCTGGTACTGAAGGCTTCTGCTACCTGAACCATGCAAGTGAAAACACATCCTTAACTCAACCAAAATTACAATGTTAACCATGCGGTCAGGACCTCAGGAAGCATGGAGCAACCTCAAAGGACAGAGCAAACATTGCAAGGTGGTCGGGACACTCAGGATGCCAAGTGTTGGGGTGTGGCCAGAGCATCAGAAACGGTCCTTGCAGAGCATTGAGTGAGGTGAGTGCAACCTGCAGGCCATAAGTTGTGCACCACATGATTATTAACTGTACAATACCTGATAGGTCAGCTCCTTGACTCTTCTCTCGTACTTGCGAACACCTTTAACAGCATCAGCACCTCGTTTCTGCTCGGCTTCCAGCTCATTTTCCAGCTCACGCACCTAAACCAATCAACAAATGGGATTAATTGCTTGATACCCAGGTCATATCCAAAGGTTTCAGTGTGTAGTGCACCATAAAATATCTCAATGTTTACCCTGGCCTCCAGTTTCTGGAGTTGTTTCTTTCCTCCTTTCATCGCCAGCTGCTCAGCCTCATCCAGGCGATGCTGCAGGTCCTTCACTGTCTGCTCGAGGTTCTTCTTCATTCGTTCAAGGTGAGCACTGGTGTCCTGTTCCTTCTTCAGCTCTTCAGCCATCATGGCAGCCTTGAAATTTGAGGCAATTTGTCAAGTCATTATTCAAGCTCAAAATTAAAATGATATCAATGTTATTAAAGTGAGATAATGCTTGTAAACAGTGATAAATCAACTATTAAGGAAACTTCTGACTTACATCAGTGATAGCCTTCTTTGCTTTCTCTTCAGCATTTCGTGACTCCTGGATAGTTTCTTCCATTTCAGACTGAATATGATTCAGGTCGGCATCCAGTTTCTTCTTGGTATTGATGAGGCTTGTGTTCTGCAGGAAAAGAGAATTCCTAATTAGTTTCTCAGGAGTAAAGATGACTGCAATCTCTGTTTTAATCCACACTAAGTAGCTGTGGGGTTGGAGGAAGAATATTGAGGGACGAGGTTAAAAAAACAAAACTCAGTGAGAGGGATATCAATCTAACAGGTAACCTTTTGCTGTCCCAATGCCAGTGGATATTGGATGCCTGAAGACATGTTGTGGAGAGATGGGGCACTCAGTTAAAATGTTTAAATGGGCCCTCACACCAATATTGGTTGCTGTTCTGAATTCCTGAGGATGGATCTCAGCAGGAAAAGTGAGGCATAAACTGTAGCCTCCTATCACTGGAGATCCTTTCCTGTGAACTAGTTGGCAACCAAGCAAGAAACTGAACCAAAAGAATTCATGAGGTTTCCTCCTTTAAGTTCATCTTAGGCAGTGCTGTGTCTTGGCCTCATCCTCAACAAACTCCCCATATATAACAAGACCTGGATGCTTTTACAGTGTAACATTAATGTGGGGACAAACCTGAGAGTGCAGCAGTGTAACTCTCTCACTGACGTCGACCAGCTCTTGTTCAGCAATTTTGCGAGACCTGTCTGTCTGTTCCAGAGCTGCTCTCATTTCTTCAATCTCAGCCTGTTGCAGGCCGCTTCTGCGCTCCACCATGGCCAGTTGTTCCTTCAAGTCTTCCTGACCTCTGCAAGCATCGTCCAGCTGTAACTGGGTGTCCTGTTTGGAATGAAGGATTGCTTTGTTGCCAGAAATTACAATATACTGGAATACTCATCTTATACTTGAATCATCTTATACTTGTAGTAATAAGTTGTTTTTTCATCAAAAAATAGCTTATAAAATGTAAACCTAATTGCAAATAACAAATCCTGCATTTTACATTTTCTGTTTTATGAAAATTATATTTATTGAGTGATTATACAACATTTAGAAATAACTGTAAACTGGAGATCAATATCCTATCATACAGACCTTTAGTTGACCCTGCAGGTTTCTGAGATGTTTTTGAGCCTCTGAAGCCTGACGATTGGCGTGTCCCAGCTGAATCTCCATTTCATTCAGATCACCCTCCATTTTCTTCTTGATTCTAAGGGCATCGTTTCTGCTCCTGACTTCAGCCTCCAAAGCACTTTGCATTGTGTCCACAACTCTCTGGTGGTTCCTCTTCACCCTGATCAATCTCTTCATCTTTCTCTGCAATCTTCCTGTCAACTTCAGATTTCACTTGGTTCAGTTCCAGCTGAATACGGAGGATCTTGCTCTCCTCATGTTCCAGAGAGGCCTACAAGAGGGATTAAATATATTTTTGAGTGTTTCACTGTATTGCCCTCACTGTGATGCATTCTTTACGCCTTTGCCCTGCTTCAACTTAACTGTTGCTGGAACCATTATCCACTATGTTTTTGTAACATGGTATTTAAGTGCTTCCCTATGATTGAATTCCTATCTACCACACTCCAAAAATTTGAAATCATGCAAATGTGTGCTAACTTGATCCCAACACACGTTCTGTTAACTATCACCTCTGTTTTCACTGACATATGTATTGGCTTCTAATCTGGTAACCCTTATTTATAAAGTTCTCAGCCTAAAGTAATTTGTTTCCTCTCTTTCCTAGTTCTGATGAAGCTCCTTCAATCTGGAACGTTAACTCTGTTTCTCTTTCCACAGATGCTGCCTGACCTGCTAAATGTTTCCAGCATTTTCTGTTTTTATTTCCTTCAATCAGTACTAACTTAATAATCCACTTATCGTTCATAGAATGCTACTGTAATGCAACGTTTGCTTATATAATTTGTGCTGGTTGTTAATTTGTTTCAATGTGTGATATACGTTCATATTTTCATAATAAAGCATGTCTATATCAAAATATTATTCTAAGTAGCCAGATATATTTGAAACCTCATTTATCCATCTCCATGGAAAGGGTCAGTGATTTAATGTTAGATTCCTTTTGTGAATGTACAAGATAAAAAGAGCTCTAATTTTTGAGGTTCATCAGCTTATCTTTTTGTAGTGCAGATACAACAATCTCTATATAATGAATGTTGTCATACTGAAACCTTAACCATTAACTTTGTTTCTCACTCCACTGACTCTGATATGCAGGTATTTCTGATATTTGCTGTTTTAATTTTGGACTTTCAGGTTCCAGAGTAGGTTGATTTTCAGCCATCAATTTGATTCAAACATCCATTAATCTAATAAGCATGACATTAAATATATCCAATGGTTCATCTGTTATTCCAGTGAAGCAATCCATGCTTTAAATGAACATCCCTTCATTACTCTCAATTTAATGCCATTCAGACCAGTTTGTTCCTCTTGCACTGAAGCCCTTAGATCTTCAAAAATGTTTTTAATGCCAGTCAATGCTCCATTATTATTGCAATTTCTTTACTACTGGCAACTACCACTGTTCCAAATTTGTATTTCTAACATGCACTGCAATAATTGTCAATTTTACCTCTGCCTCCTCCAATGCCGACTGAATTTCACTCTTCTCCTGCTCAGCTGCCTTCTTTGCCTTTTCCATCTCATGGAGGGCCTTGCCACTTTCACCCAGTTGCTCAGTCAGATCAGAAATCTCCTCTGGTTTTTGAAAGATATTGTTAATTAGATCCATCTTGTAGTGATAAAACTGAGATTGCAAAAGAAATACAAGCTTATGATGTTATTGAAGTTAGATGGATTCTAGAGAGACTGAAGGTTAGTAAGCCAGAATGGAATCTATAATTAAGTTGCAAGATAAACAAGAATCTGTTTCATAATATCAACATTTTAAAATGCTTAAGTAAGAGAAAGGACTTAGACTTACGTTGCAGGTTCTTGTTTTCTCGTTTAAGAGTTTCAAGATGATCCAGAGACTCCTCATATGCATTCTTCATTTTGAAGATTTCAGTACTCAGACTGCGAGATTCCTTCAGAGCTGCTTCTAGTTCTGCCTGGCTTTCCTCATATTTCTGTTTCCAGTCTGCCAGAACCTTAATTGTACAATTGTAAATGTTAGAAATGAAATTTTAGACTAATTTACATCTCGGTAGCAATGAGACATGATAGCTGGAGAGTATGAAGTTCAGAGTTCAATCTCAGAAATGGGATTATATTTTGCCGGTATCCAGGGTGCCTGGCCCAACATAATATCATGCCTGAGTATATCAACAGATGAGAATGGACTGATTTCCAATGGCTGTACATGGACAACATATGCTATTTTACAGTATTAAAAGGGTTTAGTCTTTACTTTTAATATGCCCAATAGATCTAATGTAATGTTAGTAAACTTTCACATTTAGGCAGACTACTGAACCCTTTGTTCTGACATGCTATCAGAGCATGGCTGATCTACAGCTTGATTCCACTCAACTCTGTTTGCTTGTTATGACCTGCTAATTTTACATAACAAAGATCTAATGATGCCAAATCTCTTGCCATTAGGGAGAGAAAAATATAAACAACCTATTATGAACATAAATTTTATCAATTCAGTTCCAACAAGGAACTTGCATTGAATGGCTTTCATCAAGTCATTAATGAGGTCGAATCCTCACATAAAATTAAACTACCATTTGCTTGCCTGTCCCTGGCTAAAATTGATTAACGTGAAGTTGGTTACTACTTTTAGAATGACATGCAAAGGGAAACAATGAAACAACCTGATCTTACCTTGTCAAAGTTCTTTTGTTTCTTGTCTAGAGCTGCTGCTGCTGAATTTGCCCTCTCTACATCTACCATCAGATCCTCCACTTCACCCTGCAATCTCTGCTTAGTCTTTTCCAATGAAGCACATTTGGAGTTCACGGCCTCAATGTGCTCTTCTGCATCCTGTAGACGCTGAGCAAGTTTTTTCCTGAAAAGCACAAAGCCGGCACAATGACACCATCTCACAGGAAATGGTGCAAGAACACAAATACTCATTGACAGAATGTGGTGCATGAACCCAGATTCCTCTGTATTACATACTTGGCCTCTTCCAGTTCCTCTGTACGCTGGATTGCATCAGTTTCATATTTTGTTCTCCACTGAGCCACTTCACTGTTGGCCTTGGACATTCCACGCTGGAGCTCAGCCTTTGCCTCCAGTTCCTCTTCATATTGCTCACGGAGCAAATCGCAGTCATGGCGGGCGGATTGCAGAGCATGTGCCAGAGCGCCCTTAGCCTGAAATCATTACCATATACAATGATGAAATAATACTCATTATCATTGTGATTCTTAGCAGGTAATGAAACCTTGCCTTGTAATATTTTTTTCATGTTCCAATCTTGTACCTTTGTTTCTTCCTCCAGCTGTCTCTTGAGTTCCTCGAGCTGTTGGGTATATCCTTGTTTCCCTCTTGTCAGCTGAGAAACTAAGGCCTCTTTCTCCTCCACCTGGCGGTTCAGTTCACCTGTAAATGAAAGTGATTATGTGTGAAAAATTATAAATATGATAGTGTTTTCTACATGATGAAGATGAAATATCAAATTGATCAATACCGTTTTCTGTTGAAAGACGTGCTTTTTGAGTCGATAAATCATTGATCAAACGTTGATGTTCATCATGTTTGGTCTTCATTTCACTGACCTGGTCCTCCAGCGTCCGTGCCACTTTCTCAAGGTTTGCCTGAAAACAAAACAACCAGTTTTGAAAAGGAACAAAACAAACCGAACACAACTAATTAAAGTTAACTATACAAGTGTAGTACGTAGTGTCATCCGTCACTGTACCTTAGCTTTAGACACTGACTCCATGTTGCTGGCAAGGTCATCAATTTTCCATCTTCAGCTCACTCTTTCCTTCTCAAGTTTCTGCTTCACACGTTGCAGGTTGTCGATTTGTTCCCCAAGTTCTGCAACACTGTCAGCCTGCTTCTTGCGAAGAGCAGCGGCTGTGGCTTCATGCTGGAGGGTCGATTCTTCCAGGTCACGGCGCATTTTCTGAAATTCTGCCTCTCGTTTCTTGTTCATTTCAATCTGAGCTGCAGTTGCCCCACCGGCTTCTTCCAGTCGCTCACTGATCTCTTCAAGTTCCCGAGAAAGATCGGCTCTCTGTTTCTCAGTCTTAGCGCGAGCAGCACGTTCAGCTTCAATTTCTTCCTCAAGCTCCTCAATACGAGCCTTAAGATAAGCAAACATTGATTATAATCATGGAACCAATAATATCAGTTCAAACATGTGACCTTCACTGAGTGGCATTGATAATTTCACTGGACATGTACATCACCTGTAATTCTTTAATCTTTTTCTGCAGCTGGGAAGCCATTGCCTGCTCATCTTCAACTTTGCTTTGAAGCTGGCTGATTTCAAACTCTTTCCTTTCAGTAGTAAGAGTGAAAGAAATAAATTAAAACAATCAATCAATGAAGTTCTGAAATATTAGGACATCCACAAAATCTTTTTTATTTTCTCTGATGTACTGAGGCAATAATTATGTGATAAATAGAGGATATTTAAAGTACATCTTAATTCCTCACTATTACATTGTTACTCACTATACGAATGTTCCTTGCGTTAAACAATGGCAGGAACTTTGTTTTCAAGTTCTATCACAGATTTTTTCAGGACATCACATCTTCAAATTAATATAAAACCTCTGACTGCAGGGCCTGTATCATAAATATCAAGTTCTGTATGCTAATCATCAGGTTAGGTAAGATGGGAATTTAAGCAATGTATTGGAACAAAGATCTATTTGCTCAGAACTTAAATACTGACTTCTTTAGTTTCTCATCCAGTTGCTGCTTGTCATTCTCCAGATCCATTGTTACTTCTTGTGACAGCTTCAAGTCACCTTCAAGCTTCCTCTTAGCACGCTCGAGATCCATGCGGAGTTTCTTCTCCTGCTCCAGAGAACCTTCAAGCTTTTTAAGGAAAGATAACATTTTAGCAGGATTTGATTTAAAGTCAGGATTTCTCAAACTCACTTGATTTAATTGTTATTTTGAATACCTACATCATCAACTTGTTGTTCAACTTGGTCTTTGTTTTGGTCAGAGTGTTGACTTTGTCTTCCTCGGCCTGGAGGTCATCCAAAGTTTGCTGGTGGGCCTCCTGGAGGGCTTTCTTTTCCTTTGTTAACTTAGCAATGCTTCATCAAGACTAGCCATCTCTTCAGTGAGGTTTTTAACCTAAGTGCAGCAAACAAAAATGAACAAAGTAAATTTATGACATGTAATCATCACATAGGGGAATCTTCCTATGTCTTCTACGCATCTTTTAGTTAGACATCAAAGGTCCACCCATTCGTACCTTGTTCTCAGTGGCATGTTTCTCTTTTTCAACTTTGGCTAAGGTGAGCTCCAAGTCATCAATATCTTTCTTCAGTTCTGAACACTCATCCTCCAGTTTCCTTTTCTTAGCTGTCAGCTCAGCATTTATCTCCTCTTCATCTTCCAGTCTTTCATTAGCTTCCTTCAGTTAGCCTCCAGTTGAATTTTATTTTTAATCAGTCCTCACATCTTTCTTCTGCATCAGCCAGAGTTTCACTTTCCTGCAATAAAATGATACGATGAATTATCCCAGGATATGTGTTTTTGTAGTTTGTATATATGCATAACCACACAAACATAGTCAGTGTAGATACCGCTTGGACTTGAAGTTGGAGATCATTCTTTTCCTGCACAAGAGCCACCATTTTCTCTTCCAATTCCTTCCTCCGTGCTTCAGATTTGGTAAGTGCCTCCTTAGTTTTCTCAAACTCATCTTTCATATTTGCCATTTCCTTTTCAGTTTCAGCACTCTCAGAAGAGGTTTGATCTTGAAGTACAGTTGCATCCATGGCCAGTGTTTGACATTTGTGAATGCACGGATGTTGTACTGTAGGGTGTACAGTGCTTCCCTAAAGGACACAGGAAAATGAACAGAGATTACAACAGTTTTCTCTTTCTGGAGTAAAATGTGATATTATTGTGTAAAATGTGTTTATTGCAAATATATCTTTGGATACTTTGAAAGCAATGTTTACCTCCTTTCCATCATTCTCTTAAATTCAACCCTCATCAAGTAGCCACGGCATATAGCTTGAGTGCGGGTAACGAGCTGTGCCAACTTGTCATCTCTCATCTCCTCAAGTAAACCTAAGAGACCAGCCTTGAAGAACACCTTAAACAAAGTAAGTGATCACTTTTAATGTTCAGTTCTCAAAAAAAACACATTTTAGAAGAAACAAATTTAATCTGTTTTCATGCTCGTAATTACATCAGAAAATTAGTGCAGCACAAACATTTTGCACAACTGACCCTAATAGAGTAGTTCAAGTTGCTCTAGAAATCCAGTTATATATTCACATAGAAGGTAGTATATCAATTCACTTGTATCTAAGATTACATTTATATTCATTATTCATAATTTTGTTATTTCACATGAAGAAACACACAATTTCTACATAATTACCTTGGTGTGCCCAAATTTGTACTGGGTATGATCTACATCAATGATCCCAATAACTTCTCAGATGCCTTCTTGCTATCAATGAATTGACCTTCAGGAATTGCACTAGCATTCAGAACTCTGTACCTGTTGCATTGGAGTTTTACACAGGTTATTGGCTGATTTTCATTAGAAGTAAGCACATTGAACAACTGATTTGGATGGAAAATTGAAAAGGTAAATGTGGACTTTGAGATTTTGTACCTTTGCTTAAAGTCACCATAGATGATTCTGCTTGGGAATCCCTTTCTGCAAATTCTGATACCCTCCAGCACACCATTGCACCTCAGTTGGTGTATGACAAGGAAATTATCCATAGCACCTGAGGTTTACAACATAAATATTAAAACTAATTATTAAAATAGAACACAAAATTATTTTTCATGACCCATTGAGTTAAGAACAGAAGATTGTTAGTCAGTGTAATTATATGTCGATAACAGTGCATTGCATAGATGAAAACACTACTTGCCTGGTGTCTTTGTCTCATTGGGGATGATACAACGCACAAAATGTGGATGTGTGGTTCTCAGGTTAGTCATCAGCTTGCCCAAATTTTCCTGTGAGGTGAACAATAAACCAATAGAGGCAATTACAAAAATGTTAATTACTTTAAATCAATGACTAAAATTAATTTTAAAATAACTCTATTATTAAAATTTTGTTCAGTACATAGTGCAGAATGAATGTGGAAGAGAAAATCTTACCCTAAACAGAGCAGATACTGTCTGGAATGAACCACCCTTCTTTTTGCCTGCTTTCTTGGCACCACCTTCAGCTATAAAACAAATTAAATTAAACAAATTAGGGAAGGGAAGAAAGCAGTGCTGGTTTAAAAACAAATCATTGTTAACACTTGTGTGTATCAGAGCTTTACCTTCAGGAGTTGCGGCATAGAGATGAGCCAAGAGTTTCACTGATGACTTCTGGAACAGCCCAGTTACAGTTTCATTCAGTGGGTCCTTGTTCTTATCCAGCCAGCCAGTAACGTTGTAGTCCACAGTACCAGCATAATGGACCAGCGAGAAGTGAGCTTCAGCCTTTCCTTTGGCAGGCTTGGGCTTCTGGAAGTTGTTTGACTTGCCAAGATGCTGATCATACAGTTTATTCTTGAAGGTAATGTCTGAGGCCTTCGGGAACATGCACTCCTCTTCCAGGATTGAGAAGATACCCATAGGCTGTGGGAATCCCGAAGTTTATATTTGGTGAGTCTTTCCATTAATATAATACTAGATAAATATTAAGTTCCTATGAATGCCTTACACATCATTACCCACCTTCTCAATGAGTTCAATGCAAGCAGCCAGATCCATCCCAAAGTCAATGAATTCCCATTCAATTCCTTCCTTCTTGTACTCCTCTTGTTCCAGAACAAACATGTGGTGGTTGAAGAACTGCTGCAGTTTCTCATTAGTAAAGTTGATACATAACTGCTCCAAGCTGTTGAACTGAACACATAGAAATATACATAGGTATTCATAGTCTAATTTAATTATCTCAATCATAAACATGTTTAAATCAATGTTTATGTTTCCGATCCTTACATCAAAAATTTCAAAGCCAGCAATATCCAGCACACCAATGAAATACTGCCTGGCCTGCTTTGTGTCCAGTTGTTGATTGATACGGACGACCATCCATAAGAACATTTTCTCAAATATGGATTTAGCAAGAGCACCGACTGAGTTGTAGACCTGAAAGAATACAATATGATCAATAATTGACAGCACTTCTACATATTAAGTGTTCTAAATATTTACTCAGACACTTCACTTCAACTGTTGGTAACTGTACCTGCTGAACAGTCTGACCTTTGGTCACAAATTCATTGCCAACCTTCACTCGTGGAAAGCACAATGCCTTTAGCAAATCTGCTGAGTTGAGACCGGTCAGGTAGGCAACTTTGTCAGCATCTAATACATAGGAAAGAGTAATCGAACATGTTAGAAACAGTAAAGATATGATTTAAAGTTAATATTCTGCTTGCACACCTAATTTTAACCAAACATGCTGTGTGACAAGACATAAGATCTCTTTTTTTTCTGTTATCTAACTAGCTTAAGAGTGTGCGTTACCTGAACAAAAGCATACAGCTATGCACCACCACATGAAATACCTTCCAGAGTATTTCCCAAATATAAAGTTGCAAAACACTGCTATACAAGTGCATTACATTTTAGATTTTGAAAGAAACTAAATGTGTACCAGATTGAAGTTTGATTTTGAATATGTTAAATTTAGTAAATAATAAAATTCAATTAGATGCTTGAGAGTGTTACCCTCTGTGCCATCAGGCTCTGCCTGCTCTTCACGCTGCTTTTGCTTGAATTTCATGTTTCCAAAGTGCATCACAGCTCCAGTCAGTTTATAGATGCCCCACTTCTCCTCATTGGTGAAGCCAAGGATATCAATGGCGGTCTGTACACCAAACAACAGATTTAGCATCCAACAAAATGGCCAACATAATGAAAAGTTTTCTCAGCTTTGTTATCAAAGCTTGGGAACTTTGAAATATCTTCATGCCACATGTTTTAGTTTAAAATTTTACAGGTTTGAATACTTTTATTGAGAGTGCAGATAAACTTTGGTCATTGTCAATTTTCTCCATCTTTGATTGTCTGGCTCAGCTTCAGTCCAAGTCCTTGTTTGCTTGGTAAAATGGATTACAACTAATGGATCTGGGAGTATTTGAACAATTAAGGATGTACTAGTCAAGCTGAGAAGATACAAATGAAGGTGTATAGTAGATACTCACATCAGTTGCCACCAGTTCTTCTTTATCATCAATACTGGCAACACTGATCTCACCCTGGCTGACAAATGGGTAATCATAGGGGTTGGTGGTAATGAGGCAAGCCTCTGCCAAAAACAAATGCTTTGTTAGTGGAAAGACAGCATGTAATCTAACGATGAAATTCAATTTTCTCTCTTCCATTCAAGCAACTTGTCCAGTTTAAACTATTTGAGAATACTTCGCAATATCAAATGAAAATCAAATCAAATGCAATGGAATGAAAGGAAGGAAATAACATTACACTTAGTTTACCCTACCATTTCATTTATCTTCATCCACTGACAGTCTGAGTTGAAACATAACATTGTAAACAGTAGTGTGTTGAAATCTGTTGCACAAACCTTTCCCGTGTTAACAGAGAATGGAAAAATGAAGGTGTCAACATTCCAAAACTTGGAACCTTACCAACAATTTCTGGTTTGTGATTGCTCATCATCTGGTAGAAAATGTGGTAACTCCTTTCAGCTTTCAGCTGGAATGTCACTCTGGATTTTTCCAGTAGATCTGCAGACACACAAGCAAATGCAGACTTGGTGAAGAACGTGTCCGCAATTTGATTTACAACCAATATTTGCATTTGCGGTTCAGCTGCACTTACAGGTTTCAATGTCAGCAGAAGCCAGTTTCCCGGTGGTACCGAAGTGAATCCTGATGAATTTACCCTTGGTATGAAAGATGATTCAAGTCAGAGACGAAACAATGTCAGAGAGCGCGCACAGTATAATGTTACTGAAACCTTTCATTGTCAAACTGGATGAATGGATTTCACATTATGAGGTATAACGTTTGTAACAGTAGGAAAGTTTCAAGACACTTACAAAGCGAGACGAATTGTCGTTTCTCACAGTCTTGGCATTACCGAAGGCTTCCAACAGCGGGTTGGCCTGGATGATTTGATCCTCCAGGGTTCCCTGTGAAAATATTTTTGGTCACCAGGATCTGGAGCATTTACTAAGTGAAGAAAGAGATTTCAACTAAGCAAGGAGAAGTGTCCGATGTCTATGAAGTGAGTTCTGACTGTACCTTGCCGGATGGCTGAGCCTCCTTTTTCTTGCCGGGATCGCCGGCAGCTGCAACCAATGCGAAGTACTTGGATGACACGTTTCGTGTTCACAGTCTTCCCGGCACCGGATTCTCCGCTGGAAGAGATGAGAGCATAACGTGAAGAACTCAGCAATTGTCCACAAATAATAGTGATTTCGAAAGGCAACCAGAAACTACAAAGCTTACGTGATCAAGATTGACTGGTTTTCCCGATCTGTAAGTCAAACAAAGGAGCAAATGGTGTATATATTTGTCACGTGATTCTGATTTAAACCTTGATGCTATATTGAGAAAAGAGCAGTATTTACCAGTTAACATGAACTGATAGGCGTTATCAGAGATGGAGAAGATGTGGGGAGGAGCTTCCTGACGCTTCTTGCCCCTGTAGCCAACCACGACTTCAGCGTTGTACACAGGCAACCACTTGTAGGGGTTCACGGTGACACAGAACAACCCAGAGTAGGTCTAAAGGCAGGGAGGATGTTTATAATCAAAAATTAACCTTTTTCATTTTTGTTTGCAATCGAAAGAGGTCGCTTATACCTATCACCTCTCAGCTTCTTACATCACTCCCTCCATCTACCTTCCCCTCTCGCCTAGACCACCTATCACCTGCCAGCCTGTGCTCCTGCCCCTCTTACTCTGGCTTCTGCCCTCTTCCTCTCCAGTCCCGAAGGGTCTCGACCCGAAACGTCGACTGTTTATTTCCCTCCATAGATGCTGCCTGACCCACTGAGTTCCTCCACCATTCTGTGTGTGCTGCTCCAGATTCCAGCGTCTGCAGAATCTGTCTGTCTTTGTCTCATTGAAGCTGGCACAGGATGGCACATTGCCTCACAGTTCCAGGCACCTGGGTTCAATCCCGATCCTGAATGCTGTCTCTGTGGAGTTTGAACATTCTCCACGTGACGGATGAATCGCCCCAAGCGCTCCAGTTTCCTCCTGCATCCCAAATATGTGTTGGCGATTTTATCGGTACTATAAATTACCCCTGGTGTAGTTAGATGTCAGGAGAATCGGAGGAAAGCAATGTGCATTTGAGAGTAGAACGTCTAACAGCAAAATAATTGGGGAGATGGATTGTTCCAGAAGCCGGCATGAATTTGATGTACACAATGTTTCCCATCTATGTTGTGGAAAATTTGATAAAAAGGTAATGATCTGAAAACAAAATATATGCAGTCATTGGCTTCGTAAATCGAGCCATAGAGTATCAGAACACGATGGTATTTGCTGAAACTGTATAAATCACTGGAGACACCAGAGTCTGCAGATGCTGGAATTGAGCGAAAAAAGACTGCTGGAGGCACTCAGTGTCAAGCAGTATCTGTGGAGGCAAAGAGAGAGTCGACTTTTCGGGTCGAGACCCTGATGCAGAGATGTCCACCATCCCCACCACAGATGCTGCTTGACCCGCTGAGTTCCTCCAGCGGTTTGTTTTAATTTGCTTTATAAATCACTGATTTGAGCTCAACTGTTGTGAAATTCCGTTCAACGTCTTTTAAGAAAAATTTGAGAGGGTGCAGGAAAGTTTACTTCGATGAACATGTGACCAAAAACTTGGAGGGACTGGTTCGCGTTAGGTTTCAAAATTCTAAGGGAGTTTGATGAAACTCCCTTAGAATTTCATCAATTCAGGAGGCGAGATTATCAGGGAACTCGGGTTTCAGGTAGTTGGCAAGGGCCCGGTAATGAAGTTATTTTTATGCGTGGAGATTTATTAGCATCAGGAATTCTTCGAAAGCTGGAGAAATCACATTCAATTGTAACTTTAAAAAGGATTCAGTAATTATATAGGACAATTTTGCTGGAAGTTAGGAAAAAAGAATGGAGAATGGAATTTAGCTGTGTCAAAGAATGACCGCTTTCTATGGCTTATGATCAACCAAGGTTATTGTACTTACGTAGATCATCCAGGCTGCATAACGCTCTTTGAGGTTATACAACACGGATGCCTCGTTCAGGTGGGTCAACATGGCCATGTCCTCGATTTTATCGAACTTTGGAGGGTTCATTGGGAAGACTTGGTCTTCCTTGACAGTTACGGTCTGAAAAAGATAAACAACCCACCGTGTTATATTGAAGAAAATTTGCTCTGTTAAGACCAACGAGACTTTTCAGAATAATTTAAGTTTTAACTGACCCTCTTGTCTAATAAGGTCTCCACTGTGGCTTTGCCTCCCTCCCTGCTCTTGACCGTGCCTTTCACGTACAGTTCTTTGTCATCGGGGACATAGCAGGCGGTCTTGGCGTCGAACGGTCTGTTCTGCGCTTCAAGCCTTTCCTTATCCGACTTCCGTAAATACGGCGCCGCCTCCCCAAACACTGCCATTTCCGAATCCCCCATGGCTTCGATCTATCGCTGGAATATACAAGGAACATTTAAGTCATTTGATCTTGCATACTATCAGCATACTGCATGTATTACTTGTTGACAAGAATAAATAATTTCTTTTTTCACGATGCGGCATGGTACTGAACTAACTTTTTTTTAAAGAGAAGCATTAATTTCTCTCTTTCATTTCTGAGTTTTAATACATTTTCTTTCAATTGATTTTGTTCCCTGTCGTAGCAGTTGATGAAGTAGAATCCATTTTATAACATTCATATAACAATTTCATTTAAATATGTTGTATTAAAAATCGTATCCTGCACTATTTAATGCGTTTAAATCTTGGAAATAATCATGTTTTGTGATATGATTGATACCAGATTAGAAAATACAGCTTCTACCTTGACTATTAAAGAGCCTTGATGAACTAAATATTCGCCCTCCATTCCGCTTAAACTGTTATTCATAGAAACCTCTTCTGGCGCTTATACTATACCGGATATCGTTTGCTTTAAGGGAAGGAAAATGAGGTAAACATTTCGGAAGCTCCGTATTTGCATATCTCTATCATCCGATATTCATTTGCTTGGCATCTTCAGAGTGGCAAGTAAATGATGGTAGGTATATTATTTTTCAGTTACGTTCAATAATATTCCTAACGTATGGTTTTGCAATTGTGGGAGGGGTTGATAGCTGTGCCACAGTTGCATGGCATGTGTGCAGTATTTATATTTCATCAAACTGATGTACGATACACAGCTGCTTGGGGTGCGGCTTTGGATAACAACTCAAGGGGAATGAATGAAGCTTCGAACATGTAACTGAATTTGACGTTTTGTGCTTGAACGCGAAACGACACATTCAGCAGAACATAATTCTACGCATAATTAAACTTTGTTCATTTGCTTTCTGTTTAACAAAAGGAGTTCACACTTGCTTGTTTTTACCGCATTACCTTTATCTGTCCCCAGTAAAATAATATCCTCCACGCCAATTCTACCAAAAGAGAAAAAAAACACAATGGGTAAATTCACCTTATTTACATCTTTTGGGTTCTACTCATTGAGATAATTTCCTGGATTAATTTCTTCTGTTATGAAGTAATGTTTTACACAGTTTGATGTGATCTGCCTGTCAATTATTTCATCGGAGAGAGAAAAAACATCTAATTAAAATGAAGTTAGTGAGAAACTTACCCCGATGGTTGGACACCAGCAGCGTTCTCTGTTCTCTGCACAACTTATATATACGGTTGTTTTTGTCAGCACAGCAGGCTTTGGTTCCCATATTTAGTATACAAACACCTGATCATTTCATCAGCTGGTATTCTAATATCAGGATATAATTAGAGAAGCACAGTCAGTAATTTGCTTTGGAATTCTTTACCATTCATTTATTCATCATTCCTGTGTGTCCATATAAGTTGAACATGCAAAACTGACACATGATAAGTTTAATGTTTAAATGCTCCTGTCAGTGAACCTCTAAAATAAGATTCTGCTTAATTGGTAGTGTTTTTGTTTGATGGGGACAAACTGTATTTACAATTCAGAAATCCATTCACCAGTTCTGTTCATTCCCTTGATAAAGATCTTGAAAATATAGGAATAACATACTGTACCTCATATTTAACTGCAGATTATTTTTTAATGCAGATTCTAAATTTCTCAGCAGTGTATTAATTAATATCATACAGGACAAAGTGGACCCAGTGAAATCCAGATTGAGTATCTATGGGCAGTTTTTTGTTAAGGGAAGCACAGACCATGGCAACTCCCATCACTTAGCTGAGAGTAGAACGTGTAACAGGAAAATAATTGGAGGCACTCAGCGAGTCAAGCAGTGTCTGTGGAGCAGTATTTGGCTAATGCAAATTGGATCTCTTGTGCTTGTTGTGAACATAGCTGAACAGATCTCAAAGCTGTCACTATACTGGAATGGTTTAACTAGAGGTGCAGCTATTCATGGAGAGCATGTCTCCAGCCCTACTGTTGGGATATTGTTGGGTCTAGAGCCTTTGCTACATTCACTGCACACAGGTGTTTCATAATATCACTTGAAGTGAATCAAAGTTGCTGAAGACTATTATGTGATGACAGGAGTTCCAGAAGGAGGCCAAAGTGGATCATCCAGTCATCACCCCTCTGTGGAGATGTCCCTAAATGTTTCAGTCACCATCTTTGAGAATGTGGATTGTCCTTCTTTGATGAGGGGTTTAGTTCACCATTTTTCATAGTTGGGTGTGGAAGATCTGCAATGTTTTTGTCTGTGCATTGGTTTTTAGGACTGTTTCACTCATTGGAGTGTTTCTTCCACTGTTTGACATGTATTGAGGGTTATTGGAAACTGGCACAGAGGAGGAGTCGAGGCCAGTATAATCGGCCATGGTCATATTAAATGACCGGGCAGGCTTGAGGGGCTAGGTGACCTACTCCTGATCCAATGTTCTTGTTTTTTTTGTATTCTTGTATACATAGTCCTGTGTTACAGCTTCACAGAACTACATACACAAGAACACAAGAAAATAAGAGCAGGAGTAGGCCACTAGGCCCCTCATTTTTAATAATTTCTGGTGGAACATTGCAAGGGCTGTGCAATGCACATGCCTTCCAACAAACTCCTAAGCAGTTGTGTCTACAGCCGACAGTTGGGGAGGGTGAGGTGAAGTTAGCTTTTCCTTGTTCGAGTTCCCTAACTACTTGTGTCAGGCCCAATACCAGTGTCAGGCCCAATACCACTGTATGTCCTAGAATACAACACTTGTTTGGTCAGTAGTGGTTCTACCTAGCGAATATAGCATTTATTGAGGTTCCCCCACCTAATGTACACTATGTAACTTTGCTTTCCTCACTGCTTTCTCCAACTGCTGCCCAATGTAGACAGATATCAATTCATCATCTGAGGGAGGGTAACGGTAATTGGCTGGAGGTTTTCTTGGTTATATGTCTGATGTTGTGAGGCTCCACAATGTCTAGAGTTAATGCTGAATGCTGCCTGGGACATTTCCTTCTAGGTGTATATAGCAGTGCCACCAATTCTGGAGGATCTGTCCTGCCTGTGAGATAGGACATAAGCAGGATAACATTTGAAATTACCTGAGACTCTGGCTGAAACATCAGCTATCTTTTGTAAGTACAAACTTTTGCTTACCTTTGGCTATGAGTTAGCTCTCCCAGTGTAGGCACCTCCCTAGATGTTTGTGTGTGGACTTTGTAGGATTGACTGATCTGGATCTGCTTTTACCATGAATAAATCTAGTGGCTAGATTGATGCTAGGTACTTCATCATCTTGTTTCATTTCTGTTGTATGCAGACAAAATAGTCTGATGCAATCGAGTGGCTTGCTAAGCCACTTAAGAACATTTGATGCATGTAAGAATGGAATGGCAATTGTCATGGGGGACTTCCACATAGATTGGGCGAATCAAGTTGGTCGAGGCAGTCTTGAGGAGGACTTCATATAATGCATCCATGATAGCTTTCTTGAACAGCATGTTAGTGAACCTACAAGGGAAAATGCTAACTTAGATCTGATCCTGTGCAATGAGACAGGTAAAATTAATGATCTTGTAGTTAGGAATTCTCTTGGAAAGAGCAGTGTATCGTGCCTAATCAAGGGAGACTACAACGGGATGAGGGAGGAATTGGCTAGTGTTGAATGGAAACACAGGCTATATGGTGGGACAGTTGAGGAACAGTGGAAGACTTTCAAAGAGATTTTTCACAGTGCTCAACAAAAGTATATTCCAGTTAAAAGTAACGACTTTAAGGGTGGGGAGACCCAGCCTTGGATAACTAAGGAAATAAAAGAAGGCATCAAGCTAAAAGCTCATGCATAAAAAGTCACTGAGTAGTGGGAAACTGGAAGACTGGGAAAACTTTAAAAAGCAACAAAGAACCACTAAGCAAGCAATAAGGAAAGGGAAGATAGATTATGAAAGTAAACTACCACAAAACATAAAAACAGATAGTAATAGTTTTCATAATTATATGAAGTAGAAAAGGGTGGCTAAAGTGAATGTAGGTCCCTTGGAGGATGAGAAAGGGGAATTAATATTGGATAATGTGGAAATGGCCGAGGCCTTGAACGATTATTTTGTGTCGATCTTCACGGTGGAGGGCATGTCTAACATGCCAAAGAGAGATGTTATGGATGCGATGGGAGGTGAGAACCTCGATACAATCGCTGTCACTAAAGAGGTAGTGATGAGCAAACTAGTGGGCCTAAGGTAGACAAGTCCCTTGGTCCTGATGGGATGCATTCCAGGGTACCAAAAGAAATGACGTAAGTTATAGTAGAGGTATTTGTGATAATTTTCCAAAATTCTCTAGACTTTGGGCAGGTCGCAATGGATTGGAAGACAGCAAATGTCACGCCACTGTTTAAAAAAGGATGTAGGCAAAAGGAAGGTAACTATAGGCCAGTTAGTTTAACATCTGTAGTCGGAAACATGCTTGAAGCTATCACTAAGGAAGAAATAGTGAGACATCTGGATAGAAGTGGTTCCATCAGGCAGACAGAGCATGGATTCAGGAAGGGCAGGTCCTGTTTGAAGAATTGCTGGAGTTCTTTGAGGATATAATGAGCACAGTGAATCGAGGGAAACAGGTGGATGTTGTATACTTGGATTTCCAGACGGCATTTGATAAGGTGCTACACAAAAGACATGCATAAGATAACGATGCATGGAGTTGGGGTAATATATTAGCATGGATAGAGGATTGGTTAACCGAGAAGGCAGAGGGTTGGGATAAATGGGTGTTTCTCTGATTGGCAATCAGTGGTGAGCAGGGTGTCGCAGGGGTCAGTGCTGGGCCTGCAACTGTTCATGATATACATTAATGATTTGGAAGAGGGGACAGAGTGTAGCATAGATAAGTTTGCTGATGACACTGAATTGAGTGGAAAAACAAATTGTGTAGTGGATGCGGAGAGTCTGCAGAGAGATATAGAGAGGCTAAGTGAGTGGGCAAGGGTCTGGCAGATGGAATACAATGTGATAAATGAGGGGTCATCCACTTTGGAAGGAAAAATAGAAGATCAGATTATTATTTAAATGGTGAAAGATTGCAGCATGCTGTCGTGCAGAGAGATTTAGGAGTGCTTGTGCATGAATCGCAAAAGGTTGGTTTGCAGGTGCAACACGTCATCAAGAAGGCAAATGGAGTGTTGGTCTTCATTGCTAGAGGGATTGAATTTAAGAGCAGGGTGGTTATGCTGCAACTGTACAAGGTACTGGTGAGGCCACACCTGGAGTACTGCGTGCAGTTCTGGTCTCCTTACTTGAGGAAAGATATACTGGCTTTGGAAGCGGTGCAGAGGAGGTTCACCAGGTTGATTTTGGAGATGAGGGGGTTAGCCTCTGAGGACAGTTTGAATCGCCTAGGATGATACTTTCTGGAATTCAGAAAAATGAGAGGGGATCTTATAGAAACATATAAAATTATGAAAGGGATAGATAAGATAGAATCAAGGAGGTTGGTTCCACTGGTAGGTGAGACTAGAACTAAGGGACATAGCCCCAAGATTCAGGGGAATGGATGAGGGGACAGAGATGAGGAGAAACTGCTTTTCCCAGAGAGTAGGTAATCTATGGAATTCTCTGCCCAGGGAAGCAGTGGAGGCTACCTCATTAAATATATTTAAGACACAGTTAGATAGATTTTTGCATAGCAGGGGAATTAAGGGTTATGGGGAAAAGGCAGGTAAGTGGATCTGAGTCCACGGCCAGAATCACCATGATGTTATTGAATGGCGGAACAGGCTCGACAGGCCACTTGGTCTACTCCTGCTCCTGCTTCTTATGTTCTTAAGAGTGTAAGTATGAAGAGCCCATAAATTTACTTCAGTCTGCTCTGGGATTCAGTTATATCATAGCTAGTTCTCGACCTTGGGGCGAGTGTCTTTTCCAGTTGTCATATTTCTTTCTTACCAAGTGGCCAGAGATCAATCAATATCAGCCTTGTACATACTCAGGGATGAAGAGTTTGCAGTCCACTGTGGTAGAGTATTCCAAAGATTTACAGATCTTTGAGTGAAGAAAGTTCTTTACATCTCAGTCATAATTGGCCAGCCCCTTGTCATGAAATAGTACTCCTCAGTTGCAGATCCTTGACACAGGAGAAACAGACTCTCGTTATTTAGCATGTCAAATCCTCTAAGAATCTTATATTTCAATGCCCATCCTTCTAACCTTCAATAAACTGGGTATATCCAACTTAGTCTCTTCAGTGTAATTTCCTTATCTCTGTCTTCTAGGTACATACGTACAGTGATCAAAACTGGATGCATTACTCCAGGTGTGTTCTGAGCAAAGCCCTGCAAAATTACAGCAAAAATTCCTTCCTCTGGTACACTAATCCCTTGCAGTAAAAGCCAACATTCCATTTGCCTTCATGACTACTGGCTGTACCCTTATTTTCTTTCTGTAGTTTGTGCCTTGCATGGCCAGAACCCTTAGGGGCAGTAATCTTACTGATTTTTCATTTTTTTAATTATTCTCTTTTGTCACTCTGCCTATCAAAATGAATAATTCCACATCTTACCAAATTAGATGACATCTGTCATCATCTTTCCCACTCACTTTTCTTGCCTAAATCCTTTCGTAAGCTCTGTGCTTTATCTTCGCAGCTTTCTTTTCTATCAATTTTTATATCTCCAGCACACTTGGATACATCACTGTCTGACCTTTCATGAGAGTCATTTATACAGATAACATCCACTGCTGACCACCACCCAGAGGTAACCACCACACAAACTGAAAAGGACTGGTTTATTCTTGTTCTGTTTCCTGGTCTTTAACAAATCCTTTATCCATGCTAATGTATTACCTCATGAAACCCGGTCGACATCCTTAATAATGGATTCCAGCATTTTCCTGACACTTGATGTTACCCTAGCTGGTTCTTAGACCTCAGTGTTCCCTCTTCCTTCTCTGAAATGTGGTTTAATAACTTCCAATCTACTGGGAGCATTTCAGAATCTAAGGTCTCTGCACCAACACTTTTAGATCTCTGGAATGTAGATCCAAACCTACTGGCTCTTTATCTCCTGACTTTACTCATTACTACTATTGATTAAGTTCCTCTCTCCCAATGGACCTTTATTTTCTGCTGCCCTACTCCCCATAACAATTGTTGAAATTTTATGTGTATTTTCAACTGTAAGGATTTGTTCAAAATATTTGCTTAATATCCTAATAATATCTTTATTTCCCATTATAATTTCTTCTGTCTCTCCAAGGTCTCTTCATGATTTTATGGAACTCGTGCAATTGAGCAGAAGTGAGTTGGGGCAGGACTTTTGCCTTCTGCATGTTTACTGTGAAGGCGTTGGTGACGTTGTCTGCAATGGTTTGTTGATTGATGTCCAAGTGTGTGCACATTGAGTGTGCCATCTGGGTGGCTGAGGTTGGGGTGACTTGGCTGTGGAGGGAAGATTGAGTGGCTTTCTACCCATCCTTTAAAGCACAGGGATGAAGGAGATTGGGAATGTGGTTGGTGCATTGATACAGATCTTTCTTGACCAACTGGGATTGGTTTTCTGGCAGATTCATTTGTGAGGATTGTGGCTTTCATGTAGACAATAGATTGTCAGAATTTTTTGTGGACATTCAAATTTGAGGAAAGTTTTTCATAAATCCTCTCAGTGGATGGAGCCAAAGGCTTTCACGAAAAAGGCAATGTATTGTGGTTGTTTTTGCTCCCAATATTTTTTCTGAATTTGTTGTGTGGTGGAGATCATGTCTACTGGATTGATTAATGGTTGGAATCTGCACTGTCACACTAGAATGAGCTAGTTAGCCATTGGGAGAAGAGATTTCAGGAAAATTTCCTGCAATATTGTTTCCAGGGGCAAGCAGCAGGGAGATTCCTTTGTAATTACTGTCATCAGTATTGTCATGGATAATTATGATTCCAGAGTCTCCAAGGTCTTCTGCTATGTTATCCTCCTCCCATGTGAGGGAAAATCCATGTCATGTTTTCTTTTCTTGCGACATGATGGTGCTTCAGATTTAAAATATTAGTTCCTGGATCTCCTGGTCAATCTCGCCAAACCAGTCTTGATGTTTTCTTGTACAGAAAGCAAGAGTCTCTTCACAAGTGCCCATTATTCTGGATTTTGAAACAAACCAAGCAGTGTTAACAACGGCTCCCAGTTGGGTGTGAGATGTTGACTGATGGCCTTTGTGTTCAAGACACATTGATTTTCAAGTGTGAGTCATTTCCCAGGAGAATCCCTTACCGTGGGTTGATCAATTAAACCTGTCCTCCAAAGTACTTCTGGTTAAAAAAAACAAGATGCTGGGAGGTCTAGCAGCATCTGTAAGTTGAAAGGAGTTGTCCACATTTTGGGTCGAGAACCTGCTTCAGGACTGGCAGTTTGATTTACTTAGTTTATATAAAGATTCATCTCAAAACCTCCAGGCACACCAGCACCTCCCTCACCCAACCCTCCCCACATTGCACCCAAACACCATTACGTTTTTTTCTCTCCTTTTTAAATGTAAACTACCCTGTAATGTTTAGTCTTCATGCAACCACATCTACATAATGGCTTTTAGAGGAAAAACCACTGAGCCTTTTTTGTATTACTGTGTGTGTTTTGTTCTGAATGGTTTTTTGCACTTGGATGTAAAGCAATTCTGATCGACCTCACTTTCCTGTGACTGAAAACTCCCTGCCCTTCAAGTCACAACCGGCTTGTCATCAACCAAAATTGCTTGTTGGCTCAGTTTTTTTATAATACATAGCAACTCTATCTGTACACCCACCCCACCTCCAGTGACACCATACATCACTTAAATTTCTTTTTAAAGTCCTTGTTATCTTAGGGTAGTTAAGAGCCCAATTCATAGTTCTGGGACCAGTGTCACAACTAGGTCAAACGGCCCAAAGATGGGTAGGTTTCTCTCCATAAATGACAATGGTGAACCAGAAGGGTATTATAACAACCCAGTGATTTCAACATCACCATCATTAATATTAGTTTTTTTTATTAAACTTCCAGGTTATTTAATAATCTGAATTTAAATTCCCTAACTGCCATGGTGAGATTTGAACTAATTTTTTTCTGAATCTTTTGTTCTAATCCTCTGGATTAGATATTGTGGAAGAGATGCCTTAGATATTAATGTGTAAGTTGGACAACAACAGTGGCTGCCTGTGCTCACATAAATGCAGAACTGGCTTGCTCCATAAAAGTTTGTTTTACAATGGTATTTCAAAGAGATGTGGCATTGAGTTACATGGAACAGCTTGAAGCTGCTGAACTTAGCTTCAGCTAACACTGCCAGAAATAGTAAGGGTTTGGCATTCCAGTGGAACTAAATTTTCATGGTGTAATAAATCCTAATTACTGTCAAGCAGCATTTCTGGCACTGAAAGTTATTTTTCACTTGTGTAGAGACTAATTCATTCAGATTGGGTACCTCACTGGAAATTTGAAAATGTATATAACGGTTAAAGAATTATTTCTGAGTCTTAAGTTTCATTCTTTTTCTTTCTACTTTGGTTTCTGTACATGATTTGAGTTTGAATTTGACTTCACACATCTGACTTCTGAATCTGTACAGCTTACCAATGATTTTTCAATGAGATCAGTGAAAGGAATACATGTATATTTGGTCTGTTTTCAGATCCCAGGTGCTCTGTAGAGGGAACAGCACTCTTTATAGTTATTGGCTGACAAGAACATATAGCATGGTGAGCTCATTAAAAAATTGCAGAAAGGATAAGAGTTGAAAAAAAAATGACATGAAACTGACCACATGATCCAGTCCAAAGTGCTCAAAATTCACAATGCACTCAGTTTGCTAGAAACTGCTATGCCAAATTAAAACATACCATATTAAATCATATGATAGTGGTAATTGTTGGAAAAGAATTAAAAGAGTTCTTTATTTTTTTCTACTTCACTTATAGAATGTGTGTGTCACTGACAAACCCAGAATTTAATTCTTACACCTGGATGCCCTTGAGGTGACAATGGAGACCCACATTCTTGAACCACTGCGCTCATTATGGTGAAAGCATTCGCAAACTATTGATGGGTAGGAAGTCCCAGGATTTAGACCCAATGACGATGAAGGAACAACAATATCTTTCCTAGGCCTGAAGGTGAGCGATGAGAAGAAGACCTGGCAGAAGGTGGCATTTCAACAAGCCTATGGACCTTCTCGTTCTATTTTAGAGGTTGTTGGTTTAGGGGGTGCCATTGTCGGTTCCGTGGTGACAGCTGCGGTGCATTTTTGTTGATGGAACAGTGAAGCCAAGGTGCATAGATGATTGAGGGAATGAAAATTTGGTGGGGTGGGGGGAGGATTTGCCATGAACAAAGTACGCTGCACTGTTCTGAAAGATGTTGAGTTTGAATCCTGGTACATGGAGAGCTGTGTCTTGTAGGTGGTGGGGAGACTGGAGAGTGAGTGATGAGAAACACTACAATGCTGGAGGTACTCAGCAGGCCAGGCAGCATCCATGGAGTAAAGCAGGCGGTCAACGTTTTGGGTCAGGACCCTCCTTCAGGACTGAAGATAGGAAAAGGAGGAGCCCAATATATAGGAGGGAAAAGCAGGGCAGTGATAGGTGGACAAAAGAGATGCAGGTCACGGTTACGGGCAGAGTGCAGGTGTTCTGCGAAACGGTCACCTAGTCTGTGTTTGGTCTCACCAATGTGGAGGAGGCCACACTTGGAGAACCAAATGCAGTGGATGATATTAAGGGAGATGCAAGTGAATCTCTGTCTCACCTGAAAGGACTGTTTGGGTCCCTGGATGGAGGTGATGGAGGTGGTGTAGGGGCAGGTGTTGCCCCTATGGCAGGGGCAGTGGAAAGTTCCCAGGGTGGCAGCAGGATGGGTGGGGGGTGGGGGTGGAATGAACTAGGGAGTCACGCAGAGAGTGGTCCCTGCGAAAGGCAGAAAGGCGTGGGGAGGGGAAGGTATACTTGGTAGTGGGGTCCTGTTGGAGATGGCAGAAGTGGCAGAGAATGATGTGTTGTATACGTAGGCTGGTGGGATGAAATGTGAGGACAAGGGGGACCCTATCCCTGTTGGGTCTGGGAGGGGTGGGGGTGAGAGCGGAGGTGCAGGAAATGGCAGAGATACGGGTGCGAGCTCTCTCAACCACAGGAGAGGGGGAAGCTCTGGTTTGAAAAGAAGTTGGACATCTTGCATGTCATGGGAGCAGATGTGGCGCAGGCAGAAAAATTAAGAAAGAGGGATAGTATCCTTGCAAGAGACAGGGTGGGAGGAGCTGTAATGGAGGTAGCTGTGGGTGTCAGTGGGTTTGTAGAAGATGTCGATGGATAAGGAATCTCCTGAGATGGAGATGGAAAGATCAAGGAAAGAGAGAGAGGTGTCAGAGATACCTATCAGAGCGAGTGACAAGTCTCTCCCTGCAGTCTCTGACCTGCTCTTATTGCCATAATATTTATGAATCTTTTCAGGCAATCACCAATGATAACTATCAGGGTACCATATTGGAGTCTCATCAGTGGTAATGCTACTGAATGTCAAGGGAAGGTTGTTAGAAGCTGTCTTACTGGAGGTGCCCATTGCCTGGAACTTGGATGGCACAACTGCTGCATCTCACTCATCAGCTCACATCTGTGTATTTCCCAGGTCTCTCTGCATGCTGGCAAGGATTGCTTCATTTTGTGAGGTTCTAACCATTGTGTAGACATCATTGAACACTCCCACTTTGAAACAAAGGATGGAGGGAAAGTTGCAGAGGAATCATCTGAAAATGATTGGGTCTAAGACACTTCCATCAAGAATCCTAGCAGCCATATCCTAGAGCTGCAATGACTGACCTTCAACACCACATCATATTCCTTTGAGGTATGACTGCATCCAGCAAGGAGTTTTCCTCTTGATTCTCAATAACTTCAGTTTTATCAAGAATTCTTGAGGCTGTGCTGAGATAAATGCTGCCTTGATATCAAGAGCAGATGCTCTCATCTCACCTCGAGAATTCAGCTCTATTGAATATCTCTGGACTAAGGCTAGATTGAGCTTTAAATTTTGCCCTGCCAAAATGTAAACTGAGCATTAGTGAGTAAGTTATTGGTGAGCCTTCTACTACTCAGGCACGCCCTTGGTATCCAGATTGACTTGCTTGATTTCAGTTCTGTGAGCTGTGAAGTGGCTGATGGGACTGATGTTGGAACTGAAGGCACTTCCACAGAAGTAGGAGCTGCTTGACGGGGTGGATGAGTGGGTACTTTGGGAGGTGGTGCACTCTTTCTACAGTTTACGAGCCCCTCTCTCCTCCAGATTAGCAGGTTTCAATGCCACTCCAAATGCTCTTTTCCTTCCTTTCGAGTTGTCGAGTAAGGATTCCCAAGAGCTATATTTTTTCAAGGAGGCTTTAAGAACATTTTTGAATGAATTTCTCTGTCCGCCTGGTAATCTGTGATAGAACTTGGAGGAAAATGTCTGTTTCAGGAGCCTGCTGCCAGCCCTGTGAACCCATGTTCTGCCCATGTGAGCCAACTGAATATAATTAGGGTCTTGGTGCTGGGGATGTTGGAGTATAAGAGGATGCTGACATTGGTTTATTTATCCTGCAAATAGAATTGGAAGATTTTGTGGAAGATAGTGTTGATATTATCTCTCCAGCATTTTGAGGTGCCTGTCGTATCTAGTCCATGTATCAGAAGCATGTAAGAAGGCAAGGATCACTGTTGCCCTGTAGACCATGAGTTTTGTGCTGGGTTTGAGATCTTAAAGGCTCTTTAAGCATCCAAAGATAGTACTGGCAGTGGTGAATTTCATCATCAATGCCTTCATTTAGGGGTGGCTCCCAGGATTTGAGAAGTGGTCCACATTTTCCAGGGTCAACCTCCATTGGACCTTTATTGTTAGAGGGCACCGCCATTGCCGAGTCTGCTAATACTCTGTTATGCAGCAGGGGCAGGTTGGTAGAGAACCTGTGTGTCGAAGCTGTTATGTGTAAGACCCATTCTCTCATATTCTTCAGGGAACGAATAAATGATGACTTGGAGCTCAGCCTCTGAACATGCACATACACATGAACTTGCACATGCTGGTGGTTGATGAGTAAAGCGGGACTCTCCTTGGTTCTGGTGTGGAGTCTGAACAGTTTCCTCTTTGCCAGTGGTGAGTAAACACCTTTTGTTAGCACTGTTGACAACTTTCTTCATTTTAACGATGACTGAGAGTGAACAGATGGTGCAGTAATTAGCTGGTTGGGGTTTGTCCAGCATCTTGTGGGCAGCGCGTACCTAGGCAATTGTTGGGTGATCATCAGTGACATTTAGAAACCATGAAGAGGCCTTCTGACAGCTCAGGTCATAGAGTCATAGAAGTAAGCCCTTCAACCCATCATGTCCATGTTGACCATCAAGGATGCATTTATACTCATCCCATTCACCAGTACTTAGTCTGTAGCCTTCTATACCTTGGCAATTCCAGTGTTCATCCTGATATTTCTTAAACATTGTGAGGGTGGCTGCTTCCAGCACCCACTCAGGCAGTGCTTCCAGATTCCAGCCATCTTCTGGGTGAAAAATGTCTTTGTTAATTCTTCCAAATTCTCCCTTCCCTCTAAAACTCTTATCCCTCACTCCAAACCTGTGCCTTCTAGATTTTGGCACCACTATTATGAGGAAAGGTTTCCTACTATCACTTCTGTCCACCTCAGCCTCCTTCACTCCAAGGAAAACAAACCTAGCCTATTCAGTCTCCCCTCACAAGTGAGACGCTCTATACTAGGCAACATCCTTTCAAATCTCCTCTGCATCCTCTCCAGTGCAATCATGTCCTTCCCATAGCATTGTGACACTTTGGTCCTCTAAGTGCCCCACTCTTTCCCTGGTTACCCTCTTACCCCTAGAGTTATAAGAGTCACAGGGCCTTCAGCCCAATGTCCATGCTGACCAAGATGTCTATCTAAGCTAGTCCCATTTGCCTGCATTTGGCCCATTCTCTCTAAACATTTTCTATCCATGTGCTTGTACAAATCTCTTTTAAACATTGTAATTTTACCCGCCTCTGCCGCTTCTTCTGCCAGCTCGTTCCATGTACCCCCCACCCTCTGTGTGAAAAAGTTTCCCCTCAGTTCCTTTTAAATCTTTTCCCTCTCACCTTAAATCTATGTCCTCTGGTTTTAGACTCTCCTACTCTGGGGAAAAAAACTGTGACCATCTGCCTTATTTACGCCCCTTATGATTTTATATACCTCGATGTCACCTCTCAGTCTCCTGTACTCCAGGGAAAAAGTTCCAGCCTATCCACCCTCTCCTTGTAACTCAAGCCCTCCAGTCCAGGTAACATCCTCGTGAGTCTTTTCTACACCTTACCAGCTTAATGATATCCTTCCTACAGCTGGGCAACCAGAACTGTGCACAATACTGCAAGTGTGGTCCACTGATGACTTGCACGGTTGTTACATGATATTCCAGCTCCTGGACTCAATGACTGATGAAGGAAATTGTGTCAAATGCCTTCTTCACCATCGGGTCTACCTGTGTGTCACTTTCAGGGAACTATATGTACTTGTGCTCCTGGGTCTCTCTGTTCTCTAACACTCTCCAGGGCCCTGCCATTTACTGTGTAAGTCCTGCCCTCATTTAACTTACCAAAATGCAACATCTCTCACTTGCCCAAGTTAAATTCTATCTGCCATTCCTTGGCCCACTTCCCCAGTTCATTTCGACCCTGTTGTAATCTTAGATAACCTTCTTTTCTGTCCACTACGCCACCAATTTTGCTGTCTTCCACAAACTTACTAACCATGTGAACAATATTGTCACAGAGTCATCGAGTAATACAGCACAGAAACAGGCCCTTTAGCCCAATCTGTCCATGCCAACCAATGTTCCCACCTAAACTAGTCCCTTCTGCCCACATTTGGCCCATATCCCTCTAAACCTTTCCTATCCATGTACTTATCCAAATGTCTTTTAAATCTTGTTATTGTACCCACCTCAACTACTTTCTGTGGCAACACATTCCATATATGCACCATCCTCTGTGTGAAGAAGTTGCCCCTCAGGTCCCTTTTTAAATTTTTCCTCTCTCACCTTAAACCTGTGCCCTCTAGTTTTTGGTTCTCTTTCCCTGGGAAAAATACTGTGTGTGCATTTACTATCATTTTATGATTTTATACACCTCTGTATGATCACTCCTCAGTCTCCCACATTCCAAGGAATAAAGCCCTCATCTGTCCAACCTTTCCCAATAACTTAGGCCTGACAACATTCTCATAAACCTTCTTTGCACACTTTCTACCTTAATGATGTCTTTCCTATAACAGGGTGACCAAAACTGCACACATTGTTCCAAGTGTGGCCTCACCAACAGCTGCAACATAACGTCCCAACTCCAATGCTCAATGCCCGGACTGATGAAGGCCAGCATGCAAAATACCTTCTCAGTACCCTTTGTCATACAAATCTTAATACAGATGACAAACAACAGAGGACCCAACACCGATCCCTGTGGCGCACCACCGGTCACAGGCCTCCAATCTGAATAACATCTCTCCATTACCACCCTCTGTCTCCTTCCATCGAGCCAATTTTGTATCCAATTGGCTAGCTCACCCTGGATCCCATGTGATGTAACCTTCCATATTAACCTACCATGCGGAACTTGTCAAAGGCCTTGCTAAAGTCCACGTGGACAACATCTACCACCCTGCCCTCATAAATTTTCTTTGTTACTTCTTAAAAAAAATCAATCAAATTGTGAGGCACGATTTCCCATGCACAAAGCCATGCTAACTATCCTTTATCAGTCCTTGCCTTTCCAAATGCTGGTAGATCCTGTACCTCCAAATCCCTTCTAGTAACTTTCCCACCACTGAGGTAAGGCTCACCAACCTAAAGCTCCCTGGCTTGTCCTTGCAGCCCTTCTTAAATAAAGGCACAGCATTAGCCAACCTCCATTCTTACGGTACCTCACCCGTGGCTAAAGTTGATGCAAGGGCCCCTGCAATTTCTTCCCTCGCTTCCCACAGTGTCCTAGGATACACTTGATCAAGCCCCGGGGATTTACCACCTTAATATGCCTTAAGATCGCTAGCACCTCCTCTGTTGTAAGGTGGATATGTTCCAATACGTCACTATTCATTTCCCTTAATTCCTTAGCTTCCATGTCCTTCTCCATGGAAAATACAGACAAGAAATATTCATTTAACATCTCGCCCATCTTCTGTTGCTCCAAACATAGATGATCACATTGATCCTTAAGGGGAACTATTCTTTCCCTAGTTACTCTTTTGTTCTTAAATAGCTTTAGGATTTTCCTTAAATCTTGCCAGTTAGTGACATTTCGTGCCCCTTCTGTGCCCCTTTGATCTCCTTAAGTACCCCAATATTTTTCTATATCTGAAGGACATCCCCTGTTTTCAGTTCTCTATACCTGTCATATGCTTGCTTTCTTTTCAATCCAACCCTTGATGTCCCTTGACATCCAGGGTTCCCTGGACTGCTGTAATTTCCTTTCAGCTTTATGGGAACACATTGTCCCTGAGTGCTCACGATTTCACAGTTAAATTCTTCCTATTTGTAGAGCTACCTGCAAGTAACTGCTCCCAATATTTTTAAAATTTTTTAAATTTTTTTTATTTACAGCATGGTAACAGGCCCTTCCGGCCCGACAAGTCCGCACCGCTCATTTTAAACCCAAATTAACCTACCCGTACGTCTTTAGAACGTGGGAGGAAACCGGAGCACCCGGAGGAAACCCATGCAGACTCGGGAGAACGCACAAACTCCTTACAGAGAGCAACAGGAATTGAACCCCGATCGCTGGCACTGTAATAGCGTTGTGCTAACCGCTACGCTACCGTGCCGCCCCCAGCTGTAGTCTTATAATATTCAAATCAGACTTCCCCCAATCTAAGATCCTAATTTATGGACCACCCTTATTCCTTTCTAAACTACCTTGAAACTTACAGAGTTATGGTCACTATCTCTGAAATACTCTCCCCTGACACTCTAACCATTCCCTAAAATTCCAATACTGCTCCTTCTCTGGTGGTAGCATCAATGTATAGGCTCAAAGAGTTCTCCTGGGTGCACTTTAAAAATTCCAACCCTGCTAACACTTTCACACTAAAATATTCCCAGTTAACATTCTCTACTACTATAACTCTATTACTCTTACATCTCTTTGTGACTTGTCTACATGTCTGCTCCTCTATCTCATGCTGTTAGGATATCTGTAGTATACCCAGAGAAATGTCATCACCTCCTTTATGTTCCACAATTATGACCCATATCATCTCATTTGAAAAGCCTTCCACGATACTGTCCTCATTATTGATACAGCTTCTTCACACAAAGGGCAGTGTGTATTTGGAATGAGCTGCCAGAAATAGTAATTGAGGTGGGCACATTTAAAAGCCATCTAGATAAGTACGTAGGTAGGAGAGGTTTAGGGGGCTATGGGCCAAACGTGAGCAGATGGGACTAGCTCTTTGGGCAACACAGTCAGCATGGATGAGTTGGGCTGAAGGGACTGTTTCCATGCTGTATGACTGTATGAATCTGTGACTCTACTGTAGAATATTCCATATCCTGGAGTTAAGCTGCCAGTCCTGCCTTCAGTCAGGTCCCTGTGATAGCAACAATATCATATTCCCATGTGCTGATCAATGCTCTTAGCTCATCTGCTTTACTAATCAGATTCCTTGTATTAAAATAAATGCGATTAGTCTTGTGTTCCTCCTATATCTTTATCATGCCCATGTTTATCCTGCCAACTGACTTGGTTTTCCTTCAGTATTTGACTGCACTATCCTCCCAATTGTACATCTACTCTGTGGCCCATTCCTTTGCAAAATTAATTTAAGCCCTCCCTAACAGCACTAGCAAACTTTCCTGCAAGGATGTCAATGCTGTTTTGTTTCAGGTTCAGATTAACAGGGAAGAAGTAAATTAAAACTGAGGCTGCAGATGCTGGAGTGTGGAGCAACTAACAGTCTGCTGGAGGAACTCAGCAGGTCAAGCAGCATCTGAGGGGGGGAAAGGAAATGTTGACATTTTGGGTTGAAACCATGCAGCAGTACTGAGAATGGAGAGGGGAGATGGGCAGTATAAAGAGGAGAGGGGGAGTAGTGGCACAGTGGCCAGATATGACTGGTTGGATGAGGTGGGGTGAAGGTTGATGGGCAGATCGAGCCAGGTAGGGGAGAGGGGGAGTTGGGAGACAGAGGCAGGTGGACGATAGATGGAGGCAGACAAAAAAAAAGTGGATGGAGCCAGGTGGGTCAGGAGAGAGAGGAAGTGGAGACAGCTGGGGGGGTGATAAACAGGAGTCTGATGAGTAAGGAAGGTGACCATGGGAACCATTAGTGGAGGGGTGAAGGGCGGATGGAACCAGAAGCAGATGGGGGAGAAAGGAGAGCCAATGGGTGAATTCTGTGGGTACGGAAATGATGGAACTGGTGGGGGTGGGGGGTGGGGGACAAAAGTGGGTGGTGAGTGGTTGTTTGGAGCGGGCTTTAGAAAAAGGGACAAAATAAGAGAGACCAGAGGAAGATCGGAAGGAGAGACAGAGAGCGGGAGGAGGAAACACACTGGAGATGAGGGTTACCTGAAATTGGTAAATTCAGTGATCATCCCATTGGGTTGTAGACTCCTCAGGCAGAATATGAGGTGGTGTTCCTCTAGTTTGCTTCACCCTGGCAGTGGAAAAGTCTAAGGATGGACAAGTCAGTGCGGGAATGGGAAGTGGAATTGAAATGGCATCCATCTGGGAGCTTGGGATGGCCACTGCAGACAGAGCACAGGTGCTTCGCAAATCGCTCGCCTAGTCTGCGCCTGGTCTTGCTAATGTAGAGGAGGCCACATCAGGCCCACTGGATGCAATAGATGAGGTTGGAGGAGATGCACATGAATCTTTGCCTCCTCTAGAAGGCCTATTCAGGCCCCTGGATGGTGGTGAGGGAGGAGGTGTAAGGACAAGTGTTGCAAGGGGTAAGTTCCAGGGATCAGGGAGGGGTGGCTGGGGAGGGATGAACATGTCAGGGAGTCACAGAGGGAGCGGTCCCTGTGGAAGGTGGGAAGGAGTGGGGAGGAGAAGATGTGGCTGGTAGTGGGATCTTGTTGCAGCTGGCGGAAATGACGAAGGATGATATGCTGGATCTGGAGGCTGGTGGGTGAAAGGTGAGGACAAAGGGAACTCTGTCTCTCTGCTGTTTGGTGAGAGGTGAGGTGAGAGCAGAAGTCCGAGAAACAGAGGAAATGCAAGAGTGGGTATCGTCAACTTCAGTAGAAGGGAAGCCACACTTTCCGAAAAAGCAGAGAGAGAAGTGAATTAAGTTTATTTCCTAGGATGGGCCAGAGGTTTCAGAATCAATAACTGATCAGTGGCCACTTCACATAGACAACTACATTCATTTTATTTCCAGGGTAGACCTCATTACTCCTATATTTTGGATCATTTGCAATACTAGAGATTTAAAAGATAAGGAAGATCATTAGGCTAGTTCCTTGAGGTTTGTTGCTATTGACAGTGCCTACTGTTGTGTCATCAATAAACTGAGTCTAAAGGACCTTACAGTTAAAGCACACAAATTGAAAACTGCCTTCTTTAAAAAAAAAGAGCTTGGAGAAGTAACGTTTGTACATTTGTTTAGTCGGTTTATTTAGTCCTTTTTAAACGGGACAACAGGTGATCCACCATTTGCAGCTGCTTTGGGCCATATCTGCATTGTCTGTTAATTCTGATATTCCACCAAATATTATACCTGTTTCAAATTCCCATTCACACAAGTTATTAACTATATTTGCCAGACTTTTTCCTGCAACTTCTCAGTTAATCCCAACTGACACCTACAACCTCCTATTTGTAACAAAGCAAACGTAGCAACATGAAGTTACTCATATCCAGGCACACCCATATTTAGCAGTATAACATAGCTGATATGTATCCCTTTCACTCAACTTGACACTTACTGCTTCTGAGAACTGACAGTGGTCTCTCTCCTATTCAAAAAAAGGCAATTTTGCAATCACTTGTAAGAAACCCTCCGGGAAGAGAGCATTTTGAGAAGAACGTGCCCTCTTCACTTGCTGTTCATTACGTCCCACAACACTAATAGGGCAGCATGATGGTGCAGCTCCCTCTGGTACTGTCTACGTGGAGTTGTATTGTTCTCCCTATGACCACATGAGTTTCCACTGGGTGCCGTGGTTGCCTCCCACTTCCCAAAGACTTGCATATTGGTAGGTTAATTGTCCACTGTAAATTGCCATGGTATGTAGGTTAAAAAACCCATAGACCATAGAGCAGTACAACATAAGAACAGCTCCACAAGATCTGTGCCGAACATGATGCCGAATTAAACTAAATCTCATCTGCTTGTGCATGATCAATATCTCTCCATTTCCTGCATATTTGTGTGTCTGTCTAACAGCCTCTTAAACACCACTATTGTATCTGCTTCCACCATTACCCCTGGCAGCCTATTCCAGGCACCCACCACTCTCTGTGTAAAAAAAACTTGCCCTGCACATCACTTTTAAACTCCCCACCTCCCCCCAACCCCACTCACCTTAAGTGCTTGTCTTCTAGTACTTGGCATTACTACTCTGGGAAAAAGATTCTGACTGTATACCCTATCTAGGCCTCTCATAATTTCATAAACTTCTATCAGGTCTGCTATCAGCCTCTGATGTTCCAGAGAAAACAACCTAAGTTGTCCACCCTCTCATACCTTCTAATCCAGGCAGCATCCTGGTAAATTTCTTCTGCACTCTTTCCAAAGCCTCCACATCCTTCCTGTAATGGAGTGACCAGAAATGAATGCAGTACTCCAAGTGCAGCCTAACCAAAGTTTTATATGGCTGCAACATGACTTCCTGACTCATCTACTCAATGCCCTGACCAATGAAGGCAAGCATGCCATATGCCTTCTTTACTATGCTATCTACTTGCATGGCCACTTTTAGTGAGCTATGGACTTAGATGTTGATAGAAGAATATAGGGTGAGTTGATGGGGCAAGAATAAAATGGGTTAGGTAAGGATGAGTGTGATGGTTGGTGTAGACTTCGTGGACCAAAAGGCCTGTTTCCATAATTTTTCTCTCCATGATTCTATGACCAGTGATTAGGTAAATATTATGTATGGTACATTGTATCAAATGAATAGTTTAATGGATGATTAATTATCAATATTATGGTTTTCTCCTGATTAATCTCAGTTGCTCAATAGAACATCCAAGCACAGATATACAGTATCGAGCTGCTACTCATGTGAATAAGTTGAAATGGGAAATTAACAAACTAATTTAATGCACCATTGGTTCCCAGAGGAAGATAGTTCCTTGAATAAATATCAAGTAATTAAACTCTTTCTGATGCTGAAATCTGTTCATACTGACAACTGCTCTAACATTTAATTACATAATGTTACCCAGTGAAAGATCATGTCAGCTATAAAGGTTGATCACATTTTCTTAGATCTTCTTGCTTAGAAGGTGTTGCTGAGTGAAAGGAAGTAGAAGATCTTTCAATAAAACAAAAGGTAAAATATACTTATTGGAATTTGAACACCCAACTGTCTGGATTAGAGACAAGAATACTACTAGACAAGCCACTTGCAGCAAATACTTTAATTTGGCCTACAGTTTTATCAAAGTGCTAACATATGTTTCTGAAAGAGAAGCATACAGTTCAAAATCTATAAATATTCCTTGTAAGATAATGTTACAAATGCCTCAAAAATGCAGATGATGCAAATGTTAGGACCAGAGTCAAGATTAGCAGCTCATATTTACATTTCAGACTGAAATATAACTCCACTTTGAGCTGGCGATATCCAGTAACTATGTAATGTAATATTTAAATTTAAATACCACATGCAAAATATTTCTGCCCTCTGGAAAGGCACATGCAATAAAATGAAAGATTGTCAATGAAATACATGACTGCCCATCACATGAATGCCAATTCTTCCATTGTGCCATAATCAGCACAATAAGAGTAATGTGATTTCTTGTGCGTTGTGATAAAATTGTAGCCAGGCCAAGTGGAGATGTTTGGATAATTCCCTTAAACCAAGCTTTGTGACCACACTGCTATAAGTGACTGGGATTGATCTCATGCACAGTATTTTTATGTAACTATCCTCCATTCACGGCATTTTCTGGAGAAATGAAACTGCTGTAGATTTTAATCCCAGTACACATCGAAGGGACTTCATTGTTAATTGATTTTGCCTTCTGTGCAAATATATAGACTGTTTGATGTCAGTCCACTTCACCCTTGGCTGATGTAGTGAAGCTGTGGAATCAAGAATAGTGTTGCAGATATCTATTCTTTGGTGTGGAAACCACAGATTTAGGTCAAGAGTTATTGATGTCCTCACAGATCTTCCCACAGATGTTTTTTTTATTCTTGTAGGTGCATATAAAATAAAAGGATGCATTGAAATGACAGGATCTATCAAGTTTCTGTAACATTATGTTTTAAACAAACTACAGGGTAGTGAAGGGGGAATGAAAATCAAAGCATGACAGGAAAGGGCAGAAAATATAAGCAAAAGTGTGCAGCAGAAATTGGAACTGGCGTAAGTAACAATTGCAAAAATCAGAGCTCAAGACCTTATCAGGACGCTTGCAGCATTTGTGACACGATAGATGATTGATGGCACAAATAGAAATAAATGAGTGTGACTATTAGCTGCGAAAGAAATGTGATTACAAGGAGACCAAGACTGGGAGATCAATATTCCAGGTTTTTTTGACATTCCAAAAGAATAGGCAAAAAGGAAAAGGAGATGGGGTAATGTAAATAAAGGAAGGCATTAGTGCAGTGACCAGTGGTGATAGAAATGCAGTGGATCATGATGTGGAATCAGTCTGGGTGAACGTGAGGATTAGCAGGGGAAAAAAGAAATGAGCAGGAGTGAACTCAAAGCCCCCAAGGTGTTGGCTCATGGTAGGACAAAGAATAAATGGGAACTGAGAAGAAGAGAAGGGAACATAAGAAAGGAACTGTATGTGAATTTTGATTAGACAGATCAAACTGGCAAGAGCAGCATGGAAAAAGAATTTGTGGAATGCATCAGAACTGGCTTATTGGAGTAATATGTTATAGCACCTACCTGGGAACAGGTTTTTTACATTTGGTCATGTTTAATGAGATAGGATTAATAAGAAATTTTGTAGTTAAGGATTCTATGGGGAGCAGTGATCACAGCATGGTAGTGTTCCAGATATAGTTTGAGGGCAAGCACCTTGGTTCCAAAAGCGGTGTTCTCAACTTAAGTAAGGGCAATTTGAAAGGTGTTTAAGAAGGGTAGTCTAGAGTGGATTGGGAAAACAGGTCAATGGAAAGGTCAGTAGATGAGCAGTGTCATATGCATGCATGTACTTCACAATGCTCAGTAGAAATTTATCAGATAGAGGGATTCAATGAGAAAGATAAGCCATCTGTGGTGAATAAAGGAGTACAAGGAAAAGAATGTTTTTTAAAAAGCATACGAAGTAGCAAAGGTTTTTGGTAGACCAGAGGACTTGGTATTTTTCAGGAACCAGTAGTGTTGGACTATAAAAATCTAATAAGCAAGGAGACAATTGATTGTGAGAGTGAACTAGCAAGTAGTAGAACAACCAACAGCAAGAGCTTAAATGAACATATAAAATGGAAAAGTGTAGCCAAAGTAAATGAGGGGCTTTTATAGGGTGAGAATGGGGAATTGGCAGATAATTTAAGCTAATATTTTGCACGAGGCTTCACTAGAGGATACTGCAAACATCCCAAAAATAACATCTGGGGATGTTTCAAAAGGAGGGAAAAACTTCTGCCTAACCCTACCACAAAGAACAATTTAGTTTAAATATATATTGGGACTAAAAGCAGACAAGTTACCAAGACCTGATGGCTTGCCTATGTGGATTTAAAAAAAGGTGTTGCAGTGACAATAGTTGTTACCATTGTCATCAATAGTTGTCATCAGTTGTCTCAGTGGGTACCAGTGCATTGGAAAACTGTGAATGTGTGTCCTCCTTGTTCAAGAAAGGATGGAGACAAAATGTGGGAAACTACAGGCATATTAGCTTCGTGTCTGTTATTTGGAGGATGATGGAGTCTATAATCAAGGAGGAAATAGTTTGTCATTTAGTAAAGTTTAATGCATCAAGCATGGTTTTATGAAAGGGAAATCATGTTTGACAAATTTATCAGAACTCTTCAAAAACATAACAAAGAGTATATAGGAGTGGATTTACAGATATAGTGCATTTAGATTATCAGAAGGCACTTGATAAGATGCTACATAAAAGGTTAGTGCATATGATCAGAGCTCATAGTATTGGATGAAATGATAACATGGATTGAAGACTAGTTATCACAAAGGAGACAGAGAATCAGAAGAAACGCAATTTTATCAAACAGAAAAGATAAAACTAATGGAGTGCCCCAAGGATCGGTCCTTGCCCTTCAATTATTTACTATTTATATTAATATCTTGGGAGAGAGGAGAGAGTGTAAGCTATCTAAGTTTGCCAATGATGTGAAAATAGATGAGAGGGCATGCTACAGTGAGGATATTTGGACCCTGAATTAGGATATAGATAGGTTGAGTTAGTGGGCAAACACTTGGTAAATGGAGATTAATGTAGGAAAGTGTGACGTCATGTCCTTGGTAGGAGGAATCAAAAGACCAACTGTTATCTAAATGGAGGCAAACTGCAAATGGGTGAGATACAGAAGGATCAAAGTGTTCTTGTGCATGAAACACAAAAAAACTTTGCATGTAGGTGAAGCAAGTAATCAAGAAAAGTGGCATATTGGCCTTTATTGCGGAGCTTTTGGTTTAAAAAACCAGAGGTATTGTTACAAATGTACAGAGTGTTGGTGAGGCTGCGCCCATAGTACTGTGTGTATAATTTCAATCCTCTTATTTAAGTAAGGATATAATAGCATTGGGGATAGTCCAAAAATGATTCACTAAGCCAATTCCTGGGATAAGAGGGTCATCCTATCATAAATGGCTAAAAAGGTTAGACATGTTTTCTTTAGAGTTTAGTAGAATGAGGAATGAGCTGACTGCAACATTTAAAATCCTTAAGGGACATGACATGTTGAAACTTATCCACCAGTGGAGGATCTTAAAGGAGATGACAGTTACAGGATAAAGGGACAAAGGACGGTACGGTAGCATAGTGGTTAGCACAATGCTTTACAGCGCCAGTGACCTGGGTTCAAATCTGGCCACTGTCTGTGAGGAGTTTGTACCTTCTCCCCGTGTCTGCGTGGGTTTCCTCTGGGTGCTCCGGTTTCCTTCCACATTCCAAAGATGTACGGGTTAGGAAGTTATGGGCATGCTATGTTGGTGCCGGAAGTGTGGTGACACTTGCAGGCTGCCCCCCAAAATCACTACGCAAAAAAGATGTATTTCACTGTGTGTTTCGATGTACATGTGACTAATAAAGATCTTATCTTATTTAAAACTGAGGTGCAGCGGAATTTCTTCTTGCAGAGGATGGCGATTCCCTGGATTTCTCTGCCCCAGATGGTTGCGGAGACGAGATCATTGTGGGTATTTACAGAGTTGGTAGATACATTTTTGAAAGATCAGGGAAATGATGGCTATGTAGAATTGGCATAAAGGAGATGAGGCCTGGGGCACTCAATCATTGTCATTTGAATGGTGGGGCAGGCTTGACGTGCTGAATGATCCCCTCCTGCTCTTGCGTGTGTGCAAGAATCTTTCAATTAAACATGATCTGAACAATTACTGTCACTGTATGGTGACCGTTTCATTTTCACTTCAGTGCAAGGTAATTTCAAGTGCACATTGATGTCAGAGTGGTTGTTCTACTCAAGATACAGGTCCTTGTCCTACAAGAAAGCTAATACCAAGCGAAGCAAAATTACCAATTGAGGACTTGGAAATGCGAATTTAATGTTTAAAGAGAGCGTTCATTTTCTCTCTTAGAATTTATGTCATAACGATGGATGAATATGCCCAAAGTTAAGTTTGTTTGTGGAAACGTGATGGTTCTACCAGCTATGCATCTGCCTTTTTACCTCTGGTTTAACGCCAGAGCTGGAGGGATTGATCACAAAGGGATCAAACTTTAGCAGCACCCATTTAAAAGAATAACAGCGTGGTCATGTGGGTTGGGATGAAATATACAATCTGCTCTCCAGTTTGAAGTCGCTGGCTGCAGAATTAACGCATTCCTTCTCATCCACCCACCCAACCCCCCCCCCCCCCCCCCCGCCAGATCTGTAACTGTCTTTTTATTTAATTTAATGACCCTCTACGTTTCTGACATTTGTTTTATTTTAACCCGGTTGAATACCAATATCGCTTATGTAAACCGCACTTCTCCCTCACCTACTGAAATGGTGCGGGGTAACTTTGAAGCAGTGTATCACAATTAAGCATTTACTTGTAATCGGAAACGATCAGACGACAGGGCTACGATTTATCTTACATTAATTAATCTCCATTAATGGTCGAAAATTTGTTTTTGCCAATATCTGTTTTCATTGGAAGAATGCGATGAAATCGGCTTCAGAATTCCTTGGCGTTCAACCAGGGCTCAGGAAATACGGTAATTTCTGCATTTAGCCTCTGTGACATTCAAGGGTACGAAACAAATCCCGTTTTGCCATTTAAAAAAAAAGTAGTCTCCATGTATTGTAAATATATTCCAATATCTCAGTTTTGCCTTCAAATGTAGAGTACTAAAGTAATTACTAAACACTAATATATGAGTTGGGGGAAATAAATTTACTGAATTTTATTTCGTTTTTAGCAAGAAAGCCCAAATTAACTATTTAATCCGATACAAGTGCACTCCAAAAATTGGCACACGGTTGCTCTGTCTGGTCAGCTCTGGAGTCATGATGACATAGATTAATGGCTCAGAAGTTCCACGCAAAGCCATTGACACTTCTCTAATTTTATCCTGATAGGAGAAAACAAGAATTAATCTGAGAAGCAGAACTGTTCGTCACACTTTTCAAATGCCAAATAGGGACCGGACTTGCTGTGCAGGCAAAATGTTTCAGTGTATATAGGTTGTGCAATGAACCATCGGCCGCTTCTAGCGTGCAATCGTCTGGGTCTATTTCTGGTATTAATACTTGATCATATTCGGCTAATTGTGAATTAGTTATTTAAATATTCCACTGCATTTGATATGCTGTTGAGTTACTGTGTGTCCTTTGTAATTAAGTACAGTTGTATTATTAATGTCCAGAGCAAGTTGTTTTGAAACTTGCTCTCAATACATTAATGTATGTTGTATCATTTCTTAATTTTTGTATCCATTTCTAATAATGACTCGCGGATGATACTTTTCTCATTACAGTTGCTGTTGCAAATCTTTATTCAGCAGAGGCGACCAAGGTAAGAGATGCTGAGTGGCCAAATCCACATTGCATGAAGAGAAAATTAACATTAATAGATAATTTAACATTTTGTGTTCGGTCTCGAATGTTGATTATGCAGTGTGAGGCGTGAAGCTCCGTTGCGTATTAAATAGTTCTGACTGGTTGCCAAGCGGCAAGTTACCACGCGGAGATCGGTCAGAAATGAAATATGCAGGATCTCATCAATTTCCGTGATATATGATCATGGTAATCTCTAATAAATCTGTCAATCTCTACAGAGACTTTTTCCATGCAGCAACTAAGCTGATAGCGGTTCTTCTCTCTCCCCCCCCCATCCCCAGGTTCTTCTGCCCCCCCCCCGATCCCCAGGTTCTTCTGCCCCCCCCCGATCCCCAGGTTCTTCTGCCCCCCCCCGATCCCCAGGTTCTTCTCTTCCCCCCCCCCCCGATCCCCAGGTTCTTCTCTCCCCCCCCCCGATCCCCAGGTTCTTCTCTCCCCCCCCCCGATCCCCAGGTTCTTCTCTCCCCCCCCCCCCGATCCCCAGGTTCTTCTGCCCCCCCCCGATCCCCAGGTTCTTCTGCCCCCCCCCCCGATCCCCAGGTTCTTCTGCCCCCCCCCGATCCCCAGGTTCTTCTGCCCCCCCCCCCGATCCCCAGGTTCTTCTGCCCCCCCCCCGATCCCCAGGTTCTTCTGCCCCCCCCGATCCCCAGGTTCTTCTCTCCCCCCCCCCCCGATCCCCAGGTTCTTCTCTTCCCCCCCCCCCCGATCCCCAGGTTCTTCTGCCCCCACCCCGATCCCCCAGGTTCTCCCCCCCCGATCCCCCAGTTCCCCCCATCCCCCAGATTCTCCCAAAACACCCTCCCCTGCCTGATTCCATCCTGCCCCTCATCCCTCCCTTATCTGATTCTACTTATCACCTTCCTTACTTATCAGATTTCAGAATCTACAGCTGCTGGTGTCTCCGCTAATCTATCACCTTCCAGCCTCACTCTCTACCTCCGCCCTCTCCTCCTCTCCCCGTTCCATTTGCCCCTTTTTCCCTCCATCTGTCATACGCCAGCCAGTCTCCCAACTCCTCTCCTGACCCCCCCCCCCCAACTCCACCTGCCTATCATTCCCCCTCCTCATCTGGTCTCACCTATCACCTGCCAGTCCCTGCCTCACCCCTCTCTCTCACCTCTTTATACTGGCTATTTCCCCTCTACTTACTCAGAATTTATGCAGGGTCTTGACCCAAGATATTGACTATCCCTCTGCCTCCACAGATGCTGCCCGGCCCACTGAGTTCCTCCAGCAATTTGCTTTTTGCTCCAGATTGCAGTATCTTGTGTCAGAACTAAATCAGTATTTTAAATAGTTTAGAGAAGGTGTTAATCAATTTAAAAATTGTGCTGATGAAGCAGTCGTCCATTGAAGTGTTATTATACGGTGCACACACCTATGGAAATGCATTAAAGCTCTGATAATCTTCTATCTGATACTTTGCTATCCCAATGGTTTGGCAGCTGGATCACCAGGTAATACCCGCTGTGCTCTCTTCCCACTTACAAGGGCTCTGGATCCCACGCTCTCTTTAAACTGGCCAGGGTCCCATTTTCTGCGCTCCTATTTAATCTTATCAGGTTAACTGGCAAATTTATCATAATACTCTGTGCCATCTTTTTTTAAAAAAAACACGAATTAAAACGTGTTGGGATATTAATAGGAATAACAAATAACAGTCTGGGAAATCTGCTAGACTAGCACCACCAAAGTCCCAAGCATGCCATGTTATCGGCATTCTAATTATAATACCACATTTTATAACTGCAGCAAAAATTGCAGAAAGTAAAGCAACATGCTTTTAGATTTTTTTTTGTCTGCCATAAAATCAAACTTGCAATTCACTTAAAACCTTTCGTGGGGTTAGAGCAGTTTCCTACAGGACATGCCCTTCATCATAGGGCCCTCTACAGGTCATCTCTAGAATATGTGAGCAGGATGAATTGCTGTTCAAGGATTCTAAAGCATTTGCGCTGATCCCGACTACAAATGTAAATACAATATAAAATTACGTTTAGAAAGCAAACGAAAAGAAACAGAAAGATTGTGTAAGAGGGATAAAAAAAGAAAGGGTCAATTAAGTTCTATTAGAACATAGAACAGTACAGCCCAGGAACAGCCCCTTCGGCCCACAATGTCTGTGCTGGCCACGATGCCAAATTAAACTACATCTATCTGCCATGATCCATATCCCTCCATTCCCTGCATGTTCCTGTTACTGTCTAAATTCTGCTTAAACACCACTATCGTGTCTGCTTCCAACACCATCCCTGGCATCGCATTCCAGGCACCCACCACTCTGTGTATTTTTTTAAATCCTAATCTGGTGTATCATTAACTTTTTCCCCCTCTCACCGTTAAGCTATGCCCTCTAGAACTTGTCATTTGTCTCTATCTAAAAAAGACTCTAACTACTCTCTAAAGTCAAATTTCAACTATAATTCTAAAGGACTAACATTCAAAGGTTTTAATATTACAATTTAGTGCTAGCGAGATCCTTTAACAATAATTCTTGCTGCTAGAAATTTGCATATACCTGAACATAGCAACATTAATGTTCCTGTTACGTTTTGTGGACAATTTTAGCAACTTCATTCTTTTCATGTATTTTTGCACCAAATCTATTTGCTAGGTATTGGCGTTGGACAGTTTGTGGAGGGGAAAAAAATACAAGGTGACTTCCTGATGTCTGTATTTCTCTGAATGTGTGAGCAGCCCACAAGTTGCTAGCTGATCTATTTCATAATTAAAAAAAAATAATCATGATGCCCTTGCTATTATCTCTAAAACAAAATCTGCCATATGTCTATATCAGCTGACAAGATTTGTTGCAATAGAAGCATAAATATTGAATTATTATTAGAAGTATATACAATATTTTAATTTTTTTTAGCATAAATGCACTGCAACAGGTCAGTCATTAGAGCATCAAAGCATTTAAGATGGAACTGTAACTGTAAATCAGAACTATAAAGAGCTGATTGTAATACATGCACCATTTGAACTGAATGGTTCCTTGAGCTAAAATTTCTATGATGTTGAAAGAAAGCCACAGGTGTTCAAAACTGGTAGATGCTGGAACACAGCAGTGACTGTGAAAGTCAAAAAGGGGAGAGTTGCTCATTGGAGCAGCTGTTGGATGCTAGGATTTGTTAATGACCTGACTCTTGATGTATATAAATGGCATGAAAATCATTCCCGATGACAATATTAAAAAATGTTTTAACCAATTTGAATTTTGACCATATTTTACATTATTGGAACCAACATGGAAGAGATTGCTACCAAAGGTCATTTACAGAGAAAAAATAATTCTTCAGCAGCACAGGCCTGATGAGTTGTCTGAAAAGGACATCAGAACACAAGTCAGGTTAGACTTGACGCAGGATCTGAGACTCTATTGGGGGTTGTAGGACAAAGATTTTGAAGGCAAGAGGCAGAAGGTACTTTTCATTTATTTTGCTTTAATGTTTTTTAATTATTTATCAATGTTTTAGTTAACTACATGGAAAAGCTGTATTTTTAATATTCTAATTGTTTCCTTTGATTTTAGTAGTTTTTAATCATCCTGAATACCAGAAACCTTTAACCCCAGCTATCACAGGTTATAAAGCATTTCGCAGCTGGGGTTTTCATCACTTCATTCATTGTCTGACACCCTGTTACAGTCCAAACCTTGTAAATGGGCTGAGGTGGGGAGGGACATCTAACATCAGATGGAAGACCATTCATCAGAACTATTCCGACAAAGGGTGTTTGACCTAATATGTTAACTTTGTTTCTCTCTCCATGGATGTTGCCTAACCTGCTGATTGTTTTCAGCATTTTCTATTTCATCGCAGATTTCTCGCATGTTCAGTTTTTGATTTTCAAGTTGAAGTATGGGCAGCCACAGACAGTGGTTCCAACCAGGGATATCAGACCAAAGTGGTGTGACTCAATGTATCTTAGCAAGAGATTCAGCAGTGAAGTAAACATGAAGTTGTAATGCTTAGCTAGCATACTGATACTATGCTTGTCAGAAAAGGTAAGTTTGTCATTGCAACGTAAGTATTTTAACAGCATGATGGATTTTAGTTACCAGCACTGAAAATGAATTTAAATAAGAATGGATTCTCGTTATTTGAGCTTTAAATATTGTGAGATATCTATCAAACTTTTCTTAACTTATTTCTCATTCTTTCTTTTGTCTCTCATTATCCAGTCTTTCCCTCCTTTTAGTTCTGTATCTTTCTTCCTGCTACAGACTACATGCTGTTCATTCATGATTCTTGTTGATTAAAGGGGTGGACAGTGGCCGGACCCATACATACTGGGCTCATTTGTCCTGATTGTCTTTTCTTTACAGTGGGATATAAAGTTGTGACACTAACCCAGCAGATATTGTTGAAAAAGTTAGACATTTAGGAGGGCAGATTACAAACAAAGATCAATTCATATAAATTTAATATGTTGTCAGCAATCCGGTGAACAATCTCAGGCTAATTCCCTTACTTGTTTTGGGGAGTTAATCCTGAGGAAGTGCTGCAGTGAGAATATTTTAGATTAAGTCCTTGTCTGTTATCATGCTGGATATAAAGATTTCCATTATGCTAATTCAAAAAGAGTTAGCATAATATTCCTCTGGATATTTTTCACTGAATTAATAGTGTTAGGCAAACACAAATAATTTGGCCATTATCATGTCACTTTTTGTACATCCTTGCTGGGCATAAATGGAACTGCTACATTTTCTGCAGCATTGTGCCCACACTTCACACTTCAAATACTAAAATTTTTAATCAGCAGTAAAGTGCATGGGATGTCCTGCAGTCATGAAAGTACCATATCAATGCAAGTTGCTCCTTCTTCCTACTTTTACCAGTGTTGCACTGTGAAGGCTAAAGTAGTTTTCCTTCCTTCCAGTGTCAACTTGTATTCTGTTCCCAGCCTCAGTTTAATTCATACTGACATTGTAATCCAATGAAGTAGAATTGTTTGAAAGAACAAGTTAAATTCAGAACATTTATTCAAAATGTTCTCTCTACTTGAATAATTGTCCTCCCAGAGTTTGAAATAACCTGTTCAGTAAAATAGTCTTGAGTTATTAGTGTAACTAAGTGGTTTTTGTTATACTGTATCAGACATATCTAATGAAACAAAACTCTAGTTACTTTTATCATCTGAAAACAGCTTTTCTTTTAGTAATTTCCACCTGGACTTCTCATTTTTTGCACTTGATGGCTCATGATAATCACTCAATTAATTTAGCAGAAGAAAATTATAGGCATATGAATGTATGTGGAAAAGCTCAACCTTGGCATACAGTATGTTGTGAGTGTTTCTGTTTCTTAAGTTCTCTTTTGTGCCTGTATAACTAATTCAGTTTGCATTTTGAAATTGGCACATTCACTGAACGAGATGCATTTGTCTCTATGCTATATCATTTCAATGGTTTTGTTCTCAGGAAATCAGAGAATCTGCCATTTTCTAAGTAACTGGAATTCATGTGAAAATGTTCACAATAGATCATTAGATTGCTTTAGGAGAGAGAAAGCATGTGATTAAACTGTACATTTTCTTGGTGTTGAATTTCTCACTTTTATGTAACGAGAAACATTTTGTGAGGAGTAAAGATGTTCACACAGTTCTTCATTAAGAAAAAGTTGATCATTTCAAAGTCAAGGCTCGCTGAGTTAACTTAAATGTTGAGAGGCTGGCAAATGGAGTGTGCCTTTACTGTAAGAGAATTTGATTGCAACAGTAAAGATGTCGTACTGCAATCATACTAGTCCCTGGCTGCAATATTGTGCACAGTTCTGGTCTCTCAATCTAAGAAGGAATATACTTTAGAGAGGGAGAGATTCATCAGATTGACTCCTGTGATTGGGAGGTTTGTCCACTGAGGAGAGATTAAGCAGACTGAGTGTACATTCTCAGAAGAATGAGAGGAGATCACATTGAAACAAAGACATCCTTACAGGACTCGATGAGGTGGATGTGGAGCTGCTGTATCTCCTGGCTGGAGTGTCCAGAACTGAGGTCACAGTCTCAAAATAGGCTCAGTCAATCAAGACTGAGATGAGAAGTGTCTTCACTAAGAAGGCAGTGTTGGCTCAGTTGCTGAGTATGTTTAAGACAATACCCAACTGATTTCTAATGTTAATGGAGATGTTGCAGTCGAGTGACATTGAGGTAAATGTTCAGCCATGATATTATTGTATGGTGCTGCCAGGACAAAAGGCTGAATGGCCTGCTTCTGCCCCTTATTCTCATATTCTTGGTCTCTGGCCTGAACTATGTCTATAAATAAAAAGTAGGCTTTTATTTATATTAAATGATTTTATGACACTTTCCAGCTGTGCCAACAGCAATTAAAATGGACCTAAGACTTGTCATAATCACTCTCCTGGTTGCTGATCCAATTCTGCTTCAGAAACTGCATTTCTGGCAATTGCAAGGAAGGTCAGTGACTCTACAAATGGAAACTTCATATGTATGAGCCATTTCTGGGGGTGGGGGGTAGGGTGGGACTGTTGGTAACAAGCATCTGCAGCTCAAGGGAAAAATTAATTGGGCCTGAAACCCAAATTGGCTTTAGCATCTCAGTTTGACTTGTGTAATTTCAAATGTTCTTATGGAAGTATAATATAAACAGAAAATGGGGAAATGTGGGAAGAGAAACAGAATTAATGTTTCAGGTCGAAAACTTGACTCTTTCTTTTCCCACAGAATTGGCCTGAACTGCTGAGTGCTTCCAGCATTTTCTGATTTTATTTTAGATTTCCAGCATCTCCATTTTGTTTTTGAATTTCATTTGCTGATGAAGGTATGACTGATTCTTGATTTAAGAAGGGTTTCAGTGCACCATTCTAATAGTCCCCATTCTATATTCTCACCAATATTTATGTTAACAATGTAATTTCTCTGGAGTATTTCTTTGCATTATTTTTGATCCTACTATGATTATTGAATCATCCAACAAAGGCAAGTTGACAAGAAAACATTTTCAGTGTTGCACTTTTATTTCTTTAGTTATCAGTTCATTTATAAAACTATATTACAGAGAAATACACATTTTGTGGACTTCTTCTTTAGACCATTTCATGTTGTCATCTACTCTTCAGCACTCTTAAAAGGTAAAAAGGAAATGCAAATAGTTAGATGCAATGAAACAGTGTGCTTAAAATTATTTGTATGATGATTACTGACAAAAATGTATGTAAATTTAATATAATTACTACCAGAATTAAAGTTACTAAAGTTTCTTGAGATGCAATACCTTGATAGAAATTTCCCGGGTTTTAGATCTAAGTTTATTGACTTGAGACTCTGCAATGTCGGCACGTTCCTCGGCTTCCTCTAGTTCATGCTGCACCTTCCGGAACTTGGACAGGTGAATGTTGGCCTGCTCCTCCTATAGGAATACAGTGTGAGAAATTATCAGATTGCAGACTATTTACATTCTCCTATCACCAATGTTCTAATAACTTTGGTAAGACTCCTGTAAATGGTTCATAAAGTTATTTGATCAGAACAGCGATCATTATTGTAATAGAGATATTTACACATTTCAAAATATACTGTCCTGGTGATCTCTGCATTTATTTTTGAGTGAAGACTGGATATTGGACTGGTTTAGTACAATGATCTTTTGCATGGACTTACTGAATTTAAACTCAACCTAGACTGAACAAAATTCTCTTACCACAATTTCAATGCATTTGGTGGTGCCTTCTGTCTAATTCTAATCCTTTGTCTTTAGCCTATTTGGTGGTAACTAAGAACAGAGATAATGAGCAGGTACTTATTATTCAGATTTAGCCTTGTGATGTCTTGCAAGGATTGGTGTTGAGGCTGCAATTAACCACCATCTTTATAGATGGAGAACAAGTCTTCCAGGAACACAAAGATAGGCACCATTGTAAATAATGTTGAAGGAAGCTTTAATTAGAAATTGCTAAGTGTGGCAAATGGATTTCAGGCAAACATCAGGTTATTCACTTCAGAATGAGAAATGAAAGAACAGGGCTAAAAGCAGTGAAGATCACAGAGGCCTGTGGTTTGTTTTAAGATCATTAAAGTATCAGGGATTGACACAAAGTAATCAAAAAGGGTCTGAATAATTGAATTTTGGTTTTATCAAAATTTCTTAAATCTTTTGGTGGAAAAGTAAATTGAACTATAGCTACTTACGGATTCCTCAGATTGTCTCTTGTAGGCCTTAACCTTCATCTGTAGCTTGTCAACCAAGTCCTGTAGTCTCAAGACATTCTTTCTGTCTTCTTCTGACTGTGAATATTGCAAAAGAAACAAAATTGGTGCTCATTTTGTAAGATTAATAAGTATTACCATATCCCGCAGTTGTAGGCCACTCAAAATAATGATTTACTTCCCCTTACAATACCTGATAGGTCAGCTCCTTGACTCTTCTCTCGTACTTGCGAACACCCTTAACAGCATCAGCACCTCGTTTCTGCTCGGCTTCCAGCTCATTTTCCAGCTCACGCACCTAAGCCAATCAACAAGTGGGATTAATTGCTTGATACCCAGGTCATATCCAAAGGTTTCAGTGTGTAGCCACCATCAAATATCTCAATGTTTACCCTGGCCTCCAGTTTCTGGAGTTGTTTCTTTCCTCCTTTCATCGCCAGCTGCTCAGCCTCATCCAGGCGATGCTGCAGGTCCTTCACTGTCTGCTCGAGGTTCTTCTTCATTCGTTCAAGGTGAGCACTGGTGTCCTGTTCCTTCTTCAGCTCTTCAGCCATCATGGCAGCCTTGCAATTTGAGGCAATTGGCCAAGTCATTATTCAAGCTCAAAATCAAAATCATACCAACAAGGTAATTAAAATGAGAATCAGTATTTGAAAAGTACAAATTAGAGGTTCAGATAACTTCTGACTTACATCAGTGATAGCCTTCTTTGCTTTCTCTTCAGCATTTCGTGACTCCTGGATAGTTTCTTCCATTTCAGACTGGATGTGATTCAGGTCGGCATCCAGCTTTTTCTTGGTATTGATGAGGCTTGTGTTCTGCAGGAAAAAACAATTTTTGAAAGATTTTTTGGGATGACCAATGTTGATATCAAACTGCAGCACAAGAGGGTGGATCATTATTGGGATGAAGTAAATAGGGAATGCAACATCAACTCAACCCCTATATTGCTGCCAATACTTCTAGAGGAAGGACATTAGATATCATGCTGTGGAGATTTAGGCACTTAGTATAACTTAGGCTCCATGACCACATTGGGTGTACAATGCAGGTTTCCCAGAGACTGAAAACATTGCAGTGAACGTGACTGACAAACTACAGCCTTCTCTCAGTAGAGATCCTTCCTTTGAGTCAGGTGGGCTGCTGGACAGGAAAATTAACTAAAAATAACAATAAGATCTTGCTGTTAAGTTAATCCTACACCTTCTCTGCCTCTCAGCCACCTTAACCTCAGCACCATACCTGTATATAGCAGGATTGGCATGCTTATTGGATTCAAAGTGACATTAATGTGTGGGGACAAACCTGAGAGTGCAGCAGTGTAACTCTCTCACTGACGTCGACCAGCTCTTGTTCAGCAATTTTGCGAGACCTGTCTGTCTGTTCCAGAGCTGCTCTCATTTCTTCAATCTCAGCCTGTTGCAGGCCGCTTCTGCGCTCCACCATGGCCAGTTGTTCCTTCAAGTCTTCCTGACCTCTGCAAGCATCGTCCAGCTGTAACTGGGTTTCCTGTTTGGAATGAAGGATTGCTTTGTTACCAGATATCACAGTAAATTCTGAATATTCATATTGTATTAATATGAATTTAAATAACCTTTTCATTGATTTTAAGCAGTTAAAATTCAAAAATTGCAAACATTATTATTAGCAAAACTTTTATCATAAGTAAATGCAAGGACATTTACATCATTAACTGATAATTGCACAATATTTGGAGCTAGACATCAATTAACTGTAAACTAGAAATCAATATCCTATCATACAGACCTTTAGTTGACCCTGCAGGTTTCTGAGATGTTTTTGAGCCTCTGAAGCCTGACGATTGGCGTGTCCCAGCTGAATCTCCATTTCATTCAGATCACCCTCCATTTTCTTCTTGATTCTAAGGGCATCATTTCTGCTCCTGACTTCAGCTTCCAAAGCACTTTGCATTGTGTCCACAACTCTCTGGTGGTTCCTCTTCAGCTGATCAATCTCCTCATCTTTCTCTGCAATCTTCCTGTCAACTTCAGATTTCACTTGGTTCAGTTCCAGCTGAATACGAAGGATCTTGCTCTCCTCATGTTCCAGAGAGGCCTACAAGAGGGATTAAATGAATTTGAGTACTTCACATATTGTTGTCATAAAGGTTGCTTCTACTTGCTCTGATACTTGTAATGCATTCAATTGCAGTATCTTTCTAGAATATTATGTTATGACATTATTTAATGCACGGTGATCTATGTATCAACTTCAAAAGTTCTTGTGTCCTACACATAACAGCTGCTTTGATTAATCTCCTGAAAATCAGCCAAAAATGAACAGAATCAGAGCAGTTTGCTGAATTGAGAAAGTTTCCAAGTGAATTCTCATCCTACACAATGAAAAAAAGACATTTGCTCTTGTCGAGTCTTATTGGAAAATTAGCTATTGCAGTTTTCCTGAATCCCATCCTTGGGGATGTTTTCAACCTATTTTTGTTTCGCTATTTGCAAATGACCAGTGAGGGGTAAGAGTTGGATTTTTGTGCGACTTCCTTCTATTCCTGTCTCCCAGGGAGGAATTTTGTAAGGAGCTGCTGTTCATTGAATTTTTGTTGAAGAAACCTGTCAATTTGTTAGATAAACAATAACCACTTGCATTTTGGGTAACACATTTGAAATGTGACAGTATAATTCAAAGAAGCATTATATTTTAAAAAAAAACAAATTCATTAAGTTTACGCCATGGTAGAAGTGTATAGAAAGAGGTAGAATTTGAGAACAACTTTAAAGGAGGAAGAGGTAGAGCGAGGGAATTCCATCTGGGGTGGACCCAGGAACCTGAATGCACATTCACCAGTGGTGGAGAGATTGAAGTTGGGGATGAGCAAAATGCCAGAATTACAGGAGCACCGAGGGGTTGGTGGATGTAAGGTTGGTGGATGTTACGGGCAAAATGAATAGCTAAGTAGTTTTAAATGGAGATTTGCCACTGAGTATCTCAGTGATCACAGAGGAAATCTTTTTTTTTAATATGTGTATATTACTTGTAAACCAGACAGCAATGTTTAAATCCTCATTACCATCTTGTTCTGCTAAGCTGGGATTGCAATTTAATGTTGGCTTCCTTCTGGGAATGTGCAAAAGAAAAGTGCTGGTGTTTTGAGTATTAAAATGCATTTTATAGTTCATAATCCATCTATGATGAAAGGTCATCTGCCTAAAATGCATGTACCTGGAAATTCCCACCCAGTGAGCAGTGCCTCTGAAATCAATTTCATTGACTATATCATTTCCAGGATTACCAATAGGTGATGAATTTCCAGGTTAAATAGGTTCCCTCTCCACTGATGCTGGTTGACCATCTGAATAATTCCAGGTTTACTGTTTTCAAGATCTCTTCAATCCACTCTATTCTGTTTATAGGGTCCACCCTGTAACTAACTGAAAATTCTACCAACTTGTTATAAAGGATAATATACAAGCCTTTCTGTTTAATAGTTAAAAGTAAAGGAGTCCAGGCTTTGAAAAGAGTAACCCATCAATTACTGGCCCTTTTTATGTCTTCTACATAAATGTTAAAACTGCTTGATGTGCCTCAGCTGCTGTGACAAACCTGTTGGGCCATTTGGTCTAAAATTCAGTTTTTAACATGTACTGTTAAAATAACTATGCATTTTACCTCTGCCTCCTCCAATGCCGACTGAATATCACTCTTCTCCTGCTCAGCTGTCTTCTTTGCCTTTTCCATCTCATGGAGGGCCTTGCCACTTTCACCCAGTTGCTCAGTCAGATCAGAGATCTCCTCTGTTTTATGGAAAATAATTTCAAATTGGGTCTATTTTGTAGATTAAAACTGATAGGCAATTAAACTGTTAAAGTGAGATTCTAGAAGAGATTGAAGTACAATAGATAAAAATTGAATTTTAGTGGCTCAGATTTTCTGGACATCTGCCCATGAGTGACATTTGTTGTTAATTTTTGGAGGAAATTGCAGAAGACCTTGTGGCATGGATAGCCCCTCTTTGCAGAGTTGGGTTGAAATGAGGTTTAAGTTCAAGTAGATTCCAAATCAATAAGAATGGTGTTATCAGGCTGTCTGAACAGTCCATATTAAAGATTGCAAAAGCCTTCAAACCAGAAAGAGAGAAGTATAACTTGTAGCTAAAGTGAAGTTTCATCACTTTTAATTCCTGATATATTTATCCTCATCAATTACAATAGACATGCACATTTTTTTTAAGAACAGATTTTGATTTGTACTAATAAAGCTTAGTGAGCATCAGAAAACTGCAGTTGCTGGAAATCTGAAACAAAAACAGAAAATGCTGCAAACAGCAAGTCAGGCAGCATCTGATGAAGGGTCCTTGACGTACAATGTTAACTCTATTTCTGCTTCTGCAGATGTGGCTTGACCTGAGTGTTTTCAGCATCTTCAATTAAAACTTTTCTGTTATGCTCCCAAGCAATTGTAAGGAAATTTATTTTTACAATGCCTTAAATTTTCATGAATTCAATTTATTTCACTAAATTGAGTGAAAGAAGAATGGAAAGAGCTTAACCTATGGAGGTGAGCTGACTCACTGACCACAGCTTCAGGATTTCAGTACTAAATAATTGCTGTCTGTTTCACTGTTCCACTATGCGGGCAGTTTTGGCTAAATCTGGACCTATGTGCCTTAACTCCCAGGTAAATACATACCAGTTCAATAAGTTTAACAATTTAAAACATTTACACGATAGAAGTCTTGCACTTACGTTGTAGGTTCTTGTTTTCTCGTTTAAGAGTTTCCAGTTGGTCCAGAGACTCCTCGTATGCATTTTTCATCTTGAAGATCTCGGTACTTAGACTGCGGCTTTCCTTCTGAGCAGCTTCCAGCTCAGCCTGAGTTTCTTCCTGCTTCTGTTTCCAGTCTGCCAGAATCTATATTGTATAGTAGCAAAACTTGTATATGAAATATGAGAGTAAATGTAGCTTAGTGCCAAAGAGAGACAATACTATCAGTATTTAGTTTGATTTTAAAATTGGAATTATATCCTGCACTGCAATTATCCCGTAATATACCTTGCATTAACAAAAACATCATGATTGTGTGTCTGAATAGATAGAGTGCAATCCAATGCTCATATTTATGTGAGGACAGAATAGGGGAATTGTAGAATTAAAAAGGATCATTTTAAATTACCCAGCAATTTCGATGAGATCTTGGTGCACTTTAAACTTGTTTTCACACATGGGAAGAGGAACGGCCCTTAACTGTGATTTGCCTTCCAATGAGATAATGACAGACCTTTTAACCATTCAACTGCCTTTTCTCCAGATTGCTTGGCAAATTTACTGAGCCAAACTCTGTGCATTCTGTCATAGAAGTTTTATTTGAGTCAGTGTTCAGAAATGTTTGTGAGTGAGTAGAGGGTATGGGTGGTCAAACCCCTCCATTTAACAATTAGATCCAATCTGAACATAGAGTTATGCAACCACTCTAGTGACTCTCTGAAGCTGAAATTGTTTAATAGCAACATGATGTTGGTAACCTTCTTTAGAATGACAGAAAGAGCAAGACAGTGGGCAAAGAAAAATTCTGCTCTTACCTTGTCAAAGTTCTTTTGTTTCTTGTCGAGAGCTGCTGCTGCTGCATTTGCCCTCTCTACATCTACCATCAGATCCTCCACTTCACCCTGCAATCTCTGCTTAGTCTTTTCCAATGAAGCACATTTGGAGTTCACGGCCTCAATGTGCTCCTCTGCATCCTGCAGACGCTGAGCAAGCTTTTTCCTGAAAAATACAAACCCAGAGAAGTTTATAATAAAACTATCTAACAGAACATGGTGCATGAACCCAGATTCCTCTGTATTACATACTTGGCCTCTTCCAGTTCCTCTGTGCGCTGGATTGCATCAGTTTCATATTTTGTTCTCCACTGAGCCACTTCACTGTTGGCCTTGGACATTCCACGCTGGAGCTCAGCCTTTGCCTCCTGTTCCTCTTCATATTGCTCACGGAGCAGATCGCAGTCATGGCGGGCGGATTGCAGAGCATGTGCCAGAGCGCCCTTAGCCTGAAATCATTGTGTTAAATGGTGAAATAGTTAATACCTCAAATTCTTAGTGAGTTATTGAACCCTGATAATTTATGATGAATAGAAATACTCTTCCAAAGGAAAAAAGCAAATTGGTATGAACAAAAATTCTCAGAAATACAATGGCCCAGAGTATGCTGGGACTGGATATGTATGGAAACATCAAACTTTTTTTTGTTGATCTAGCAATGTGAATTTGTTGAGATGGTCCAAAATGGGACTGGTTGTATGAAGTTAAACCATGCCTATTAAACATTTGGGGGGTTGGGGGGGGGGGGGGGTGGTTGGAGTTGACAGATGGCTTTGCCATGTCCCTAGTCTTACTGACTTCCCAGATTTCTGTCATTCAGAAGCACTTTACATTATTTAAAAACTAATAATATATTTTTTGAAGGTGTAAACTTTAAAGAAATCATTTAAATCCTTTTAAATAATTGGAATCATTAAGCAAACAGAATAAATATTGAAAAACAATGTTCTTTCTCAAACCAATCTTCACTATTCAAATGAATGGGCTTGCTAGGTGTTACAAATGTGGAAGTCCTGAACTTGCTGGCAGTTACTTGCTTGTGATGCACTAGAGAACTACCAGCATTTCCCAGCAAGCTATGCTCCATTCTTATTTTACGTTTTGTATAAGTTTTCTTAAACAAATGTGGAAGATTTATGGGAATTATTTTGGTACCTTTGTTTCTTCCTCCAGCTGTCTCTTGAGTTCCTCGAGCTGTTGGGTATATCCTTGTTTCCCTCTTGTCAGCTGAGATACCAAGGCCTCTTTCTCCTCCACCTGGCGGTTCAGTTCCCCTGCAAATCAGAAGTGATTGCAAGCAAAATTATTACAACATAAGGGAACATTTTCTGTACGATGATGAAAAGTAGAGGCCGTCCAGCATTTAAACAACTGAGGTGTGACAAATACTAGTCACAGAGCTGTTACTTTCTGGTGTGGGGAAAAGAGCCTGATCTGAGAGTGTCAGGTCATCACACAGGAAATTTGTGTCCTTTCACCAGGATGAGGAAGGGATGCAGGCTACAAGTCTGCTCAGATATAATGTTAAAATCTAACCCAACTACTTTCAGTCTGAACCCAACCAGAGTACTTTGTACTTTTTCCATACCTGAACTTGCATGACCATTGCTTTTAATATGTCTCAAACAAGCTATCGTTCTGTTTGAGATGAAATTACAGATATTGATCAAGAATATAGGACACAGTAATGTTCAGTCTGCCCTGAACCTGCCATGTTTATTTGGGTATCTGTCAAATGCTGCCTACTGAAGTTCACTTTATGCTTTCTTAAAAATTTTGTTTTTACAGTGGATGCACAAATGTTACATAATAAATGTAGAACTGATCAATACCGTTTTCTGTTGAAAGACGTGCTTTTTGAGTCGATAAATCATTGATCAAACGTTGATGCTCATCGTGTTTGGTCTTCAGTTCACTGACCTGGTCCTCCAGGGTCCGCGCCACTTTTTCAAGGTTTGCCTGAAACCAAAACAACCAGTTTTGAAAAGGAACAAAACAAACAAACAAACTAATTAAAGTTAACTATACAAGTGTAGTATGTAGTGTCATCCGTCACTGTACCTTAGCTTTAGACACTGACTCCATGTTGCTGGCAAGGTCATCAATTTCCATCTTCAGCTCACTCTTTTCCTTCTCAAGTTTCTGCTTCACACGTTGCAGGTTGTCGATTTGTTCCCCAAGTTCTGCAACACTGTCAGCCTGCTTCTTGCGAAGAGCAGCGGCTGTGGCTTCATGCTGGAGGGTCGATTCTTCCAGATCACGGCGCATTTTCTGAAATTCTGCCTCTCGTTTCTTGTTCATTTCAATCTGAGCTGCAGTTGCCCCACCGGCTTCTTCCAGTCGCTCACTGATCTCTTCAAGTTCCCGAGAAAGATCAGCTCTCTGTTTCTCAGTCTTAGCACGAGCGGTACGTTCAGCTTCAATTTCTTCCTCAAGCTCCTCAATACGAGCCTTAAGATAAGCAAATATTGATTATAATCTGGAACCAGTAATATCAGTTCAAACACTTGACCTTCACTGAGTGGCATTGATAATTTCACTGGACATGTACATCACCTGTAATTCTTTAATCTTTTTCTGCAGCTGGGAAGCCATTGCCTGCTCATCTTCAACTTTGCTTTGAAGCTGGCTGATTTCAAACTCTTTCCTTTCAGTAGTAAGAGTGAAAGAAATAAATTAAAACAATCGATCAATGAAGTTCTGAAATATTAGTACATTCACAAAAAATCTTTTTTATTTTCTCTGATGTACTGAGGCAATAATTATGTGATAAATAGAGGACATTTAAAGTAAATCTTAATTCCTCACTATTACATTGTTACTCACTACAAGAATGTTCATTGCTTTAAACAATGGCAGGAACTGTGTTTTCAAGTTCTATCACAGATTTTTTTCAGGATTTCACATCCTCAAATTAATATAAAACCTCTGACTGCAGGGCCTGTATCATAAATATCAAGTTCTATATGCTAATCATCAGGTTAGGTAAGATGGGAATTTAAGCAATGTATTGGAACAAAGATCTATTTGCTCAGAACTTAAATACTGACTTCTTTAGTTTCTCATCCAGTTGCTGCTTGTCATTCTCCAGATCCATTGTTACTTCTTGTGACAGCTTCAAGTCACCTTCAAGCTTCCTCTTAGCACGCTCGAGATCCATGCGGAGTTTCTTCTCCTGCTCCAGAGAACCTTCAAGCTTTTTAAGGAAAGATAACATTTTAGCAGGATTTGATTTAAAGTCAGGATTTCTCAAACTCACTTGATTTAATTGTTATTTTGAATACCTACATCATCAACTTGTTGTTCCAACTTGGTCTTTGTTTTGGTCAGAGTGTTGACTTTGTCTTCCTCGGCCTGGAGGTCATCCAAAGTTTGCTGGTGGGCCTCCTGGAGGGCTTTCTTTTCCTTTGTTAACTTAGCAATGCTTTCATCAAGACTAGCCATCTCTTCGGTGAGGTTTTTAACCTAAGTGCAGCAAACAAAAATGAACAAAGTAAATTTATGACATGTAATCATCACATAGGGGAATCTTCTATGTCTTCTACGTATCTTTTAGTTAGACATCAAAGTCACCCATTCGTACCTTGTTCTCAGTGGCATGTTTCTCTTTTTCAACTTTGGCTAAGGTGAGCTCCAAGTCATCAATATCTTTCTTCAGTTCTGAACACTCATCCTCCAGTTTCCTTTTCTTAGCTGTCAGCTCAGCATTTATCTCCTCTTCATCTTCCAGTCTTTCATTAGCTTCCTTCAGTTTAGCCTCCAGTTGAATTTTATTTTTAATCAGTCCCTCACATCTTTCTTCTGCATCAGCCAGAGTTTCACTTTCCTGCAATAAAATGATGCGATGAATTATCCCAGGATATGTGTTTTGTAGTTTGTATATATGCATAACCACACAAACATAGTCAGTGTAGATACCGCTTGGACTTGAAGTTGGAGATCATTCTTTTCCTGCACAAGAGCCACCATTTTCTCTTCCAATTCCTTCCTCCGTGCTTCAGATTTGGCAAGTGCCTCCTTAGTTTTCTCAAACTCTTCTTTCATATTTGCCATTTCCTTTTCAGTTTCAGCACTTTTCAGAAGAGGTTTGATCTTGAAGTACAGTTGCATCCATGGCCAGTGTTTGACATTTGTGAATGCACGGATGTTGTACTGTAGGGTGTACAGTGCTTCCCTAAAGGACACAGGAAAATGAACAGAGATTACAACAGTTTTCTCTTTCTGGAGTAAAATGTGATATTATTGTGTAAAATGTGTTTATTGCAAATATATCTTTGGATACTTTGAAAAGCAATATTTACCTCCTTTCCATCATTCTCTTAAATTCAACCCTCATCAAGTAGCCACGGCACATGGCTTGAGTGCGAGTAATGAGCTGTGCCAACTTTTCATCTCTCATCTCCTCAAGTAAACCTAAGAGACCAGCCTTGAAGAACACCTTAAATAAATGAACACAGATTTTCACTTTGTGCATATTCAGATCACAAAGAAAGAACAATTCTTTTGGTATCCCTAATATCTATCAGAAGGAATGTAATGTTCACCATATGGATTACAGCAGTTTGAGAAGTGGGCTTTTCAAGATGAATAATGGATGGGTAAAAATGCCTGCCTTATTAGAGAAATGAATTCAAGAGACTGGCAAGTAATTTTTCCTGTTACTGTCTTGTCCTATCCTATACAGATAGTTGTGTATTTGAAGGGGTGATTGGGCTCTGGAAGTTTGGGCATCATTGGAGATGGATGATTATTCTTTCATTCAATCTAGACTTCCCTTAGGAACCGTCTATTTATTATCAGCAGCCTATTATTTCAAAATAATAAAATTAAGCTCGAAGTATATTTACCTTAGTGTGTCCAAATTTGTACTGAGTATGATCAACATCAATGGATCCCAATAGCTTTTCAGAGGCCTTCTTGCTGTCAATGAACTGACCTTCAGGAATGGCACTGGCATTGAGAACTCTATATCTGTTTTATTAATAGAAAGAAAGTAATATATTTAAATAAATACTTTGATCAGACAGAAAAATTACTGTGCAGAATTTGATATTTTTTTACCTTTGCTTGAAATCACCATAGATGATTCTGCTTGGGAATCCCTTTCTGCAAATTCTGATACCCTCTAGCACACCATTGCACCTCAGTTGGTGTATGACAAGATGATTGTCCATAGCACCTGATGGATATAAAATGACCATTAAAATGCAACAATAGACTGTTGTATCATCATTTGATCAAGTTAAAAACAGATAAATACACAATTAATTGTTTCAGATCTTTATTGTCTCTGAATGGAAACAAAATGTTGATCCTTTCTCTATCTTACATTTCATGAAATAAACTTGCCTGGTGTCTTTGTCTCATTGGGGATGATACAACGCACAAAGTGTGGGTGTGTGGTTCTCAGGTTAGTCATCAGCTTGCCCAAGTTTTCCTGTGAGGTGAATAATAAACTGATAATAATCTCCATTTCTTTGGATGGTGTTTGTCATAACCACATATGGCTGTTCTACTTTTTAACTATTTTTGACATTCAATTAGCAATTTGCTAGTTAATTCAATGATATTGAGGCATGCTTCAATATAGACTGATAAATCTATATAAAGAGAAAATCTTACCCTAAACAGAGCAGATACTGTCTGGAATGAACCACCCTTCTTTTTGCCTGCTTTCTTGGCACCACCTTCAGCTATAAAGAAACAAATTTGTTTGTTCTAAACAAATTAGGGAAGGGAAGAAAGCAGTGCTGGTTTAAAAACAAATCATTGTTAACACTTGTGTGTATCAGAGCTTTACCTTCAGGAGCTGCGGCATAGAGATGAGCCAAGAGTTTCACTGATGACTTCTGGAACAGCCCAGTTACAGTTTCATTCAGTGGGTCCTTGTTCTTATCCAGCCAGCCAGTAACATTGTAGTCCACAGTACCAGCATAATGGACCAGCGAGAAGTGAGCTTCAGCCTTTCCTTTGGCAGGCTTGGGCTTCTGGAAGTTGTTCGACTTGCCAAGATGCTGATCATAAAGTTTGTTCTTGAAGGTAATGTCTGTGGCCTTGGGGAACATGCACTCCTCTTCCAGGATTGAGAAGATACCCATAGGCTGTGAGAATCCCAAGATTTTTTTTGGTGAGTCTTTCCATTAATATAATACTAGATAAATATTAAGTTCCTATGAATGCCTTACACATCATTACCCACCTTCTCAATGAGTTCAATGCAAGCAGCCAGATCCATCCCAAAGTCAATGAATTCCCATTCAATTCCTTCCTTCTTGTACTCCTCTTGTTCCAGAACAAACATGTGGTGGTTGAAGAACTGCTGCAGTTTCTCATTAGTGAAGTTGATACATAACTGCTCCAAGCTGTTGAACTGAACATTGGAAATGTACATTGGAATTAAGAGTGCACTCTACTTGTCTCTTTGAGTTAAATAGTTTATCATAAGTGTTTATTATTTTTATTCTTACATCAAAAATTTCAAAGCCTGCAATATCCAGCACACCAATGAAATACTGCCTGGCCTGCTTTGTGTCCAGTTGTTGATTGATACGGATGACCATCCATAAGAACATTTTCTCATAAATAGATTTGGCAAGAGCACCAACTGAGTTGTAGACCTGAAAGTACATAATATACACTTTAGAAATCAGCAGCCTACTTTAAACGTTTAAGTATTCATATACTAATGGACAAAATGTCTTGGTAACTGTACCTGCTGAACAGTCTGACCTTTGGTCACAAATTCATTGCCAACCTTTACTCGTGGAAAGCACAATGCCTTCAGCAAATCTGCTGAGTTGAGACCAGTCAGGTAGGCAACTTTGTCAGCATCTAAGACAAAATAAAGGGCAATTGAGTATGTTGGAGATGCAAAGTGATGTTTCCAGGCTGTTATTTTACATGCACACCTGATTATAGATCTAAACTTGCTCAGTGTAAGGCAAAGAATTACAAGCTTTCTCTTCTGAACTGGCTGGTCTAACACTCCGCAACAGAACAAGGCAAAAAAAATTAGATTCATTAGTCATTTCACAAATATATAGTTACAAAATACTTCAATACGAGTTCTTTATTTTCTAGGTTTGGGCTAAACTAAAGTGTGCACAAGATCAAAGTTAGATTTTGAACAATTTATTAAGTAATAAAATTCAATTAGATGCTTGAGAGTGTTACCCTCTGTGCCATCAGGCTCTGCCTGCTCTTCACGCGGCTTTTGCTTGAATTTCATGTTTCCAAAGTGCATCACAGCTCCAGTCAGTTTATAGATGCCCCACTTCTCCTCATTGGTGAAGCCAAGGATATCAATGGCGGTCTGTACACCAAACAACAGATTTAGCATCCAACAAAATGGCCAACATAATGAAAAGTTTTCTCAGCTTTGTTATCAAAGCTTGGGAACTTTGAAATATCTTCATGCCACATGTTTTAGTTTAAAATTTTACAAGTTTGAATACTTTTATTGAGGGTGCAGATAAACTTTGGTCATTGTCAATTTTCTCCATCTTTGATTGTCTGGCTCAGCTTCAGTCCAAGCCCTTGTTTGCTTAGTAAAATGGATTACAACTAATGGATCTGGGAGTATTTGAACAATTAAGGATGTACTAGTCAAGCTGAGAAGATACAAATGAAGGTGTATAGTAGATACTCACATCAGTTGCCACCAGTTCTTCTTTATCATCAATACTGGCAACACTGATCTCACCCTGGCTGACAAATGGGTAATCATAGGGGTTGGTGGTAATGAGGCAAGCCTCTGCCAAAAACAAATACTTTGTTAGTGGAAAGACAGCATGTAATCTAACGATGAAATTCAATTTTCTCTCTTCCATTCAAGCAACTTGTCCAGTTTAAACTATTTGAGAATACTTCGCAATATCAAATGAAAATCAAATCAAATGCAATGGAATGAAAGGAAGGAAATAACATTACACTTAGTTTACCCTACCATTTCATTTATCTTCATCCACTGACAGTCTGAGTTGAAACATAACATTGTAAACAGTAGTGTGTTGAAATCTGTTGCACAAACCTTTCCCGTGTTAACAGAGAATGGAAAAATGGAGGTGTCAACATTCCAAAACTTGGAACCTTACCAACAATTTCTGGTTTGTGATTGCTCGTCATCTGGTAGAAAATGTGGTAACTCCTTTCAGCTTTCAGCTGGAATGTCACTCTGGATTTTTCCAGTAGATCTGCAGACACACAAGCAAATGCAGACTTGGTGAAGAACGTGTCCGCAATTTGATTTACAACCAATATTTGCATTTGCGGTTCAGCTGCACTTACAGGTTTCAATGTCAGCAGAAGCCAGTTTCCCGGTGGTACCGAAGTGAATCCTGATGAATTTACCCTTGGTATGAAAGATGATTCAAGTCAGAGACGAAACAATGTCAGAGAGAGCGCACAATATAATGTTACTGAAACTTTTCATTGTCAAACTGGATGAATAGATTTCACATTATGAGGTATAACGTTTGTAACAGTAGGAAAGTTTCAAGACACTTACAAAGCGAGACGAATTGTCGTTTCTCACAGTCTTGGCATTACCGAAGGCTTCCAACAGCGGGTTGGCCTGGATGATTTGATCCTCCAGGGTTCCCTGTGAAAATATTTTTGGTCACCAGGATCTGGAGCATTTACTAAGTGAAGAAAGAGATTTCAACTAAGCAAGGAGAAGTGTCCGATGTCTATGAAGTGAGTTCTGACTGTACCTTGCCGGATGGCTGAGCCTCCTTTTTCTTGCCGGGATCGCCGGCAGCTGCAACCAATGCGAAGTACTGGATGACACGTTTCGTGTTCACAGTCTTCCCGGCACCGGATTCTCCGCTGGAAGAGATGAGAGCATAACGTGAAGAACTCAGCAATTGTCCCACAAATAATAGTGATTTCGAAAGGCAACCAGAAACTACAAAGCTTACGTGATCAAGATTGACTGGTTTTCCCGATCTGTAAGTCAAACAAAGGAGCAAATGGTGTATATATTTGTCACGTGATTCTGATTTAAACCTTGATGCTATATTGAGAAAAGAGCAGTATTTACCAGTTAACATGAACTGATAGGCGTTATCAGAGATGGAGAAGATGTGGGGAGGAGCTTCCTGACGCTTCTTGCCCCTGTAGCCAACCACGACTTCAGCGTTGTACACAGGCAACCACTTGTAGGGGTTCACGGTGACACAGAACAACCCAGAGTAGGTCTAAAGGCAGGGAAAACTGTATTTATAATTAAGATTCTTTCATTTATAGATTTAAGCTTTTGATTTTGTAATTAAAAGAGGGCGCGGGGGCAAGAGTCCTCTAAATCATTGAAGATGGCACGAAAAACTGGTAAAGAGCGTGCTGTGCTTGGTTTTGGAAACAGGGCCATGGGGTTAAGAGTACAGTAGCTTTTGCTAAAACTGTATACATTACTGGGTGTTAGAATACAACTGTTGTGTCAAATCCTTTCAGCTATCTTTAAGAAACGCGTGGAGGAGCAAAGGAAGTTTACTTGAACGGAACATGGGAGCATAAACTACAGATATGTGGAGAGACTGGATAAAATTAGGTGTTCAGAATTGTTAAATAGGTTATGAGCGAGCAATTGTTTGCACTGGCAAGTTTGCACTAGCTCGCTCATTACCACCGGTCTAGGTAATGAGCGAGCCATTGTCTTCGGTGGCAAAAGGCTAGATTAGGACAGGTTTAAAGGAACTAGCAAAGTGCCCAGAGCTGAGATGATTATTTTCATGCAGAGAGAGTTTCATTATCAGACTTGGGCCAAGCTTTCGCCGCTTCTTCGAACGCTGTCATTTCTGATTCCTCCATGGCTTCGGTTTGTTGCTGGGATACACATGCATTGGGACAAATGCTGCAAATCCAATCCAATCACATATCAGAGGTGAGATGATTGTTTTTCTGCAAAGGGAATTGTTAGCATCTGGGATGCACTCCTCGAAGGTGGATAAATCACATTCACGGTCACTTTGAATAGGTTTCGGTATGGTTACGTCGGGCGCTTTTGCAGGACATTGGGAAGAGGCGTGGAGAATGGAACTGATTGGACAGCTGTGTCAAAGAATGACCGCCTTCTATGGCTTATGATCATCTAAGGTTATTGTACTTACGTAGATCATCCAGGCTGCATAACGCTCTTTGAGGTTATACAACACGGATGCCTCGTTCAGGTGGGTCAACATGGCCATGTCCTCGATTTTATCGAACTTTGGAGGGTTCATTGGGAAGACCTGGTCTTCCTTGACTGTTACGGTCTGAAAAAGATCAACATGTTATTTAAGGAAACATCACCATTGTGAAGAGTTTCAGAATGATGTCTTCATGTTCAGCTCTTCAACTGACCCTCTTGTCTAAGGTCTCCACTGTGGCTTTGCCACCCTCCTTGCTCTTGATCGTCCCTTTCACGTACAGTTCTTTATCGTCGAAAACATAACAGGCAGTTTTAGCATCGAACGGCCGGTTCTGCGCTTCAAGTCGTTCCTTGTCAGGCTTGCGCAGATACAAGGCCGCCTCTCCAAACACTGCCATTTCAGAATCCCCCATGGCTTCGGTTTATTGCTGAAACACACGTGCATAGTTAAAAATGCTGCCATTCCGATCCAATCACATCCACATGCTAAACTCTAAACAATCTCGGTGAATAATTTGCTTTCCTTTCCCTTCCTTTCCATAATGTACGCTAAGATGTCCCCTCTAGTTTGACCATCACAGACCCAGGGCGGCCTGAGATTGGCACATATTGGTGTTGAGTTACTCCAAGATGGCGAGAATCCGGCGCTCGGCACTTTAAACTGGAGCGCCCGCTCGCCACCTGGCAAATACATTCCAGTCTGAGGATTCGAGGATCGCTTGGGCCACAGAGTGAGCAATCTCGCTATCCGTAAAACTACGTTTGACAGACTCATGCAGTACATAGATTGCCAACCTTGTGTTTTCCCACTGCTTTAACTAACTAGAATAGGTTAAGATTCTGTTTGTACGTCTTCGCCTTCTCCATCAAAGAATAAATGGCTTTCTTCAAACTCTTCTTTCCAGAAAGAACCCCTTTTCCCCTCAAAATTGTCACTGAAATACAACCGTTATCTTCCCTCCATAGGGACAGGTGGATTCAACCGATGATGAAATCCCGTGTCCCCAACCGATTTCATGTCCCCAGTTATAAACGCCTATATAATGTAAATGGCAGCTCTGTACATTGTCCATGTAACCCAGATTGATACTAAATGTCAACTGCACTCAAATGGGCGGGTCGCACTTGAACAGTATCGTGGTTCTCTGCTCCGTACCTCGATTGTATCCACACCAGAAGGAAAAAGGCTTCCGCAGCAGGCGCACTATAAAATCAATGTTGGTAAAACATTAGTTTTATTTAAACCGTGAAGTTGCTATACAGTTAATTTTCGAACGGTTTAATTTACATTAAATGCACGACAGAACACTAAGCGCCGTACTAATAACACGGCCAACTTTAAGCCTTTTATGAACATTAAAGATAACGCAATAACAGCACAACTGTTTAAATTGCAAAACACTGGCACAGCATCTTTGCTAATGAGAAAAGCAGCGATAGCCTGCAGTACGTACGGCAGAGCTGAGACCGTGGCTGATTGGCGACGTTCCTCGTGCATCTTTATAGATAACTTTTCGCTGGCGCAGCAAAGCAGCCTCTATATTTGGTGTACAAAGGTCTCATCATCAAACCTGCTTATCCCGTCAACTCTTGCTTTCTCAAATGAAGTTATTTTTAAGGATGCGTTGTCAGTCGGTCCATATGGGGGAGAAAAAGGTGTTTGACACATCGCCAGTAGGAATAGCGGAAAACAAATGTAAGAAAGTTGTCAATCAAATGCAAAATATTGACTAAACAAGCTTAAAAATTATTCGTAAAGTATGAACACTTTTTAAAAGAAAGAATCTTGACTGGTTATTAATATTTTGTACATGAGTTACGATGTTCACACATTTAAAATATCTTTAAGAGCGTTTTATTCCACGTCGTAAAATCTGTGCACGTTGTCGATATCATTCCGCCAGGATTAGAGGGAATGTTGGTTTTCTACTCAACCGCTTCCTGGATTTGACCTCAGTCACTGAAATTTCAGATCATTTGGGGCTTTTCGATTAATCAACATTACGCGAAGAGTCGCGGATACTTTCAACAGGCGGTATACATAAAAGACTGGAAAGAGAAATATATTTCAAAAATCTCAGTTGCAAATGATGAAAGACAGCCCCGAGTATGTTGGCTCGTAAGCACTTTCCCGATGACTGCAGACAAATAAAATTAAGGGGGAGTAATATTTTAAAGCTCCAGTTTTACGTTTCTGGAATAATGGTGAAATGAAGACACTGTCATGAAATGCAATGTTACTGCCTTTCCAGTAGCACTGTAGAACTATATAAACAACATTAAATACAGGAATCAAGGGAAACAATCAAAATAAGATCGGGAAATGCTGCGTGTCCTGCTGAGTATTTCCAACATGCATTTTTATTTCGCATTTCCGGCGCCTTCAGCATTTTGCTTTGGAAAGGATTGATTTATGTTGGTATGAGTTTCAAAACTAATGGATAAAATTTAAGGTTCAGATGAGCCCCATGGTCAAATTAAGGAGCCCCTCCACTGTGCTGAGCGACGACACCAGAATACAAAATGTGATAGATTTAGAACACGAATAAGCGGTTGAAAACTGAGCATGTATGAGCCGGTGTGGACATTCACAATAGCAGAAATATATTCCACATAATCTGTAATCTCACACTCTGGCAATATTCATCATTCTACCGTTCTCATCCAGCCAGGAGGTTGTTTGTTCACGAGCTTGTTCAATGAGGAAGATGAAAGGACATGCTTGGAGCAGCATTGAATTGGGAAGTGCCCTACTGGTGAGACCATATCACAGGATTGCATTCGTGGTACATAGTGAAAGGGTCATACAAGACATGGAGCAAACAATCCCCAATCAACAGGTCAGATCAGATTAAAGCTTTGTGGACCACCAATCACATTCCCAATCCTTTTGAAGAATTAACTGGAGATGTCTCATGAACAATCTCATCCTCAATTACTGGTACTGCATCAATTTGTGAATGATGGTAAACAATTAAACAAGAGGAGGAGGAGAGCCCTTAAAAATATCCCATCACTAATGAAGGCAGAGAGTGCAAAAGGCAAAGCTGAATTGTTTCCAGCTAGAGATTCTCATTGGATGATTTATCTACGTCTCCTTCTGAGGTCTCCACTGTCACAGAAGCCAATCTTCAGCCAGTTTGATTCACTCCAGGTGATATCAAGAAGGCAGACAATGCTGAACACAGGAAAGGCAATGGGCCCCAACAACATCCCATCTATATCTCTGAAGTTACAATAGGTGCAAGGTCGGACATTGCAGCAAGTAATTTACCTTCTGTCTTCCAAAGCCCTTCTACTATCTACAAGGCATAATGGAATAGTCTCCACTGACCAGGATGAATGCAGCTCTAACATTAATTACAAAGGGGGGCAATGGATCAATGTTCTTGATGTGCTCCCAATGAGAAATAAGCTAGGTAAACTCAGGCCTGGTCTGGACTTGGTCGGTGCCACTAAGTGCACTAGGTTTGCTGTCTGGGTAAATAAATAATCCAACCAGAAAATTGAATTCAGTAAGTACCTCAGTCACGCTGCATACAATTGGAAAAAAAAACTTATGAAGCATGATGCCATTTGCGATAAAAACAACCTTCAAGATTGACATCTAGTCCATCACCTTAAATTTTCATTCCCACTACCACAAACACAGCATTCCTGCAATGCAATGTATCACATCTAGAAGATGCACTGAAGCAATGGGCTTGGGTGCTTCAGCCTATGCCAATCTTTGACACTTATCACCAAGCATGGCATCTGGGAACACCACCAGTTTCAGTTTCCACTCTTAAGTCACATAACATTGTGCCTTGAAAACAAAGGTCTGCACTGAGCTTACTTGTGACAGTGGTTCTGCCTGGAACCATTGGTTATCTACAGTACACTGTGCAACATGTCTCTGCATCCATGGTCAAATGCAAAAGTGCAAGGTGAGCTGGGGATCAGATGCTGGCATATCTGACCTTCAATTCCTCATCTGGACTCAGAGCTGTGCCCAGCAGCAGCAAGAACTGGTAATAACATCTCTTCCTTGTTGAGAATCAACACAGGTCCACCTGAAGGATGTGTGCTTCACCCACTGTTCTACTCTCTCTACACTCATGACTCTGTGGCTAAGCACATCTCAAATGCCATCCATAAATTTGCTGATGACAACACTGCTGTTGGTAGAATCTCAGATGGCGATGAGAAGGCGTACAGGAGTAAGATAGATTGGCTGGTTGAGTGGTGTCACAATAACAATCTCACACTCAATGTCAGCAAGATCAAGGAGTTGACTGTGGACTTCAGGAAAGGGAAGTCAGGAGAACACACACCAGTCCTCGTTGAGGGTCAGTGTGGAAAGGGTGAGCAGCTTCAAGTTCCTGGGCGTCAACACATCAGAGTATCGATCTTGGGCCCAACACATTGATGCAATCATGAAGAAGGCACGCCAGTGGCTCTACTTCGTTTGGAGTTTGAGAAGTTTTGGTACGTCACCAAGACTCTTGCAAATTTCTATAGATGTACGGTGGAGAGCATTCTAACTGGTTACATCACAGCCTGGTATGGACGCTCCAATGCACAGGATCACAAGAGGCTGCATTGCCTCAAGAAGGCTACATCCATCATTAATGACCCTCACCATCTGGGACATGCTCTCTTCTCATTACTACCATCAGGGAGGCCAGAAGACCCACACTCAATGATTCAGAAACAGCTTCTTCCCCTCCACCATCAGATTTCTGAATGGTCCATGAACCCACAGACCATACCTCGTTATTCCTTTTTTTTGTAATTTATAGTAATTTTTATATCTTTGCACTGTATTGCTGCCACAGAACAACAAATTTCATGGCATATATGTCAGTGATAATAAACCTGATTCTGATTCTGAGGAGGGGGATGGGATGCAGATTTTATTGGGCTCCCTGCTTTATGCCAGAGCTTGCTTGCCTAAGAACCGAGAAACCATTCGGAAACCCTGTAAGAGAAGGTAGGTAGCTTATCTCATTTACTTTATATTAATGTTTTATTTACTTGCTGGCATTTTAAGGATTTTTTAATTGTTCAACTTTTTAGTTTCAAATACTTATGCTAATTTTTATTTTTGCTATGTTTGCTGATACCTATACAATATTCAATTCCATTTGCAACTCCTCAGCAAATAAAGCAATCAATGCCTGCATGCAACAAGACCCAGACAACATTCTGGCATTGGCAGAATTGTGCTAAGTTACAGAAGTGCCAGGCAGTGCCATCTCCAACAGGACAGGGTCTAACCACCTACCTTTGACACTCAATGACAGTACCATCACAAGTTTCCCCTCCCCACCCCCAATCATCAATATCTTGGCATTCACTATTGATAAGTAACTAAGTAACCCAACTGGACCAAACTCATAAATACCATGGCCTCAAGAGCAGGTCAGAGGTTAGGTGGGTGACTCTCCTCCTGACACCCCAATACCTTTCCACCATCTACAAGTGCTATGAGAAACTCTCCAGATGCCTGGATGAGTGCAGTGCCAACAATCCCAGGAAGCTCAACACCGACCAAAACAAAGCAGTCCACTTGATTGGCACTCCATCAATCACATTAAATATTTATTCCCCCTACAATGGCTGCAGTGTGTACCAATTTACAAATTACACTGTGGTTACTCTCTCAAGATACTCTGACAGCACCTCCCAAATCTGTGACCTCTATCACCAAGATGATTAAGAGTAGCAGCTGCATGGGAACACGACCACTTGCAGGTTCTCCTCCAAGTCACACACCATCCTGACTTGGCAATAAATGGCTGGTCCATTGTTGCTGAGTGTAAGTCCTGGAAATCGAACCCCAAAAGCACAGTCAGGAGTACCTTCACCAGAAGGACTACACCAGTTCAAGAAGGTGACCTGCCACCACCCTCTCCAAGCCTGTTAGAGATGGGCAATAAATGTTGGCTTTTGGGAGCACCCAGATCCAGAATACACACTGTTGCTGCCATGCAGGAGAGACGGCATGCAGGAAAAAGGGAGTGAGCTCCAATATTCCATCAAATGGATATGGAAATCCTAGTCAACAAGAGGAATGTCCTGTGCAGCAGGACCAGGACAATCCCCTGGCCCACCAGGAGTCTGGCAGAACTTGGTTACTTCTGCCCTGCTCCTCTCAGGAACACACTTTGTCTCTGTTAGGAGAGAGCATTGCTGCCCTCTGCTGCTTTTTTCAAATGGTACAAGAGAGCAGATGTCAGTTTGTGTAAGAGCATTAGAAACAGAAGCTGGAGTGGGGCACTTAGCCCTTTGTGCCTGCTCCACTATTCAATACAGTTGAAAATCAACAAACCAACACATTTGCTCCTAGATCTGAGATTATTCTACTACATATTGATGGCTGGAGTTTTGTGGGTGGAAATGTTACTGAAGTGAACAGTGACATCATTAAGTGAGCAGTTGCCATGTCAATGAAAATTGTGACTGGAAATGCCCCAGTCCAATTTTGTGACTGGCGTGATTTGAGCAGAAGGTGTGATTCATTCTGGGTAAAATTGAAACTGGATCGCATGACACTTCAGTGCTAAGTAACCCAGTTTCTAGGCATTCAGGTCTCCTGCTGTGCTATTACCTTGTATTCATCCATGCACAATTATGAGCATAATTTACGAATGGGCTGAATAATCTGTCACCTCTAGGTCCACACATGTGTGACTTTATAAGGTATACTAGTGATCCATTGGACCAGATGAAAATTTCATAAAGTAAGTCAGAGGCTTTTCAATGTCATTTTGAGAGGAAGCAGAGTTCTTGGTCTGGAACTTCTTTCATGTAATGCAACATGCAGAGTAAGTAATTCAATTACAAATCTAATTGCTGCATGGATTTAGTGGGCTTATCTGGGCCTTTCATACATGCTCTGCATTTAAGAATGGGTATCCATTCATCACAATGGGATCAAATGCAATGCACAAAATTCATTTTCATATGTACTTCATAGGTTTAACATACAAATGGCAGCAGCCACTCAATTAAAAAGGCAGGTGAGGTATGGCACTCTGCAGATCACCAGCCTCAGCACTCGGACTCTGGTGTGCACTTTTACAGGTGTGTACCTTTAAGATTTTTACTACCCCTTCGTCCTCCTTCCTCCTTGCTGGAGATGTCCTTTGGACAACCACCCCCCCCCCCCCACTCCCCCCAATCACAATATCCTGACCCAATTGCTTTCCTCACTAACCTTGGCTGAATGTAACTGATAACCCACCCCCAGCTGATGTATTCTTCCCCAACCACAATATCCTGACCCAATCCTCTACTTTGCAGCCCCCTAACCACCACCACCCCCAAATCACACTGAGGTTCATATCTTCATACACACATTAGGTCTCTTTCAAACCTCACCTCCAGGTTGTATGCCAATCCTAATCTAATATAAACAATACCATGGACCTTGGGTGCAGTGGAATATTGTGCACCATACACAAAGCATACACTTCACAGGTTTGAATCATGGAAAAATGTGTAGGCCCTTCTATTTCCAGAAAGCACTACACCTGGTTTTGAACATAATAATGTATAACTCAGTGAATTCAGGGTATTTTTGAAAGTGTACAGAAGGATCATTTAATTTCCAGATCACTTTTCAAACACTTTTAATGTTGCAGGGAATCAATGGATGTGGGGTTAGTGCAGGAAAGTGACAGTGAGGTCATAGATCAGCCATTACATATATTTTTGTTTTTGGGTGGCTTGCACAAACTAACATCTGTTCTCTTGTAATGTTAAAGACGTAGCCATAGGGGGCAGCAAAGCTCTCTCCTTGCACATAGAAAGTAACTTCATGACAGGAACAGTAAAGAGAGCAATCCTGGTATTTCTGACTGCACTCGTAAACTCCCAATTTGCTGAACGTCAGATGAGCTGTACGATCTATTCCAGCTTCACTCGCAACATTTTAACTTCCACTCAAAAATAAAGGAAGTCAGCTTAGTATTAATTGTCATTAAACTGTATGTTGATCATTGTGTTTCTGCAAGAATCAAAATGCAAATTCTGCAAATATGAACAGAATTAGTGAATCCTGGAAACCTCCAGCATCTGAAAAAGCAACAGGTATGATAAATATTTGTTTTTTTCTTCTTCTGAATGACTTTATACCTTATTTGGAAGATTAGTAGTCCTTTTAACCTTTCAAATGGGGGTGTGTTCTGTAGATTTTGACTAAAAGTAATGCTCTGTTTCCAGCAGTTTGTATTCTCCTTGTAAATGTAACAATCCACATTTGTCTGTAATGTACATTTTGATAATCACTTGAACAACCAACTAAATTATATGTAAAATATGATTGGAAATTTCAATCACCCAGATTAAACTACAACAGAGGATAAAAATATAATGCCTTGGTGATATAATTTCATAGCTTTGATCGTAGGTTATTTCATATTCATCAATATATGTCTTAATTATGTACATTGTTGGGGGTAATGATTTTATCAGCTGTTACTTCCAAAGGTCTACAGTGATAAACATATGACTTATTAATAAAGTTCACCACTCATCCCCGTTTCACATGTTACTAATCCAATGGTCAAATTACATCTGTACAGCTTCTTAGATATAGATTTCATCCTAATAAATTCTGTTTCTGATGAGCCTGTATCCCCTTCTGTCTTCCTTGGCAAAATGGCCATTGCATGATCTTAACGGAACATTATTGGGATGCTCAGAAGCCTAACACATTCTGTCCACGCAGCAAAAAAATGTTGCAAAGGAATTGCTGCCAGCAGTAGAGCCCATGTCATGAATGTTTTAAGCTTTCTGATACCTCAAGGTTTAATCCATGTTCACACAATGTGTTCATTACAAGAGGAAAAGCTTTATTAACTGAGTGCCCTTTATTGATAGAAAAATTCCTCAATTAAAACTGAATTGACCTTTCTTTTTAAATTGAGTTTCCCTGGGTCAGCAGTGCAATTGCCAGGGTACTATTTTAGACAAATCGTCTTTCAATCTTTATCTTCTCCCTACCGGTATGGCATTACCTCTTAAAGAGTTCCTCATATAGCAGCAGATCCAATCAAATCTGGCAGATAAATCATAACTTTTTCAATAGAAATATGTGTTCTGAGCACTACTTTTAATCAAACTCTTTGTGCATTTTAATTTAGTATTTTTCTTAGCTTTTTCCTTCACTTTTCATTGCAAGTAATTTAATTGCTGGTTCATGATTAACATAATCTCCAGATACCTGTCCATGGAAGCAAGTACAGAAGACTACTCCCAAAAGCAAGCTGACCACCTCTATGGTCAGAAGACTTATGCATGAATTAAATCTGAGATGTAGTCTTTTTGAGTGAATAACAATTTATGCTGTATTAAAGTCACATAAAGAAGCTTCAGACACATCTGGTACCCCCAAATCACCCTTATACTGATGATTATCTCACTTATAAACTTCAGATTTGTAGTGTAATTAAGAAATAAAGCTAGCATTAACAAGAACAGAGTTAAATTCATAAGGTACAATCAAGTAATACTGCTTTTCTCATTGGTAACTTAATGTTTAACTAATCTTGGTATGTTCTGAACTCCAAATAAAAGATAGTATGTAAACTTGGATATTTGTGTTTTGTTCTCACGAGCCCTAGGTCATCAATTTGCTGATCTAGATGGGCATTAGACAAAATTGATATCCTAAATATATCTGTCTTCTTTCCTTTTTGAAGATAGAGCCAACAGAAAGGAGGATCAAAAGGGATCACAATTAAGTCTAGCTGTCAAAGGAGGGTTCAAAGTCATCAGACTATTATCTCAAAATCTCTCTCCTGCTAGCCACCTGAATCAGGATTAAGTCAAGTCTATGTGTTTGCATCCCGGTTAAAATAGACTGTCCTATTGTCAGATTGTTGATGCTAAGCACGTCAGCTTTGTGGACACTTGTTAAGCAGACCACCTAATCCTAGGAGTCTCATTTTCTACTGAAGCACCAGTCTGGGAAGCAGGCGGTCATGTGGATAATCTCCAACACAAGGTAATATGCCATTACAGTAACCAAAGTGTCGACAATATTGATACCCCAACAAAGTTTCTAACAAAACGTCAAACCAAAGGTTCAGACCTCAGACTTAGTTGAAACCTTGACAGAAACTGAATGACTTGCCTGCAGACCCTTTGCTGTGGTTTTGACCATGGCTTATTATCTGAAGTTAAGCTTGTTTATGTGTTAGCAGGGGATTGCAGGTTGGACTCCTGTCTCAGGCACAGGAGGAAGGAAAAGCCAGGTCAATTGCCTCAGGGACATCTAAAGTTGACTCATCTCTGTGGAGAAATTTTAAAAGCATGAGGTGTAAAAGTTAACATGCACCAAGTTCCATTTACCCATTATTTCTGTATTTGCCAGTTTATGTTGGCTACTGGTTAGGCACACCTTGGTATGAAATTCTCAGCCTTGTATTCAAACTTCTATAATACAATCCCATGGCACTCCAAGATAAACGTACACCTTTAGTTCTAGCATCCTCTACAAACCCAATTTTATTGCTCCACTTTTGGCAATCGTGCCTTCGGCTGCTAAGTCCCTAAGGACTAAAATACTCTCCCTAAACCATTCTGCCATTTTCTCCTTTAAAACCAGCTCTTTAACTAAACGTTTGGTCACTACTCTAATACCTCCTTACATGGGTTAGTGTCAAATATTCTTTTTTAACTCTGCTTCAAAGTATCCAAGGATGTTATACCACATTAAAGCCACAATGTACAAATATGTTGTTGATGATTATCTTATAACTGATACTATTAAAATCTTCCTCTCCAAATATCAATCAATGCCATATGCCAGGGGTATCTGCTGTTCCAAATATTCGGAATTACTTTGGCACAAGAAGATGCAACAATCATCCAGACTTTGTGGTCGACAGTAATGCACCTGTTTTCACCTTTGACCTTACTGAGAGCTGCCCACAAAGGTAAAGCAATCACGGTGATGTCAACTGCTCCTTTTCCAACAACAGTTACTGTCAGGTTTCAGTTCAAGAGGATCACTGACATATAGCAGATGTGATGTTATCAAGCTTGTTGACAAGCTAGCCAAGATGTTCATTGACCTACTGCAAAGTGATTATAGTGTCCCACAGCATCTGCCCCTCCCCATCTGCTTCTGGTTCTATCTGGCATTCACCTCTCCCCTAATGGTTCCCATTCTCACCTCCTTTCCTTTTCAGAGTCCAGCACTGGAAGCCCTTTTGTTTTCCTACTTATCTCCCTCCAGCCGCTGTCTCCGATCCTCACACTCTCTGCACCCACCTTGCTCCATCTGCCTCTCCGTATTCTCTCTCTCTCTGTCTCCCCCCCCTCTCTCCCCCCCCCCCCCGCCTCTCCATTTATCATTCACCTGCCACTGTCTCCCAACTCCACCCTTGCTCCCCTCCCCTACCTGGCACTACCTGCCTGCCGTCTTACACCCCTCGTCAGTCCACCAATCACCTTGGACTCCTTTCTCACCACTCCCCTTCTCCTACACTAGCCATCTCACCTCTCTACTCTCAGTCCTGATGCAGAGTTTTGACTGAAACAATTCCTTTCCTCCCACAGATGCTGCTCAACCCGCTGAGTTCCTCCAGCAGATTGTTTGTTGGTCCAGATTCCAGCATCTGCAGTCTCTTGTGTCTACAAAGTGATTATATTCTGTGCCATTGAAGCACTGAGGAAATTCTATGCCTTAATATTTTAAAATATTTATCTGAAGAAATTGTAATCTATATGGCCAAAATCAGGTTTTCTGAGCCAGTAATTTTGTCAGGCAATAATAATAGCTAACTCTTCCTTTGAAACTCCCTGGGCCTTCATGCAACAATTTGTATCATTTTCAAGGTACTTTTCAGTGAGACTGATTTATGTCAACTCAGCAGTCAATAGAGAGGGCTGAAAAAAAGGCAATTTAGTCTGGTAGCACAATTGGTGGCTTACATTGAAGCCTATAGGGCAGGAATATGACACACTGATTTATGGTCCATGAGAGACTGGAACAGCCCCACCTGTGGGATTTTCAAAGACTAGAATGTGGTAGGCTCTCCAATGAATCAGTAATTTTCAATGCTCACTGCAGTACTACTGGCTGAGGATTTTGGGGCAGCTAATTAATAATGGTCAACACATTGTTTCCAGGGCAACTGCATCTGTTCTCTTCAGTTTGTTGCTGGTTATTTGTTACCTTCTTCCATAAAAGAGTCAAATGTGTAGTGAATGACCTGAAACATGCCTGTATCTTGTGCCTGGGATGCTAAATGGCTGCAAGTACGTTGAACCTGTGAAATGTTTCTTTCAGGCTTGGAGTAATGCCAAATGTGTGCTAGGGCACATGAATGTTAGAAGTCCTGATTGGTACTGTTGATTAGTGAGTGAAGGGGATATAATAAATGCAGCAATGAGTGAATATAATAATGCAGTAGGTGGGAAATGGGATTTGTTGATGTATAATTGATCTTGATCATTGGTCAATGGTTATTACATTTCTTGCAGCACTTCGTCCAGATCATTGAGGTTTGATTCTTCACATTCACTGCTTTTCCCCACTGCCACTTACCAATCTGTCTGAAGGACTTCCTAAGCTCCTGTGTGAAAGCAACCTTTCTCCTTCTTTCTACCCGGTCAGACAGGCCTCTGGGAGAGCAAGACAGGTCCACTTTTCTCTGTGATCAGCCATGACTTCTAGCAAGCTACAAACAGCTGTGAAATAATAGTGCAACAATAAATTATCTCCCCTTCAGGTGGTACAGGCATGGCTTTAATCCACACTAGCTGATTTTAGTTAATGCAGTTGGTTAGAACATCGGGCCCCATGGAAGTGAACTGAAGACAGCAGCAGTGGAGTCAGCACTGTCTAGTCACAAATGTCATGTCAATTATGATTTGGAACTCATATCAATGTAAATAGCTTAGTGTAAATGGTTTAGTGTAACCTGGGGTTCAGAGACTGCCAAGATAGTTAAAAAGAAGCGTGAATCCATTCACAAGGCCTGAGCTGGAGGTTATGATGAAAGGTTCTCAGCTGGTCTTGCTGGTGAAGAAGGAAACCATAATGGAGCAATTTGTTTAAAATGTTTTTCAGGTAAGAAAGGTATTTAGTTGTGTCTGCAGAATAGCCTCTTTCAAACCTTCAGCTTGTAATAAATTTCTATTTTCTACCTTTTCCTTGCTTTATTATATACAATTACAATGCACACTACATTGGGATAACTGAACATATCATCACATTAACAGTTTGGGAAATGAGAAGCAACATTAATAGGTGCACCATTAGAGATTACTTCCTTTCACTCCCAATGATTTAGTCTCACTAATTTTTTTAAAATATTGGTACAGACAGCAGCCATTTCACTTCGCGATTTTTTTTAGATTTGCAGTCAGGGTACCCAAGTGAGAGGTTTTTTGAGGACTCACTTAAAAGGCTTGAGGACAAAAGTGTCCCTCGAGTGGAATAAAGCAAATGGTGCAATTTTGGACATGCTATCATTCAGAGGAGACATGAAACCAAGGCACAATCTGCTCTCTTTGGTGAATATAAATGATTCCCTCGCACCATCCTGAAGAAAATCAGGGTAATTATCTTTGATTTTCTAACCAGTATTTATCCCTCATTCAATAATACTAAAACAGATTATTCAGTCAACATTATATTCCTGTTTGTGCAAGCTTACTGTGCCTGAACTGGCAGTTGCATTTCCTACATTACATCAGTCTCTAGACTTCAAGAGTATTTCACTGCCTGTTAAACATTTTGGACACAGTGAGATCTGTAATCCATCTGCCAAGTGTCCAGCTGAGTTAAAACTTTGCTTTGCAAATTCAGATAATGTTTTACATTTAGCAAGTAAGTAAAGAACCCAGAATGATAAATAAACATCAACAACACCAGCTTGAAATGCAGATACCGAGCTGTCACTTTTATTTGTCTTTGTATTTACTGCTTTTAACATCCTACTGTATGCCTATTGCATGATTACTTTGGTTGCTGAATACAAAAGCTGGGCTGTGAAGTACTATGTTAGGTTTAAGCTTTGCTTCACTAAATGATAAATTTCTTGTCCCAGCCATACCCTCTTAAGCAGAAAACAAGGATTTCCCACAGTCAGAATGACAAATCACAACTCCTGTCACCTTGACCTTTCTCAAGTATTTGCTGTTAGCTTTAAACAATAAGGGCTAAAACCAGGTCACCCATCCTGAGTTCTGAATAAATTCAATCAAGAGAAAAAGGAGGAAAATAGAGCATCACTTGAAAAAAGTAAAAAAATGGCAACATATTATGCTCAGCAAAGCCATGCAATAATATTCTTGTCGCTGTTTTAAGTGAATGCACAGCAAGAAAATATAATTCTCCACTTTATCATTGTCAGAATCTGATGGCTTAATAAAAAGGATTACCTCTGGATATCATAACTTCAAAAGTTATCTTGAGTACAGTCATCACTTCTAAACAAAGACTTGTGTTTATAGAGCACCTTTCAAGATTTCAGACTGTTCAAAAGGACTTTTTTTTTATCCAATGAAGCAACCTTGAAGAGCAGTCAAGCTGGTCTTAGCCTCTGAATGAAAATTCCAACCCACACATTCATTGCAATATCTTCAATGTAGTTGAATTTCAGGTGCAGAATACAATTCACAGCTGCTACTCTGCTGTCATTCAGAGCAAGAGATCAAGAATGGATTTCTATCCTACTGTATTGAAAGGTTACACCACCACTGATGTTGGCTGATGTGTTTACCTTCCTTTTCCCCTCTGCCTCCTTTGCTCTTTGTTCCTTCATCTCCATTCCTCACTTACTTCCCATCTTGACCATGAAGAGTTCAATCCATAACGGTTGTTGGAACAGAATAAAAACAGAAAATGCTGGAAATACTTAGCAGCAAGGGCCACATCCATGGGAAGAGAAACAGATTTAATGTTTCAGCTTGAAGATGCAGCTTGAACTGCTGAGTATTTCCAACCTTTTTTTTTAGATTTCTAGCATCTCCATTTTCTTTATTTTCATTTAATCCTAGACTTTTCTACATGATAGGAATTGATAGCTAACAAGGAGAGCAAGGAATTCAACCTTCTTGGGCACCAAAAAGGCTGTTGAGCTTTTCTTTTTAAAAAGGAGGGCTAACTTTTTCCAATCTTCTAGTGCTTTGATACCACTTTCATATCCAGGGAGGATTGGATGATTACACTTAGAGTCTTCCCAGTTATATCAGATTTCCCTCACTAACCTAGTATGCATGCCAACTAAATTGGTGGCCTATCTCCTCCGCCAACTTTTTAATAACATGCTCTTTAACTTTTATTTTATCCAATTTCACTGCTGTTACATTCAGTATTAAATGATACAAGTAATCCAGTTAGAACCAAGTGCAACTATAAATACTGGCAAATTGAACGGCCAATGGTCCTTGCTGATAGGATGGGAACAGCAAGAAATTTTGGCTTGGTGTTGCAATAGCTTTGAGACTACTTACTCATAAGATAAAATTTTGCTTGGTATCTGAATGTTAGCAGATCCAAGAGGAACTCACATCTAACACAGAAGTTTAATTTCATTAGTAATTCAGATAGGGATAGAGCAATAGCAAAATTTAGACATGTTGGATTTGTGCATTCTGTTGTTTCCAATCCATTTACAAAGTGGCATTGGTATAGGTTTCAGTATCCAAAAAGGTCGACTTCCTTGCTCTCCCTGCTAGCTATCATTTTTTTGCTATCATATAGAAAGGTCCAGGAACAATTAAATGAAAATCGGATTAAAAAGCTGTAGAAGCTGGAAATCTGAAATAAAAACAAGATGCTACAAATACTCAGCAGGTCAAGCTGCATTTTTGACTTGAAAATTATCTCTGTTTCTCATCTCATGAATGTGGCCCGCCCTGCTGAGTACTTCCAGCTGGCAACAATTATTGATTGAACCCCTCTTGGTCAAGATGGGAAGAAAGTAAGGAACAGAAATGAACGAACAACAACGAGCAAAGGAGGCAGAGAGAAAAAGAAAGAGAAATCCATGTAACTCAGAACAACAGAAAGTACAGAGTTGAAAACACTTCAAGACAGAAACAGAAAGAAATGTTAAAGGCACATGAGAAAGTAGAGTAATAAAAGCAAACCAAAAATTAAAATGCAAGTTGCATATTAATATTTATAATTTAAGGGAGGAGTGATCTTAACATTACATATGCTTTTGGTGAAATTATAACTAAGGCACTAAAGGATCTGCATATGAAAGTGTTTCAAGAAAAGGATGCTGTCAACAATCCATTAAAAGTCACTTATTTATTTTTGCTTCAAGAAAAAACTTTTCATGGAATACATAAAGGACTTTGCCAATCATGCATAACGCCTGTATTCAAGGCAGTTTCACAATAGTAGTAACAAAAATACCTAAACGCATCGAGAGGTTTGCATGGGCAAACAGTGGAAGAAACATCACCAGAGGAAGCTCAGAGAGATCAATGGCCCTGGTATTTCCAGAACCTGGAATTATCCCAGGAAATTCATTCTTCAAAAATAATGTGGACCCCGCCATCACAGATTACTGAGTGGGGGATAGGGAGTTCTTTCTCAAAGAAACCTTAGGTTAATTCTACCATTTCTTAATCAGATATGCAAACAAGAAAGAGTTAATGTAACCGAAATATCTTGGCATTGATAATGACAGGCAACTTGGTAATGATTAATACATCTGTAATGATTTGTAAGTAATTAGCAGCAACAGCTCGATGTAAAACTGGCATTGAGGGTTAATCACTCATTATACAAAATGGTTAATTTTGCAGTTATTGACATCATGTCTGCTAAGCCTAAGTGTAACTGATAGGGAAACCGAAAATAATATTTAATGGCGATGCCAAAGCACTGAAAAAAATTTGGATCTGCTGCTCATTGGCAATTATCCCACCACCATCCAGTCCCGCATTTGAAAGTTAAAACTTACATGGAATTAAATAATATACCACACGAACAGACTCATCCAATCCAACTATTCCAAGCTAGTATCTATGCTCCACTTGATCCCTCTTCCCATCCTTCCATTCCTTCCCCTTTCTGTCTTCCCCTTAGGTACAATTGACCTGAACTCCTTCCTGTGGCAGTGAGTTCCTTATTCTCAGCACTTTCCAGGTAATGAAGTTTCTTTTCAAATTCTTTTTGATTACTTGGCCCCCTGAAAAAGGGAAAAACACTTGCTCTCACATGCTAGTATTGATAAAACACGCCATAATTTCTGCTATCGTTTTGGAGTTCAACATCTGTGCAATCCTCTGTATAATGTTGTGAAACTGAGCACAGATTCAGCAGCAGAAAGGACCTCCCATCAGTGCTATACAAAGGGATCAGTGATCTCTTTCCATTCAGGTGCTGGTCGATTTCTTCCAGCTCCTACTTTGATTTTTTTCCTGTGATTTTGAGCTGTTATCAGTTGTAAACAAAAATAGGGAGTGGTAGGACTGGTGTTAAAGGATTTTTTTCCAGACTTTGAGGCTTCTGGATAATCCCATCGCTCCCATATGTAAGTGCACCAGTGTATGGAATTCTCTTTAATCTCAATTAAATGATTCCTCATGGTTTAAGCCTGAGTGTGTACATTTATTACTGTGAAAAATAACACAGAAACCATTACAGTGATACAATAAACTCGTACAACCTGGTTTATTAGCAGATCTAAGATGATTAAGCTTGGCTTCTGTAAATCAAAAAGCAAAATACTGTAGATGCTGAAAGATTGAAGTAGAAATAGGGCTTGCTGGAAATAGTCTGTGGATCAGACAGCATCTGTGGATGGAGAAACAGGGTTGATGTTTCAGGTTGACAATCTTTCATCAGAACTGTGAAAAGTTAGAAATAAACAGGTTTAAAGTTGGAAAGAAAGAGAAGAGCATTGAAAAGATCAAAGGAAAGGCATAATAAGTGTTGTGAGAAAGTGTTCTTGAGGTCTTAAAGGTAGAGTACTGGACAGTCTTTGGAATTTTAAAAAAATGATTTAATCACAAAGACAAACATAGGAAAAGAATGAACGGGAACAGATGCACACTCACATGCACACACATAGGTGATCGCGAGACGTGGGGGAAATCGCAACGGGGGTGCTGTGTGCGCGCGTGCGCGCACACACACACACACACACACACACAGAGCAAACTGGTTACAAATGATCAGGGAAAAAAACAATACGATGCCTGAACACCCCGACTCTGTGCAAGCATCAGCTCTTTGGTCCCAGGGGTCCTTAACTAATTACACTTAAGTAGTGCACAGCTTACCTCCACATCCCTCGGAGAAACAAAGAGAGAGAACCAAGCATGAAGCACTTTTTATACTGCTGGAGGGCTGGGGGTGGAGCCAGCCCAGGTGATTCACAAGCCAATCGCTGGGGGCCAGGTGCAAAGGTGTTTTACAAAAGGCAATGGTTTGGTGTGCCCAGAGGGGCAGGGGTGGAGCCAAACCTTGATTGACAGTGGTGTCGCTTCTGACCCGGTGAGCAATGCTGTCATCCGACCAGAGGGATCAGTGTTGTCACTGTCACATGACGGCCATGACCTTTCACACTACAATAAGGTAGGGATGTGGGGATATTGGGGTGGAGGTGGAACTGGGCAGAGAGAACATGGTAAAGACCTAGTGAATTACAAAAGGTATGTCTGCAGGGAGATAGAAATAGGAGGAGTCAAACAAGATCTGATATTCCCAAGAAGAGGAGAGAGGAAATAAAAAAGGAACAGCTAGAATTGTCAAATGTAAGGCTAGAATGTCTTATGTTTTGAAATTATTGAAATCAGTGTTGTCTGAAAGACTGTAATGTGCTTATTCGGGATATAAGGTGCTGTTCCTCTAGCTTATGATGAGCTTCATTGAGACAGAGTAGGAGGCCAAAAGCAGAGAGCTTAGAGTGGGAGTCAGATAGAAAGAATAGATATGGTTTGATAGTAGTTGATAACCCATCTCATGGATTGGAGAGAGAGTGATTGAGAAAGGGAAGAGATGAGACAGAAATGGGCCAGGTGAAAGTGAGAAGCTGTGGGAGTCCAATGGGCTTCATTTATCCTTTTCTGTGTCGAATAAGAATTCCACTCTGTTCTCCTAATTTTCCAACTCTATCACATCTGTTCTGATGACATCACCTTCCAAGACTTAGAACTTTCTCCAGTAGACAATAATACTTGTGTAACATAAACAGAAGATGCCAGAAACGCTCAGCAAGTCAGGCAGCATTGGTGGAATGAGAAACAAGGCTAACATTTCAGGTTGTTGACCTTTTATCAGAACTGGCAAGAGAGAGAACAAGTCAGCTGTAGGTTGCAGAGACACAGGGAAGGGCAGGATAGGACAAAGGTGATACCTCTGATAGACTGAGGCCAGGGCTGTCATGGATGAAGACATTATGTTTATAGATTAATGACAACAGAGAGGAAGAGAGATAATAAACAAAATAAAAGCTATGAAATAAGGACAGTTAGAACGCAAGCAAGAGAATGTAAAAGCTGTGACGAGCAGGTTGGAATCCAGTGAATGTGTGAGCAGAAGGTGCAACGCACACAACACCCACATGTGTACTCGAACTGGATGAACATTCTGTCAGCTGAAGCTAGCCCCTTTAATACAACCAAGTACTCTCTCTCTCTGTCTCACTAAATGTGCCAGAGTTAGACAACAAATGCTATTAGTAATAAATACAGAAATAAATGTAAATCAAGAAACTGCAGATGCTGGGAATCTGAAATGAAAACAGAAATTCCAGAAACACTCAGCAGTTCAGGTGGCAATGTTCGACTTGAAACTTTACCTTGTTCATGGATTAGGTTTCCTCTCTAGTCATCTAATTTGCACATGAGCCCCCTTGGAATTTAAAGTGATGCTCATAAAGGAGATTTCTGTTGAAACCTTTAAGTTTTGCCGTGACGTGCTTGATCCCTTTAATCTCCTACATCCAAAGCAACCCTGTTTTTACAGTCAAACTGTGAAATTCACAGCTACTCTTGGTTATGCATGACTTTCGTATGTTTCAATGAAGACATTCCTGATAAAATCACAAATGAAGCTCCATGGCAGGACAAGGACCACATTGGGAATGGACGACTAGGTGATAAGGGCAACGATACTTTAAGGATCAGAGTTACTCCTAAACACTACCATCCTTTTTTACTTACCATGATCATGTTAATTTAGCCACAAAGCAATCTGAAATTACACATTCCAAACTAAATTTATACGTGATATTTTGCACAGAGTTAACTAATCTCCCTTATACATTTTCATACAGTCTTTCAGGTTCTTTTGCCAGTCCAAGTGTTTTTCCATAATGTTATCCCAGTGACTGCAGTTTGACCGGTGAAAGACTGTTGACTTTTAATGCAAGAGATTACAGGTCCTTTAGAGGATGGTCTCAAGTAGTTCTGGGCACAGAATGCCTGTCTTCAGACAACATGTTCTTTCCATGGGTAGGAGCAATCTGATCTGCCTGGGTAATGGAAAATAACAATGGGGGAAGAATACTGCTTTCTTGAGAGAGGACCGTAGGGAATGTGGGGAGAATAAAATGGGATTGGTGTAAATGGGTGCTTGATAATTGACATGAACTTAATGGGTTGAAGGGCCTGTTTCCATGATGTATCTCTCTGTGACTTTATGAATGCTCATAACCTGTTGGAAGGAAGATTTCTGCACATCTTTTAGACCCTTGGGGCCCCTTTGGACATTGTGATCCAAGGTCAAGGCAGCATCTGCCTGAGCTCACATGGCAGCAAGCTGCTTTGATATGATGGCAGGCTGAGCTTCCAGCCCAGCACTTGTGCTGAAGAGGAAGTTCTGATTGCTGTCAAGCATCAGCGCATCCAGCATTGTGTCAAGGCTAGGGCCGCAAATGTGCAACAGACTTGGCCACTTTCTCTCTGGGAAGTATGGCCTCTAAACTCTGCAAAGACTTGAGCCATGATGGTGTTGGACTAGTGTGAATGGCTTGTTACTGTGTTGTATGTCTTTATGACTATTGCTCCTCCATGCTCAATGATAATGACTAGCAGGCTTCTAAATAAACCTACTAACATTCTCCAGTAGGCCCTCCCAGTCATCTGGCATCAGCATTAATACTAGTCAGTCTGCATGCACATGCCCATTTCTTCACAATGAGCACGTCTATGTTAGGATGTGAATAGGTGGATGCTGGTGTAAAAGCAGATGAAGAATCTTCAGTATTATGTTTTCTTGCTGTTTGCCTGGGTAGGTGGCAGTTATGAAATGAAGGAAGACAAGAGTGAGATTGTGGTGCAGGGAGTATTATGGTGAGGATGCAAGTGTTGAGGGGCACAGAAGGGGAGGCTCTGTGATTTAGTATACCATCTGTGCATTGTAGAGTAGAAGACACTATGGAATAAGTGGAAGGTGTGAGACAGTAAGAAGGATTGGGATTGAGGACACCTTTGCTGTCTTGAGCCCCTCCACTGCCCCCTCCCAGTAATGCCTAGCAGGTTTGCTTCTATGTAAGTAAAAGTAAGGCACACTTGCCCCCCTCTCCCTCCCCACCAATTATCTGCTGCTGCCTATACACAAGCAACACCTTGTTCTTCAGAGAAAGGGAATTGCATTGGTGAGTGTTTTGCAAACCATTGAGATGATGTGCTCTCTTGAAAATACTGAACTAATTTGCAATATTCCTCCTATGCCCACTGTTTTCGTGCTATTGTGCACAATTACTAAAAGCTTCTGTTTAAAACTCTTAATTGGACTTTTCTTCATAAACTTCACACAAACTATCTTTCCTTAACTAGGTACCTAAATTAAACATGCTTTAAATGTCTCCCAAATAACAAAAAAGTAGTTGCTTTAATTATTACAAAATATAAACAAAAGAATACAATGTCAAGTTACAAAGTTCCATTTGCAGACATGTCATATGTAATGATCATAAGAGAAATAGACCTAAAATATAATTACCTAAATTGATCTTTTTTTAAAGCAAGTTGATCTTTTCACCTGAGTAAAAGTTGAAATGAATAAATGGATTTAATTGGTTTTGCTTTTGACTTAGTGGACAGGTTGTGATCTGTGCTATGTTCCAATCTGCAAGCTGCTGACATTTGGCTTTTCTGCTGCCCATCGGTTGAAGGAACAGTCTCTATCCTCATTTTACATTCCCTAGTCCTTTTTCACACAATCTTTCTTCAATAAGCAAAAATAACATCAATTGGTAAATTAGTTTATTATTGTCATGTGAACTGAGATACAGTAAAGAATTGTTCTGGATGCCATCCATACAGATCATTACATCAGTACGTTGAGGGAGAACAAAGGAAAATCAATAACAGAATGCAGAATATTGTGTTACAGATTATGCAGTACAGGCAGACAATAAGGTAGATTGTGAGGTCAAGAGTCCATCTTATTATACTAGGGGACTGTTCAATAGTCTTATAACAGCGGGATAGAGGCTGTCCTTGGGCCTCGTGGTACGTGCTTTCAGGCTTTTGTATCTTCTGCCCAATGGGAGGGGGAAAAAGGAGAGAATATCCAGGGTGGGTCATTATGCTGGCTGCTTTACTGAGGCAGCAAGAAGAGTAGACAGAGTCCATGGAGGGGAGGTTAGTTTCTGTGATGTGCTGAACCGTGTCCACAACCCTCTGCAGTTTCTCATGATCTCAGGTAGAGCAGTTGCCATACCAAGCCATGATGCATCTGGATAGGATGCTTTCTATGATGCATCTATAAATATTGTTGAGGATCAATGGGGACATGCTGAATTTCTTTAGCCTCCTGGGGAAGTAAAGACACTGGTGCACTTTCTTGGCCATGTCAGGATAATTCATACAGAAAAATGGCAAAACACCACGGAGTAAATAAATTTAACTTAATAGTGCAACATAGGATAATCATCGGGAAAGATAACATCACTTGTGTTTCAATGGCTTAGGCATGGGAGGATAGAGATAGGAATGAATAATTTAATGAAGGTAAAGTGCTTTTTCTTAACTGTTTCTAACTTAATATTTTCCATTAAGGGGAAATGAACTAAAATATGACAAAGATTCAACAAAATTACCACAAAGTAGTTAAATAACTAGTAATATAATTCAATATACAGGTCAAAAACTGGTGCCACAGATATGACAGGATCAGGAAGTAGGCACACGAGTTCATTCCACTCCAGAATAAAGAACACCACAAACCAGAGGTGTGCAATAGCACAGAAAAAGGAAAAAAAAAGGAACTTTATATATCTTATTTTCTAGGAAATGTTATAATGTCATTTTCCTCATGCTGATCTTAAATGTTCTGTTGCTGCCAATCTGATGTTCAATTCAATAAATATTAGAGTGGCCACATCTCAGTATTAATGTTAATGTACAGTACTTGGCATATCTAGCACTTAATTGTAAAATATTGACAATTCTTGTGCAGTTAATTGATGTTTCAGCTCTTCTATATCAGAAGAAAATACAACTTGGAAAACTGCCTTCAATTTCACTAGCATTTTCCTGCTGTTACCACCATTTCTAAACAAATGCATTCAGCCATGTATGAAAGCATGTGAGTGTCTGGATGTCTTTTTGTGTGATTTTATTTGAAATGATGAAAAAGTGGGGAAATCCACTGTATGTGAGCACAGAGAAATGAAATGCAAACATTTCCATATTCATTGTCCACATCACTATCCAACTGGAACCCTTACCAGCACCCTCAATAAACATAAGCAAACAGAGTTATAAAAAGGCAAACTAATAAGGTAAAATATAAGGAAATACACTTGCATTTAAACAGCAGACAGACACAGAGGGCACTGAATCACTGAGCATTGGAATTAGTCATCAGCTAGGCAGAACATACAGTCAACATACATTAGTTGAAAGAGATATCTTCTGATGCCTGGGGAGGAGAAGGTTTCCACAACTGACCTCCTGTAAGGAACACATGACATGCAGCTGTCCAAATGAGGGGGGTTGCTAATCCTTTCTAACAAATGGACTAAGTGCCTTGTGATCTTCCTATTACTCCATGCCTCCAAAATGTCACTGACACCAGTTTAAGAAGCTTGCCTTGTGAGTGGAGAGGCAGCTGAGAAACAAATTGAGAAAACTGAGGAAATCTGGAGGCTGCAAGGTTAATGAAAAAGTCCACATTACATCCAATAATCTGAAATGACACCACACTGAGTGGTGACATTAATGTGGAACATATCAAATTAATGAAGCTCCTCAGCTGTAAAGAGTGAACGAGGATTTCTTCACAGCAACATATGATTCAGAGCAGTTGAAACTGGGTTACATGCTTAAATAATATAACAAAATTGCCTGGAGATTCCTGTCAATATAATTACATTATTTCATAAGAAAATTCTGAGTCAAATTAGAAATGGGCAAGTTATAAATTGTTGGTTGTTCAATAAAATTAATCACCAGCTGAACAGAATATCTACAGTCAATTTATATTAGGTGCAAGAGAAATATCTGGTAGCTGGGAATTGGGCCATTTTCCATTGCAGACTGTTGTGTGAAAAGGTTCTTTTGGAATCTTAAAAGATGGAGGGTTCTGGACACAGGCTTTGGATTTTAAAAGTAGTTTAATCACAAAGGCAAACACAGGGACAAAATGAATGGGAACAGTTGCACACTCACGCAAACACACACACAGGAGACTGCAAACACGAGGGGGAATTGCAACGAGGATGAGATACATACACACACAATAAACAAGGTACAGCTTATCAAGGGATAAATACTTCAATGCCTGAATACCTTGACCTAGACAAGCATTAGCTCTAACACTCCCTGGAATCTGACTAAGATGCTCCCAAACCACATGGTGGTGCATACTCTTACCAGTGGTCTCTACAACATGGTTTCACTACTCCTGAGGCAATCAAAAGAGGAAGGGTTAGGGCAGTGCAACACTCTTTTATAGTGCTGGGTGGAGCCTGGCTAGGTGATTTATACAGGCCAATGGTCAGGCAGGTTCAGGAACAAAGGTGTTCTCCAGGACCAATCCCTACGCCCACACCTGATGGGTGGGGTGGAGCCACACGTTAATTGACAGTGGTGTCACTTCCGATCCAAGGAGTAATGCTGTCCTCTGACCAGAGGGGTCAGTGTTGTTACTGTCACGTGGCAGCCATGTGCTATCCTACCACACAGACTTCCAGTGAGGAGCACATGAGCTATATTTAACCTTGTTTTAAAAGGGCATTTTTTTTACTGCAATTAAGCAGTTTTAAGGCAGCAGCACCTTGCACAGATAGGAACATCAGTAACAAACAAGGTTGAAGATTAAGCAAAAATAAATGATAGAGAATGGAGTTTCCAGTTGAATGTGTCTTCTGGTTTATGAAGGCTGAGTGGAAAGTGTGGCAATGTGAGGAGGAGATTAAGTTACGGTTGTAAAATCTTCTGTATTACATTTTTCCTTATTCTTATTTGTACCAGGACCTGTTCATAAAAATTGATGGCCAATGTTGATACAGCTAATAGTTTAAATGGAAAGCAAGTAATTATTTTAGCCATGAATCTCACCTAATGGGGCTGATCTTCCATTGCCCCAAGATTACCGTCCACCTGCCCCTCAGGCCACATTATTTTTCCAGCTTGTTCCCAGGCACAGTCTGCTGCTGGGTGGCTGGATCCCAGTTATAATGGTGTGGAACTATGCAGCATAACACACTGCCAGGCTTTGACATTCACAAGCATTAGGGTATCAGAGGAAAAAAAGAAGAAAATGATTAAAATGTTTTAAAATTTAAAACATTAAAAACACATAAAAACAATCAAAAATATTTAAAATTGCTGACTAAAATCAGATGAAAAAGTTTGTCATTTTTCCAGCAGTTGTTTCTTCCTATTAATTTCAGTGAGGGAAGCATACTCATTTCAGCTTAACTAGTCCAGGTGTATAGAATTTTATTCAGAATTAGTATTATATTTTTTCCAGAGCCATCCCATGTAATAATTAATATGATCTACAAGACCTAGAATTTTTACACAATTCATTCAACTAAAGGGAAAACTTGTATTTAAATACCACTTCTCACAGCCTCAGGGTGACTCTGAGATCGACACAGGAGTGTTGCGTTCACAGTGATGCTGTCTCCTGGATGATATGTCAAAAAAGAGCACTATCTGAATGCAAAAGATTCCATTACACTCTCCAGTAATTTTGCTGTAGGCATTACTAATTTTATGGTGCACAATCATTAACCTTTGAAATATGGAAAACATATTCTTTAAATAGCATTAATTTTTCTTAAAATACATGCTGAAAGGATGGGAAGGAAGGTTTAATGACAACCATATGTATATTTGTCAATTGAAATCCTGATATTTTTAGAAAAAAAATTGTTGACTCTTGTTATTACATAATATTTCATGTAGTTATAAAGCAGATTAAAACACAGAAGCAAGTGAGAATGGTTTAACAGTTGACAGAATAGGGATTAGGAGAGGGATACATCTCTCAGGAAAGACTGAGCAAGCTGGGGCTTTTTATTCTGGAAAAGAGAAGACAAGAAACCCAATATACAGATATTTAAAATCATGATTTGATTCAACAGGAAAGTAGATGAAGGCAGAATAAGACTGCATAAATCTCAATCAGCCCTTTAAATGATTTATTAGGTCTATATTTTCTGCCTGGAAGGAATGTGTATCTTGTAGGTATGTGGAGTGGCTGTAGTATCAAGTATTGATGTATTTAAGCTGAAATTGATCCATCTACAAGTGAGAAGATGCAATGAGTTAATTAGAATAGGAGGTTTGAGTGCAGAATGAATCCCAGTTTAATGGAACAAATGGTTTATTTCTATGCTGCAAATTCCATGTCTTCATGAAACCAATTTAAGTACCATCACCAGCTTCCTGTCTGGAATTGTTTGACAGTTGATCTTGCAGGAAATCAGTTGGCCTGCAGTGTTTCTACTGATCAGAAGAAGAAAGCAAAGCATAAGGGGAAACATGATAAACAAGTGCAGGAGAAAGGAGGCTGTGCCTGTATGGTTGGATGAAGGTGAGTGGTAGGAGGCTGACGTGGAGAACAAGCACACAGCGGTTCACTGGGGTCAAATGGCTTGGTTCTGCACCGAATTTATGTCATTCTCTGCTCAAAGAAAAGGAACGTCTCTTTTGGTTGATGATAATTCAACCAATACCCTGCAAAAACAGTTTATCTGGTTAGTTATATGGGATTATGATATGTGCAAATTAGCTGCTATACATGATTGCAAAGTACATTTCAAAATGTAATCCTTTGAGCTCAGTACTCTAAGGCTAGAGGGAGATTGGTTCTTCTGATAGCTTGTGCCCTGTCCCTTGCTGAAAGCACATATATTCACACATTAGATAAGAGCTGGAAGAGGCTTATTTATGATAGTCCTGATATTTAATAGTCTGCCAATTTACTCCAGTTTGACATGGAAAATAGCTACCAATGCACATGGATCCATTTAGTAGAATGAACCCTTATTTTAAGAGACATAAGGGAAAGAGTATGAATGAAAGTCAGCTTTTGATCATGACCCTTTTAAACAGCAGTAATGTTGTTGAGGGTTAGATTTTGTTTGTAACTTCAAACATTACACCAAAAAAAAGGCAAAAAGGTCAAGGAAGGAAAAACAAGTTTCTTGACCTCCAGGGTCATTGGAATTCAGAGAGGAAAGACACTAAATTTAGAAATACCATCCTGTTACACGGGCAAAATCCTGAATTCCCTCAGATCATAAACAGGGATGTTGCTTATTGGTCGCCATACAGCAGGGGCGCTAACTGCACTTCATCCTGAGTGCGCCACCGGCAAAATCGCTTCACAGGAAAACCGGATTACGGAAACGTGATTATCAGGAGATTGGTAAAACGGCTGGAAGCGTGGTTGTGAAAATGTGACTGTTCTGCCAGCAAAACAAGACTCTTGCACAGAACTTGTTAAAAATGGGTGTGGCAATAGGGAAGGGAAAACATCTCCTTTTGAGCAGCGGTTTTCCGCGAGCATAGACCACGAATTTCACTCACTGAAGGAGGCTATTAAAGTGAATAGAACTGGAATTGTTTATGATAAAGGAAAGGATTTATCTCCCATTTTGTGAACAAAAGTTACAACTATCGCTGCCCAGTTTGAATGAACGTATTGATGAAACTAAAGTAACTGTTATTAAATATGAAGGTACTATTTATCAAAATAAAACACGGGGAAGTCAATAATAAACTTTAATCTTAAAACATGAAACCCCAAACAGTGGAACTGCTCCTCCTGGTAAATGTGATTCGCCCCGAAGTGTGACTTGTGCTGTTGCATTGTTTATATAAAACGATGGCACGCCGCGACCCCCATCAGGGAACGCATTCGAATTAATCACATAGGCTGAGCGATCACTTCGTTTCCTTCCCGTCAAAGCGCCACCATTCAGAACTGCAACGGCCTGCGATACGAGCCAGGCAACTGGGCGCTGGAATATAACGAGAGAACATCAGAGCGGCGGTACTTTCTCTCTCTCTCTCTATCGCCCGCCCTGAGTCTTATCCGTCCCGTTTCGTCATGAGCTAAACACTGAGTCACAGATAGAACAAACAATGAGGGAGTCCCGTCTGTAGCATCAGATCCACCTCGGGGAAGAGGAGGAGGGAAGCAGAAACCCGCTTCAAGCGTTTTCCACTTCAGCTTTTACTGGTTGCAAGCGAAGAAAAAGGGGAGAGAAAAGTCGAGGGGTTTGCAATGGCTGTAGTTCTGTGCAAAACTTTGTACGCGTTTTCCGGGGACCAGCATCAACACGGGCTGAAGTTCGAGGCTGGGGAGATTATCAAGGTCGTACAGGTGCTGAACGGTGGATGGTGGGAAGGTGAAAAGGATGGTGCGAGGGGATGGTTCCCTGCCAGTTACGTGGAGATTTTAGAGGTAAGCCCGGCAGAAATTGCCTCTGCCCTTGCCGGCTCCGGCGACTGGCTCTGCTTCGTGTGGTTAAACGCTGCAAACAACGGATGGGTCCCGTGATTGAAGTTTCAGGCTGGCCAGATGTGACAAGAGCTGGCCACAGGAAATTCGAGCGCTACTTAATGTAATTAGGGGACTTGAGCGAGGTGGTTTGAGTTTGCGATAAATCAAGAATTAGCATCGGTCGGGTTTAACTCCACTTTTATACAAACGCGAAAGGAAAATCGGTTCAACAGTCCGGACATTCTGATATTGGGCAATTTTGTTAGAAGATCGTTATTTAAAGTTTGCACAGTGGGTCTGAGGAGAGGAAGTTGTCACGGTTTATGAGGGTGGAGTTGGGGATTGAGTTGATTTACAGACTTGCAGCCTGTTCTGGAATTGTTCCGTGATTGTCTCTGAGTTGAGTCACCGGTGGGGGTTCGGCGCCCGGGTTTAACATTCCGCTAGAGGGCAACGCGCGTAAGCAAACACTTGGAGGAATTGGGAAATGCCTTCTGCCTGGGCAGCCGGCTTCATCCCCAGGACGAGTGACCTCCATCCTCAGCCGTGCTTGATCGGGGCTCGGGGTGTCAAAGGGGGTTAGACAACTTCTCAATGTTTTGGGGACCCAAGAGATTGGGCAGACGCTGGAATCTGGAGCAACGCACACAAAATGCTGGAGGAACTCAGCGGGTCAGGCAGCATCTATGGAGGGAAATTGAACAGTCGACGTTTGGGGGTCGAGACTCCTCATCAGTGCCAGTCCTGACCCGAAACGTCGACTGTTCAGTTTCCCTCCATAGATGCTGCCTGGCCCGCTTAAGTTCCTCCAGCATTTTGTGCGTGTGTGTTGCTTTCTCAGTGTTTTGAATGCTTTTGTTTTCACTGGAGAAAGAAGGTCCACTGGAGATTCACCCCCTCCCCTCCCCGTAGTTAGATTCCATGTTTTATGTCTTCGTCATGTTGATATTTTGGATTAGTTCCTGAGGGTTTAGGTGGGAAATTGTAATATTTTAATATGTGTTAATTTTAAGATAAACCTACTGCAGTTATTGACCGGATTCCCCACATCGCTTCTTTTAAAAATGCAAACCACTCATTAATATTTAAACCTAAAATAAGGTTAGCCATTCATCGAAAAACGACAGATTAGATTGAAACCTAATTTGCATTTCGTAGAAGTTAGAAGGTCTCTTCTGTTCTCCTGGTGGTTGGTTGGGCAAGATTTTTATCTTTCGAAAATATTATCATAAAAATAAGTTTGCAGCAGACACAAAACATGGATTGCCTAATCCATTGTATTTCAGGATTTGAAGGGATTTCTACCGGAAAGCAGTGGTTAAGGGTGTGGAATACACACCATTAACTCTACTGGTTAAAAATTGTCTATCCTACATCAGTATTGGACTGTTGCTATGGTGACCAACTCTGGTTGTATCTTGGAGTTTTTAATTCCATGACTGCCCACTGTCAAGTCCAACTTCCTTTTTCTGACCTAGATATCTTAATAACTAGAAAATTGAGATTGTCAAAGTCAATTTTAAAAACACCGTTTTAAAGGTGGAAGTATATCGTTGGCCACTAACACTAAAGGGCAGAATAATTGCTTGGAAAGTTGAGAACACTCAAATATTTTGGCCACTGGCCAACATATGAAATTCCAGTTGAGATGAAGGACCAAGACCTCAGCCGATACAGAATAGACATGACTCATCTTCAGACCACACTGAGCTGGGGTGTGAGAGGGGGATTAGCGGTTTTATGGTTGGGATTGGGGGGAAGGATTGGCATCCTGCATTAGGGATTGGGGGAAGGATTGACATCCTGCGTCGGATTTAAGATAAGGACCAGAATTCTGCATCAGAATTGATGGAGGGACTGGCATTCCATATCAGGGATTGGGGGAAGGACCAGTATTCTGCATTGGGGATTGGGAGGAAGGATTGGCATTCTCTGTCAGGGATTATGTGATGGACAGGCATTCCTCATCAGATATTGCGGAGAGGGATTGACATTGTACACCAGGAATTGGGATGGAGCATAGGGAGCGAAACTCATTCAGGGATGGCAGCACATTAGCAGCTGTGAACTGTAGTGTAAAAGGGATTCATACTGAGGAGCTGTGCAGCACCCAAAGCCAAAGGTTACTGCAGCAGTGGGGAATATCTTTGCAGTACTGTGCATGAAGGGATTAACAAGAATTCATGCATGTATTTTACTCGCCTGGAAGATCTCCCAGTTTGGCTTTGCACAAGTAAGGCCAACAACACGTGGTTTAAGGATGTTCCAAGTTTTCCTGCAGCGCTCCAAAAGGAGTGCTACATGCAGAATGAGATCAATCCATGTTCCTGACATGGAAATGAGGTTGAGGTTGCAAAGATGACTCGCAATAAGAAATGCTTGGTTGTATTTTCAAGTGGCACAAAATGATATGATGGTAGTCGTTATAGTGATTCAATCTGGAAAAAACTGGTTTTCAATAGTATGACATTGAAAATGTAATGTTGAAAATTAAATTTCCAGTAAGTACTGGCTGCTTGTTGTACTTCTCTCTCAATTTACCTTCTTTGGTTATTCTGGATTGACATAGCAAACAGGATGCACCAACTCTTTTACATCAAATGCATTATTGCATCTCTGTCTTTGTCAATACCTAGATCTCATTTAAACTGATTATGGACTTATTGCTTCTGTGATTTATTACTTTCGCACCATTTATATGCTGCAGATAATTTGGAAGAAACAATTTTTGACCCAAGCAAGGGTTCACAACATAATGTGTCAAGTTATTTTGACTTAATTTTGCTACCACTGATTCTGCTACCATGAATTCAATAAATTGGTTGATATGAGATTAATTTAAACCATTTCTTCTTACAGCAATTTATCATTTACTTATTTTTCAAATTTCTTATAATCACAGGTGGAGGATTGGTTAGCTGAGTGTTGAGATAAATGGATCCTTTTCAGGTTGGCAAGATGTAACTAGTGAGGTGCCAAGTGTTCAGTGCTGGGGTCTCAACTGTTATAATCTATGAAGAAACCAAGTGTATTGTAGTCATATTTGCTGAAGATACAAGAATAAGCCAGATTCACAAAGAACCTGCAAGGGGATATAGATAGGTTAAGTGAGTGGACAGCAATTTGTCAGATGAAGTGTATTATGGGGACGTTCAAGGTTATTTTAGTAGGAAGAAGAGAAAAATATAATATTATTTAAATAGAGAGACTACAGAATACTGCACTGCAGAAGGATCTGAGTGTCCTTGTATAAAGAACATAGATAGCATTCAGGTACTGCAAGTAATGAAGGCCAATAGAACATTGGCTTGTATTGCAAAAGGGATGGAGTAAAAAAACTATGAGATATTGGTAAGATCACACATGAAGTGCACATACCATTTTGGACTCCTTAAGGGGGGATATACTTCCAGGTAGTTCGGAGAAAGTTTATTAGTTTGATTGTTGGGATGAATGGATTATTGTATAAGGAAAACGTTATCAAAGTGGACTCACATTCATTGAAATTTAGAAGAATAAAAGGTGATTTTACTGAAATGTGTAGGATCTGATGTGATTTTTCCCTTCGTGGAGGAATCTGAACCTCAGTGTCTGGTTTTAGAATAAAAGATTGCCCATTTACAGTAGAGATAAGGAGGAATTTCCCCTTTCAGAGAGTGGTGAATCTGTGTATTTCTCCCACCCAGAGTGGAGTGGAATATATTCAAGGCCGAGATAGACGCAGCTTGATCTAGAGAGGAATCCAGAGTTATTGGAAACAGGTTGGAAGGTGAATCTGAAACCAAGATCAGAGCAGCCATGATCTTATTGAATGGCATAGGAGGCCCAAGATTCAATTAATCTTCTCCTGCTCCTTTTCCTTAGTTTCATATCACTTACCGTCTTTTTTTTCCTGTCCAGAAAATAGCTAACAAGGTTTAATTGTTGGATATTTGAGAAATATATTGGCTTGGTATGAAAATTAATATAATGATGTATCTGCATTTTTGCTGGTTCACAATTAACAACCATACATTTATTGACCTGATAATACAAAGCCATAAAATATAGAAACACGATATGAACATCAAGACTGCCCTTTCCACAGATCACACTTAATCCATCAATTATAGATTCTGCTTCATGCATTTAATCTTTTGAGGAGAAATTGCATTTAAATATTATCTAAACTGGGAGGCAATTAAAGTTAAACACCAAAATATTAATATATTTTTACATCATTATTTGATTCTGAGCTGGTTTTCTCCAGGTCATGAGAAACAAAGGACTGCAGATGCTGGAATCTAGATGAAAAACATGATGATGCTGGAAGAACTCAGCAGGCCACGCAGCATCTGTGGAGTCCTGAAGAAGGGTCCTGACCCGAAACATTGTCCGCCTGCTTTTCTCCACGGATGCTGCCTGGTTTGCTGAGTTCCTCCAGCATCGTAGTGTTTTTCTCCAGACAATGTTCTCCTAACATAAAAGTTGCTGCAAATGATATGAGTTGGCAAACTAGTCTGTTGACTAGTTTAAGAATGGTTTACTAGGTTATTCTTTATATTGTTTCATCCTGTGAAATACTAAATGATTGAACAGTATTTATTACATAACTGCTTTAAAGCCATGGGTCATTTTTGCCATAAATAATGAATGCATAGCTTTGGCAGTAATGTCAGTATTTTCTCCATTGTCTGGAGAAGCTTGCTGCAGGTCAGCCTCTGTCAGAATTTGATAATCGTGTGACCAACCACAGCACAGCTGATCTGACCCAATTCACCTGTTAAAGCAACCCAGAATCTTTTCCACGTCCCACACCTCTCCTGAGAAGCACTTTGTCTTGGAAGTGTTATACTGTTGTTGTTGGCAGTGCACCTTCTCTTTGGAGACAATCCTTTACATTAATGGAAACATGGAAGATGCATGTGCTTTAAATCTTTTAATGTGGGGAGGCAATTGAACTCCAGCTACAAGCTGGTCTTGGCAGAGCAAGGTCTTGTTCTGTTGGCATGGAAGTCTTAGATGATTGGAGATGAGACTATGCTGCAAAATCACACACACACACTTTAGCTAAATGTGTACACTTTAATAATGCTCACACACAGACAGGAACAAACACACATGTTCTTTCCCTTCTGTCTTCCTCCATCCCCTTGCACACCAGCCCTCCTCCTCCCTCATTTCCTCTGTCCCTCTCCCCCTCCCCCCCCCCCCCCCCCCCCCCCCCCGTTATCAGCTTCCTCTGCCTCTCCAGCCCCTTCTCTCGCTCTCATGGCTCTTTCCCTTCCCCCACCCATGAGTTCTTCCCCCGACTCTCCAGCCATCGGCCGCTGGCTTTCCCTCAGGGTGAGGCCATCCTCTGGCTGCCCCCCTTCATTTGCATCGCGGCCTTACCCTGAAAGCTTGTTGTCCTATGACCCTCCCCTCACACATGCTCCCCCCCAATCCCAAATTTCAACAGCCATACTGTGATCTAGTGCTCTCTAGGGTAACAGCCTCCACCTATTGCCTAATCACCTGTACATTTCAAATCAGTTATTAAGCTCATCCACTTCTAAGTAAATTGGGGCCTATGTTATTGTTGCTTTGTCACCCAGATGTGCATTGTTGTCATCCAAGGAAACCAGTTTCTAAACTGTAAATATCCTCCTTGACGAGAAGCCTTTCTCGTCTCAAAGGCCAGATGGCGTTAATCTTTGTCTAATCAGTGCTGAAGCATTGTTATGCATCATTAGATTCTTGACTCACCTCAAATCACAATCTATTATTCTGCATTATAAAAGAAGTGCTGAGATTAAACATGACACTGGTTATGACCTTGCATGCTAAGTATATGGAACACTGGGTGGTGAATACTGCAATAGAGCCATTTAGATGGCTATCTGTTGATAGGCAAGTAAGTGAAAGCAGCTTTTCTCATTTTTTTAGAATCACCAATTACATTAATTCACAATTCCTCTGTGAAGGGGTTATGTGCAAGTCATGTGGTGCACATATCATTGGAAAGGATTGTCTGCTTTTCTTTTCCTCAGTGTGTGTACAATCTTCACTTTCTTAGGCCGTGGGTTCTGCAGCTAATGTGGGAAAGGCAGACTCTTTCACAAGTGCGCAGAAGGTGACTGGTGGCTGGTGGGGCATTGGGACAGGTACATGGATTGGAAAGGCTTGGAAGGAAGGTCATGGGCTAAACACTGGCAAATGGGACTAGCTAGGATGGGACATTTTGGTTGGCATGGATCAGTTGGGCCAACCAAATGTTTCCATGCTGTATAACTCTGACTCTATGTGGGTGGATAGTTTGTGAGTTGGTGCTCTCTTTCCCCCACTTAAGGAGGGCTTCTGTATACTTCTGATGCATGTCCTCAAGGTTCTCAACATCATCCTGGATGTTCCTTCTCCACTTGAGCTGCCATGGGTCAGAGGTTCCTGATGTCAGAGAGGATGTTGCAAGCTTTGGGCGCAACCTTGAATCTTTGCCCATCTACCTGGTTTTCTCCTTCCATAACAGAACTCAAACAAGAGTTTGTTTTCAGAGTTTGGTTTGGGCATGTAAAGGATGTGACTGAACCAATGTAACTAAGGCCTGACATGGGTTCACTTATCCTTCCAGTGAATCTGGAGGATTTTGTGAAGACGGGGTTGGTGGTATTTTTCCAGTGACTTGAGTTGCCTCCTGTAGGTGGTCCAGGTTTCAGAAGCTTATGGGAGGTCAAGGATCATTGCTGCCCAGGTCTGACGTCTTGGTCTTCAAATAGCCTTTTCCTCAACCTATCAAATGCTATGTCCCACATCATAGGTGGCAGTTTCTGCCTGCCTTCACCTTGGAGAGGAATAACGTCCTCCCCATATCTACTCAGTCAAACAATCTTTAAAAGAAATTAAGATTCAGTGAGGTCTCTTTTCAGTTTCCTTACCTATTGAGAACTGAAGCCTAGCATACTTCCTCTTTGTTCGTATGATAGACCTGCCATCCCGAAACCAGCCTGGTGAATCTTCACCCCATTCACCCTGTAGCCACCATATCACTCATTTAAGTTTGGGGAAAATGTATCCTTTTTTAGGCAGTTTTAGGTTATCTTGTTTTGATCTGAATTTGTTAGCTTATCTCAGGCAAGGCATTGGCAGGTGCTGCTGAACTGACCAGACAGAAATAAGCCAGATAACCCAGCTTTTATCAACATCTGATGATTTCTGCTAGAAAATACACATGTGCCCCTTAGTCAATGTGTTGTGTTGTGCTCCATACTGGAATACACTGTTGATGCTCACTGTCAGGATTCAGAGAGCAAGCTATGTGAGGTATTGGGAGATCTAACTGTACATCAGCATGTGTCAGAATCTTAAGGGATAACCAGCAGAATATTTCAGAATATGTTGAGAAATTTAAAAATAATAAACGGGGGATGAACGAAAAAATATGTGGAGACCACACAAGCAAAATTTAACCTGGAACAGCATAATGCTCAGAAAGGATCCAGGTGGTTTAATTTGTCCGTTCATTTGTAAGATTTGGTGGCTGCCTAACTGGTTTACAACATGAGCCAGAGTGGGGTGGGGGGGGGGGGGGGGACAATATTCTGCTCATTTATGTAGCAGCTTAATTAAGATATTCTTTTAGATTGCATATATGATGCAAGTAGGTATTGGGATCTTCCTCTAATTATCCCAATCAAATCCATTTACTTTTTCCACTCTAAAGTAATTCTCCTTATAAATGGACTGTCTTTGAGTAACAAACTATTTGTTTTGAATTTTCTGTTAATATGGCTAAAGGCACACATAACTGTTAGAGAAGCATAGGGATGGGAAACGTGGATTAGGATCCAGATGAGGTGTTAGAAACCATGTCCTCTGGAAAGAAAGTTTAAAACGCTCAGTAATCATTAACACCTATAATGAATGCAACATCTTCAGTCATTTGCAGATCAGTGCAAAGTCAGGCTCCTGGAACCTGCTCTTGGGCACAGACTTTCCTCTTTGAGAAGTGACACTGGAAACAAAAACGGTGGACCACAAGAAAGTGAAGTTCCTGGGCTTAAGGCCAAAATATAGGGGGTTAGCACTTCAAAAAATTGGATGATTCTGAAAGTATGAGTAAGGCAATCCAACAAAGTGGAATAGCATGGGGAGTTTGTTATTTTTTTCCCAAATATGTTCACATGCTGTAAAATAAAGCTCTGCAATGATTTGTGTCTGAATTTGCCTTGTTGAGTATTTCCTCTACTCCACTATTGTGGAGATTGAAGAAGTATATATCCAAAAGACATAAATATCCCATTCAAGCCACACATGATTACATAATTAAGTAGCTGATGGGTAGTGTTATTTTTATTCATATAAATAAAACATTAATTCTGCCAATGGGAGTAATTGACGTCTCTGAAGAGAGTTAGGTGCTTCTGTAGACCCAAATTTATAATGCAAATGTTTTACCATTTATTTACATTTATTTACAAATACAAAGTTAATGTATAATTCTATAATGTGACTTGTTTATAATTTCAATGCGTCACTTAAGCAGTTCATAATCTCAGAGATGAAAGTATTTGATTAAATAAATTTCAACATCATTTTTTTCATAAAATAGGAAATGCTGAAAATACACAGTGGTGTATTAGGTATATATTAAGTAGCAGTGTTCCTTAAAAAATCAGTGTACTGGGAGGTATGCCTTTGATACATTGTTGTACTGGATACCACTGTTAGGGAGGATGTTTTGTTACTGACTCTGGCCCTGTTGTCTTTCTTTGAGAGCTGCAACTCTGAGGGGACTACAATTTTTGGGTTGTTGCTGCTTGGGGAAGTAGTAGGATAGTGATCTGGGAAAATAGCAAAGATGGGAGGCAGTGGATGGGGCAAATGCGTTGGTGAGCTCGAGGGGTACGGGTGGACTCAGCCATTTGTCTTGCAAGTTGGACAAATGAAAGTGCTCCTGAAGACAAACAATATCATCAAAGTTCTGGGAGAGGACAGAGAACAGAAACGCAGTGATATGTGAGGAGAGGAAGGCGATATTGTTGCTGGGAATAGAGCTGGAGATATATGGGAGTTTGCTGACTCTTTGTCGCAAAAAGTAATGACTTGGCCGCTTGCAAAGATGAGGTAATAGAGGCAACAAGTTATACAGCGTGAAAACAGACCCATCTGCTGAATCTATGCCAAATGTCAAACACCATTTACCTGAATTCTATGCTGATCCCATTTTAATCTCCCTGCATTTCCATCAACTTCCCCCAGATTCTACTGCTCACCTTCACACTTGGGGCAATCTGCAGTGGCCAGTTACCCTAATGACCTTTGGCATGTAGGAGGAAACTGGAGTATTCAGGGTAAACCCATATAGTCACAGGGAGAACATGCAAACTCCACACAAGCAGTACTAGAGATCAGGATGAGTAATGTCAGCCCAATACAGAGTTTGGCAAGAGAGGCTGGGCAGAATTGAAAGCAGGTGGGGATGATCCAGGTAGGGAGAATCAGAAGAGGTGAATTTGTTACTTAAACAAAAAACAGCAGGAAAGAAGAAAGTTCCAGTGGCCATAGAATTCAGAAGGGGAGCCAAGGTGCAAGGCAATGTGAAAACAGAGACACAAAGAGGGAGGGCCTGAAGAAGCAACCAAAGTAGATATTGTTGTAATTGAGTTCATCGAGTCTATTCTGCACCAAAAACAATGTATAATTGTGACTGCTGTAGTAATTGAAAGTGTTACTAGCCTTGTGCTGTTTTATGTGAATCATTGACCGATGACAAAAGATGATGTCTAAGAATATGTAATGCAATGTATTCATTGTTATGAGGACATATGCTGAAGCAATAATTACAGAACTGCATGTGAGACCAGATGTGTATGAAGTGCATCTGCAGATGTGATCCCTTGATACATAAGGACAGCTTAAGGCGTAGACGTTTTTGATGACAAGGCTAAACAAGTGCATTTATAATTGGTTAAAATTATAACTATTTTATACATAAATATGCTGTAAGTAATTTGTATAATATCTTATAGTTAATTGTAGAATTTTATGAATGTAAAGTGAATGAAAGAGAGAACAGTGTAATGTAACTGTAAGAGTACCTTCTTAAAAACTGAATATAATTGAGTATGGTATGACTTTCAATATATTGTTGGACTAGCACTGCTTGTACCTGGTGAGAGTTACTGCCTTCAGTGAAGGATGTTTAATAATTTTGCCTGTGTAAGCAGCAGCACCAAAGAGCCTACAAGTATTACACTCAGTGAGTCAGGTGTCATCTGTGGAGAGAGAAACAGAGTTAATAAAGTTAATGTTTTAGGTTGGAGATCTATTATCAGAATCCCGTTTTGTCCACCTAACCTCCAGAAATGAAACAATGAATAGCTAGTTCAGATGACTAACATCATTGCTGTATAAGCAATTTAATCATTACTTTTCGAAGATTATTTACGTCTTCTTGGATATCCACCTAACTGATTAATAAGCAATATTAAACCATCTTGTAACCTTGTGTGTTTATACGTAATTCAAGATAGCTAAAGTTTAAAAACAGTAGATGCATCTCAGTGGCAGATTTTACCTCTGTAACCAATGTAGTCAAATTGTAGTTTGCTGTTGTTCATGAGCATTTTTAACACCTTAAACTTGTTTTAGCGCGACTTTCATTCAGTGAATATCTAATGCAGAATTTGGTAAGCAGTGCTGCCGATAATGTGAGAATGTAACTATAGCTGATGTGTAAAACATGCAATATTGAATTTGCTGCACTTTAGACACTGCAGATTCTATTTCCACGATTGTGGCTTCATAACTGGCAAACAATGTAATATCATCATTTTACTACCTCTCTAAGGTAAAATTACTACTAGTGCCACAATTATACATAACTGAGTATTACAAGGTAGATTTAAGACAGATAAAAGAAATTGACTATATAAATATTTCAGTTATTAGCATCACATAGTCAATGAAGCATGTTCATTTCTAATTATCCATGCTTTTTTTTTGTCCATGCGTCACAGACTAGTATTGTTTCCCTTCAAGTCAATCTGAGGAATGCATGATAAAGCAAAGGGACTGAGACACAGAACCTATAAAGGTTGAAAAACTCTTAAGTAGGCAGCAAATACTTGGCTTAGAAATTCTATTATATGGGCTGCATTTATGAGAATGACACATTGGAATATCTTAAGAAAACAGACCATGAAGCACAACTGGGGACATATCTCATGATGGTAAAGTCTGAACTTTTCTATCCAGGTCCTACATGCACTTTATGCAGTAACATAGAGCCACCCAGATATTTGCAGCAGTGACCAACAGTGTACAATGCATACCTGGATGTCACTTCCATTATGTTCAATGGTACTTGCATGTTTTATGGACAGTACCAGCCACTCTTGTGAAAGGAGGCCTTCACAAGACATCGGAGGCCTGCTTCAGTGTGGTTTAAAGGGGACTTGCTTGATTAAGTCCCAGCCTGCAGAGTTCAGCTGAGTAAGTGGGCCGAGGTATGGCAAATACAGTTTAATTTGTATATGTGTGAGGTGTTGCATTTTGGAAAGTCATATCCAGGTAAGACTTTCACAGTGAACGGCAGGCCCCTGGAACGTGTTGTAGAACAGAGGGACCTTGGAGTACAAGTACATAGTTCACTGAAAGTGGAGCCACAGGTAGACAGGGTGGTGAAGAAAGCATTTGGCCCACTGGCCTTCATAAGCCAGGGCATTGAGTATAAGAGTTGGGAGGTCATTGGTGCAGTTGTACAGGATGCTAGTGAAGCCACAATTGGAGTATTGTGTTCATTTTGGGTTGCCCTGCTATAGGGAAGATGTTATTAAACTGGAAAGAATGCAGAAGAGATTTACAAGGATGTTGCCAGGACTTGAGGGACTGAGTTTTAGGGAGGGATTTGATAGGCTAGGACTTTACTTCTTAGAGTATGGAAGACTGAGAGGTGATCTTGTAGCGGTGTATAAAATCATGAGGGGCATAGATAGACTGAATGCACTTGATCAAGAACTAGAGGGCACAGGTTCAAGGTAAAAGGGGAAAGATTTAATAGGAACTTGAGGGACAACTTTTTTTTCAAAGGGTGGTACCTATGTGGAACGAGTTGCCAGAGGAGATGGTTGAGGCATGTAAAATAACAACTTTTAAAAGACAGTTGGACAGGTACATGGATCAGAAAGGTTTGGAAGGTTATGGGCTAAACGCTGGCAAATGGGATTAGCTTGGATAGAGCATCTTGGTTGGCATGGACCAGTTGGGCCTGTTTTTGTGCTGTATAACTCTGTGACTCTGACTCTATGTGCTAACACTACCAATGTATAAAGCCAATGACACTGTAGGTGCACAGACTGAATGACACTATGAGTGTAAAGAGCTATGCACTGTGTTTTTTCTTTTGTACTTGTTCATATTTTAGATTCTGAATAAAGTTTATTTTTGAAATTAAATTCTTGAGGCCCCCTCTATCACCTTGCTTTGTGGGTCTCAACCCTTTTTGTCCCGAGCCCAAACTTTTCTGCAGCCGATCCTTTGATAAAGCCCCATACTGTACCTCAAGATTCCCCTCCTGCTCTGATTACCAAGGAAAGGCTTCTGGGTGCAAGATTGCTTTTATTGTTATACACGATACCTGGGCCTCACCAGGCTCTCATTTAAACACTCTTTGGGTCATTGCATATTGCACATTCAATGCATCTTCTAGGTGCCAAAGACTTTTCAGGACTTCACCTTTGTAAAGCTTAAGCCCACTTTCCCGTAGGTATCTGGGCTCTCATTCTAATCGATGATGACATTCTAATTTCTTTTCTTCATGAAGGTAAAAAATAGCCAGGGGTGCACATCTGCATAATACTTATTCTTCAATCTGGCAATTATTATTTTTGAGTTGTCAGTGATAAAAATTAATAAGATGTTTTAGAATCACTTCAGTACTGCTGAGAGAGAGAGTTTATGGTAGTACTTAGTATTTTGTAGATTTTTTATAGTAAGTGAGTAACAATTAAGAATATTGAGCCATGGTCAAGGTCTGTTGTCACACTCTGCTCTACATTTCTTGTCAAAGCAGTTTATGACAACTGTTTCAAAATGTAAAATTCTCTGAATGTTTTCTGAGTTTAAACCACTTATTTCATGGCATGTTCTTATGAATGCAAGTCTAACCATTTGGCATTCTATTTTGCAAGCCTTGTGCATGAAATGAAACGAGGGAAAATCTTCACAATTTCAAGATGTCACAAAAGACTTTCACAACTAGTTGAGTAATTCTGAAGCAAAGGCATTGTTCCAGTGTCAGAAACACAAGAAGCAATGTGTTATTGACTAGTTAATATCTTTTTAGTGATGTTGGTTGAGAGATCAATATTTGCCAGTATATCAGAGAGAACTGGTGCCCTGCTTTGACCACAGGATCTTTTAATCCACTTAAGAAAATAGACAGGGCTTTAATATATGTTTTTCTCAGAAAGATGCTCCTCTGACAGCACAGCCCATAGTACATGTGACATCTCTGGAGATTACTTGAATTTAGAATGTAGCGATCAGAGGTAAATGTACTCCAGCTGACCTGCAGCTGATACTTGGCTGATATCTACTAAAGGAACAACTCTTAGTCCATTGGATCCTCCTGGAGATAGCTATTCTTTTTGAGAATTACTTTTATTGAACCACAGCTATAGGGAATCATTCTCAAATGTGTTGAGGCTGCTGATGTTCTGAAATGGCCTCGCTTATATTAATACCAATAGCAGTCTCACAGAAATAACTTTGATTGCTACAAAAAGTCTCCAAAGTTTTGACTTACAGGAGTGTTGAACCTGCTCAAGGCCATGAAAGAATTTGGCACCCAATATCTGGCGGTTTTGTTCAGTCTCATCCAGAATCTAATCTAGAATAGTGCACAGAGAAACTGTAATATGTTCACTACTGTAGCAAGAGATGAGGACACAGATTTAGGATTGTCAAAGGGAAGATTAGGACAGAGGCCAGGACATATTACTCAATGCCTATGTTGATCAACAGCTAGAAGGACTGCCAGGAAGATTTGAGCCTATGACACAGGATTCAGTTAAGCAACAGCCAAATTCTGCAATAAGAGTTGTGTTGGTGTTCTGGGTAAATGACACTAAATAGGTTACAGAATCTTTTTCATCCAAATGAGACTTGTGCAGTGCCACTTGTATTTTGCAGTTCTGCTGTCAGAATTGAGTTTCCATCCAAAAGCAACACATAAAGATAAATTTAGCTTTGAATTAATCTCCTGTGTATTCTCATACTCATTCAGCCATGCATGTTGGATTTTTGACACATTAGCTTTGAAAACTTTAATTATTTTTTCTGTAAAGTCCTACGTTACCAGTTACATCTCATGCACTCAGCGTTCTCACTAATCTAGCAATGAATGGCAGCTTCATCACTGGGTAGTGAGTTAACAATCACCACCAGGCAACCAAAGAATATATCACGCTTTCCTAAAATTGCACACAGTTTTTATTGTTTAATTTTTTTGCCAAGATCTGCAACTTGAACTTTATCCAGGAGAAAACAACCCTGAAAGGAAATAAAATATACTTTTTGGTCTGTGGATATGAGGAGATCGTCAGTGGAGGAGGGAAGAACAAGGAATCAAAAGCTTTCTTTATGTTGGTTTATGCCAAACTAGTGTTCCAGCACATGGGTCGTGTGTCACTGGCAACAAGCCCAAAGTAAACTGGTGAGTTTTTTTTAAACCCAACTGCAGAGAACACCTTTTTTTAATATAAAAGATGTGGCCAGAAACTCAATTGAGTAAGACTCTTTTTCAGTGTTATGCAACTGTGATACTCTGAATGCCATCGTTCCTTGTGCAGTGCTTGTGCTGGAGTATCATGGGGAAACTCGGACACTGTGCGTGCCTGTTGCTGAGCACTCTTAAGGACAGCACGGTCTTCTCGACGTAATGCCGGAAGGGCACTTCCCAGATAAGTCAAAACTGCCTGCTAATGGGAGCCAAGTTCTTTTGTGACCTTCATCCTTTGAGGTCCTTCCATCCCTCCATTGCCATGATAATTGTTAGTTACTCTCTTTCAACAACCTTAGATTTCCAACCCCGCTCTGACAAGCCCCATCCCAATCTGTTGTCTCCAGAACTAAGTATCCCACCATTGAATCCTGATTTCCTCTTCCCACTTCTCCCTTTCTGAACTGCAGGACCCCAGTCCATGCTCCCTTCTGCTGAACTGCTTGGTTCACAATTCATCAGCCACTCCCACCTTCTGAACTGCTGAGCTCTGATGTTTCCCTTAATTACACCATAGACCCGACCAGGTCTGTGTCTGTCAGCCATCCTGATCTTGATCTCCAAAGGAAATAAGGGAGAACATATTTTCAGTGTCAAAAATGTGCAACATTAAGTCAGTTGTTTCCAAGGCATTGAGCACAAGTGAAGTTTACAGCATCTCGACAGGGTAACATTGCTGAATCCATATCGAATACTCCCTAAAGGCTACTGGCTACTGGACATTCTGGCAGTGGTCTTCATGCTAAATCCCTTTTTGCAAATGCAGCAAATTTACTTTCACATTGCTGTGTGAGAATTGCACAAAGCCAGCATAAAGCACGGTAGCATAGCGGTTAGCGTGATGCTGTTACAGCGCCAGCGATCAGGGTTCGATTCCCGTCACTGTCTGTAAGGAGTTTGTACGTTCTCCCCGTGAGTCTGCGTGGATTTCCTCCAGGTGCTGTGGTTTCCTCCCACATTCCAAAGACGGGTAGGTTAATTTGGGTTTAAAAAATGGGCGGTGTGGACTCGTTGGGCTGGAAGGGCCTGTTACCACGCTGTAAATAAAATTTAATTAAAAAAATTTAAAAACCATCTAAATACAGCAGGTGGGCAGACTACAGAAAGATGGAAAATAGGACATGCTTAGCAATCTGACGAATTACTTTATTTTGCATATTTTCTGATAATTAGGTTTCTTCTATTCTAGCTTCTTACTTCTCACTTCTTCTATCTCTCTCTCTCTTTTACAATCTGTCTCTTTCTCACTCTGTCTCTCTGTCTCTCGCTCTTTCTCTTTCAGACTAAGTTTGCAATTAGAATTTTTCAATCCTGGATTAAATGCATGCTTCTGAAAAGGCTGCCAGGAACTATGCAATTAGTGAGCCTGAATTTTAAAACGTTTCAAAAACTTTCCACATAAAGATCCATGTATTTTTCACAGGCTGATTACTGTGGTTCTGGGGCAATGAGATGCTTGCAAATAGGTGGAAAAAATCTCCCTCATCTAAATATGAATAGTTTATGATGAAGTGTGAAAAATTCACCTTTGGATACTGAAGTGAAAGCTTGATATTTGTTTCCTTATATTGCAAAGACTTCAAGGAATAAAGAGAGAAGGGTGGCTGTAAATTAATTGTACATGTGCTCCTTGGAACAAGTTTGGTTTTCATTTTAAAATGATACTTATTCTGGTGTGATTCACAATATAGTCAAAGAAAAGAGATTTTTTTTTCTAGCGTAAGGGTGCATGCATCTTGAACCTCTGCCAGAATATTGCCTTTACCACAGAAAGAACAGAGAAACCTTTGCCTTTGGCTATGTTAGAAAATGGCAAATTATTGCAACACAGTACAGCTCATTCAGCAATAACTTCATACACTTTATCACCTCTCATTTAAAAACATCAAGAACTTTAAGGAGCAACATCATAAAGAAAAATATCTGGAGAACAACTTTGCTTTACAGCTTCTTTATAGAAGTTCAAGACCATAATGTGAAGTAAACTGGAATATAATCCATTGTGTTATTTATGATAAATGGTTAAGATGAATAGATACATAGCTGAGTAGTTGACCAGTTGAGCCTTAAAGAGAATCAAATAGATTTGTTGATCTTCTGTCTTAGAAAGCACCCCTGAAATGATTAGATTTGCTGGATTTAAATTTGCAAATTGCCATAATGAGGTTTGAATCCAAAATTCTGCATTTCTTGTCCAGTATCACAATAATTGGACTATGGTACCCAATATTATCATATTCTACTAAGAGTAATTCATGGACACCCAATTTCATTTATAGTCTTTGCATTGTGATTCTCAGTTGGAAGTTTGTGATCTTGCAAGAATGTTGAAACATTTCATTGTTTGGGAACAGAAACTGTAAATTGAAATTATATTTTATGATCTAATGGAATTTGTAAATATGTTGTCCTTATTTTGGCTTCTATGATTTCACTTCTTATGATACTTAAACCTTGAAATTAAGATATCATTTTTACTGCAGCCTTTTTACTTGCACGATTTATGTCTGTGCGTGAAACAGATGGACTATATCCATAGTGTGCTCAGGTTCTAAGTGTCTGCCCTTCCAATTTTAGGTCTTTTCAGTCAGTTAAATTCCCCTTGTGTCTGATAAAATCTAGAATCCAGAAATTACGGAGATCTGATTTCAGAAGTTAAGTCGTCAGCTCTTAGAGGCCTGAGAGGCCAGCATTTACTGAATGGGAGTCTGGTTTAGGCCATTTGGCTACTATTGCAATGAACGACAACCTCCAGAAGACATGAGCTTTAATGGTGAGTTTGTTGGATGTAAAAGATAGCATTCACTTATCCTTGGTACGTGTGTGCTGCCCATTCTCCTCCAGTGCCCCTAATGGAAAGGCATTGCATTCCCATGTAATGTGAACTCCATTCATCAAAGAGGGCTAGAAAGACAGGGCAGCTCAGAATAAAGTTTTGGGATTCATGAGCGCCATAAGGGGTTCACTTGGGATTGCTTATTCTGGTTTGATGTATTCTTGGAGATTTGGACAAGTGTTATTTAACCACTGTTTGCAACTGGCCATCATACCTGCTCTGCCATTCAATAAAATCATGGCTGATCTTTTTTCCCTCAGTGCTATTTTCCTGTATTAACTCCATATCCTTTGATTCCCCTAATATTTAAAAAAAATCATTCTTTCTCTGTCTTGATTGTACTCAGTGACTGAGCCTCCATAGCCTTCTTAGGAAGAGAATTACAGAGCATTGCTACACTCTGGATGAAGAAGTTTCTTTTCATCTCAGTCCCAAGTGGCTAACCACTTATTTTGAGACCGTAACCTTTAGGTCTAGATGCTCCAGTCGGGGGAACTTTATCTACCTGTCAAACCCCTTAAGAATGTTGTACATTTTGATGAGATCATCTCTCATTCTTCTAAACTCTCGAGGGCATAGGCCCACTCTGCTAAATCTCTCTTCATTGGATGTCTGCCCTCCCAGGGGGTATGATAATGCACTTATCTTGGGTGACTGGCTTAGCATCATAATGCCCCAAGTGACACACTGACTTTTCATTTTGTAGTTGAGATGAATTACAATCTAATTTGCTTAATCAGGAAATCTAACAAATGTTGTGCAAATAAAAATAATTTAAATTATGTTTTTATAGAATTGGCCCGGAAGGGAAACAGCAAATGATTCTACTGATTAACAAAAACATCAGTGATTTAAGAAACTTCTGACTAATGTTTGACTTTTTAACGATACACAACAAAATAATCAAACTAAAACCAAACCTAATTCAATTCACTGATTCTTCCGCTGCATCCCTGCAGCCCAGCTTCATAGAAGTGAAGCTGTCTTCAGGGAGCTGCAACAGAGTTGCCTGACCTGGTAATAAAACACATCATGCAACAGCAGAACATCCCCTTCTGTTTATGTCTCATGCTCCTTACTTTGTGTTTCTCCCTCTTACCTTTCCCTCCTTAACGTACACTTCCCTCTCATCTTCCACCAGTCTGTGCAACTCTCTCTCCCTCTTTCCCTCTCCTTTGTAACGTAGCACCACGCTGTCTCCCTCTTCTTCCTCAGTTTCTGTCTCCCTCCCTCTCTCATTATCTTTGAAATGCTGTTGCTGATTTTCTTTTCCTCCCTGGTAGTTTATATTTTCAGAAAACAAAAAAAAGAAAAAAATCTGAGGTATTATGAAACCACAAATTTGTGATCCTGTGGCTGCGTTATTAGTGTTCTAAAAATACATTTCTTTCCATGTGAAGATTTGGTATTTATGTACAGAATGATTAAAGCCATCAGCTGCCTCTGTGAGAAACCCTTGCACAGAAATTGGAGTCACCTCAAACAATGCTTCAATGTTTTTGATGTTACATTAATTCATCTGGAAGTTTCAGAAAACATACTATCACTTGTCCAGCTGGACATTTTTTTTGTGGCCTTGGGGATTATTTGACTAAGTAGTAGCAGTGGATTAGAACCAGTTTTAATTTGGACACAGCTTCCATATTGAATTGTCTGCTGAGGTGTTCACATGTGATTAACAATTCTGAATTAACAGCTTTAATAGTATAGTTTTGTACTGGTATTCCATCTTTCTAAAGTATACGTAGAGTTATCTCTGTGATCGATTTGTGTCCTTGTGTTATTTCCTTGAATATGAACAATGACACTGTGCATCAGTCATACAGTGGTATATTATAATTGGACTGATGTGCAGGGTATCTGGCATGGGTGATCACAACTTTTGCTTTGTCTCTCTGTTGCCTGTTAGCATCAGTGGACTTATCATTCGTGTGGGAAGTCTTCGGAGCAATGTAGCTCCTATGATAGTTAAATAATGGCAGCTACCCAACCCTTATAATGAAATGCTTTATTAAAGTATATGACACATAATTCTAATAGAGCTATGAGCTTTCTACTTTGACCTTCCTGTTGGATATTACCCAGCCTTGAATTAACTCGATGTATGCAAGAGTGTGTATCCTGCCTAATGTTTAGTCATTTCGTAATGACTGGGGCTTATCTGTGTATGGCCCTTGTTTCATGAGATTTGGCAGGGTGGGCAATTGCTGTTGAAATGCAGGTGGGCAGGGTTCTGGTGGGGTGCAGGATATTGGTGGTGTTCTTCAACTAAAGTTAATAAGGAAGACTGCTTAGAGTTGAAACAAATGTAAAGAACCATGGAGGCTGGTGAACTAAATTGTTGTCTCATATTGTGCTAATTCAGGATCCCTGCAAAATATAAAATTGGTCAAAATTAAGAGACTCTAAAATGGGACTGCATTTCCTGACAGGACTGAGCTCGGCCCAGTGTTGTGACTGGTGTAATTTCCTTTGGAAATGATTGCTAGCATGGTTCTTTCTGGGTAAATTCAAAACTGGATCATGTCTTGTTAATCTGTTTTTGCAGCCCTAACAATCCATTTCCTAGACATGTATAAGGCTTCAGGAAAGAACAGTAGCTAAGTGAAATGTGCAGACAATTGCAAGATATTATGGTTGCAAAAATGAAAAAGAGGAGCATGTATTTAATGGAAAGATGCTGCTGTATATTGATCATAGAAAACTTACAACATGGGAAGCCACTTAGCATGTTCCAGTTGATAAAGAACTCCTCAAACTATCCCACATTTCAGCAAATTCAACTCTGATGTTGCAACATTGATACATGGACGTGTGACCATGAGCCCAAAAGTGCAACTTTCTCACCAAGCATTCATCTCTGCCTGGCTCTGGTAACATTAAGCCATTCCACAAATTACAGCATTGGTTCCAGTTCAGGAATACGTGTGTTGGGAATTCCAGCCATGGGAAGGATCAGGCCGATAGGTTATGCATGGCAAAGCTGCACTATAAGGCTGAGTGCAGCTGCACCTACATCCACGACACCTTGCACATCAGATGCACGTGAAGAGCATTTACTCATAGTCCTGGATGTAACAGCAGAGGCCCCCACGCAGAGCCTCATTGTCCTGTATTTCTGTCTACAGTACAGCTTCTAAGCCATCATCTTCATCAAAGGCCCCTTCACCCCTAACTTTGAATTTCTCTTGTTCACAAGAGTTTTATTAATTTAGACTCTGAATCTCAAACACCCATCTACTATTCTCCGATTTAGTTTACCTTGAAGTTCTGGACTGAAAAAAGAACTTGTCATATAATGCAATCTCAAGAAGTCAGTTATGAATTGATATTATGGAAATCATAAACCAATATTAAGGTCATGGTTAGGTTAAAAAAAAAATCACAAAAATCTGTCTTTCTTTTTTAGGCCAGAAGCCATTTCCTTCAGATGTCAGTGCTTGGAGATGTTTCATTATGACCTTTAAAGAATAGGTATCAGTTGGAAATTGTTGAGTGGCTATAAAGGCAAGTTAGGGTGAAGCTGCTTATGGGTCCCACAGCAGCTTGTACAAGAGCCTCTGGATGTGAAGTTCTATTGTGTATGAGACCCATGGTGTGGTGCGTGATAGAATGGCTTTTCACATTTTCTGCACAATTTCCTGTGCTCACTCCCGTCACTAATGTTCAGTTCCAACTCACAGTGTGACATGGTGATTACGAGACAGTGGGCTGATTTAAGCTTTAGGTGTTATAGACCTAATTGGTGGTCTATGGACGTTTAATGGTGGGGAGATTGAAAAAAGGGAGTGGAGACTAGGCTTGGTCAAAGAAGGGATCCGAGACTGGGATTGATCGAAGAGAGGGGTTGGTTGGAAAACGGTATTGGAGGCTGGTGGGAGGAGTGGGCATAGAGAAACAATTAGGTGATAGGTGTGGGAGCTTGGTGGGAAGGTGAAGAGATAGTCTGGGGCAAGAATGAACATGAACTAAGTAAAACTTATCTGGAAGACAATGAATGCCTCCGACACTCTGGCAGTGACCAGGTGAAGTCAGGCATCCTTTAACTAATACCAAAGCAAGCCTGAAGCCTTCGTTTGATGATGACTTTGTTTTATGAGGCCATAAATTTGCAGAGCAACTTTCAGAAGCTCAATGCTGTCAGGCTCAGCACATGATTCAGTGTAGTAATCGGGAGTTTGATAAAAGGAATAGAATTTCTAGAATTTCGCATCAGACTTCTGTGGAAGTGTCATTGATATCTGCATCAAAAGAATGTAAATATCTGAAAAATGAGGATTGTGGGATCTTTGATTTCCATTTCCACTGGTCCCGCTTAATATGCTGATGGACAAACAATGAAATGTCCAAATAAAATGATTCACATGAAGATATTTTGGAGTATAGGTGCAAGCAATCTTTTCACAACTTCCCTAAGCCCTTTACAACTAATAAATTACTTAAGGCAATCATCTTTATGATGTAGAAAATGCAGCAACCAGTTTGTTTAAATAAACTCCCACAAATCATGTGGGTGTGATCAGATAATCTGTTTTAGAGATGTTGTTTGAAGGAAATGCATTAGTTAGAGAGAATAGCCCAGACCTTACTGCTCTTCAAAGTATTGCCATAGGACCTGTTATGTCCTCCTGAGCAGGCAGTCACATCATCTTAATAGGTCACTTGAAAGTCACCACTTCCAACAGTACATCAGTTTACCACGTCACCTGAAAGACAGCACCTCCAACAGTGCAGCACTGCCTCAGAACTATACCTCTGGAATATGCCTTTGGCTTTCTGGAGCAGGAACTGGAACCAACAACCATCAGGCACAGAAGCGAGAAGGTAACCATTGAGCTAGCAATATATATTGGTAGCACTGATAATTTCATACTTCTGATGCTGAGATACATTATCACACTTCATCCCTGTTCTGTGGTCATTTGAAACAACTTCAGGCCAGTCACTTTCTTTGGAACTCACTTATGAAGAGGAAACTCACCAAGTTTCTGCTGTGCCCTTATTTTTTTTTCTAGATCAATATCTGCTCTATAGATTTTCCTTTTAACTGCATGATGTTTTAAATAGTCACGTCCTACTGAAGCTGAAGGGAGTAATCACACAGAAGAAAATAATCACAGAGAATTTACCCCCAGGCATTTTTTTCAATCATACCTATTCTTAACACTGATCCACCAATCTGGCTGCATTAAAACTATCTTTTATTAGGAAATATTCAGGACCAGTAATTCATCTTGGGGAAGTAAATAACTTATGATTTTGTCACACCAGCTGCCCAGAGGAAATTTCCCCTCCAGAATGGATTTAAAGAGTAAACATTAACCTTGTGATAGTGAGTTGGTAATCTTAAAAAAAACTTAGATGACTAATCCTGAACTCATTGCTGAGTGTTATGGATAGGAAATCTCAAATTCAATTCAATGCCATGAGGCAATATCCCTTTTCACCTTAAGTAGTGAAACAGAGAATGCCTAAAATTGTGGAAGATATTTATCTAAAAGTTAAATTATTTGGTATTCTGTATCTTGGCCAGAAAGAGAAATCATCTAAAAATACATGAGTGTGTAATGAATAAAATCAGGTAGGATTCAAAAAGGACTCAAAAGGACTTCTGGCCTTTTTTGTGGATAGATTTCTAAAGGTGCAGTAAGTAGAATAGTACCAGAAACCTTGTAGTCTGATCAGAATCTATAACAAAAATGAGGCATGTGTCCGGTTTTATTCCTTTAAAAGGAAGAGGTGCTCCATTGGTATATTGCCTCCAAACACTGATTATATTATTGGGGAGGGGCATAATTAACTTAATAATAGGCTACTGCCTGATCATGTCTGTCAGGATTAAGAGTTTCAAATAAAGCACTTTATCGGAGCCTGCATCATTAGCTCTATGATCCTCCAGAGACTTATAACTGTTGTGGTAATATTTATCTGTTAGGTAAACACAGAGTCAGTTTATATTTTTCATTGATTCATTTTTGGGATGTGAGCATCATTGGCAGTGTCAATATTTACTGCCGGCTCCTAATTACTTTTGAGAAGGTGGCGTTGAGCTTTCTTCTTGAACTGCTGCATTCTTGTGGTGAAGGTACTTCCACAATTCAAGGAGTTCCAGGATTTAGACCCATTGAAAGATGGATGATATAGTTCCACGTCAGGATGGTGCGTGACTTGGAAGGGAACCCTCGCGTGTGGAGTTCACACACCTTCTGTACAGCCTTATTTATAGTAGAGCATGTGGGTTTGAGATGTGCCATTGGAGTAGCCTAGTAAGTAGCTGCAATGCATCCTGTGGATAATACACACAGCAGTCACTGGCTGCATGTGGTAGAGGGAATAAATACTTAGGGAGGTTGATGGGGTACAAGTGGGTACTTTGTCCTGAATGTTGCAGAGCTTCTTGAGAGCTTTTGGCACTGCACTCATCCAGGCAAGGGGAGAGTATTCAATGACATTCCTGATGTGTGGCTTGATGATGGTGGAAAGGCTTTAGAATGTCAGGATGTCACTTAGTCGCCCACCAAAATCATTGTCTTCAAAATTCCCTGCACTAACTCTGTTCTGTAGCCATTGGTTTCATGCCTTTCCCTGGCAACTCTCTGAAACTGAACCAATCTATTCACAACCTCAGTAATCATATCTGAACTCGAAATTTCTCCTCTGAGAAGCCTTGGAATAAATACTTCGGTAAAATGCCTTCCAGGTGGAACTTTATTCTTGGAATCTCTTTCTGCTCCTAATTTACAGAGGCTTTAGTGTACTGTAGCAGTAGGTCCTAGACTAAAGTCTGACTACAGTCAGAAGACCAGGATTGTGCTACCGGCTACGTCTCTGCCCAGATGACATATAGAGACCCACAAAGGAGTTATGCAACTGCATTAATAGTAAAAACTTGCATTTATACATGCCTTTAGCAAAGGGAAGGCTCCAAACTCTAATCTTAGAATGTTATCACTCAGATAATGAACCTAGTCAAAAGTAGAGCTATTAGGACAGGTGACTAAATATTCAATCAAAGAGATATGTTTCTAGCAGAGGTTTATGGGAGGAAAGTAGTGGAGAAGTTCAGGGAGGGAATCCTGGTATTTAGGTCCCATGAAGATGAAGGCAAGGCCACCAGTAGTAGGGCAAATGAAATGGTGGCACACAGGAGGCCAGAGTAGAACTGGATGAGGTTACAGAGACAGGGAGCCATGTGAACAGCATGTATGATGCTGATTCTTAGCATAGGTAGGAGGGGCTGTACAGTAAATGCATTAATAATGTTGGAAGTTTTAAAAGTTTCAACAAATTCCATTGAAATTTAATTGTTTTTAACATGTGCTTTTACAATTAATGAAACTTTGTCTATATTGTGGGAACTTAATCTATGGTGAGATAACCTTTCAGCAAATTTTGGATTGGATTGTTTGGCTTTAGCCCATTGGGACATCACATTGGGACATGACACCTCAATTATGTTGCCACTTTGTATTGGGGAAGGTATGAGAATGCTTTCTGTTGATGTCAAATGACAATATACACCTCTCTTGGTGGAATGATTTGAAAACCAAAATACAGTAGCTGGAAATCTATCAAATAGGTGTTGACCTGAATGTTAATATGAGGCTACAACCTTGCTTGGCTTTGTAATGCATTCTGATTCTTTTCAAACTATGTCCAGAGCCAGTTTTAGTATGGACTGGATTATTTCTTTACCAAGATTGTTAAAGAAATGAAGACACTTTATCACCTAAACGAAGACAGTCATATTTATTATATTTATTTTCTTATTTTAACATGCAATATTGTTTTCTTTCTGTTAGATTGTACTATTTTTCTTGATCTTTCACCTGGAATTTTTTTAATGGGTTTCTGGGATTCCTCCCACTGCTCCAGTTTCCTCCTGAAGACAGGTTAATTAGCTACTGTAAATGCCCCTTGGCAAAAAGCATTAGAGGGTTGTTGGGCGTGTGTGAAAGGCAGTAAATTAAAGGGTACAGGAAAATAAAGACAGGGGATGAGACCAATGGGATGCTCCCCTGGGAGCTGGTATGGACACAAGGGGCAGCAAGACATCCTTCAGTGTTGTAATAAGGAGAAGATAAGAATGGAAATACGATTACAAATAAAAACTAGAAATGAATATTAATATGAATTTACAATATTTGATTGTTCTAATTTTCTCAATCTTTGTATTGATAACAAATGCATTTTTTGGTAGCAAATGTTTTTTTCAGTAACTACCCAGTAAAAGGTTGAGGTGCTTTGAAACTCTTTTACTTCCATTCTTAGACTGCTGATGTTCTTTGATAGCGCTAGGTACAATACATTGATAATTTTGCTGTAGAACTCACCTCAGGAAATAAAAGGGTAAAAGTTTAGCCATAATTTGATTGACTGGACCTAAATATTAAAGCCCCTTGTTGATATGTAGCTGAGTAACAGGGCTTAAAACCTGGAGTATGGAACAAGGTAACTAGCAAATTAAGTAATGCACAGTAAGGTAGGGCAGGAGCAGAACTGAGAGGAGGGTAGTGTGGTGGGGGGGAGGTGGAGAAAGAGAACTGGAACTACAGTTTTGAAGAGTTCCTTCTGATTTTCCCTGCAGTTTTCTTTATATGTTCACAGAATGTTTTTCCAGTTTTTACCATATTTTCAAGGAATATATAAGGTGAGATGGGGAAAGTTCAAAGGAGATGTACAGAGCAAGTATTTTTTACACAGAGAGTGGTGGTGCCTGGAATGCGCTGCCAGGGTGGGTGGTGGAGGCAGATACAATAGAGGCATTTAAGAGGCTCTTAGATAATCACATGAATTTTGCAGAGAATGGGAGGGATATGGATCATGTGCAGGCAGAATGGATTAGGTGTCATTAGCTTAAATTAGTTCAACATTGTGGGCTGAAGGGCCTGTTCCTGTGCTGCACTAATGTTCTATCTTCTAGAAGGAGCCATTTCAAGCCATCAAGTCTAATCCTATACTTTCCCAGTCCTTTTGTTTTAAGTGTTAACACATAGATGTGGTCTTATGACATACTTATTTTGCAAAATTATTGCTTACTTTGTTTGTCATCAGTTTTTGATTACAAAAGTTCAGTTTGTCCTTTACAGACAATTTAAAAAGTGATGAGGAAAATTAAATTGTCTATGGCAGAAACATTTAAAGCTTTGTTTATATGTAATTTATAACGTATTAGCAGAATCAGGTTTATTATCACTGACATATGTCGTGAAATTTGTTGTTTTGTGGCAGCAGTACAGTGCAAGACATAAAGACATAAAAATTACTATAAGTTGCAAAAGTAAATAGTGCAATTATTTTCAATTAATGTTAAATTGATATGACCACCACTTGAACCCATATCTGTTCCATTCCTGCTGTACAGTTAGGGTTAAAATAAAACTTCTGTACAAAAACTAGAAGCCAAAGCAGTAATTCTGATAACTTGATGCAAGGGCTACCTCTCTTATATGGAACTAATGGGGAAGCAACAGAAGAAAATGATTTGAATGTAAAATGGCATCCAGCAGTGAAGAAAAGGAGATGTCATTAGCATCTTCATTTTCTGCTCGGAGAGGGAAAAAATCTATTGCTTCAAACAGATGAAAGGATGTAATGTGAACTCATATCAAACATTTTCCTGCAGTTTCACAATACTGGAAATATTGTAAAACCATTGGCCGAGAAATCGAATCCATTTTGCACACACATTTCATGTGCGTAAAAGTGGTTTAACATGAAATAATTCATGTAATGGATCATTTCCAGGTGAAATTGCAGTTGGTTCCCTGTGAAATTTATCCTAACATGGCTGGTGCTTCTCTGGAGTCAGCTGTATACCCGAGGATGTCACAGGTTGTGCACCACATGAATTGTGCATCATTGACCAAAATTGGAGTTCTGTGCATGAGGTCATCATTCACAAAAGAAAACTGCACAGGGATCAGATGTGAGTTGAGTAGTCTTCTCTGTAACATTAATCTCTCCCACACAGTTTTCACTGGTCAGGGTTAGGAAATTACAAGAGTGATAGACCTTTAAATCAGCTGGGAGATGCTGCAATCACTGGCTCCTCAATGACCCCACAATGCCCAGATACACAGCAGATCGCCAGAAACCCACCATATTTTCTCTTGCCTATGGCAAAGTTTCAGGCTGCTTGCTGCCCCAGGGAGAGTTCTTTACGCCCTGACTCCCTTCCCAGAGGACAGCACAGCTGACATGGCAGCTGTGAGGTCTGTATGCACTTGAGTGTTAACACGTGGTTCAATGTGCAAAACACCACAGTGCTGTTCTCCACGGAATTTTGCCCAGATTCATGGTTCTTGAGGTGGATCCCTGAGGGCCATACCCAACACATTTTAGTGCGTCCAAAGACGATGGCCTCCAATTTCTTGGTGATGTTTTCTATTATTGGTGTGAGGGAGGAAATCTGCTATTTATTTTAAACCTTTTTGATGCTGAACTTGTATTTCCAATGTGCAAAGTAACCTGAAGGTGTCCTGCATTTGATTTTTCCTACTATGTTTTAATAGGTTGTGTTTGCTATTGTAAATAAAATGAGAAAACACCTCCTGATAACATAATAATGTTAAATATATTTAGAAACAATGTAATTTTTAAAATGTTGATTATTTTCATGCTGCATTTCTGTTAATGTCAGAGGTTATACCATTATAAGAGAAAATCCTTGAGATACAGGAATTAACAAAAATAAGAAAGCAATGGAAAATACATTTGTGACAACTAGAACTGTGTTCTTTTAAGTTCAGCAGTGTTAATATTTGCTTTCCATTTGCAATAAAGAGTTACAACAGCGGCAATATTTTTTCATTTGAGCTCTGAACTCAAAAGGAACGAGCAACAGGATTAGGAAAACTGATTGCTCGGATAAAGGGGTTGTCTCATAGGAAATCTTGAGCAGATTGGGTCAATACTCATTGGAGAGAGGTGATCTTACTGAAATATGTGCGTCTCCAAGGGGACTTAAGGTAGATGCTCAGAGAATGTTTCTTCTTATGGAGAATCTAGAACCAGGGCTAGGTTTTAGAATACAGCGTTACTTAATAAGGGGATTAGGAGGGATTTTTGTTCTTAGAGAGTGTTGAATTCTCCACTTCAGGCAGCTGTGGAAGCTGAATCATTGAATATCTTCAAGGCTGAAATAGACAGTGGACTTAAATGTTACGGAGAACAAGCAAAGAAGTGGAACTGATGCTAAGATCATTTCATCCGGACCTTACTGAATAGCTAAGCAGTATCAAGGGGCTATATAGTTTACACCTGCTCCTATTTCTTATCTTCAAGTTTGGAGCAAGGCTGCAAAGGAAAGGGTTCAGTTTAAAAGGTTATTTAAGCAGAAAGTTTGAATAAAATCCCAAGTCTTATTTTGGCGTTATTTGGCAAAGAAGGAAAGAAGAATTACTGTAATATTTTCATGCATTTAATGTTCCTGGGTTCTTGTTATAAACCATCAACAGATACAAATGAGACAATTTGTCTTCAGTAGGCACAGAACTGATTCCTCCAATAGGTAACAATAGTATGTGAGGAGATCGTACATACTTATAAATATGCAATGTGATGGGAATATATTTATTTCCCAGTTACAGCCAAATAATGGTTATTTTCTGCATCTCAGTAGACCTCCCCACAAATGCCTGCAGACAAAAGCTATTAGTGGAACCTGCCGTGATGATTAATTTATCCTGGGGAGTTTGACCAGCTTTGTGTGTGGGGCCAGCGGTGTATTAAAACTAGGGCAAAAGTCTGTGGAAACTTGATTTGTGTTGATTGTAATTCCTGCTTAAAATTCTGCAGCCTTTACAAGACTAGGGGGCAGTCATTTAAAACTAAGGTACGCAGGAACTTTTTTCATGCTGAGGGGTGATGAATTTCTGGAATTTTCTACCCCAGAAGGTTGTAGAGGCTTGATCATTGGGGATATTTAAAGAAGAAGTAGATTTCGTTTTGAAAAATCATGGAACTATGGGGAACTGGCACAGAAGAGGAGATAAGGCTGGACTAGATCAGCACTGATCATATTGAAAGGCAGGAGAAGCTTGAGGGACTGAGTGGCCTTCTCTTGCTCCTATTTTCCATTGTTCTATTGTCTCTTTCATGCTGTACACCAATTTCACATGAATTGGTCTGAAGAAATCCAGCACAATTGTGCAGAAATTGTACTTCCAGATATTCAGTCTTTGAGATGAATTAAGCCATCTGTTTTATTGAAATCAACTGATGTCAGCTGTTTTGACAAAGTACTGTTTGACCACTTAAAACTACATTAACTTTTGAAAATTCATCCAATACCAAGAACATGTTGATGTAGTTAGAGTAATAAGAGATTGTTGAAAGTTGTCTTTTAGCTAACATTGTACAGATGAGCCCTTTTCATCCAAATTTCTTTTCGAATTGCTTAAACAATGTTTTTAACCTGACCATTAGTTTATATGTTTCCTGTTAGTACTCCCGTTACAATTCTTGGCTCCTGCAGAAAAGATAGTACAGTCATTTTTGGAGACAAAATACAAATCTAATACCTGAATTTTTGGCAGATTGGCGCTTTGCAGTTAAATAGAATCAGAATCTTGTTCTGATTGACAGACCAATGCACTGCCATGTTATTTAGTGGAGAGACATGAAGTTTCTGATTTTTGTTGTTGTTGAACCTTTGGTTTCTTGAAAATTGGGTGTTGCTTTTCTTGCGTCATGATAGTGACTGTACTCCAAAGAATTTGATTATTTGTAAAGCACTCTTAGATATAATGAAATGTACTGTATGATCACAATCTTTCTGTAATGGTAAACAGAATTGCCACTAAATAAGTGAAGAAAGATTTTTTTTTACACAACGTATTGCAATGATATTAGGAAAACAGGACATGGATGGTTTAGATTGCTGTTCTAAATTTAAAATGATGTCCTCTTGTCTGGTTTCTCCCACCAAAGCAAACAGTTCCCCCTTTCTCCTGTATTAGATCAGTTAATTGCTATGACTAGGTCACTCCTAAACTCGAGGGAATACACATGACTAAATCCTTTATATTCAGGAATCATTCATGTTGTATCCATGTAGGGCATGTACATGAACTTTGGTGCCCAGAACTCTAGTATTTCAGATGTAGAATATTACAATCTTTACTTACTGGGATAAAGGCTAACATTCCATCATTGCATTTTATTACTTTTTCTGGCTCAGTGCTTGCTTTAGTGGTTTGTGTGAAAGGACATTAGAATGGCTTTGCTTCTCCATTGCTCCTGTTTACTCAACACTGAGAAAATATTCCACTTTGTTGATCTCGGATTCAAAGAGGAGGACCATTCATTTCAACCCTGGTATCAAAAACAGAGAAACAAAATCCATTTGAAAATTCAGAACTATAATGTAGAGCTTCAAAGCAAAATGTTCAAAAGGACTAATGTTTAAAACTGAAGTTCAGACTGTGGAGTCATTTTTACAACACTTCCACCACCAACCCCTCCCTTCTCCCATCCAGCCGCCAAAGTCTTCTTCATAGCTTTTTTCTTCAAGGAATTCTGCATGCTAGATCTTCTGATTCCTACAGAATATAAGTTTTATGGCTGGAAAATCAATGCTTAATGTAATTTATTTCATAATTATATCATTGAAAATCGATTTTTTTCCCATGAGTAATGCATGATAATTTTTAGATCACATTATGTCATTCAGAAAATTCAGCTGCCCATTTCCTGTCATGAGTCACCTTTGCAACCCTGATGCAATTTCCCATGTCAGGGAGGTGTGAGATTATACCATTCCCTGGAAGCATACCATGTTGTGACGAGGATGTTTGATGCAGGGCTTTTCAGGGACAAACTTTCCTTGGTCAGAGAGGCATAGAGTGTATAGCACAGAACTGGGCCCTTAGACCCACCATATCCATGCCAATCTTTTTGCCCAGTTACACTCATCCAACTTCTGTATCCTTCTATGCCTTGCCTATTTAAGTGCCTGTCTAAGTGTCTCTTTAAAGCAGTGATTGTATCTGACTCCACCACCTCCTCTGGCAGCGAGTTCCAGATATCAACAACTCTGTGTAAAACAAAAACTTTTGCCCTAAACCCCCTTTCAAAACTTCTTTCTCTGACCTTAAACCCATGCCCTTTTGTTTTTGATACCCTACCAAGAGAAAAAGATCCTGACTATAACTATCTACCTCCATCAGGTCTCCACTCAGCCTCCTTCGCTCCAGGGAAAACAAGACTAGCCTATGCAATCACTCCCCCTAGCTAAAGTCTCCAATCTAGGCAATGTCCTGGTGAATCTCCTCTGCACTCTCTCCAGCACAACCACATCCTTCCTGTAGTGTGGTGACCAGACCTACACAACTATACAAGTGTGGTTTAACCAATATTTTGTAAAGTTGCAACATAACATCCCAACTTCTATGTTCTGTGCCCTGATCTGTGAATGCAAGCATGCCAATTCTGGTGTCTTCTTCACCACCCTATCTACCTGTGTTGCCACTTGGACCTCAAGGTCCCTCGGTTCACCAACATATTTATCATTTACTTTATATGTCCTACCCCTATTTGACTTCCCAAAATGCATCACCTTACACTTATCAGGATTAAATTCACCCAGCTTTCCATCTGATCTACAGTGGCATGCAAAAGTTTGGGCACCCCTGGTCAAAATCTGTTACTGTGAATAGCTAAGCGAGTAAAAGATGACCTGATTTCCAAAAGGCATAAGGTTAAAGATGACACATTTCTTTAATATTTTAAGCAAGATTACTTTTTTATTTCCATCTTTTACAGTTTCAAAATAACAAAAAAGGAAAAGGGCCTGAAGCAAAAGTTTGGGCACCCTGCATGGTCAGTACTTAGTAACACCCCTTTGGCAAGTATCACAGCTTGTAAATGCTTTCGGCAGCCAGCTAGCAGTCTTTCAATTCTTGTTTGGGGGATTTTCGCCTATTCTTCCTTGCAAAAGGCTTCTAGTTCTGTGAGATTCTTGGGCTGTCTTGCATGCACTGCTCTTTTGAGGTCTATCCAGAGATTTTCGATGATGTTTAGGTCGGGGGCCTGTGAGGGCCATGGCAAAACCTTCAGCTTGTGCCTCTTGAAGTAGTCCATTGTGGATTTTGAGGTGTGTTTAGGATCGTTATCCTGTTGTAGAAGCCATCTTCTTTTCATCTTCAGCTTTTTAACAGACGGTGTGATGTTTGCTTCCAGAATTTGCTGGTATTTAATTGAATTCATTCTTCCCTCTACCAGTGAAATGTTCCCCGTGCCACTGGCTGCAACACAAGCCCAAAGCATGATCAATCTACCCCCGTGCTTAACAGTCGGAGAGGTGTTCTTTTCATGAAATTCTGCACCCTTTTTTCTCCAAACATATCTTTGCTTATTGTGGCCAAAAAGTTCTATTTTAACTTCATTAGTCCACAGGACTTGTTTCCAAAATGCATCAGGCTTATCTAGATGTTCCTTTGCAAAGTTCTGATGCTGAATTTTGTGGTGAGGATGCAGGAAAGGTTTTCTTCTGATGACTCTTCCATGAAGGTCGTATTTGTTCAGGTGTCGCTGCACAGTAGAACAGTGCACCACCACTCCAGAGTCTGCTAAATCTTCCTGAAGGTCTTTTGCAGTCAAACGGGGGTTTTGATTTGCCTTTCTATCAATCCTATGAGCAGTTCTCTCGGAAAGTTTTCTTGGTCTTCCAGACCTCAACTTGACCTCACCGTTCCTGTTAACTGACATTTCTTAATTACATTACGAACTGAGGAAACGGCTACCTGAAAATGCTTTGCTATCTTCTTATAGCCTTCTCCTGCTTTGTGGGCATCATTTATTTTAATTTTCAGAGTGCTAGGCAGCTGCTTAGAGGAGCCCATGGCTGTTGATTGTTGGGACAAGGTTTGAGGAGTCAGGGTATTTATAAAGCTTTGAAATTTGCATCACCTGGCCTTTCCTAACGATGACTGTGAACAAGCCATAGCCCTAACAAGCTAATGAAGGTCTGAGACCTTGGTAAAAGTTATCTGAGAGCTCAAATCTCTTGGGGTGCCCAAACTTTTGCATGGTGCTCCTTTCCTTTTTTTCACTCTAAAATTGTACAAAACAAAAATAATACACTAATCATGCTTAAAATGTTGAGAAGAATGTTTCATCTATGACTTTTGGAGGTCAGTTCATCTTCTATGCAACTATTCACAGTAACAGAAATTTTGACCAGGATGCATGCCACTGTATATCCTGCTGTAGCCTTAGACACCACACCACCAATTTTGGTGTTATCTGTAAACTTACCATTCATACCTCCTACATTCACACCCGAGTCATTAATATGTATCACAAGCAACATGGTTCACGACTGGTCAGAGACTTCCAATCAGAAAAGTTATCCTTCCACTACTACCCTCTCTGCCTCCTGTCACCAAGCCAATTTTGGATCCACTTAGCCAGCTCGCCTTGGATCCCATGTGCCTTAACCTCCTGGACCAGCCTATCTTGTCAAATACCTTACTAAAGTCCCTACAGACAATGTCTGTTGTACTGCCTTCATCAATCTACATAGTTACCTCCTCAAAAAATCTATATCAAATTAGCGAGGCAGGATTTCCCCAACACAAAGCCATGCTGACTATCCCTGATCAGCCACTGCCTTTCCAAATGTACATAAATTCTACCCCATTGGATTTTCTCCTGTCATTTCTCTACCACTGACATATGGCTCACCAGCCTGTCGTTACCTGGCTTATCCCTGCTGCCTTTCTTTGATAAAGTGCAGTGGAAGTCCCAACAGCATTGTGCTGGACAGGGGTGTCAGGAGGTAGGTGAACTACTTACCTCAATTCTGGACACTTCCCACTTTCAACCCCCCACCCCTACCCCTTAATGGCTTTAAATCAACTTGCACTGTTACTCACGAAGACCCCATCCCCTATACCTGCCAGCTGATCTGACCATCAACCTCTTCCTCCCATCCTGGCATCGGTACTAGTCCTGATTCCCCCATGACCCCTAATCTACATCCCCACCCCTTCCTGATTAAGATGCATGCCAAAGCAACCCACAGAGTCCAGATCTAATAGCACCCAACTTCCTTGACCATTGGTTCCTTTGACCATCCTCCTGAGCCTGGCCTTGTGACAGGAGAACCGCGTGGTAGATTCTCAGATGTAAGAATGTGCGCTGCCCAGTTTGCCTTGGGCCTTATTCACAACTGAATTCTGGTAAACCAGTGATCATCCACCACGTTGACATCATTCCAGCCCGCCTTTTAGTGGGATCTCCAGGCATAGTTGGGAAACTTTTGCCATAATTCTCTCAGCTTGTTTTGTGACTCAGCCAAAAAGCAAAGAATTCTGAAATCCCAGAATACCCATGATGTAAATTGCTGACAGGCATTACAGAAGCATGTTTCCCACTACCCTCTTATTTTCATTGTAACCTAACCAGGTGTGTAGGAAAATTGAATGTATATGTTAACCTCTTATAATCCCTCTACTGACTAAGGTAAGATAAGATCTTTATTAGTCACATGTACATCGAAACACACAGTGAAATACATCCTTTGCGTAGTGATTTTTGGGGGACAGCCTGCAAGTGTCGCCACGCTTCTGGTGCCAACATAGCATGCCCATAACTTCCTAACCTGTACGTCTTTGGAATGTGGGAGGAAACCGGAGCACCCGGAGGAAACCCACACAGACACGGGGAGAACGTACAAACTCCTTACAGACAGTGGCCGGATTTGAACCCGGGTCACTGGCGCTGTAAAGCGTTATGCTAACCACTATGCTACCGTGCTTGCCAAGCATAAGAATCCCTTCACGTTGATATTTCTTTCTGTTCTCTCAATGACCTCTTCAAAACCTATGTCTTCACCTTGCCTTCACCGAGCCCCACCTCCAATCATTTTCCTCATCCTGTCCGTTACTGGTTTCCCCTCTATGGCATTTTGGTATCTTGGGCCATGCACAGGTGCTGCTCATATGCATGCTGTTGTTATTCATTCGGATGCTAAGGATTCCTGTGTATAAGAGAGTTTTAACAAACCCTATTATTTTGACAGGTGGATTATGATGTACAGGGATATTGTCCTGGATTATGCCAACAAATTATAACCAACGATGAGTTGTGCCCTTGCCAGGAACTAAGCAGTGAAGCTCCTGAGATCTTGAACTTTCAAATGGGGGCCCTCTTCTTAAATTGAATGAAAGGTGTTTTGTATATGCCATTCTAATTTCATTGTTCAATCATTTGCCTTCAGTGGAGTACTTCTCCATTTATTTTGTTTTTAAACACATTACTTTTTTTTTAATGAGAAAAGGCTGCTTTCTTACCTTTATTCTACACACTGATACACCTTCAACTTTTTGTGTGGTGTGGACAAAAAACCTTTCTTCATTTAGTAGCATGTAGGAAGGATCTTACAATGTTTAGCTGAAAAATCAGCTGTAAGAACTAAGAGTTTCATAGAAAGAAAAACATAATTCAATGATATTATGAAGAGTTTTGTTTTGCCTAGAATTGCCTTGGCTTCTATCCTATTAAATCCAATGATAACCTTCAACTAGGCTTAACTTGATAGTAATGTTTCTCTTTGATTGTTGGAAAACGTACAGCAAAACTTGACAATGGTTTTATTTTACTTTAATACATAAACAAGGACAGCAGTGCGTCAAAAGTCTAGGAAGGGAAGGCACGTGGGAACATTACCTCCCTCACGTTCGCCTCCAAGTTGCACACCATCCTAATCTGCAAATACATCACTGTTCCTTCATTGGCTCTGGGTCAAGACTGAGGAACACCCTCCCTGGAAGCACAGCGGGGCTACCTTCACCACACAGACTGCAGCATTGCAAGAAGGTGGCCCGCTGCCACACTCTCAAAGTCAATAAATGCTGGCCTTGACAGCAAAGTCAGCATGATGGAAATGAATAAAAAATAAGGTCCATTAAATGTTTTTGAGTATATTTAAGAGGGTTTAGCTGTTTGAATCTTGGATTGATTTGAAATTCTAAATCTGTAGTAGCTTCTGCAGTGCTACACAATTTATAAAGAAAGACGAGTTGGCTTTTATAAAATAAATTTGTTCTTAATTTGAATCTGAAATGAGGTTTGAAGATGTAATGCTCAGTTGGACATCGAAAAAGGAAGAATTTATAGAAATATAGGGTAATTAGAGTACATAGAAACTGTAAACAGTAAGGTTTCTGTCTGTTACTCTGAGCACATCACCAGAAACTTACACCAGAATCATAGTGAAAACTTGCAAAATTTCAGGTAGATGGAGTCCACCAGGAGTGTAAGCAAAACATTAAATAAAGAAGCACATAAAATATCCAACAGCACATATGTATCATCCCAAATTTGATTTGTGACAACTACTCAAGTGTAAAGGAACCGCAGGAAAGATGAGAGTGGGGTGACGGCAATTAGGTGAGTGGCTGGAAGGATGGTAGATGATTGTGTGTGCAAGCTTTGTGTCTCAGAAGGCAATAGACCTGGATCATTCAGATGGTTGGTGAGTGGAGATTGGTCAGCCCTTGTGGGGGGGGGGGGGGGGGGGTGATCATTTGAGGGCAAAGGGATTGGTCATTTGGAGTGTGGACAGGAGGATAATGAAGAGATCAAGGGGGTTGGTGAGCAGGAGATCAGAAGATGGAGGGTGGGTCAGTGCCATGTATGGTATGTACCTTAGCAGGGACCCCTATCATGCATGGTGCTGTAAAGACCCAATCATCCTAGAAGTACTCCCAAGACAACTAGTCTATTTTCTTTTGAGACAGACTGTTAACTGGGAAATATCATTGCCATGTGTGTGAGGGATGGAAGTGCTTGGTCACATTTTTGGACTGGCAAGATTTATCTCAGAAAAAAAATTGCATCCTTCTTCCACTCTGGGGGGGAAAAAAATCAATTTTCAGATAGCTGCTGTGTTTCCTAGTTGAGGTTTTAAATAATTTGAGTAAAATGTAACACAAATCTGAAACTGGGGGCAATCTACCAAAAATTCTGAAATGTTGGGCCACTGTTTCACATCTTATGTCAGTATTTTACTTTCATTGTTGTTAATGAGCATAACATAAATCAAGTTGCCAACTGCTTCCACTGCTTTATTGTGGCACATGAAATCACATCCCCCCCCCATACATTTTTAATAAATTCTTTTTCAGCACTACTCTTCCAATTAACATCTTGAAGGTTTCTTTCATCGGAGCTACATCTCATCTCCTCCCACAGACACTAATCTAATCTAAGCAGTTCACCATGACTGTAGTGTAAACCTAGCTACTGAAATCCTGCTCTCCCTTTTCCTTGTAGGAGAGCAGAGGATATCAAAGTGACCCAGTTATTTTCAACATTATCAAGGGGATTAGTGCAGTTAATTATCAGGGCTGACAAATCATTCATTGTGACAAAGTACTTAAATTATTTAATAATTAGGAGCGTAAGGGTAAATATAGAACCATTCACACACAACTTTAATGGCTAGAATATGTTATCGGGAATGCTGCCCATATATAGAATGGGGCATAATATTCTCTTTAGCTCCTGGAGTTGAGCAAATGCAAGGATATCAGTTGACAGTTATATTTGACGTCAGTGGTGTAAACTTACAAAAGGGATGACAACCATTGGTCAATATGCTCACAGCGACTTTGACCAAATTGCCTCAGAGTCATTGGCTGAGTGTTTTCCTCTTTCTAAAATTTCTTTGTGTGAACTACAGCAGAGCATTAGTGGGTTTTATTAACAAAGTGCTAATTGTGCTGCTCTTAGGAATAGGAATCTTGCGAGTCTAACTAACTGTAACTACAGTGCTTTCATTTCTGTGTTCAGTAATGCACGTGCCCTGCAGCTGTGGTTTTAAGGAAATATAACTCAAATGCAAAATTTGAGGACATCTCCCAAAAAATGTAATTCAGAAATGAAAATATTTCAACTGGATAGAATGAGGATAAAACTCTTATGTCAGAAAATGTATCCAAACAGTGCCTGCACATTCCTTAATTGTGCTTTCTCCATTTTACCTGAAGTTTACCACCAGGTGTTAGTACTTCCAATCCTTCACATTCGTTGACATTGCTCTTCACTCCATTTCAGCACACCAGAACATTTGATAAAGCCATTATTAGTTGAACTGGCACCTGAAGTAAGAATGTAATAAATGTTATCACATTGTGTTGAATCTTTAGATTGAGTGAAATTTTTAGTATTCTAGTTTTATGAACTTGAATAAAAGAAAACAAATCCCTTTATCCATGAATCCCTTGATTCTATAGTATTAAATAAACCTGGTTTCAAACCTGGAAACATCTTGACTTTAATTTGTAAATGTTCATTGCCAACTGAAAAAGTATAGTTGCCAGAAAGTAGATTGCATAACACTATGCTTTTGTGTCCAAATTCTATGAAAGATATAATGTGAGGAAAAATTGAGGAACTATGGATTGATTTGTAAAGTCCCTGATTTTTGTTCCAGTGAGTCTAACATATGGTTATGAAGCACTGCAGGCATTCACAGTGGTGTCCCAGGGCATGTAACACATGACTAAGTGCCACTTCAGGGATTTTCCTGTTGGAGTGATCTGCCTCCTGTGGAAGCAGGCTTTCACAGTGCCTGTGAAGTTTGCTTCTGTGTGACCTGATGAGAACATTCCTGAGTAACTCCCAGTCTTGCATTCGGAACATGACCTTGGTCAGGTGTTGAGCCCTGGTGGAGGAGCCAGTTGAGGGGGAGAGATGGTGGTATAGTTTACTTACAGCTCTCCTTTAGGTCCCCTATGCCTTACCCCATGGTACTATCCCCAACTCCTTCCACAACCTCATGTCCCTCACCATGACCTGGACACCACCAGCCCAATGGACAAAAGCACCAACACCGTCCCCTCACCACCATTCACTGTTAGCCCACTCATGCCTCAACAACTCAACTCCAAACCCTAAAACCCATCCCTTTAGGCTCAGCCGCAATCCTGGACCTAACTGATTTCGTTACGTGCACTCTGCATTGGTGTTACACTTAGAGTAATGGCCTTCTTGAGTGTAATGCAAACTCAGTAACAGTCAACATCTTGGGCCTCAGATACTATTGAATTTCCCAGTGATGGACCCTCCTCTGGAGACTATAGTGGGTTAGAAATTGCTTTACCACATTTCAACAGTGTTAAACTTTCAAATGTGTGTTATCCTAACTCTTTTTTAATGAACCATAAACAGCCTGACCACATTGCAAGGTTCTCAGAATAGTGTTGTTGGGTTTCTTTGTGTGATGCTGAATAGTGGCTATTTCAGTGCACACTATGATTTTGACCTATTGTAAGTTCTAACTGGTCCCAACATTTAGTTTTTTGGGTTAACTAATTTTCAACTGCACAGCACTTTTTTCGGAGTTGTGTGAAGTAATTTCTAGGTCATTGAATTCTTGGCACCTGCATTTACTGATATCTGCAAATTTAATTTGTGCAACCCAAAGTATGTGTGATGATTGCCTCGATGCTTGCTAATGATTGCTCAGTGCCTTGATACTTGTTTCCACTTTTGTTTAATATTTTTGCTTAGCAGATTGACCAGAATCTGTGCTGTAAACTTGAATGCTTTTCCACTCTTAGATCCCAGTCGGCAATGTAGAGTAATCAAAGTCAGATGAAACACAGGTAAACCCCCCTTAATCTGCACAAATAACATTCTTTAATTCTAGCACCAGAACAATAAAGGCCAATGCATAAATGCAATCAATTTTCTTTTAGCTCCATTTTGCTTTATAACTACTCTAAGTAATATTGACAATTTGCATGTTTGTACAAAGGAATTTCCTCTTAAGTAATCTTGAATATATTATAACTTCCCATATTTATGCCTGTCTTTACTGGCGTTTCATAGATGAATTTCCCCAATCAGGTTCCTGTGCCACCACAGGACAGAAGCAGTTCTCATTAAAGTCAGTGATCATGAGTGATCATAAAAAATGATAATCCATTCTTTGTTCCTTTCAACCTCCCTGCAGCCTTTGACTTGATTGACCAAACCATCCTCCTCCAGTGCATTCTCCATTGTTTGGGTGGATGGAACTGCACCCAACTAGTTCCATTCTCATCTATCTTCTTGTAACTAGAAGTCTTCTCTCCCAACATCTGCACCATTGTCTCAGGTGTCCCCTGGGATTTAGTCTTGGGAAACTTCCTTTTTTCTGGATCCAGTAAATAAAGTCAGATTTTGCCATATCTAATTCACACATCAGTCCTTCGCTTGCTGACTTGTATTGACTGCCAGTCAAGCAGTGCTGCAATTTTAAAATTCTCTTCTCTTGTTTCAAATCATCCATGGGTTCGCCCCTCCCTATTTGGAGTATAATATGGGTAAATGTGAGCTTATCCACTTTGGAAGGAAAATGAGAAGGCAAACTTATCATCATTGATACTACGGAATGTTGTGCAAATGGATCTTGGGTACATAAAATACGAACTGTTAGCATGTGGGTACAGCAAATAATTGGGAAAGCTCATGGAATCTTCATCTTGACTGCAAGGATTACAGAATATAAAAATAGAGAGATTTTGAGGTGCTGTTGAGGCTGTGTACTGTGTTGGCCTCCATATCTAAGGAAGGATTGGAGACAGTGCAGAGAAGGTTTACGAGACTGATTTTTTGATATGAAAAGGTTGAAATATGAAGAAAGGTTGAGCAAGTTGGGGCAGTACTCACTGGAGTATAAAACAATGAGAGGTAATCAAAGTCAAAGTCGAGTTTATTGTCAAGTGCACAATTACATATATGGACAGGTGCAATGTAAAACTTACTTGCAGCAGCAGCCCAGGCACATAGCATCATATAAGCAGCATTCACAAGAAAAACATAAATTAAACATAAATTATACACAATTTTTACATGAAAGAACATAATTAGAATGTCATTTTAGTATAAAGTGATCAAAGTGGTCATAGTGTTATTGACCCTATTGAAACATGTAAGATTCTAAAGGGGATGCTAGTGGGAGTACCCAGAATTATGGGATGTAGTTTCAGATGAAGTGGTCACCCATTTCAGATGGAGAAGAGGAGAAAATTATTCTTTCAGTGGGTCACGAATATTGGAAATTTTCTACCCCAGAGAGCTGTGGAGGTGGAGTCATTAGATATATTCAAGTCTGAGATTGATAGATATGCAAATTACTCGGGAGTCAAGGGGTATGGGGAGAGCACAGGAAAGTAGGGTTGAGGCTAAGATTAGATCAACCATGATCTTATTGAATGGTAGGACAGGCTTCCTGACCCATCTGACTTACTCCTGCCCCTGTTTCTTAAATTCTTATTTTCTTATCTTTGTAATCTCCAGCCCTACAACCCTCCAAGATGTCTTTACTTCTTTGATGGCCATTCCTCAGCTGTCAAGGTCAACAGCTCTGAAATGCCCTCTCTAAACTCTTCTGCCTCTCCTCTTTCTTCCTACAAAATGGTCTATAAAATTATTCTGCCTAAACTTTTCTTGTAATATCTTTTCAATTGGCTCAGTTTTTGAGAAGCACTTTGGTGTGGCTTGCCACATGAAAGATGGTTATATGCAGCAAGTTGTCTTGTTGTGGCCATTTTTGTACTGTGCTCAAGCATGTACTAAGATCTTTATAGCCAGCAGAGAAGAAAAGATTTCCATTCAAACTAAGGTCCATTAAAGATTTATATTGTTCTTAGGTAGATTTGTTGGGTTCATCGTGAACTTCAAACACTGAGATCCAAGATGCTTATAATAAATTTAATTAAAATTGCATTTTAAAATACTTTTTAGACTATTAAAAGCAAGGGAATAGTTTCATTATAAAGTGAGGAACTATGTCTAGATTTGCACACAAACACCTATTGCACTTGTAGGTGGCATTTGGGCGAAATTGTTTTGCTGTATTTGGTATTTTAAGGAACTAAAGGACCTCAGACTGAGTGATTGCACAGATGTTGACCTTTACAAAAGAATTTGAATGGTGGCCTGGAAAATATCCTGTGCTCAAATGGAGGTCCTGTGAAATGAGCTTGGATTGTCAATCAAGTTGATTGTTTGATGTACCAATTCAATACAAATTGGACTTGAAATCGCCATTCAATTTGGGTTAATGTAGGATTAGTTTAGATGTGTTGGTTGATGGCTGGCATGGACTTGGTGGGCCAGAGGGCCTGGTTCCATGCTGTATCTCTCTGACTCTATACTAATGGCAGGCCACTAAATAATACAGCTGCAAAGCTTTCGTAACTTCTATAAAAAAAATTCCAAGTCATGCTTAGAAAAATATAACGACAAAGTCAACATTTTGAAAGATAATAGTGTCATCTGCAGAGCAAATGTACCCCTTTCACCAATTGGATGGAGTTTCAGCTGTATTCAAAAGATGCTATTTGTGTCTCTTTGAAGGTTCTGAACTCACTGAAATGTGTTCCATTGGTGATCTTGTGAAGTGCTCCTTAAAAAGAAAAATATTATGAATTAGTCTCCCAAGATTTATTTTATGTAATTCTTTCATTTTTGGGGATCTGTGCTTCGTTGTCAAAACCAGCATTTATTGTCCATCCCTAAATGTCATTGAGAAGCTGGTGCTAAGACATCTTCAAGAACCATTGCAGTCCTCTGCTGAAGGTACACCCACCACAATATTGGTGAGGGAGTTCTGGGATTCAGAGCAGCAACGGTAAAGGAGTGGTGGTATATTTCCAAATTAGAAGGGTCTGTGAATAGAAATAGTTTTTTTTTGATTTTTCTTAAACCTCGCTAGTACTGTTTTAAACCCATGCTTGATCAATTGCACAGTTTTTGGTAGGGAACGTACATAGTATTAACAGTTAACACAACAGTGGTTTAGTGCCACAAACATAGGTGAAAGCCAATTTCCTGAAAGGCAAAGTCCACAAAGTGGAAAGCAAAATGACTGCAGCTGCTGCAAAAGATAACAGAACGAAAAATTCCAGGAAACACACACCAGCTCAGTCAGCTTCTGTGGTGGGAATAGGCAAAATATTGGCCTGGATTTTACTAGTAGATCAGTATGAAAGTCCTAAACTTGCTATCCAAGTATAACACCAATTCCCAGCTCCACTGTGCCTTTGGAACTTCCTCACACAAACCACCGCACTCCCATGGAGTCCAGCAGAGGAACTCTATTTTCTGAGGCTCCCCAGTATTTATGATGAAAGATCTGCTTCCAAATCTTATGCCATATTAGACTAAGCACAGGATCTGCAACCCCATGGAAGTGATGAGGAAGATAAAACAAATGAGGTCCTTTTTTTGTAATTATCTATGGTTTGTTTATTTTTTAATAAGTTCAAAGGTACTTAGTTGCATGTAAGACACAAGAAATTCTGCAGATGCTGGAATCTGGAACAATATTCAAGAAGTGCTGGAGGGATTCAGCAGGTCAGGCAGCATCCATGGAGCGAAATAAACACTCAATGTTTCGGGCCGAGATCCTTCAACAGGACACTAATTTTTAACTCCTAATTTTGTTTTTGATAGTTATTAAATATGTGTGAATGCCAGTGATATTTATAGATATTTAAAAACCTTGACTACTTTGAAAGCTAACAAGGCTGGTACCAGGACTAGGCCAGAAATCAAAGGCTTCCTGCAAAGGCTTGTGGACCAAGCTTGATTTGGCTTACTACCGCATTACATTCTTTGAGACCCTACTGCTGCTGCTCATGGCCTTATTGCTGGACTCCAGCATCGCCTGGCCAGAGAGACCACCTTCTGGCTATTGCGAGCAATGAGTGCGGGCTTTGCAGTAAAATGTAGGTCAATGTTTCAGGTGACAATTCTTTTTAAAACTGAAATACTTGAGGCAATGGGCATTTAGTGCAATCAGGAAAGGAGGTGAAGCAAATATGGTATAAAATAACCATGCTACCCAGAAAGTGAATTGTTCCAGCATCAACAACGTTAAGAAAGAGTCAAATGTTACGAAGAGATGAGAAAATATGCAGCAAGATAGAAATAAAAAAACAGGTTTGAAGGCAAAAATGAATGGGTGGCATGGTGGGGCAGCAGTTAGCACTGCTGCTTCATAGATACAGGGATCTGGGTTTGATTCTGACCTCTGGTGTTGTCTGTGTGGAGTTTGCACATTCTCCCTGTGACCACGTGGGTTTTTGCAGAGTGTTCTGGTTTCCTCCCCTTTGCCAAAGACATGCTGGTTGGTTAATTAGTTAATGCACTAAGGGAAGGACAGCTAAAAGTAGGGACAGTGCAAGAGTGGATTATGAAGTTGCAAATGGAAAAGAGGAAGAGGATGGGGATGTGGTTCATGATGTGATTATGCATCATTAAAGTCCTATTGCAGTGGGATTTAATCTTGTTCCCTTTTTTCTCTCCTGCCTTCATGGAATAGAAATACACCCATAAATCTGGCAAATGGTCAGCTGTGGGCTCATCAACAAGCAAGTCAATGGCAGTGTGGGACTTTGTCAGAGCAGTTCTAGTAATAAGAATGGAATTGGACTCTTCCACAGCTGCACTGTAATAGAGAACAGATGCAAAATGTTGTTCTTCTCTATACTTCCTCAAAATTGTAATTTCAGTTAACTTGTAACTAGCTGACACAAGCAATATTTTTGTTTCTCTGACTAGATGGAAACATATCTTCAGTATGGAGAACGTAAAGAAAGAGATATAAAGCCCTTAAGTTGAAAGGTTCTTTTGTTACTATATTTATCACCATAATTTAGCAAAATAGAAAAGACTGCTGTTCTTTTTAATTTTTTTTAGCTAAAGCACAGCTGCATAAGAAATCTTTTAATTCTGATAGACACTGTGGTGATGGTCCTATCTACAAACTCATTTCCCTAACAACCAGTTCCATCCATCTCCCTGGCAACTATTGGAGCAGAAACAGACTGTTTGCAACCTTTCTGTTGTTTTCGATCCTGAGTTATTGTTCCAAGTACGTACTTGTGACATCACTGGTACTTGGGAGTTGCCAACACTGAGCATCAAACCTTCAGGTTGTGATGTGGCTTGTTGAAAGCGGGGCTCGTTTTTGCCTTGCCAGGAAGCATATCAGTAGTTCCCTGTAGTAATATCTGGGGGGATTGCCCTGAGGTCAATTTCAGTTAGTTTAGAGGTTAGTGGTGAGCTATTAGAGCTTGCCACTGACTATAGAGCTCTGGGCCATTTTTGTCAGTTGAGTGACTGCAGAATAAGTGGTTTTCTGCATTCATTCAATTCAGTACCAGCCCAGGACTTGAACCTTGCAGGTTGGGTGCCTGGTTCAGGAAAATTATATGCCGGGAAAGGATGCCCCAGCTGATATCATAAGGGGAACCCATTTCACATTTAAATATGTAGCATTATGCTGCTGCTACAACCGTACTTCTCCTTCCATGTTCCTTTCTCCCTCAAATCTTCCTCATAAGTCCAGCTCCCTCCTACTTCCCTTCCATCTGCTTTTCCTCCCAGATGTTTAGCATGGAGATAAATGCCCTTTTGAATACACTACAGTCAATTCATTCCTCCCAGTATCAGGAGTGGTAGAGAGAAAAAGAAAATCACGGAGGCATCTCTGGGGCTGGACCCACAGAATGCTTCCTTGGTTGGACTACATTGTCCATGGAACTGCTCCAATCATTCCAATCTGACATGGCATCTGAGACTCAGAGGCCCTGACTTGCATACTAAAAGATATAGGTGAATGTTTTGTAATGGACATTTTTCAAAAAGATTCCCCATCATCTTTGTCAATGCTTTGAGCTTATTGCTGCCCCTGTAACACCAGGAATAGAAGTGATAATGAAGGTTTCACACATTCTCTTTTTTTACTCTGGGATGTCAGCCTAGATTTATTAGGAAAAAAAGTAGAGTCAGTCAATTGGAAGTGTCTGACATGTAATTTCTTTGAGTTCTTTTAGTCAAGTTCCTTGCAGAAATGAGATCATGAAGGAAAACTTACCTAAAAGTCATCACGTGTTAATTGGGTGGCCCAGTGGCACAACTAGGAGACCTGCTACCTCATAGCTCCAGTGACTCGGGTTCAATCCTGACCTCTGCCTCTGTCTGTTTGGAGTTTGCACGTTCTCCCTATGACCATGTGAGCCTCCTCCAGGTGCTCTGGTTTCTTCCCACATCCCCAAGACATCCCAAAGGTTAATTGGCCACTGTAAATTGCCTTGGTGTGTAGATAAGTGGTAGATTCTGAGGGGAGTTGATGGGGATGTGGAGAGAACAAAAATGGATTAGGGTAAATGTGTGCTTGATGATCAGTATTGACTCGGTGGACCGACTATGACTCTATGATTCTATAGGTTAGAACTTTCACTAAACCGCTACGAGATGGTTAGTGTGACTTGCAATAGAAAGTGTGATGACCAAGTTGCACTGCTGAGGTAAAAAAGAGCAAATCTGCTAAGTACTTATCATGAAAAGTGACAATTATTATACTTGTTTTACAACTGCAATCTATTCTAACATATTTCTACATACTTAACAGATGTGAAATTGTGCAATTCTTGCAGCTTATAAATACCATGGTCATCCTTCCCCCGATAGCAGCAGCTGGGGAAGAGGAAGTTTCAGTTAACATCTGGTCATATAGCTGACACAAGAATGTTTGATATCAACACAGCTTGGTTGAGCAGCAACCATTTCAAGTTGCATACCTCTTGAAGTTGTCACCATGCAACAACTTTGAGCAGTGCAGGGAGCAGCACCTATACCTGTGCGTGGCCTTCTTCAACCTTACTAAAGCTTCTGAATCCATCAACCAGGAGGGACTGCAGAACATCTCCACAAATTTGGCTGCCTGCAGAAATTCATCTTCATCTTACCTTTGCTTAAAGGAAGCTCCATCTTGCTCCATCTGTTGAAGAGTCTTTGGCTCCCACACAAGCCTCATCAGCCCCCTCAGAACTCACAGAACCAGTGGCGAAGGAAATCATCCTTGATCCTGAGAGACTGCTTAGTAGAGGAGAATGCAACTGTACTCATGTTTCTCATTCTGAGGAATTAGTAAAACACAAATCACAGAAAGAAATCAGATTAGATTTCTGAGATGCTTTTTCCCGTAATTGCTGCGTGAAGTTTCAAATCAGCATAAATCATCACAAGGTTAGTTGTTTACATCAGAGGGCCCAGAATGACTGGTTGCAAAATTCCTATTGGTGCCAGTACATCTGAGGATATTGATTATGTGACAATCTGAACATGGACACTGAGTCAGTCCGATTCAGCACAGCTCTGCATTCATTCAGACTCTTCACTCATTGTGAACATTTGTATTTACTCAGTGGTGTTCTTGATACTGAGGATGGTGGTCTTTGGCTACAGAACAATATTGACAAGTTGATAAGATGAACAGAGAAATGGCAGATGGAATTTAATCCTGAAAAATCAGAGGAGGTGCATTTAGGGAGCACTAATAATGATGTACACAATGAATAGCAGGACCCCAGAAAGTTCTCAAGAGCAGAGTGGTTTTGCTGTACATGACCAATGATCTCTGAAGGTGGCAGCACAGGTAGATACTATGGATATGAGGCATAATTTATTAGCTGTAGCATAGAATATAAGACCTTGAGGTTATGGTATGAAGGGGGAGGTGGGGGGGGGGGGGGAGCGTGAATGCAGGGGAAGATGAATGCAGGAAATTGGAGCTAGCTAGGCGGACAACATGGCCGGCATGGACTCATTGGGCTGAAGGGCCTGTATCTGTGGTGTGTTGCTCTATGAATCTATGGTACAACTCTGGTTGCAATTCTGGTCACCATACTGTAAGAAGGATGTGGTTGCACTGGAGATGGTGCAAAGGAGATTCACCAGATGTTGCCAAGGATGGCGTATTTCAGCTGTGAAGAAGCACTGGAAAGGCAGGTGTGTTTTCCTTGGAATGAAGAACGCTGAGAGCAGTGGGGAGGGTGTGGATCCTGATTGAGGTACTCAAAACAAAGGTAAAGGGCAGGTGAATTAGAGGAGACTTTTTCACTTGGAGAGTGGTTGAAATCTGGAATGCACTGCTTGAGTGCATGGCAGAGGTATATATTCTGAGAACATTTAAGAAGTATTTAAACGGATACCTGAAAACATGGCACGGAAGGCTATAACGATTCTATTCCTCTCCAAACTTGAGACAGAAATGTCGAGATGGAGTTTGAACATCAATTCCACCTATCTGGATCCACTTGACTTTGTCCTAATGAATTTATTGCTATCAGCCAGGGATGAATATCTAGGCTTCCCGCTCTTGGCATTTCCAGCCAATTTTACATCATGTTGAGCAGCAATTAGGGCCCTTTTAACTTTACACTTGGAAACACAGTACGTTAGAACTTGAGAATCTCTTTTCTAATCAGACCGTATCGAGGGCTCACCGCACATGTATAAAAAGGCTCACCAAGTCTGATAGAACATTGTAAAACACCTGTGTTGATAAACTTTTGACTCCATACCTAAATCCCAATTTATGCTTTGAAATTTTCTGTCAGTTTCAATCAGATGGAAACAGATTTTAAAAAAATAGGCAGATGGAGCCAGGTGAGGGAGGGGAAAGTGTAGAGACAGAGGCTGGTAGATGATAGTTTGAACCATATGTGAGAGGCTTGATGGGCAGCTGGAGCCAGGAAGAGGAGGAGGATAGGAGAGGTGAAGCAAGGGAGAAGAAAGCCAGGTGGGTAGGTATGTGGGTGCTGGGCAAATGGAACCAAGTCAGAGAAGGTAATGATTCTAGGTAATGAGAAGGGGAGGGATGAAGAAGGTGAACAAAGATAGTGTCCCTGGATGGACAGGTTGTATCTTCATAGAAACTTTTGCTTCCTAATATGCTGTCATCAGAATTCTTCAATTTGATTGATCAGTTTGAAGACATTACATTTGCTGCATTCTGTAGAAACCAGACAACATTTACAATCAGGAAAGTGAAAATCCTTACTACAGAATCCACTGAAACTTAGTGAAGAGGCTTCTTCAAAGTCAGAGGATGGGGGCTATATGGAACAAACTGCCAGAGGAAGTGGCAGAAGTGGATTCAATTACAACATTTAAAAGCCATTTGGACAGGTTCATGGATAGGAAAGGTTTAGAAGGACACAAGCCAAATGCAGGCAAATGGGACTAGCTCAGGAAGGCACTTTGGTCAGTACTGACAAGCTGGGCCAAAGGGCCTGTTTCCGTGCTGTATAACTCTGACTGTCTGTGAAACGTCTAAGAAGTGATATAAAATTATAACTTTTTACTGCCCAGCTTGTCAGCACTGAGCAAAGTGCCTTCCTGAGCTAGTCCCATTTGCCTGCATTTGGCTCGTGTTCTTCTAAACGTTTCCTATCCACAAACCTGTCCAAATGTCTTTTAAACATTGTAATTGAATCCACTTCTACCTCTTCCTCTGGCAGTTTGTTCCATATAGCTCCCATCCTCTGTGTGGACAACATGCCTCTCCAGTCCCTTTTAAATCTTTTCTCTCTCACCTTAGACCTATGCCCTCCACTTTTAGACACCACTACCCTGGGAAAAAGACGGTGACCATCCACCTTATCTATGCTGCTTACGATTTTATAAACCTCTATAAGGTCACCCCTCAGCCTCCTTCACTCCAGGGAAAACAGTCCCAACCAATATCATAACTCAAGCCTGCCAGTCAGGGGCAAAATCCTTGTGAATCTTTTCTGTACCCTCTCTAGATTGGTTACATCCTTCCTATAGTATGGTGACTAAAACTGCGGGTGCAGTTTCACCAACATCCTATACAGCTATAACATGGTGTCCCAACTCTTGTACTCAGTGCCCTGTCCAATGAAAACAAGCATGCCATATGCCTTTTTCACCACTTTGTCTACTTGTGTTGCCACTTTCAGGAAGTTATGTACTTTTACCCCAAGGTCTCTCTGTTGTACAACACTCCCCAGGGTTCTGTCACCTACTGTGCAAGTCCTGCCCAGGTTTAACTTCCCAAAATGCATCCCTTCGCACTTGCCTGAGTTAAATTCCATATGCCATTCCTTTGCCACTTTCCCAGTTGATCTAGGTCCTGTTGTAACATTAGACAACCTTCTTCACTGCCCAGCACACCACCAAATAAAATTCTGGATATTGGTGCGGATTGAGATGGAAGCTGAAATATTATAAACATTAAAAACTCCATGGAATTTTAATATAATTATTCTAAAGGAATTTGACTCCACGCATATGAAATTCATTCTTAGGGTCCACTGAGCTTGTTAAGCAATAATTGTGACCTCCTCTGCTGCTAAAGACTCAAGTACACCTCATTCAACAATGCCTATTAGTTTAATATGGAGCGATTCGTTGTAAAATCAGGATATCACTGACTGGAATTTCTGTATCTCATGGTGTGTGCATGCCAGAAGCTCATGCCAGTGACTTCACAGAGTAATGATGGGAAGTGCTAATAGTTTGACCTCAAAATTACAACCTCAAAATTCCAGGCCATTAATGCGCATTTATTGGTCAAGCAATTTGAATCTTGCAATTTCAAACTTGTTTAATTTGTATTTTGATTGCTACGTAAGGTGAACTCTCATTACCAGATTATCTAAAGTGAGGTAATAATGAAAATTATTGCATACACTTTAGCGTATAACATGCATTTTCACGTCCTTAATACTCTGTTCCACACAGCTTCTTGGTTCTTTGCAATTTTTCTTGAGTGCAGTAACACGTTTTGCTTCCTTAGAGTGAAATGCACTTTACTACATGCCCTCTGGGTAATGTTTTTTTGTGTCAAAATGACAGAATTATAAAGGGGCAGGTTTTCTACCCTGGCATAGAGATTAAACCAGGACTTAACCATGTTCTTCAGGAGAAGTCCTGATGTAAAATGCTGGCATGAGATTATGCCATCATCCAGTATCTTCTGTACTGCTGATTGCTGGCTGTCCCAATGCTGCTCAATTGGACTCATCGTGGAGTCTAAGGGGACAGTGCAAACTTCTGCAGACTCCCAGCTCTCAGGTTGGGAAATCTACCTGCAGAGCCTGTGCCAAAAGTTAAACCTGATGCAAGTACCGTAGTTCCATTCAAATGAATGGATGAAATCGGCAATGAGAGTGGAGTATTTTCTTTAATTTGGTTGTTAGCTTAAATGTTTTTAATTTTTTTTGGTGTGTTTTAATCTTTTAACTCCTCAGAAAATTACTTTTTTTTTAGTTCTTTAATAATAGTAATTTTGAGTGAATATGAATATCCAAGACATTCACAAACTTACAATAATAGTGACAGCCATGACAGTCAGTGAGCCTGAGGGGCAGGTTCTTGCCAGCTGTCAAAGCCATTCTATCAATGCAGCTGCCTGGCTGCAGTGAGATTAGCCCCTAAATTGAAATGCTGTGAGCTGGATATCCCATCCAAGACTGGGAAAAAAACAGCATGGCCCATAGCCAGGCAGCCAGGAATCTCAACACAATAGTTAATCTGCCCTGAAGACATTTTTCTTTTGCATTATAAACCTAAGCAGCAAAGTGTAAACAAAATCCAATCTAGGATTGTAATTCTACGATTATTGTACCAGCCATTCCATTGTCAGGATCTTTTGGAATGATGTTTTCTCAAAGATCATGGCAATACAAGTGCAGAGTCTCTTTTGATTATGCCTCCACTCTTTCACGCTTTCCTTTGCATGCTCTTGATTGCATGCACTGGTAGTTTGCTTTTATTCCCTTTATTGTTTAAAATCATTCAATATGTTCAAAATTTGCAGGAAGAGGAAAATGGTATTGAATTTTTTATGGAGAAAAAAGCATTTCTGTCACTTTCATTGCTCTGCTAGATTGAAAAATAAATTAAATATGTCACCTCAAAGATGGTAGAATCCAGCACATGAATAGATTAAAAAAAGAATGAGCAGACGCATTTTCAACCAAGTTCAGTCAGAGTGCTGAATGGAAGATCATTAATGGCCTTTTCCTGAGGTTCCCAGAATTCCAGATGTTAGTCTTCAGCCAATTCTATTCATCTCCTAAAGTGGTTGAACACATTGAATATGGCAGGTGTCTCAACCCAGAAAGTCGACTGTCCATTTCCCTCCACAGATGCTGCCTGACCCATTGAGTTCCTCCAGCAGTTTGTTTGTTGCTCTGGAATGTAGCAGAGGCTTGGATCCCAGATCACATCTGGAATCAAGTGTTCAATAGAAACAAGTCACAACTCCAGCAAGTTTCTTCTAGAATAGTTATAACCTGAAAAAATAAGATTTTCTGTCCAAGATTACTGGATAAACCTTATCTGGTCTTATCTTGGGATTAGAATTTTTTTTTCTTCCCCCATTTCTCATTTCTATTTCCCTTTCCTTGGAGCAGACTCGATGGGCCGAATGGCCGGCTTCTGCTCCCTTGTCTTGTGATCTTGTGATCTTATTGTTAATCTGTTAGCCTGCTCTCAAACAGCAATCACATTATGGAAGGTTGCTATGTTGCACTGTTGCTATGAAGCAACATTTACTCACTGGTAACTACTTGGCTCCAGTCCTCTTTGTAGTCTTGGTCAAAGCATGCGTAGAAGAGCTAAAAACTAGAGGCAAGGTCAGAGTGATTGCCCTTGACATTAGGGCAGCAGTAGAATGAGTCTGGTATCAAGGATCATTAGTAACATTGAAACTAAACAGAACCCAGTGGATCTATGCTGAGAAGAAATGAAAATAGTTGTGGTTGTTGGAGACCAAATATCTCAACTCAGATCATCACCGGAGGAGATTTTTGCCCTAATCATCTGCTGATTAATCAATCTATGACAGAAATTGGGGAAGTTCATTGGAGATTATTCCACGTTCAGTCCCATTCACAACCCCCCAAATACTGAAGCATTCCAGGCCTGCCTTCAGCAAGAATTGAACAACATTCAGACATTGACTGGTAAATGGCAAGCAGCGTTTGTGCCCAAGGCACTGACTATCTCTAAGAAGAGCTAGATAAACCACTTGCCCTTGACATTCAATGGCTTTAGTATTGCTGAACTCCCACACATCCCCAGCCTTAGGGCCACCATTAATCAGAAACCTGCCAAATAAATATTGCTTCTAAGACTAAGTCAGGGGCTAGGTATTCTGTATTCAAATTTCTGTATTTCCTTGTGACATGGGAGAGCATTCAACCCATCGACTTTCTGTCAGCTCTGACTCATCCCATTCTCCTCTCCCTATAACCTATTCTCACCACATAAATCATTAATTCTACCACCTACCTACACTAAGGGCAATTCTACAGTGGGCTAATTGACCTACCAACCTGCACGTCTTCGGCATATGAGAGGAAACACATGCTGTCATTGGGAAAAATGTGCAAACTCCACACAGACAGCACCAAAGGTCAGAAATGAACCTGGGTCACTGGAGCTGTGAGGCAGCAGCTGTGCCACTGTGCCATCTATGACTCACCTCATTTCTTATCACTCACTAAAGTCTTCCCACCATCTAAAAGCATGAACCTGGAGTGTGATGGAATGCCCTCCACTTGTTAGATGGGTGCAGGTCCAACAACACTCAAGAGGCTCACTAACATCAGGAAATAGCACCCCTTATTTCTTGCTCTCTCGGTAAAGTAGCCTGCATAATCAAAGACCCCACCCACCCCGGACATTCTCTCTTCCCCCCACCCCCCCTCCCCCATTGGGCAGAAGATAGAAAAGCCTGAAAGCACATACCACCAGGCTCAAGGACAGCTTCTGTCCTGCTGTTATAAAACTATTGAACAGTTCCCTAGTACGATAAGCTGGACTCATTATTAAATATTATTATCTTGACCTCATAATCTACTCTTTATGGCCTTGCACCTTATTGTCCACCTGCACTGCACTTTCTCTGTAGCCGTTACACTTTATTCTGCATTCTGTTATTGTTTTACCTTGCACTGTGTAATCAATTGATCTGTATGAATGGTATGCAAGACAAGTTTTTCATTGTACCTTGGTACATGTGACAATAATATTCCAATTCCACTGGCAACAAGGCCCACACCCTAAATTTTAACTCCTTTCAGCAATAGTGCACTGTGGCCACTATCCACACCAAATCTAAAATGCATTGCATGAACTCAACTTCGCTTCTTCAACTGCACTGCTACCACCAAGGGTAGGTCGAGAAGTTGCATTGGAATGCAATCAGTTGCAAGTACCCCTCTAAATCAACACCAGTCTGAACTGAACATACCTCCATTCATTCACTATCATTGAATCAAATTCCAGGAAGACCCTGCCAAACAGTGCTGAGGGATCATCTTCAATACAATCACACTTATCACCACCTCCAAAGGGCAATAAGAATAAGCAATTGTGATACCTCTTGTATTAATAAAAATAAAGTTTGACCCTAGTTTCTGCTGATCAGCTGTTAATTACTTCTTCATGTTAAATTTGCAATGAATGGACCACAATTGTCAGTCCTTTGCTGTGTCTATCCAACATGCTGAAACTATGGAGATCACCAGCTAGTTCTGACAATAATATTTGCCCATATCAGAAAGAAAAAGACATCAAACTTATCCCATTGGATGCTTATTGCCAATGCATATCTTGTGAGTAATATTTTAACAAGCAATTTTCTGTTCACTTTTAAGACCAGAGTGATGGGGTTTCATCTTGTATGTATTATTTGAGATCCTGGATTAGATTACTTGTTGCACAAAATGTCACTAATCTCCTGTCAACTCACATTACAAAATAAATAGGTCAAGTGTCAAAATAATGGTAACCTTCAAATTTATTCTGGGTGATAAATCCAAATTGGGTAATTGTATTTGTAGTCAGGAATTTGAACAGCCATGGCTGGTTCATTACTATTAATAGCAACTATTCATTTTGGCCAAAATTAGAACCATAGGAAAGTTGGAAATCCTTGGTCTCAAACAGAAGGAAAACTCTGGTTTCCCTCTTCGTGAATAACGAAAGGAAATGAATTGAAGATAGCACAGAAGGAACAGATAAGTTAACACATATGGCTTTGGTTATGAGGAGGTCAGAAGTCTGACAAAAGACTGTAACATATGGAGATGGTTTCTGAGTCCTTCCAGAGAGGACAAAGTGTACTATAAACCAAGACAGTTGGCATGTTCTGTGGTTAGTTTTACTAATGGTGTGCAACATTTTGGCCAATATTTTAAAGCAAATTTATAGTTAAAAATAAACACTTTTTTACAGCATGAATATTTTGACAAATGACTAACGACCCTGTGTCGTTGTATCTTTGATCAAGTTATCTCTATCTATGAGAAAAGGAAATAAATAATGTAAGGAGTTGATGCCATTGATGCACAATAATATTATCATATTCTCTTGCCAAATTCTAAGATCAGCTGACTCTTCAGTTTGCCTGTCCTCAATGTTGACATAAAACTGTTCCTTGCTTATCAGTATGTTAATGAATTAGGAAAATTGTTTGGTGTCCAATCATTGGCTCATATGTGACCCTTGAGAGGTTTGACCTATATAGATAGGGAATGACACAGAGCATGTTACGGAATACAACATATATGTAGTAGACCAGATTGTGCATGTCTAGTATCCCGATGACCATGGTCCCACCATGTCCAGACTTGGCTGGGCAGGATACGAAGAATTTATTTCAAAGGCCCTCTCTGCTCTAGAGAAGAGCATTGGAATTTGGATGGTGACTGGGCCTCAGGTGCTGGAGTTTGAGGGAATGGTGACATAATGGAAAGTCCCCGCTCCCAAATGCGGTGAGAGCCTTGGACTGTTGGCAACTCTGGGGCTGGAACTTTAGTGGCTGTGAGATCTGTTACTGATTGTAATAATTCACATATTCATGAAAACATTTATACATAATTTAAAGACATTAAAGCAACATTAAAATCTCACTTTCCCTTTGCTCCTTAATTCTTTGCCCTTTTAATATCTATGATGCCTTTTGATCTTGAGCCAGGACTGATGTCTTGTTTTGCGCAGTCTTTTTTTTCTTCATTGGTATAATTTATGTTCTGTTTGTTGTCTGAACCTACGTGCCTGTGATGCTGCTGCAAGCAAGTTTTTCATTGAACCCGTACTTGTGCAGATGACAATAAACTTGACTTGACTGACTAGGCACAGGCTCTGAGAGGTGATTGCCCAGAGTCCAAGCTTATAGATCCAGCCCTTCTGAATGTGAATAGCATGATCTGGCCCATCAAAACTATTACCTAGGCTGGTACTTTGGTGCAGTACTGAGGGAATGCTGCAGTGATGTATAATCTGCACTAGCCAAATGAAACTACTCAATTGAAAATAAAGCAACAGCGTAGTGGAAGAATTCTCTCAGCATCCTGACCTACATTTATTTATTCTTCAACCAGCAATGAAAACAGATAATTTGTTCATTTATTGTTTAAATGAGGTTGGTGTGTACAACTTGGTTATTGAATGTTATAAATTACAACAATAAAAAGTCCTTGACAGGTTATAAAATGCTTTGGGATGTCCAAAGATTATACCAAAAGGCCCTATTAGATATGAGTATTTCTTATTTTATACATGTACAACAATAAAATTAATCCTTTTGAAAGGCGGTGTCTTTTCACCATGTGCATCAATAAGTCAGAGATCTTCTTTTTGAATTTTCATTCCGTTTTTAGAATTTGATGTAAACCAGCATGATTTGAGCATTATTTCAGACTATCAAAAGTAGAAAGTCACTTGTGTATTACTGTTGATGATCGGGTAAAGCAGAAGCATAATTATTTACGATGCTTGTGAGGTTGATCTAGTTGCAGCAGGTCATGGGAATAACAGAAATGCAACATATGTTTTAAAATTAAGGCAAGACATTTGAAAACATTAAATGTATTTTATTATGAGCTATTGTGTTTCTTGCACTGGAAATCATATGTAATAATGTTGAAATTTGATTCATATAATTTTGTAAAGTGCATTGAAGTTGTCATGTTAAATACCATCTACTTATGGTTTCTAAGAACACTTAGAGATCCTTGTTATCGTTGCAAGAACAAAATCCAAGATAAAGCAAGAAAATAAGTTCAGTCACAGGAGTGCTGTGGAATTGCCTGTGGCTATGAATTGCTTTCAGGCTTTTCTGTTGATTTTTTTTCTGACAATACTGTTGTTCACCAATGTACACCGAGACCAGTAAATTATACAGTGAGCTCTTGTTGCAGTTATGATTGCTGAAGCATAAACACAATCTGTCACGGTCCATTAATTAGATGTGAATAAATTACGCAACCTACTATGTTTTACTTGCACTTAAAACTGGGCCTGCTGATTTTAGCAGTGGGTTACCAACTGTGATGAAAGAGAGATATGTACTGAAAATAGGAAGATTGTCATAACCCAGCTTTCTTTATTTATTTTGTGTGGTTTCGGTACAACTGCCCCAAGACTACACTCGTGCCCAGAAATTGCCCTTTGTTGCACTAATTGGCATTGATGATTCATTTCGACAGAAGGAAAATGCAGCTTGCAGCCCTCATTCCAACCATATTCATATTAAACCTCATCAAGAATGGTTGGGTTCTGGCTTCAAGTAATGTTTTAATTCCTTTCTCATCTTTAAATTCACTCCTTTATTTAATAAATGAATGGCCTTTTCTCATGTACATTTTTGTCATATTTACAACACATTTAAATTACTAATTCATTACTTCAAGTCAGGGTTGAAGACACCAAAGGAAAAATTGGCAGTATCATATCTGCACTCTTCTTTCATTCCTCATTCTGACATACAGCAATAAACATACTTTGGACTTTATGTAGGTGCAATAAGAAAAGGCAGCAAAATATGTTTTGTTGAAAGACAGTGAGCTTGAATTTCTTTCATGAAAATGCAAGCTTTTTATGTTCAGTGTTCTATTTTGGATCCTAAAAATTGATTTCTCTATGTGTGCATATGCAAATTCAGTCATCTGTGTGTGACCTTTCCTCTCTCTCAAGGTAGAAGCAATGTTCTAAATATTTCCAATTATACATTGAGGTCTGATAGTCCTTAACTGAATGTAGAAAGGCATAAGTTTATACACACAGGAGGTGATTTTACCTTGTTCAAACACTAAAAAGCATAAGTAGATCCACACTTTGATTAGAAATACTGGTCTAAGAATTTTTCTGTGCTTGGAAGTGGTACATCGGTATGCACCAAAGCCTCAGGGCATGAAGAATGTATGATTGATGGCAGTACTGCAGTACTGGACTAGGCCTTCCAATGGTCCACCGGCAATTACCATTGTAACAGCTGTATTCACAGCCATTTCTAAGCAAAGGTTTGAGTGGTCACAGCACCCTTCTTGATTCGCCCTGCACTGTTCAACTTGGGGTGTTGTTGAGCTGCTGATCTTGCCAAAGAGCTCAGTGCTTCCAGTTCTCCTCACCCTTGGCAGATGGCCCTCACTACTGGCACTTCGTGCACTGCCAATGTGATTTGACGCACATGGTCTGTTGACCGGAAGAAGCAGATCCATTGCTTGTGAGTTGTTTAAAAAAAAGACTAATTTCTCCAACCATTCTATTCTCCCAGGTGTCCCAGTCTCCAGTCTGTCCAGCCTCTTAATCTCCAGTCTCCCTGGCCTCACAATTTCTATTTTCTTGAGGCTCCTGATCTCCACCCACTATGTGATCTTGAATTTACCTCTGGCCTAAAATCTAGGCATTGGTGGATAATTTCCCCTGGAAAAAGCAGATACGCCTTTAGCAAGGACCAAATGCAAGACTTAATATAAAATAAATTTTGGAGGATCATATTTACTTATTGAATTATCATAGCTTCAAGAACTCAGCATCTTTTTTTTGTAATAAAATATTTCAATTTTTTTCTTCCTTTATTAACTAACTACTATATGTGATAATTGATTTAGAGTATTGTAATCCTAAGTAGGACTTAACACAATGTATTCAGTAGTATTTTTACTCTCTTTCTTGATGCATGTACTCTATTTTTTTCATGGATTTAATAAAAATATTGTAAAGAAGAACTCAGCTTCTGTGCCTTGAAAGAAATACTATAAAATATAAATTATGCAGCATAAGTGGAAATGATAGAATGATCTTTTTTAATTGCTCTCAACCCATCATTCATATCTTAATTATGAAGGCCACCATTAATGAAAAACTCAACTGGACTAGGTACATAAATACTGTGGCTGCATAACAGTTCAGAGGCCTGGTATCCTCCAATGAGTGACTCGCCTCCTAATATCTCAAAGCCTTTCCACCATCTATGAGACACAAGTAAGGAGTGTGATGGGGAACTCCCTATTTGCCTAGATGAGTGCAGCCTCACGAACATTCAAGAGGCACAACATAGTTGAGGGCAATGCAAGCTACTTGGTTAACACACTATTCATTGACTTAAGCTTCCATTCCATCTACCGCTGGCACAAGCAGCTGCAATGTGTATCATCCACAAAATGTAACAAACACACTTGCTTGTCCAGGCTAATTTGGCAGCACCTCTCAAACCTGTGACCTTCATCACCAAGACGGACAAGAGCAGTACCACCAACTGTAGATTCCCATTCCAGTCACATGCTATCCCAAGTTGGAAGTATATTGCTGTTCCTTCATTACTACTGTGTCTAAATCTTGGAACTCCCTTGGCAATAGCATTGTGGGAGAACCTTCAGTAGAAGGGCTGCAATGGTTCAAGCAGATGGCTCACTCCACCTTCTGAGGGACAGTTGGGAACCAGCAATAAAGTTAGCTGAATCAGGCATGAGGATTGACCTGGAAAAAGACTATTGTCTAACCATTCAATGAATACAAACAATTGAAATAAGGCAGACAAAATCTTATAAACGAATTCGATGGAATTAAGATTTGTTAAGGTTTTCTCGTCAATTGGTTTAGAGATTTGTCTTTCCTGGACTACTTTGTCTTTTCTGGACTATTTTATCTTTTGTACTACTGGACCACTAGACTATTATTGATTATATTTCATTGGAGAACACTAAGCTGTACAAATGAGGCAGTTAGCATGTAAATCAGATTAATGTACCCCAACACAAATCTGTCTGCAGCATCTGTTAACCCATGGGCTCACAAAGCTGACTTTGAAATCCCTGTGGCGATTGGTAAGAGGTCAAAGCACTTTATTGGCATTTTTTCCACCAACCTTCTCTATAACATGTTTGAATGCTGGTAGACATCCAGACTTGTGGTTTAACTGAGAACTGGATAAATTGCTAGCAATATAATGAACCCTCATTGTAATTAAATGATCACTGTAAACTGACTAAATTCATTGCACAAAATCTCGAGTGCATTCGATTATTTGTGCATTTTGCTGAAGAGAGCCTCAGAATTCTGTGCAAATGAGAAAAGAGATGTGGAATTTTTCTCCCTTTTGGAACATCCCAAAGCACTTTTAAGCTAGTGGAGTATTTTTTGATGTGAACTCATTGTTGTAATGTCGGAAACATGGCTGACAGTTTGCTCCAACAAACTCCCACAAACAGCAATGTGAAAGTGGCCAGATTTTTTCTAGAAATGTTGACAAAGAAATATATGTTTGCCAGGAGCCTGGTAATAACTCTTTGAAAGAGTGCTTTGGGATCTTTAATGATCAACTGAAAGAACAGATGGGGCCTCAGATTAACGTCGCATCCAAACATTGGCATCTCTGAATACTTCAGTGGAATGTGTGACAAGAATTTTATTGCTGGTGTGGGACTTGAACCCAGAATTTAGATTGAGTACTGAAATTGCCTATGACTCACTATACTGGCCTCAGATAATGGCGGTATGATTCTATGTAACCCTGACATTGAAAAGGTACTGCATTATCCAATTTCAGAGGATATTAAAGTAATTAAGTAGTTAGGATGGTATTCAACTCGTCATACTGCATCCATCCAGGAAGTTCCCGTCTTCCTGTTGCCACATCTAATTGTTTGTTTTCTGATTCCAGGAAAGTCACTCTATTAGAGTCATAGTGTACAGGCATGGTAGTGTAGTGCTTAGCGTAACGCTATTACAGCGCCAGCGACCCGGGTTCAATTCTGCCCACTGTCTGTAAGGAGCTTGTACGTTCTTCCCGTGTCTGTGTGGGTTTCCTCCGGATGTTCTGGTTTCCTCCCACATTCCAAAGACGTACGGGTTAGGAAGTTGTGGGCATTGCTATGTTGGCACCAGAAACATGGTGACATTTGCGGGCTGTCCCCAGAACACTCTATGCATAAGATGCATTTCACTGTGATTTTCAATGTACATGTGACTAATAAAGATATCTTATCTCATCTTACAGCACAGAAACAGGCCCTTCGGCCTATCTAGTCTGTGCTAACCTGATCTTCTGCCTAGTCCCATCTACCTGCACTTGGACCATATCCCTCCAAACCCCTCCCATCCATGTACCTATCCAAACGTCTCTTAAATGTTGCAGTTGAACCTGCACCCACTACTTCGCTGGCAGCTGTTCCACACTCGCACCACCTTCTGGGTGAAGAAGTTTCACCTCAGATTTCCCCTCACACATTTCACCTTTCACCCTAAACCTATGTGCTCTAGTTCTAGTTTCATCCAACCTTAGGGGAAAAAGCCTACATGCATTCACCCTGTCTATACCCCTAATAATTTTGTATACCTCTATAAGATTTCCCCTCATTCTCCTGTTTTCCAGGAAATAAAGTCCTAACATATTCAACCTATCCCTGTAACTCAGGTCCTCAAATCCCGGCAACATCCGTGTAAATTTTCTCTTCACTCTTTCAAGCTTATTGATATCTTTGCTGCAGGTAGGTGACCAGAACTGCACACGGTACTCTAAATATGGCCTCACCAATGTCTTGTACAACTTCAACATAATATCCCAACTCCTGTACTGTACTCCTATCTCAACCTCCATTTCAATTACTGATCACTGCTTGAGTAAGAACTTCCTGTAATCAGTGCTAAAATTATCGCTTGCTAATATGATTGTCCACCTATAATTGCCAGCCATACAAATCATTTAGAGAAACATTCCTGATATACCCTATTCCAAGCAGTTTCATCATCTTTGAGATATTTTCTGTCTTTTTTGTCTTTCAGCCTTTCATCAAACATCTGGGCTCATGGCCATCAATTTTGACTGCATGGCACTCACTGCAACTACTGATTTGCACCTAGATGAACAGACATGCATTTGTAGTGCAAGGCATGCTGGTTGCAACAGTGGCAACAGCATTAGTGGGCATGATGCTTGCACATTGGAAGTATGCAAGGTGGGCTGAATGTTACATCCAAGAGTGGTAATCTTGGTATAATGTCAGGGTTGCCATACTGGACTGCAATACTACCTCAATGCACTCTGTACTAACTCAATGTAACTGCACCGTGTAATGAGTTGACCTGTACGATCGGTATGCAAGACACGTTTTTCGCTGTACCACGATACAAGTGACAATAATAAACCAATGCCAATATCAATAATGCAGCTGATACTGTATGTTAAAAGTACACAACAAATCCAGCATTTAGCAGCAGGAAAGATCCATAGCCTAAAACTTCCACTTTTACACTACTTAAAAAGATTATCATTTACTTGCAGATTTATTCCTGACAGATTGACAGTGTTGTTTGGAAAAAGATACCATATGGTTTGTCCAGACCTTGTGGCAATTTACATCTTCTGGAGCAGTGTAGCAGAAGGATTTCACTTCAAAGTTTCACCAAAACCCCGTTGCAACCCCCCCACCCCCCAGGAATGGGTTATTTGATTACTAATCCCTTGCAGCATGATAGGGAGAATGAGGGGAGGGCATGTATAGCAGGGCGATCTGTTGGAGAGGGAGTGGGGAAAAGTGTCCTCAGCAAGAGGAAGTTCCCTGGTAGAAAGCAAAACACTATTGAGCAGTTGGCATAGCATCTCTTGCAGACAAATTGTTAATGTGTATAATTAGAGTATGACTCAACACCTTAAAAATTTCAGCTGTTCTGAAAGCCAGCATGAATTCAGGAAATTGAATGCTTCGCGAACTTTACTGATCTTGTGGTGATGTGGGTGAAATGGTGGACCAGCGTCTATGGGTGTTATGTATATAATGCAGCAGAGCCAGTCTCAGGACTTGTGTCTGGGTGCATACTGCACAACCTCGCTATCATGGAGGCTTAGCTCTTGCAAGCAGCCACAGAACAAGAGGGGGAGGAGGAAAAGGAAAATAAGAGGAATTACTGGGAGTGATTTTCAGAGAACAAATGCTGCTCTTTCACTGATGACAATACCAATTCCCTATTCCACAACAGTTACCATCTTAACTTCTGTCACTAACCATCACAGAGTCATTTGACAGCAATGATGAATTAAAATCTACAACAAATCAACATTGCAACCAACTTTGACAAAGGAACAATAAAATGTCTATTACTCCCTCTTGAGCAACACTTTAGTGTCGGTGCTTCCATAGAGTACTCCCCCACTTACTGCAGTAGGGCTGGTGGAACTTTGCTGACGTTCAGTGGGGGAGGTTGACTTGAGTACCTCTGAGCTTAGTAAGCCTTGCTTCAGGTGGCAATATGCCGGCAACGATGCCTGACAGGCCCCGGCAGACTGAGACTGGTGAGTTCCATATTCTATGTTTCATTATGACAATAGAAGGAGGTCATTTTGGCCCATCAAGCCCATGCCGGCCCACAGAGCAACCCATTCCTCCACTAATTTTGTGTTGTAACCCATTCTCCGTACATTCCTATCAACTCTTTCTTTGAAAAGACAACAGATTCATGGTCCAAGGAGCTAATTACTTGGTGCAAGTTCCTCAGTCATCCTAATGATAAGATAAGATATCTTTATTAGTCACATGTACATTGAAACACACAGTGAAATACATCTTTTGCGTAGAGTGTTCTGGGGGCAGCCTGCACATATCTTTGCGTATTTTTGATAGCCGTGATAGCAGCAGCCTGAATTCCTCTGGAGAATTTGGAACTATGATAAATCTTGTTTATTTTTTGGTTCTAATTGTGTTCTTTCTTGGACAATTCTATTATAATTTATGTAAAAAATATGTTCAATTTATATGTTTCTTCTGAGTGTTGTGCTCTAATGCTATGTGCCTGTAATGCTGTTGCAAGTAAGTTCTTTCATTGCACCCGTGCATACATGTAGTTGTGCACATGGCAGTAAGCTTGACTTGATTTGGGCACATCAGCTTGTGCTGCAATGGAAGCTGAGACACCAGCCAACAGATACTGAATGATGATTGGCTGTGTTAGTTTCCAGTGGACCTGGCTGCCACTTCCATACTGGATACAATAGGCTCCAGAGTCTGCACGTGGAGAAGATTGGCACTGGATATTCTCTGTGCTTGTTGGCATTGCATGAATCATTGCTGGTAGACCACCTAACAAACTTTCTTTTCAACCACCCCTTGTAGGCTGCTACATTAGGGCTACAGTAGGACTCGTGCACAGGGAGCTGGCGTCTGGGATACATTTTCCCTCTGGCTTACATTTTCTTTCTTGATCTGAGCAGTCCAGTCATGGCTAAAGACCTACCATGTACAGATCTCTCCTCTAGGTTACCCTCTATAATGCATGAAGTTCCAGGACCTGAACTGGTGGCTGTGAGTAATCACGGTGACTGATAATGTACTTTCATCTTTGCTCCCTTGCTCTTTTGCATTGCATGAATCATTTCTGCTGGGTTCTGGTGAAGAGATAAGTGGAAGTGAGAGGGTAATGCTTACATGGTCAGCAGTTTGTAAATCAGAAGTGTCCATGGGACAGTGGAGAAGGAGGGATTAGGTTTTAATGTACCATCACCTCTAATAAGACACTGAAGCTGTGTTGGACCCTTGGGGTTTACTGTTTCTGGCCCTGGTTGTGCATCACATTGTCCTGCAAGAGACAAGGAAGTGCCTCAGTGTGTCTCGTTATGTGTTTGAGTGACACACCTGTTGTAATTGATTAACTAGGTTGTGCAAGTTGTGACATGTGGGTGTACTGGTAAGTGTGAGGGGGTGCCGAGGCATTCCGAACAGACATTGTTAGCGGGTGAGTGTTGTGCACTGAACGGTATCTGGTAGTGTAGATGGTAGGATATAACATTTAAGGGTGCATCCACTACAGTGTTTTATTTGTGTTTGATTTGTCATCTATTCAAGACCATACAAAACACTGGCGTGTTTTCCACTTCAGTGTCACTCCTGAGTAACTTACTCCAAAACCATATTTGCTGAAAAAATAGTGCTTCACTTTTCTAAATTCTGTATTTTTAATGATATTTCCTTTTTGTTTTGAACCTTTCAATATTTGCTGAGCAATTTGCATGGATCATTTTTGGCAGTTCACTTCATAATGTTGAGTGCAAGCATATCATTTTAGTAGATATTATCCAATATTTCTTTGGACTATCAATCACTTTCTCAGGTAGAATGAAGACATATCATGCAGTATATTGTTGGATAGAGCTGCAGTGGGATATACCACAGTTTTCAATGAGTAATAACTCCTTTCTTTTCAATAATTTACAAATGAAATTAATGAAAGTTAAGGCACAAGACTGCAGATTCTGGAATCTGGAGCAACAATTGACGTCGACAATTCCTCTCCCCCACCGATGCTGCTTAACCCGCTGAGTTCCTCCAGCAGATTGTTTGTTAATTGAACTTAATTCTGACACTCTGAGGAACTGTTCTAAAAATTCAAATTGATTGAATCTAAGATTGCACTGCTGTTAAGATGAAATTGATGTTTAGTGTTTAGAATGTGTTTGAATTATTCGCTTATTCGCTTGAATATTTGCTTAAGGCAAGGTACGGTAAGATTTAGCATCATCATCACTGGAGAGGATGTTGCACTCACTAAATTTTCACCTTGAAGAAGCAGTGAATTAGCCCCCACAATTGTCTTAATTTCCCTCTCCAATAAAGCTGTTAAGAGTATTACAGAGGCTTGAAGTGATTCTGTTTCCTTTATTTGGTAGCCTATTGCCACAGATATGTATCTCCCAATAAGTACCGGCGAGGTTGCTGATACTACATATTGTTGCTAAAAGCAGAACGTCATTGCATTGGTTGGAAATTTTTAAACAATGTTTTCTGTCTGTAATCTTTTTTTGACCAACTGTCAGCCCACGTGTACTTTTCTACAGCTTTGCCATATACTAAGGTTGAGCACAATCAGTATATGATCACAGAGTCATGCAACAGAATCTTCAACTAAAGCAGTTCTTATAGTCCAGTTCTAAACTTGGCCACTGGACAACCATCAATATTTGAGAACATGGTTAGTGTTTTGTCTCAGCAGTAAGCTTCTTGATGCAATAACCACAGGGGTGGAGGTTGAGCCATGCACAGACCTTGCCATTAGCTAGAACCTATTCCTTTTGGTTCTCTGGTGGCACAGCAGGTGTAGGCAGGTAGACAGAGTGAGTACACTGTGGGTGTGAGAGAGGGGACCAGGGAAGTACAACAGATGAATCTCCTGGCAGCACTCCTTGGAGAAAAATGCTCAGTCCTGGCTGCCTTGCTTTCTCTCAAAGAATGTACCACGGCTTCAAGAGAGACAAAGGAGAGGAATATAAAATGAAAAAAGTATCAATTCCAACCATAGAATAAAAGTAAATCACTCAGCATTGAATGTTTGGAGCTCCAACTGTAGTTATTTTAACTGTAAGAGAAACTGGGCCCAACTTATGTATGGTGAAATAGAAATGATCACAGAAACTCTAAACTGTCATACAATGCACTTGATTATTCACTGCAATATTGGCCTTTAGCTGTGATAATTCCATGTGCCTAAAAGGAGGATCATTTCTCTGAAATCAATTAAATTTTAATCATGAATTTTTGCATTCATTTCTTTGATCATTGAGGATTTAGTATTTGTTATGAACAATAATTATCTCCATGTAATGGATAACCTTTGTAAATTAAAAATATTAAATTACCCTTTACTATTCATTATTCTGTAATAAGAGAAAAAATAAAAAAAAATAGGATGTGGGATATTATCTAAAATTGGTTCAGAGAATTGATGTGCAAATCCAGCATTGCCAATCCAGAGAATATGATTATAATCGAAAGAATTCACAAAATGAATTTAAAGAATGAAGGCTTGGAAATTCTAACAGAAATAAAAGGCTCGCTAAATTGGCAGAGCACAGCCAACCCAGAACAATTTCTTCCAGGACCAAGCGGTGGAATGGGGGTGAATTATCTTATACGCAGAAAATGCAAGGAATATTGTGTGTAGGTGGTGTGATTTCAAGAGCTGAAGTGTATTTTCACATGGTAACTATGGGCAGTTTCAATGGTTACATGAGAAACAAGAACTTGAAACTGCATTTTCCTGGTGAGAACTTTGAACTAGAGCTGAAACTAGTACTTTAAATAGTGGGGCTCATTTGGAATACCCTTTACAGAGAATGGTAGGATGGACATGAGAGCAGGAACCTAATGATTCTGATGGATGAATAAATATCATAGCACTGGAGGTAGGCAGACAAAGGGTTCACTGGAATACTCAGTGCCTCTCCACAAGGAAAATAGTTGGAGTTCTCCCTAAGGTCAATTGGGTAAAAATATAGCCCTTTAACTCATGATGGAGCAGTTAAGGTCTGTTCTCTATTCGTGGCCCACAGGGTTTCCTCAGTATCCATGCATGCTTAAGTGTGGTGGCAATATTGTGAATAGTGTGTTTAATGGTGTCCCATGGCCACCACTCACAATGCACAGATAGTGATACATGTTCACTCTGTGGATGCACAGCATCGACAATTGCTTTTCTCAGTTGATGTGCCACTTAAATCTGTCGCAAAGCAAATAAAAAACATCCACCAAGAGATAAAACTTCTATTCTAAGACCTCTATGCTTAACCAGCAGAATGTGGAATAGACCAATATCTAGTGCAGTGAATGAGAAAAGAAGGAAATGTTCAGAACTGGTCCTGGAGCAGAACTAGATTTGACCAGTATGAGGGACATTGCATTTCCTTCTAATGTTAAAATAAACTGGAATATGTTTTAGAGAACAATTTCTGCACAGTTTCTTTTCAAAACAAGTAATGCTCTAGGATTTCATCACTTATTTACGTTAATTCTTTCAGGACAGGTGCCTGTTTCCCCCTTTGAAAATTTCAAATACATTTTTGGATTATTTCTTGCCATGTTTAATTGGAAACGTTTGGAAAATTTGATGTTTGGTTATTATGGCAATTAACAATCCATGTAATTTATCACGTTAATTTTGTTTTGGGCTGCCTATTTCCCGTGCTGTATAATATTCTCTGATCAATGAGATTAATCAATGATAATCTGGTAAATCCTTTAGTTGGCCTGTGCTCAGCTCAGTACAGGAATGATTATAGTAAGATCAGCAAGAATCTACAGGAAAATACAGGGATGTCATATTTTGCTGTGGCTGGGCATATAAACCTAGAAATTGGATTGGATTTTGATGTGCTAAATGGGTGCTGTGCTTTGCCCAAATGCCAAATCAAATGTCACCCAAAAAAAACTGTGAAGTTAGGATATTCTTGCTTTAAGAATCCATTGTACTATTCTGTCACAAGATTGTTGAGGTATAACCTGGTAATGACCTGAGATAGAGACAGTATATATGTGCACGAAGGCCACAGGACAATGAGTTGGACGTCTCTTTAGCCAATTAAATCCTTAGCAGAAGGTCTGAAAATGTAGGTGGATTACTGATAGTGAATTAGATTCAACCAGGTGCAGAAAGAGAAAGCAAGAGGAAAATGATTGGCTTGAGAAAGACAAGAGACAGAAATGTAGGAAAATTGCAAAAGTTTTAGACTTGACATTCTTAAAATCTCCTGGAAAATTAAAATCCTGCAAGAACTTTATGAAGCTTAATTTTTAGTGTCAGAATGTTTGACAATAAGTAACAACCAACACTTTTTTTTGAAAGGGTAGCTACAATATTAATTACTAGCCCGATGTATCTGCACAAGGCCTGGTTTATTTCCAAGTGAACAGTAAAATAGGCAACGAGGTGTCACTTTGGCAAAGCTAACAGCAGAGTGGCCCAGCTCTGATGTACACTGAGCTGTATATCTCCGACTTGCCCATTTTACTAATAACTAACACCAAATGCTTTTTTGGTTTTGGAAGTATTCTAGCAGTGAATTCTGGCCCAAAACGACTGCAATGTCTTCAGCAAAAATTTTCTCATTATATGGAGCCCCCTGATTTTATAATCATTCTGTGCAACTCCTAGGTCAGGTTAATTACAGAATAAATCTTGGCATCATGCCCATGAAGTCTGAAACCCAAAGGTTAGTACCAGTGCAAAAGCCAGAGTCAAGTCAGCGATGGTGTATTTAAGAAGGATCTGAATAAGCCATTGAATAAACAAATACATGTAAAAATGTTCACTTAGTTGCTTGTATAACAAATTATTTCAATCTATGTTTTAATTTTCTCATCTGTTTTATGTTTGTGATAAACTATAGCATAATGACCATAGTGATTTAGTGTGGGAAACTTAGCCTCCAGATTTTATTGGATATCCCCATGGATTTCATGCAAGCATTAACAATTGTGATGACATTACTGCAAGTCTGTTGAGAAATGTGCACTTGATTAGTGGAATGTTCTGCCCAGTGCAGGTTTTAAATAACCTGTGAAGTGAATATACTTAGCAGCAGTTCATGGGGTGAACATAGTCAGAGTTAACAGGGCCCAAGAGAACCATTCTAGGAATTTGTAGGATTTACAGTTCAGCAAAGATGCACTAATTTCTCTCTGTTTTCTACCTTGTTGCTGTATTTAAGAAATTGGACTTCCTCTAATCTTATAGGGCTGACTAGTGTTCTCAATGGTGTGTGGAGTGGTTTTCTTTTCCTTTCATTTAAAAACATCGTGAGATTAGAATTTACAAATATTTTTTCCATAAGGGAGCAAAAACTGTGGAAAAATTCTGATTAGGCCTAGTTGTTTCATGTGTGGAAAAATAAAGCTGAATGAATTTAGGACGGAGTAAGATTTGTGACAATAGATATAAATAGAATTGAGTAAGAAAATCCATATTGTACTGTGCTTGTCTGCCACTGAGGCATGAGCAGGAAGGTATTAGTAGCCCTGGTGGCACATCTGTGTTGAAGAGTGAGTTATAGATAAATATTTATAAGATAGATAAATATTTCATAGCTTTGCCTGATTTCCTTGGGCATCAAACTATACCTAGTGAGAAGAGGGGGTTGAAGTCAATGGAATCCATATTTATGTATATCCATACAACACGGAAAGAAGCCATTTCAGCCCATTGAGACTATGTGGTTTACAGGGCAATCCCATTTCCCAGTAAGTTCAGAGTAAATCACATTGATGTCATATTATAATGACATTACCAACCAGAGTTGAATATCCAGGAAGTACTCTGTGTTCCTGATTCCATTATACCTGTCAAATAAAATAATCTATAAGGACTCTTCGCTTTTTAATGTTCATTCATAAAATCATTTATTACATCTGGGCAGAAGAAAAACTTGAGTCTACCCGGGGATTAAAAGTGGACAAATTTTGGAAAAAGGGTTTAGGTGCTTTCTGCACCCATAAACCTCTTTGTTATTGAAGAAAGAAACAACTGAGAGGATGGTATTAACCACTTTAAATATTGAAGCTTCTGATATTTTACTCCACATAAAATAACCCACCAAGAATGGGCACCCTTAATGGTGTTTTCCTAATGGAAATCAATCCCGGACTAAAGATTGCTTCAAGTTCTTCAGCACCTTTGGTACTGTCAGGCTCTGTGTCTTCTTAATATTTTGGTAAAAGGCAGTTCCCCCTCCAATAGATAGATCTTCATTAAGTGCAATAAATTGACATTCACTTGCTAATGGTATGTTGATGGGATCTAGGCCATAATCAATGTCAGGCCAATTTCTCTAGCCAGTTGCCCTTTTCCATCGTGGAGTAGGATTTATCAGTACCTGTATTTGCATAGTGTAAAGCTGAATGGAAGTATCCTTTCCCCAATCAGGTGTATGGGATTGAAGATTATACGAAAACTAATAGCAAATGGTCAGTTTTGTCCTTGCATATTCTAGTTACTTTTAAAAAGACTACAAGATAAATTTCTTGCAAATAAAAACTAGGTTCTGTACATAATGCTGAGTTGCATAGGTCCGGGTCATACCTCTACAAAGAGATAGATTGCACTGAAGCTGTGATCTATAAAATGTATCATCTGTTGGTACACCAAACCATAAGGACTGAGAAAAATTGAAGATCTTTGCAAGTTTGACTGATTTCAATCATGACAAAAAAGTGGTCGTGTTTCCACTGGTCTCAATCCCCTTGAGTTATACAGAGAAACAAGATCACGAATGGTTCCTGCTTGAATTTCCATTTATTTGCTGATGTTCACTTGCTCAACTCCTACTTAGAATCTTGGCAATTAGTGGGAGGTGTAGGACTGTGTTTGGCACCTGCTAGCCCATAACCTAATCTCATCAAAGTTTGACAGAACAGAGAGAAGTTTCAGGGCAAAAACTACACCATTAATATTGTGCTGCTTAGTGAAGTGAAACTGGAGCCCTGGAATCTAATCAGAAATGGCTGCATATTGTCTGTCCCATCCAGGAGGCTGGTAAATATGACATTACTGACACCATTCACAATGAATTAAGGTTCCCAATGTGCTTGTGCTGCAAATAAGCCCATGTAGTTGAATTTATTATTAACATCTTGTTACTGGTTACCAACTTAAATTAGCCCTTTTGTGTTTATTTCATGAGTTTATGGCTCTACTACTTCTTGAAATTGAACACTGTAGTATAATTTCAAATGTGAAAAGGGAAGGATTTGCATCCAAATACTGCCTTTTATGATCTGAGGACATCCCAAAGTTGTTTTATTTTGCAGATCATTAAAATGAGGTTAGCATTGCAATGTAGAGTACCATTCTGCGCAGTGGGCTATGACAATCAACAATAATTATGACCAGATAATGTGCTTTAGTAATGTTGGTTGAAGATATATAATTTTGTTATTTTGTATTTCATTATAACATAAAAGGAGGCCATTTAGCCCATTGAGTCTCTGCTGGCTGTTACAGCAATCCCATCAATCTTATTCCCTCGCTTATTTCCTGTAACCAATTCCCCCTTGCATGGCCATTAACATCTGCTGGTTTTTCTTACCACCGACCTCGACTGGGAGCAATTTACACTCGCCAATTAATCTAACAACCAGCACATCTTTGGGAGTAGCCAGAGGACACCTGTGTGACCACAGATAGAACATGTAACCTCCACACAGTCAGCACCAGAGATCAGAAACAAATTTAGGTTGCTGGAGCTGTAAGACAGCTACAATATCTGCAGGCATCACTGGCCAAGTTACTGGAGAAAATCTGCTCTTCTTTGAAATACCATGTGATATCTTCTATCCATGATTTTATGAGAAGACTATGAGCCATCTGTTTATGGCGTCATCTGCAGAACGGTACCTTTTACAGTTTAGTGCTCCCTCCACGCTGCATTGGAAATTTCAGCCTAGATTATGGGCCTTTCTGATTCCCAGAGCTTCCTGACTCAGAGGCAAGAGTGCAAGCTCTCGACATTTTGGCTGCGTGTTAATTGGAGAGTGTCCCATGGAAAGCTTTGTATATTTTCCTGTTTGTTAGTTGGTTCATATTTATGGTATTAACTAAACCTAACATGCAAGGTAGTAAACCACGATGTTTTATTAAAATATATAGAAAAAGCCATGAATTTGGGCATCTTCCTTTACCCAAATGGGAGGTGATGTGATTGCATAATGCAAAAACACATTTAATTTGTGCATAACACATCCTAGCACTGATAAAACCTATTTTTATTTTTTTTATTTAGTATCTACCTGTATGGAAATAGGAAATAATTGATTAAGTAGACTTTGTGCTCCTTAAGGGGCAGTGCCCTTTGACATAGGAGTGACTAGGATTCCCTTAATATTTCTGCCATGACTTTGAATTCATAGGTTTATGACTCATCCATTACCAGCCAACTTTTAGACTCTACATTCCTTTTTATTCTTGGATGGAAACAAGATTTGCCACTCTTAAGTCACTTCACATGTAAAATTCAGCACTTGTAGGAGCTTTCCACAATTGTCATGGTGAATTCAAAACTGTATGCAGTCAGATCTATTCCAACTTGATTTGGGTCAGCATGTAAACACAAATATGTTAAGATGGCTGCTTAGTAGGGCATTTCTGAGGTCGGGTCAGCTATAGGGTACTGCTGAATAGCTGTTGCTTGTTGAACCCCAAAAAAAAAGCAAATAAAAATTCAGATGGTGGGAAATCTGAAATAAACAAGCTGAGAATACTCAGCAGGTCATGCTGCATCTGTGGAGAGGGAACTAGAGTTCCTCTTTCACTCTTTATCTAAAGTACTTCTTTACCTTGGTTTAATTGAAATTAATTGTGGAAAGACATGTCATGGCAGAATCCACTTAAGTATTTTTTAGATTACAGTTCCATGCATTCTCCTTAGGTTTCTGAATTCTACAAGACAGCACACCCACATAGTTTGTAAATGCAAATGGAATCAGACAACATACCTTATCATCTCACAATAGGATATCTCAAAGAAATTGGATACATGGAAACTGACAGCAGTAAAGCCCTGTTTTTTCCATTAACTTAAGAAATAGATTTCCTTAAGTAATGGTTTCAAGGACTGAATAATAATTGAAATATGAAAATATGTCCTTATAATGAAAATCTGTCTATGTCTGTATTCACTTCCTGACTTCTTTCTGTTCATATAGGATGATCAAAGAAACATGAAATGAAACTTGGCAACAATTCACTGTTTACAAGACTTGATGATGAGTGAAAGAGTGTTTCATTATATCTAACATTCTGAAAGTGGAAACATTTGACAAAATAATATGCTGTTTTTTTTATTAATGCAATAATTTTTTTGGGGTGTGGAGTGAAAATTGTGCCTTTTTGCCTCTGTTTTAGGGCTGTAATTTGAGGAACCAAAGTCTAGATCCCCAAGATTTTGTGAAGGACATTACTTAAAATTGGGTCATGCTTCTTTCACGTGTGCCAATCTAAAACATATTAAATGACTTCCCCTTTCTTCACCTATAATAAGCAGGATAGATGATTAGTCCGGCTCACTTAGAATTTTGCAATTTGAGACAACAGTGGAAAGCACTAAACCCTTTTAGGAATTATGGGAACAGATAGAAGAAAAACATCAGAAGTAAGTGATTAACATAAATAGTTGGTGATTTCTTGAATAATGCAGGTGGGCTCTATTTCCTACTTCTAAATACATTTACACCTGTGCAAGGTTTAAGACAATCTTAAGCTTTGGTTACCAAAATAATAGTGCTGGCATCAATCAAGATTTGTATGCTGATTGGCATTGTGATCTGACTATTTGTATAGTTTTGTTATACATTTATTATGTGCTCCAATCTTTTACTCAATATAACGTATAGAGTGATTCATGCATAACTATGTTGCAACACCTCACATGGCATTTTGTAGGTGCAAACCACACAGTGCCCCCCAAAGATTCATGCCTGTGATCCAAATGTCATGCCATTGATCTTCTGTAATGCATCAGCGACACATTAGAGAAATAGCATTTCCAGGCAATTCTCCAGAGATGATGTCTTGGATGTTCTCAATCATCAAAGGGCCAGAATTAGAATATCTGAGTGTCTGTAGTTTGCTTGGACCCTCAGTAAGTTCGTGATATGGGTGGGGAATTAGGAAGAGAGAGAGCTGGAGAGTTTGTAAAATATGCATTACAGTGGATTTACATTTCAGAATCACTCTTTGCTAGGTCCAGGCATTGCTTTAGGCAATTGAAGAGGCTATGATGCTCATTACAGACCTTAACCAGTTTTAGAGTTTGTAATATTTTGCATCGGATTTGCTCACATGTCGCTTCTATCCTTATGAGTATAAAAGACAAGCAGATGCTCTACTACTGATTAAAATGAATAATGGAGTTCATAGGATAGATAGAAAGCATTTCCTCTGGTAGGAGATTCCAGAAAAAAAGGGACAAGCAAAAAGTTATGGTTAGATCATTCAGAGGATATTCAGGATGTTTTCCTCATACAAAATGTGGTCAAAAGTTATTGAGGCTTGGTCAATTAAAGATTTCCAAACTGTTACTGATAATGGTGTTAGGGGTTCTGGAACCAAAGCCATGAATGGGGTTATGACACACACCAGGCATGATATAATTAAATGACATAAAAGGGCTCAAAGGGCTGAATGAACAACTGCTTTTCCCAAGTGAACATAAAAGATGCTTGATAGAAATCCATCCCCTGTATATATCACTACAACTGTTTCACTGTAGTGATGGTGTGTTCCACTGTGCCTCTGAATATTGGAAGCAGAGTGCAGTGCCCTGCCGCTACTGTATAGTACACTTACCATTACCATCCTGCCTTGAATATCTAGGCAATTGATGTTTATTCCCGTGGAAGTGTGAATCTAATTGACCTTTCATTTTTTTAAATAGCAAGTGCTTTGAGGGCACCAAAGTGTCCTGATGATTTAGAAATGACCAGCATTGGAATGGATGATATCCATTTAATTTAGTGTAATATTGTTTTTTGAATAATTAATTGGTATTAATGGGTACTTTTGAATAAGTGAAAAGATTTTTTTTCCCTCCATTTCCTGTTGCTTAACTGCAGGAGAAACAAGGAAGGACTGATTAAAGTCACTCTACAGTAAAAGCATTAATGAGAAAGTCACCATTGGGACCCAAAGACCCATTAAAGGTCAAAGCGATTAACATGATTTTAGAAAGGCAGCTTTACAAAATGGTCCTTGTTGCTAAGAAATGTGATGTAATTCCCGTCTGTTGGAAGTTAACAGTATCTGGCATTGTGCATTTCATGGCCTGATTCTGGGAGCTATTTGTGAAAATAACTTATGAAATTGCATATCTGGGAGGTGGACGGGTGTGGGTAGAGGTGGCAGGGGGGGGCGGACAAAGTCAGAAAAGCTTATTTACTTGCTTTTTAACTTAAAAAAAACTTTTTTAATGGAACAAGTTGTTCTCAGAATATTTTGAACTCGAAAAGCTTGGAAAAAGGTCACCAATTCCCATATGTTTACAGCCCCTTTTCTTCAATCTCATGTTAAGTCTTTCAGTTGTGATTAACTCCCTGGTAAGTATATAGGAATGTTTAGCACTCCCTTCCACAGTTCAATCACACAGATTAAGATTCTTTTAAACTCTGTCATCCATTCCACATCACCATCTCAGCCACAGAGCTCTGTTCATTCTCAATTAGCCATTATCAGGTTATAAATATAAATTTATATCTGTATATATTTTAATTATCACTTAAGCTTCAAATTACTTGGAGATTTCCACTCTAATGGGATGGTAAGGCTTTATAATGGCAGCGTTGGCACAGTTATTCCCTTAAATATTTTTGTGCTTTGAGAATCTCACAGAAAGCATTGTGAGATCTTGTGTTTCTGACATTTTCACATGTACATCTTGTGTTGCAGTTACTTTTGCAATGAATCTGACTTTACCGTTTGTGCTTATCAATTAAACTCCTAACACTGAAAAGAGCTGGTAAGCAGCAAAGTGGGGCATGAGTTGATGTTTGCTAATCCGGGCCCTAAAAATAATGTGGCTGGACCCCTTGCAAGTGTCTGAAATGAAATAAGTTATAACAAAGCTATTGTAACAGTGGGCCCCCAGAGTATAATTCACTCTACTACCTCCCAAATTGTGGCATTGCTCAATGCCAAGGCTGTCCTATGAATTGATACCTGGAGGTGATATGGAGGATATCCATACAGTGCTTGCTGATGGGATGGGTTTGAGCTACATGGGTTGCAAGCAGTGAGGGGAGACCTCAACCTGCAGAACGTTTGCGTGTGGGCCTAGGGACACACTTCGGAGTCACAAGTGCTGGACAAGTCAGGACATCCTACTTCAATTCAGCTGTGGATTTCCAGAGCCCAAGCAGACCTGGATGGCAATCGCTAAGTTTGAACCAGGCTCCCTGCTGCACAGTGGAAGAAGCTAGAAATTGAGGTTCAGATATAAGGGACCACCATTTAGGAGGCAAAACCTTTTCTCTCAGAGGGCAGTGTGTCTTTGGAACTCTTTCCTCAAAGGGTGGTGGAAGCATAATCTTTGAATACTTTTAAGGCAGTGGTAGATAGATTCTTGATAAGCAAGAGGTGAAAGATTACAAGTGGTAGACAGGAATGTGGAATTGAGGTTCCAATCAGATGAGCTATGACCTTACTAAATGGTGGAGCAGGCTCGAGGGCTGAGTCACCTTCTCCTGCTCCTTATTTGTATATCTGTATAATAATTAACTATCCCACTCCATGACCTAAATATTTATTTTTAATGTGTATCCCAACTCTCTCCATCCTGTTGTGATGGGGTAGGGTAAGTGGGACTACTTAACATCAACCCCATTACCTGTAATTTTCAATGGATTAATGAGTTTGTTATAAAAGGGATAGATCGGTTATAATAATGCACACAGGATGTTGGGGTAACACTTTGACCAGTGAATTAATAAGGGCCAGTTGACATCAAGATTGGAAGAGATGTAGAATAACCTGCTAAGTTGCTTTCACCTGTTTTACATTTTGCACAAGATAATTGTCTACCCTAATTTTTGCACAGGAGGAATTAAACTCTAAAGTAATTTCCAGAAGCATACATAAAAGTGTCTCAGTATTAATCTCAACCAAAATTATAATGGTTACTATTTGGAATGCTGGGTAACCTTATATCAAGGAAGCTCAGATATGCCTCATAGGTTTTTCTCAAAGAGGAATCTAGCAGTCACTGTAGAAACTCCTAATTTTTGCAGTTATGTGCCCAAAATGAGAATATTGGAATTCCAGTACACTAAAATATACCTCGGAAGTGGAAAAAGGCAACTGTCAACTCTCAATGAAATATGAAAGCACAGTGAAAGAGAGGAAATATACCACTCCATGGCATGAGCTAAGAAAGCAGAAAGAGAATGCATCACAGGATATGTTATTGTTATTTCTGTGTCTGAGACCTGGATTCCCCCCTGTGAGTATTCTATTGGTTTTTCATTTTAAAACCTGCCATGACTTCCACCTTATCTTTGTTCAATGTGTGTTGTGAGTTTTAATTGGCTGACTACTTATGCTATATCCAATACTGTCAAAGACCATCACAATTCTGCTGTGCTCCTATACCTGGATGTTTTTAATTTAGAATGGTCACCAGGCTTGATGGCTGAATGCATTTGAACCCGATACACAAAACCATAGGCAATGGGACATGAAGCAAAACAAGAGTCCTGCCCTTCCTCAGAGAGAGTGTAAGTATAAGACCACATTAGGCCGTGCTGACGTTGCAAACCACTTTTACTGTATGTTCCAAACCCACATAGCAAAGGCTTGGAATAAATCTCTTGCCCAACCTCTCAAGCAGGAAGTACTGATTAGCCTGAAGGACTTCAAAAGATGCAAGAAACTAAATTGGAAATTTACAAGTGTAAAAAGGGTCTGAAAAAAAACTCCTCACTAGTTTGAAAAGTTGAATGGGGAATAGAACAAAGAGGTTTTCTGTATTAACTGAAACATTCAGCATTAAGTGGTTATCTTTGAAGGCTGTTGAAAATTTTATGTTTTCTTTGTGGGTTTATTGTGCTTTTTTTAATCAATGGAACATGTATTTAGATGCATGAGCAAAAGATTTGTTTTGAGTCAGTACAGAGAATTGAACTTGTTAGTGCTCACAATAACTTTAAAATCCTTTAAATCATTTTTAAAATCATTTTGAGACCAGACATGCTGGAAATCTGTCACTTCAGTCTCTTACTGTTTACCTAGATGACCTATATACACCATTTATTAAAAGTTGCATTTCTGGAGTACAGCAATAGGCCAGCAGATTTTAGCTCCTGTATAAGTGGTCCAATGTCCAATAAAAACAGTTGGCATCACAGATCCAGGAGAATGTGTCTGAAAAACTCATTGAACTGAGGCCTCTTGTTCCAGCAAATGCCACAAAAGTTGTATTTAATTTTTTAAAAACTTGTGTTTAGCAGATTGTAGACCTTCTGTGCCCCCCTATTTGGCCTGCCTTTCTCTCTGAGACTTCAGTCCTATCTAGCTTCCACCCTATCTGGTTTTGGTTTGGTTACTCCCTGTACATCACGAGCTTTGTAATGGGTTTGAGTCCTGATCTTCAAGCGCTCATTTTCTTGGTGGCCAAAGACCATTCTGGTGCATTGAAGTGTGCTTACATTATCTACTTCTCAGCTGTCCGACAGTAAGCCCCATCTCCCTGCCATCAACGACTGATGAATGTAATGACCCGAAGCATTTTACAAATCTATTCCTTAACCACTTAGACATTTACTTATCCCTCCATTTTTAAAAGACTATTTCCCTTTCAAGACATCAGTGCCCTTGTTAATTCAGATAACTTCTGCAATTATATTTGAGTGCTTTGCTGGGAACTCCAACTGTTACTGAACTACCTAGGAATATTGTCTAACTGTTGAAAGTCCTTACTGCATATGTAATCCCTCAGGACTCAGGATGACTTTGCTTCCACTCAAGTTCCATAGTGTTTGAGGTGGCTAATGAGTATATGTAGGATCCATGACTCTACCACGGGTGCTTTGTTCAAATTGTTGTATGATCCTTCTCCACTTTGCCCTTTCCCTCTAGATGAACTTAGAGGATAAACGATGTATTTGGTACCTCCCCTCGCATCTCTCTGTGAGTTTGAGCAGTCCTGAACCAGGGATTCGCATGTATTGGTGAGGAGCTTACAGTTTTCAAGGAAGCTTAGAGGATACCTGATCATTGGCAGAGACGTGATGGGTGCAGGGCCTGTTTTTTAGCCTTATGACACCACGATATGTTTGAAGCAATTTCTTTGCCCTCTTGGGAATCCCTTGCCACAATAGAACTCAGATTAGAGTGCTTATTTAGGGAGTCAGGTGTCAGGCACGTGGGTAATGAGCACTTCAGACTGATTACGCGTGATCAGAGCCTCGTTGATGGGGATGTTGGCAAAGAGTGGCATTAGTTAACCTATACTGGATTTGAATGATTTTGCGAAGGCAGAATTAGTGGTACTTCACCAGTGTCTTGAGGTACCAACTGTAGGATGTCCATATCTCTGAGTCAGACAGGAAGGCTGAAATCATTGGCACTCAGTAGACCATGAGCTCTGAGGTTTTATTCTTTGAACACCCCCTTCTTCATTATGCCAAAGGCTATTTGGGTGCTTTGGAGACAGTGGAGAATATTGTCTTTGATGTCTTCCCTTGCTATGAATAGTCTATATTGAAAAATGGGGTTCACCCAAATTTACATAGAATAAAACAAACAGGAAAGCTCCTAGCATTTCTTTGTGTCACCTTCTTTCATCTCTGGAGACTTCTATCAGAGACAACAAAACCAAGACAAAGTCTTTATCTATCTCTGGCATCAGGCTATGATTTCCAAAGAAGAAAAGTGAATGCATATGCAGAAACTCCCATTCCGGTAACAATTTTGAAACTGGTTTAAGCATGCCACTCATTCTTTCTGGACTGTCCACGATAGGTGGGAGTCAGTTTAATCATTGCTCACTCCTAGTGCTCAACCTACTACACTTGAAGCCCAGACAAACAACTATAATGCTGTAAACGTTATGTTGTAATGCGATGTGACCTCTCTACATTGACAAGACCAAGCATAGCCTTGGCAACCATTTTGCAGAGAACCTGCGCTCTGTCCTCAATGGCCATCTTAAGCTTCCAGTTGCATGTCATTTCAGCTCCCCTTCCCATTCCCACACCGAGCTGTCTGTCCTTGGCTTTTTCCACTGACATTGTAGATCAAACACACACTAGAAGAACAGCACCTCGTATTCCTACAGACTAATGGTATGAACATTGAATTTTCCAATTTCAGGTAACCCCCTGCCCGTGTTCCTTTCCCACTCCCACCAGTCCACCCAGGGACTCTCCTCCTTTGTTCACTTTTTTCATTCCTCCCCTCCTCATTTCCAAGACCTTCTTCCCTCCCCCACCTTTTTCTATCTGCCCATCACCCACATACCTATCTACCTGTGTTTTTTCTCCATCAATTCCCTCCCCCCACCTGGCTCCATCACCCTAATAATTTTTTTTTCTTGTATGTTTCCACCAATCATCGACCAACCTCTGTCTCAACACTTCTCTTTACCCTTGCTTCACTTGGCTCCATCCGCCAATCATCCCCCTCCCCCCCCACCCCCCACCAAACTCTCACCTGGTTCCACCTGCCAGTCAGTGTCTCACCCTCCCTCTCAGTTCTATATTCTGGCTATCTTCACTCGACACTCTCAGTCTTGATGCTCCAGATTCCAACATTTGCAGTCTTTTGTGTCTCAACTATAGAGAAGGCTGCAGCTTCTCCGTTAGTGTCTTACATGTTTAGACATCTGCAAACAGAAGTTGAAAACTAAAAATGTAGAAAGATACTGTAAACCATTATTATAAAATATCCCCTTTCAGAATGTTTTGAGAAGATAAAATATTATCTTTCAACCTTACACCTAATTATGTATCAAGTTCAGACAATTAACAAGGAGATGGCATGAAAACATTGCATTTAAATAACACTATATCTGGTACACTTGTTAAGCAACTTCTCTTCACAGATTGAGTGGGGCATCAAATTATGACTATTTCTGAAACGGCCACTTCAAAGTTACTTAAAAGGAAATCTGTATCTCATGCTAGCGAAGGCATCATCTAGCACAGAGATTAATTCCACAGATAGGGAAGTCTCAGTTTGATTATGTTGTTGCTCCTGAAGTAATTAATCTCAGTCACAAAAAAAACAGATCGATGCTGTAATTAATCTTAGGTAGGGGAAAAGATAAAACATCAATCCTATTTCTGATTGTTGATATTTCTGATTGTCTTCAGCAAGTTATGGATGACAGCTGACAGATGGATCAGCTGCGATTTTGTCCCATGCCCTTCACTCCTATAATAATATGACTGGTCAGTGTTCACTGTCTAGGCACTGGGGACTTAAGCACAAAAATCTCTTTGGATTTCCCAGTGCAGTACTGAGGGTGTGCTCCACCGTGAGTGTCAGAACATTTCAGAGGAGAGGTCATACTTTATTAGCAGGACAAGTGTCAAAACTTAAAATTATAAGATGCTATGTAAATGCAAGTCTTTGTATCCATCTATAATAATGAACACTTTGAAGAGGTGCAAAGTGCTGCTAGTGTGTACAGAATTGTGCCAGCACAAGGGTTACTCTCTTGCAGGGAAGAAGGCAGGAGTGAAGAATTAAAATTGACTTTACATCTGCATTCTGTATCACAGATGAGGGAACTTCTGCAGGAGGTTGTTGAATCCCTAAAGGATTTTGCTGGAATCAGGTCTTCATAGGCTATTCAGAGGCTGTGCTCTGTGGTATTTCAGAGAGATTTTTATGTAATCGCATGTTCGAATTTTATATATAACTTCCTTCTTGTGAGGTCTGCATTTTTAAATCAAGTTTGCCTATTGCTGCATGTAATGATAGCATTCTCTTCTGAGTGAAACAGTTGGATTCGCAGTTTTGTAAAGTGAGTATTGTTAGACAAAGAAGTCTTATCTGAAGATCAGCACTACCAAATCAACAGATTTCTTAATGAATAGCATAAACTCTGTTGCTCTGAATAAAATTTGTCACAAGAAGACCCAGTTGTTGGGTAGATTCATCCGGGGACTCAATCAGCATTATAATATAAACCTTCAGCAGCTTCACTGAATTACTAACCATGGCCTCCGGCACAACCAAGTGGGTTGAGATTCAGATGTGTACCATAAATACTTAAAGTCAGACACCATGAATGGTGAAGGGGGAGAAAAGAAAGAGTGAGCTGATAAAATCTCCTGTTTTTGTACAGGACTAGCCCCGTTGTACAGACACATCAAAAAAGCGGATGTATTACATTAAGAGTTTAGAATGGATAGTGGGAAACCTCACCATTAGAAACATGATTTCTAACCAGGATGGGACTTGGATTTGCTACAGACAGCTTTCGCATCCCATAATTGCTGCCGGCTTCATAGTATGAGTTCCATGGACTGGACAGAAATGCTGAAGTAAAATTTCTGGTGTTTATAGATAAAAAAAAACATTCCCAGTTAGAAGGTTAAATGTATCTGGAACTGGCTCTATACAAAGAAACCAGCAACTTTGTGCACTCTGTCAAAGCAGCTAGAGAGAAGTGCTTTACAGTATTTAAAACATGCTGTATATTGACAGGCACCTTTGAGTACTCTTATCCCTATATTGTCTTTCAGCCAGTTGCTGTTCACTTGGGCTTTGTTCTGCAATGTAGAAACTTGATTGTAATTAAGACTGAAAGTGCAGGAGTAGGAAATGCTGGGTTTAACCAGCTGTCATGCGTCCTGATTTTGGTCATTGAGCTTTAGGTATAGGAACACGTCCTAGAATCTTTTCCTCTGTCTGCCTGGTAATATCCTCCCTTAACAGAGTTTGCAATAAACTGCCTGTTTTGGATGTCTGAGGTCAGCTTGCAAACAGTGTGGCCTGCCTGGCGTAGCCGACCCAGGGTAACTATGGGCTCAATGCTGAGGAGATTGGTGTGGGAGAGGGCACTGATGTTGGTTGGCTTATCCTTCCAAAGACTTTGATGAGGCAGTCTTGATGGTATTTTCTCATACCTTGAGATATCTGCTGTAGATAGTGCAGTTCTTAGAAGTGTGTAGGAGGGCAAGGAATATGACTACCCAGTAGACCATAGTTTTGTGCCAGGTTTGATGTATTGATCTTGGAATACTGCCAGCTGAAGCAAAGCTGCAAGTTAAAATGGTAAACAGCATTGACCAAGTACAGATGTCATATCAGGCTACTGGGATTTCAGCCCCCCCGTGGGCCACCATTTTCATCAGTAGGTTAAATACAGACCAGAAGTTTTGTGGGTTTTCAACATTTTATAGTTCATTTCACAGAATAATAGCAGCAGTTAACCCATGTTTACAACATTAGAGGACATCTCTCCAGAGTAAAGCACTTACTTCTAACATCATGAAGGCATGAAGCCTGCTGCATTATCACAGTCCTCTCCTGAACCACAGAACCACCAAGTGTAATGCTGCTATTGACTCCAGTCCTTGGGTCACCAAGAAGGCCAGCCGATGGAATGAGAAATGGCTGCTCTGCTTCCCTAATGCAAAATTGCCTCCAAAGTAGTCATTTGTAAACAAACCGTTGTTGAGAGTGTTTGAATGTTAAACATACCTATTCCACTGTGACATTGTCATGCTATCCACAGGAAACCTTTCAGAATGTACAGAAATGGAAAAAAAACACATTTGCTGTCTTTATTCTTTGGTGAGATGTTTTCTTTTGACACCTGCTGTTGTATTGTGTACATGGTGTTTGCTTTTATTGCTTTGACATACTGCTGCATGGTGACTGTGTGGCCAGCTACTTATGGGAGAGTGGAGAGGTAGTGTTCCTGATCAGTGTGGGCAGCTGAGTTACCAACATTTCACCAATAACTTTATTTAATACAATATTGTACTCTGCCCACCATTGGCACACCATTAAAATTCCTGGAGCTATCCAGTGCTCCACTCAAGAGACAATCATGTGGCAGCCTTGGCAATCTATTGAAGCATAGATGGCGTCAGAATTTAAGGAAGACTTATTCTCAGTAGGCCCCCGGCAGCATTGACTTTAGAGCAGCAAAGAATTGGCGGAACCAGCTTTCATTTTCTTCTCTCCGTGCTCAATACACACCCTTGTAATGTTTATAAATGCAAGTCATGCACCAAGCGCAGAACTCATGATTTAGAGCTACTGAGGTGGGAGTTCTATTTTTCTATCACGTTCTTTCTGAGGAAAAAGAATGAAGTGAAATACCTTCAGTGATGTACATCTTTGCTGATGAAAATGAGAGCTGACAGATTCAGTCAGCCTTGGGCCTGTTCTTGTTACAGTGTAATTTTATAATGGCTCAAGAAAAATGCCCCACTTCAAGAATTACTCACAGTCCAAACTTTTGGCCAAACATACATTACCAATTAGAATGTGGAGTGATCCTGCTTAGAATAGATGCCATACACATTCAGATATCAATACAATGCCTATATATAATGCGCTTAACAATTTAATTCTGACTTAATGATATTTTTGATTCATTTTGAGTTTTAAACAAAATAGCTTTTTTTTCTTAATGTGTCCATTACATTCATCAAAAGAGGCTGGAAGCCTGAAACAAAACCATTAAGAAATAGAGCTGTGTGACTTGTGAATGCATATATGAATTTGATATTTATTATAAAGCATCCAGTGGAGTCTTTTGGGCAGGGTCATTGCTGTTTAACAGCCATATGGCTACATAAGGGGTGTTTTGCCCCAGATCCTTTGGATACTAAAGAGTCTTTGACACGGCCATGAAATATCTTGAGCTGTACCTTTTTGGTAGACTGCCATCTTGGTAAAGGAGTTGAAACACACTCCAGGAGTAGCTGCCTCGAGGACAATTAGGGCTCTAATGACCAATTAACTTGGTTCCTGATGCAGATTAAAGAGGCTGCACACTGTTTTACTGTCTGGTCCTGCAATTAGTAACCTTTCCTGACAGTCACCAGCCAAGCATTTGCTGCTGAGGATTGCAAGCACCATTTAAGGGTTTGCTCAGCTTTCGGTATTCAGGCTGCTGGAGATGGAACGACTACACCATGTTTTATGAAGACTTTTGATGTAAAACAGGGAGCTTTCTGGGACACTTTCTTTAGACTTCACCAGCTTATTAGTGAGTTCAGCGAGAGCGTGTGAATGGGTGCTGCTCCACATTATTAGAAGCCCTATAGGAGTTGCCAGGTGAAAGTGAGTGGTTGGTCATGGTGATTTTCTAGTGGCCTCCTTTGATCTCCAGGAGGAGATGAGGCCAGGTAAAGTAGCACCATGTACTTGAGAAGAGAGGGATGTTGGTATGAAGGAGGCTTCAGATCTGTGGTGAATTACTCCATGCTTCCAACTCTATGAGACAGCTATGAGACTGGCTGTTTCTGGCAGCACAGTGAGGCAGCTAGAAGAGGTGCTGCCTTACAGCTCCAGCAACCTGGGTTCAATCCTCTGTGGAGTTTGCATCTTTCCTCACGACCACATGGCTTTCCTCAAGGTGCTCTGTTTTCCTCCCGCATTCCAAAGACATGTGGGTTGGTAGGTTAATTAACCACTATAAATTGTCCTAAGTGTGTAGATGGTGGACTCCAGGGTAATTACGCTAGGCTGGGATGGAGGGTGGGGTTGATGAGAATGTGGGGAGAATAAAAGAGGGTAGGCTAGGATAAGTCTAAAATAAGCTGATTGATGGTCATTGTGGACTTGATGGGTTGAAGGGCTCCTTTCTGTGCTATATCTCTCTGTGGCTCGATGACAATATTAGTGAGGATCCATCTCAGAAACCACACGGGGGAGGACTAACAGGAGGAGGGAGGTTAACAGGGAAGATGAGGTGTCTAGAGGAAGACTTAAGTACTCCAGGTGGACAGGCCGTACCTCAGAGAAATGCTCACTGGAATGCTGAAGAAGAGGATGTTTGAGGGACAATCCTTACCAATAGGATTTGGACCACCATTACTACAGCTAATACAGGAGTTATCAAAGAGTCCATTATCTGCACTGAATTGTTTCAACTCCTTCCCCATACAATAAAAAAAGGTCACCAGTTCTACCACATCCTAAAATAGCAATTGAGACATGCCACAGTGAACAGAACTTAGGAATAACAATTACTCTCCCTTGTCCTTCACCCTAGTGACTGTTGGATAAGTGCTGTTGCACACTCTGCACGTTACAACCAGCAGTAGAGCCAATGATCAGAATCTGAGGAGGCCACTTTGGATGTCCTCTTGGAATGGTCTTGAGCGCCTTGCTTTAAGCTGAACCATCTTAGCTTGGGCTTTAGCAGCCTAGGTTGCCATATGAGGGTAATGCACTGTAGTGCAGGAGGGAGCAGGATTGTTACCACTGGAGAGGGGCCTGTGGTTTCCTACTCTTAAGGTTCCCCTAGCTATTTTGATTCAGTAATGTCCATAATATGGTATCTATGGGCAGCTGAGACATCCTGCTAGCTCTTTTCAACCAAGAAGCCCAGTGGCACCATGGCAACCGGGTGAATTCCCACTGCAGCACTTTTCTGTTCCATGGACGCTGCTAGTTCTGTGTTGGAAGCTGTGTGGTGCATTATGCCACTCTCCCATTCCAGGGAAGCTCCACTGTTGCATGGTCTTCCACAGAATCTGCGATATCAGCAGCAGAACTGGAACTCCGATGAACACGCTCCGCAGAACAGCTGGCTCCACAGGGCACTGAATGAACTGGCAGTCTCGTTCATGCTGTAGAAGATGAATTTTAGGATCTTTGTCAAGGCTGATCCACCTCACTAGTTGTAAGGTTACAGGCAGGCCATTTATTACACCAAATATTTGGTTCATTGTTCCCATCAACTTTCTGAGTTTGATCTGCATGATCTCCACCTCTATCTTGTATTATGTGACTTCACAACCCCTCCACACTCAAGTTGCCTCTTAAATGGGTGCTGCCCACTAATGTTCAGTTCAATCCATTGTGAGGACCCTTTCTCTGGTCCTAACCTCTATGCATGGTCACTGATTTCTGATTGGTGCTGGCTACAGTGGTACTAGCTAGCACAATGTCATTTTCTTTGTTCTGTTGCTCCTCTTCCTCCTGCTGTAATAAGGAGGCTCCTTTTTTTCTAAGTAAGGGTGGGGGGCAGTGTTGGACATGGGGATGATTGAGGGAGGGGCTGAGATGGATCTTGTTCCAGGGACCCTGCAGCGATTAAGGGATTGGAAGGCAGTACATTTGGCCTCAAGACAATATGTGGGAAGAATAAAATGGGATTAGTGTAGGATTAGTACAAATGTGTATTTGATGGTCAGTCCTGACTTGATGGGCCAAAGGTCCTGTTTCTATGCTGTACGACTCAATGACCATGCAAATCTTTGCTTGGCAGAATAATCTTCCTTCTTTTCCACATGAAGACAATTTAGTAGGCTGTGTAATGTAGATATAATACAGGATATTTTTTTAAAGTAACCTCTTTGAACTCCTTTCAGAGGAAATGGATGGGTATGTTTTCACAGTTCTCTTGATACTGTACCTTGCCCAAATGGTCATTCCCCAAGTGGACGCCTCGACAGTGGATGTTGGCAGAGCAGTTGTTCTTGTTCCTGTTGGATTGAACCTCCTGCTCTGAGGTTGTTGTAAGGATAAGACATGTGGCCTGGCAATTTTTTTTAAAACAAATTAATCCTGGCTCTAAAGTACTATCAGTTGTGACTCCAGGATCAACCAGTTTCATTAATATTTTAGTTGGATGAAAGAACTTTGTTGAATCCATGTTCTGGAATCCATTGACTGATATTTTGTCTAGAGAATTTTAATCAAATATGACCTCCACTGAGTTTATGTGACATGGAAAGGTTGATCTTGGCCTGGCTTTTACATTCTGGTCCCAGGAGTAGCTGGATATATATTTTGGCCAAACATCCTACTTGGGTATTCCGGTCTTTACGTACTCTCTGAGCTGAGGAACCATGAATTGTGCTTGTTTTGGAATGAGTTTGCACCTTTTCCACAAAGTTCACATCTCATGCTGGTATTACCACCACATTTATATTGCTCTTAAGTACATTTGTACATGTAGCTGTGGTCACTCCTCAGTAGCTGTAAGTAGCTTGTTTTTCTCCACTACTGTTTTTTCATTAATTTTCACCCTACACATTTTTGTAAGTTTTTGGATTGGGGCTGCCAAATGGTTGAACAGTGAATCATATGGATCAGGATAATGTCAGACCAAGCCACAATTGGTGCTGTGTTGATGATCTCATTTGGAACAGCCTTTAAGGATGTTACAGTACGCCTTGCTTTAAGGAAGGAAGGAATCTCCCAGGTTCTTATTGGTGATCAATTATCAACAACAGAAGGTGGATCTCAACAATGAAAAAAAGGAAAGATTTTGCACTGAGTATTTCCAAGATTCAAGATATCCATCCAATGTACTTTAGCCCATGAGTTGTAGTCATTATTATATTGTAGGGACCGGTGGCTGATCCTGTAAGTATCAATGTGATAACAACTGCATTTTTGCTTTATAATGTTGGGTATGAATTATTTTTTGTCTTTTTTTGAAATAAATCCACAGGATCTTTTACATCACCCTGAGAAGGTAGGCAGTGACTTAGTTTCATGTCTCATTTAGAAAGACATCACTTCCAAGAGTGAAGCCCTCAGTCATTATAGCAGGGAAATGAAGGCATCTGGAGTGAGATGGATTCACAACTTTCCAACTTAGATGTGAAGGTCCTAGAAACTGACCATGAATGATTTCAGAAAAGGGAGAACTGAAGAATGTGGTAAACCTTGTAGGATGTGGACTTATACAAACTAATCAATGCAATCTAAAATTGAGTGACCAGTTTCTCCTCTTTGTTTGCAAACACAGACCTGTACATAATCTGAATTTGTTAATTGGGATAATTTTTCATGCGTGTCATTGCTGGGAATAATCATTTGAAGCAGTAAGAAAAATGGCAACATTTATTTACAGCACAAGTCAACTGAAAATGTAATTGAGCTGGTTGCAAAATGGGTAGCAAATCTAATCAGTTTCCCACAAGGGTGGTTAAATGACACTTAACGCCATTCACAGATTGCCCTAGTCCATCAAATCCCAGGAACCAAAATTGTCTTAACTTCAAAACACGTATTGCCCCCAGTGTGTGCCCATCTAAGTCTTCAAACTCTCAGCAACTGTGCAATTATAATGTACAAATGTAGAGGTATGTTGAACTTTGAAACAAAAATAACAAAAATATATGTGTGTATTGTACCATAATACAACTTCAGAGTAGCATGTACTTTTATAGTGTTGTGTCATACCTCTTGAGATGGGGAGGACCATACAGGGAAAACATAGCAAAATTGCTTTGCTTCTCTGTTGCCTCTGAGTCAGTATCTTGTCGGTTCAAATCCTATTCCAAAAATTTGAGCATTAGATCTAGACTGACATTCCAATGCAGCTGGGAATGTAGTCAGAAACTCTTGGATAAGATATTAAACTGAAGCTCTGCATGCCTTCTCAGGATATGAAAGATTCCCGCATCACAATTCAAGAAAGAGCAGGGGAGGTCTTCCTGTATCCATTCCAATATCTAATATTCAATTAATATTACTAAAATAAAAGATCTGGTGATATCTCAATTTTGTTTGATGTCTTGTGTGCAAATTGACAGCTATTTTTCTTAAATTACAAAATTACACTGTACTTCAAAATTAGATAATTGGGTGTTACACACTTTGGAACATCCTGAAGTCATGAAAGAAGCTATATAAATGCATTTACTTTCTTTCCCTGTTGCATTTGCTAGGGGGTATTAATTATCAACACTCTACAAGGTAGAATTTGTAGATTATATTTCTGCAGCATTCATTTCATTTGCTTTGCCAAAAACAGCAGCTCAAAAACTGCAGCAGTACTGGCCAGCACTTTTGAAGGCAGTTGCTGCTTCTCATAGCTTCCTGCAGCAACTTAAGTACTTTCATCCAAGGCTTCACTCTCCTTTGAAAAATATAACTACTCAAAATAAAACTCTGGTTAGGAATACATTTCCCCGTGTTTGTGAATTGTTGGATCATTGAGTATTGAGGCATTAGTGTTTTTTCAAGGTGTTTTGATAATTCAAACCTATAAGAAATAGCAAGCCTTCTCACATTTAAAATGGGTCAAAACAAGGTAAGATTTTTACCCGTACTTATTTTATTACAGTCTTATTAATTTCTGTAGAGCTGTTAATATATTGTGAAAAAATAATTGAAGAGTGGAGGTGGGGGCAGGGGGGGGCGAAGTGGGGGGGGGGGTGGAAAAGCATTTTTAAATCAAGGCCCAACTTACAAAAAAGTCTGCAGTTGCAAGTGTGGTAATAAATAATGGCACTGACCTTGCGCACTTAGTCATATCAGCATTCAGGAAAAGGAATGCTTGAATTGTTGTGTCTATTATCCTATAAACTTGGCCATAAAATTGATGCTGGATTTGCCATGCATACAATAGAAGATAACAACCCTTTCAACTGGAAAATAATCCGTTTAAATATAATTGGCCATATGTAATTTTTTTCCATGCATATTTTTATAGCTTCAGTATCCACAGTGTTTTCTTTTGTTGCAAGGTTTGTTTCCTTTAAATTTTCTCCCCTGGCTTTTCCTTTCCAGGTCTCCCAATACCTAACTTTGTTGACTGCTCTCCAGCAGGACATTTTCCAAGGTCTTAACTGGGAATTGGAGTTGAGATATTTTCTCTGTTTACATGGGTGTTGTGTCTAGTTCTGACACCAAATCAGAAGTCACAAACCAAAATCGGGAAATTGGGACAGCCTTGTTTTCAGAAGTTGTTATCATGGTTTACTCCTTTTGGGAGATATTAAAAACCTAACTTGTACATTTCACAGTCACTGTTACATGCTGGGCTCACAGCAGCAATAGTGTTCACACAGTGATGGTTGTCACTGTAAAAGGGCTCTCTCCGTGAATCCTCAGAAGGTCAAAGGAGGTCAGATAAAGGAGTGGGAGGGGGTGCGGATATTGAAGGGGAAGGTTGAATTGGTGGGCGATTTGCTTAACAGTGCACGGGTCTTCTGAGCTTTGGAGCAGCTCTCTTAGGCTGGGGAGGAAGTGCCCTGTTCAAGCTGGGTATGAGTTTGGGACCACAATTGCAGTGGGATAGCTCAGGAGCCATAATTGCTGCTGATTGGGCCTGTGACAAGCTGGAAGTTGTGATCAGGGTGGAAATACCTTAAGGTTGAACTGGGAATTCTGCCCTTGCACCCCTACTGAGGTTGGCAAACAGTTCTAATAGGAAAAGAACATGGGAGGGGATGTGAGTTATTAATTGTGAAAACAATATTGCAGGGATGTCCCTTTAAATCAGATATCATTTGTTACTTTCAGCATTATGTACTGCCTCGATTATTGTTAGCAAAGTTTGAAGGTCGTGGATTTGACTTTTTGATTCGTTGTATAATTAAAACAAACCAGCTACGTTGATGACATCAGCACATGTAGGAAACACAACAAGGAAACAAGACTTGCGTTGGGGGTGAATTGTTACATGAAGCCCCTGGACCAGTTTCCTGATTGGTGGGTCTTTTGCTGGAAATTGTACAATTCTTTATGAGCAGAAGAGTTTCATCTTTACACAGGATTTATTGCATTAAAAACAAGTGTAATACGTGCTATTTGTTGCTGTCCTCTGAAGTAGGGGCGGAAACTAGGAGAGGTCATTTACGGCAGGTTGGGATCAAATATGAACTCTAACACATTGTGGCACAATATATTGTACCCTACAGTGATAAACATTGAAATTTTTAAATGATTTGATCCTGGCATTTTGCAACTATTATTCAATTTCCCTTGAGGTGGAGTGGATACTGTTTGGACATTAGTGTTAAATAGGCAGTTTCAGAAGGGTTTCCTGCTAGTCATTCTAGCCATTGAAATGACATGTAATGTGCAGCTAATGTAATAGCACCTCTTTCATACAGGTCACCAAAACCAGGATGACCCCTCTGGTTGCCAGCAGGATTGACTAAATCTGCTTCCTCCCCTTTGTTGGCACATTTCCCTTGTTCATTCAAATAATAAACTCCTCATTTAGGAAAACAAAAAGGAATAACTAGACATCAAATACATAGTTTTGTTGTTGCTGTGTGCACCAATGTTTAATTTAAAGAACTTAAGTATTTTGAATTCTTGCTTGCTTTCTAGTTTTTTTGAATCAATTCATTTCAGTCAGTTGCTCTCGGTGGGTTGGAAATGATGCCCTTTTATTTTAAGATTTCTTCTTCCCCTCACTGGAAATTCCAGTTTTCAGGAAACTCCGGACTGCTGACTCATTTCATTCTAAGGCTCTCTTGGAGATGGTTTGTGTTCAATTTTGACTTGTCAAAACCAGGTTACTGGCTGTTGTTGCCTTGTCTGATGTTCCATGTGCTGGAGCCAATTTGTCTTTTGATCCCACAACTACAAAGTGCTTGTTGGAGAAAATTAATCGCGCCAGTTCAAAGCAAGTTTTATAATCCTATGATGAACTTCAGTAATGGGTCCCATCGTTAGCTCTATTGGACAGTGAATGATATTCTGGCAAATTGGTCACATGTCATCCTGTTATAGGTTGTAATTTTCTCAATCTTCATGGGTTCAGGCCATTACTCAGGTTTGGACCTTAAAGAGACCTCAATTTTGATGAGCTGTGAGCTGTCATAGCTGTCATAGGGGGTTGACGGTAGTGTAGCGGTTAGCGTAACGCTATTACAGCGCCAGTGACCCAGGTTAAATTCCGGCCACTGTCTGTAAGGAGTTTGTACATTCTCCCTGTGTCTGCATGGGTTTCCTCCGGGTGCTCGGATTTCCTCCCACATTCCAAAGACATATGCGTTAGGAAGTTGTGGGCATGCTATGTTGGTGCCGGGAAGCGTGGCAACACTTAAGGGCTGCCCCCAGAACACTCTACGCAAAGATGCATTTCACTGTGTGTTTCGATGTACATGTGACTATAAAGATATCTTACCTCCTTTGATGTACTGGAATGCTACAACCCCCACAAAATACCCTCACAGAAAAGGGCACATGGAACCATCCACCCCATCTTGCAGCTACACCCCAAATGAACTAAGAAATAAAAGCAGGAGGATGCCATTCAGTTCCTTTCCCGCCATGCAATGTCGTAATGCCTGATCATTTCTCATAGTGCCACTTGCCAAGTATAGTTTTCCTTCAATAGAGAGACCAAACCATAAAATAATGTCCCAGGTTGTATATTGCCACATGCCTGTTATAACTGCAAGTAAGACAATGTTGTACTTTTGTATTCAAATTCTATTTTTTTCCCTATAAAAGTGGGTAATTCCACATTCTTCCACAGTATATTCAATTTACCATATTTTTACCCATTCATTTAGTCTGTCTCTATCCTCCTGAAGCCTCTCCACACCATCCTTGTGATGCACACTGCCACGCAGCTTTGTACCATTAGCAGACCTGGGATATATTACACTTGGTCCCTTCATCTAAATCATTGATATTGATTGTAGCACCTTGCTAGTCAAAGCCTTCCATTTACTTCTACTGATTTTTGTCCATTAAACAATTCTCAGTCTGCATCAGTGTATTACTCCCAATCCCATCTGTTTTAAGGGGGCTTGTGTGGCAACTAAAAGTTCGAATGCAACCCATTCACCCATTCCTCGTGTTAGTTTCTGCTAGTTATAACCTCAAACGATCTATTATTTTGCTAATAATGGATTTGATTATTTTCCCTATCATTGATGTTTCCTTTAATGATCTTTTCAGAGAAAGGTGGTGGCTCAGTGTATCGAGCTCATGTGGGCATATGGAATTAGACTTAACATCACTCTCACTTGTGTGGTTCTGTTCTACTCCATGTATTCCCTTTAAAAACAAGAGTTCTTTCTTCTAAAGTACATAACCTGCTGTTAAATACTCTCCAGCTTTGATACAAAAGCAGGAGTGTTCATAAACTTGTCATGTTCCTTATTCCACAATGTGTCTGGGGAAATAGATTTTTTTCTACAGGTGCTGGGAATATGCAGCCACATTAAAAATGATTGTTTTTTCACCAACTGATATTACAATGGAGAGAAGGATTGATGGGGGTGGTGAAAAGTGGGAATACCCAGGAGGATTATTTTAAAATGATTTCTGCTGCTTCTTATGCAGTTCTACAGAATTTTATTTTAAATAGCTCAGATGAAAGAGTGTCTCTTATAAAGCGGTTATCTCTCCACATAGTACTGAAGTGTTTCTAAGGGCATTCTAATTTTGACATTGAAAACTTCAAAAACAATATGATTCATATCTGAAGAGATATGAATCAGAATTCAGAGTTATTATTTCTTAAGAAATTGACTTGTATGTGTGTGCCTATTGAAATGTTTCCACGTCCTCTTTACTAATACTGAAACACAACTGACACATCTGCAGTGGAAGTGTAGTTTACAAATCTAAGATATCTACCCATGGAAATAATTGCTGTATTTGCAGAACTAGGTTGCTACATTCTGTTCTATGAGGTACTTATTGTATAAAGTCAGCATTTATGATGATTAGCTGAACAGTGACTCAAGTTCCCTTTTCTCATTCTCCCAGTGAATTGGAGGGTGAATACTTGTAGTCCAAGCCTTGTTTCTATCTTTATTGCTTTCATTTGGGGAGTTGGTAGGATTATTAAAAGTAGCAGCATTCCTTGTTGGAAATGCAGGCCATCAGATAAAGAGATAAGAGTCAGTTTTGTGTGCCTTTGCTAAACAGCCTTCTGAAACCCACGTGATGTTCTGCAAGATATTGAAGAGTACTGATTACTATGGAACTACACCCATCATAGAGTCTTTACCCCTTTTTATCCCTGTGAGGGACATGGAGGGAGCAAAGAAGTATTAATAGCAAATAAAAACAAATGCTGGAAACTCTCAGCAGGTGAAGCAAGATCCTCGGAAAGAGAAACACAGCCAACGTTTGAGGCTGGACCCCCTCATCAGAGGTTGATGTTAAGGTAGTATTGCACTGATAACTATTCATAGCATCAAAATAATAAGTTTGAAAAAAGACACAGTGAGCCTGGTGTCTATATTAGTGATTTCCAACTTTCTCAAGTTAAGTGCATGGTTCCTTCCTTGGAGTGCTCTCACTGTGCAGAGACAACTATATATATGATAGTAAAACTGCTCTCAATCCTGCAAAAAAGAAGTAAAATTAACCCATGTCTTGGTTAGAAGTTTTCAAAAGAGGCATCAAAAACATATATACAACTGAAAATGGAGGAAGTAATTTCTACCTGTAATACCGCAAATGAAATTTCCCGTTTGTTGATGTTTCCTAATTAAAAGGTGGTGAATGCAGTGAAATTGCTTTCTTAAAGGAACTTAAGAGAGGGAACCAATTATGCAGAGTAAATTATTGCTCTTCTTACTGGCTATATTATTGGATGCATGAAATCAAGTCAAATTATGGCATTGTGACAGTTATGCTACTAGATTAATAACACAGCAAAATATGGTTAAATTACATTCCAAAGACGTATGGGTAGGTTAATATGGGTTCAAAATGGGTGGCGTGGGCTCATTGGGCTGGAAGGTCCTGTTGCCACGCTGTGAATAAAATTTAAAATTTAAAATTTAAAAAGAATTTGAATTCTTAAACATAAATAAGATCTGGAATCTGAAGTTGGTTTATTAAAAAGCTATTGTCAAATTGTCATGTTGTTGTAAAAATTCAACTGGTTCACAAATGTCCTCTATTGAGAATGACACTTTAATGACTCCAATCCCACATCAAAGTTTACTGATTTCTGAAGTGATTCAGTTGAACAGGGGCAATTAGTGCTGGAAAGTAAATATTGTGTAAGAAATGCCAGTCGAATCCCAGGAAGAAACATCTAAAATATCACTCTCTCATGAAGAGAGAAAACTGGGGAACTATCAGCTAGGATAACACTCTTGCATCTGTCACTGGGAATATTGATTTTAATTTCCATTCAATGCATCTGATCTCATGACTGTGGAGAAACTGGAAGGAAAAATGCAACATGGGTAAATCCTTCTATAGATTAAGGACTCACCCAGTGGATTTTCGGTTGATACATAGACAAGATGTGCAGAGACTTTGGCTGATTGAGAGGTACAGGAGATAAAATACATCATTTGCATAATCTTATGTGTTAAACACTTTTCCTGATTTCCTCCATCATCTTTTAGGTATATTTTATCCTCTCACTAAGTATCCAGTCTTGAAATTTCAACATAATGCAGATTGAAGGTATCTTCTGTTTTCAATCCATCCGTATTCCATACAGAGTTAAGTTAAACAGAAAGGCACAAATGTTCTTCAGCCTTCAACACATCTCATGGTATGACGCAAGTTGTGTCAAATTGAATGGCTTTTTTTGAAGAATGTCTTGGAGTATTGGGGACTTTTTAAGAATTTGTTTTTCTTTCAGTTAAGTTTTTTTTAAGTAAATGCTCCAAAAGGGAATTAAAAATCTTTTATATTTTTTCTAACTGCTGTTAACATGAGTTTGAGAAATTATTTTATGGACTTTTGGAACACGGAACATAGAACAGTACAGCACAGGAACAGGCCCTTCGGCCCATGACATCTTTGCTCACCATGATGCCAATTTAAACTCCACATCTGCTTTCACATGGCCTATATCCCTCCATCCCCTGCTTGTTCATGTGCCTGTCTAAATGCCTTTTAAATGTTGCTATTGCACCTGTTTCCACCACCACCCTTGGCTGTGTATTCCAGGCACCTACCACACTCTATGTAAAAATAAAGCTTGCCTTGCAAATCTCCTTTAAACTTTCCCCCTCTCACCTTAAATCTATGCCCTCCAGTAATTGACATTTCCACCCCGGGAAAAAGACTCCAATTATTTACCCTATCTATGCCTCTCATAACTTGATATACTTCTACCAGGTGTCCTCTCAGCATCCGACACTCCAGAGAAAACAATCCCAGTTTGTCCAACCTCCTCTTATAGTTAATACTCTCTAATCCAGGCAACATCCTGGTGAATGTCTTACGCACCCTTTTCAAAGCCTCCACGTCCTTCCTGTAATGTGGCACACAGTACATCAAGGATTTAGACAGCTGCACCATGTCTTCCCAACTTTTAAACTCAATGCCCTGACCAATGAAGGCGAGCCTACCATATGCCTTCTTATCTAATTGTATTGCCACTTTCAGGGAATTATGGCCTTGCACCCAAGATCCATCTACGTCAATGCTCCTAAGGGTCCTGTCACTTACTGCATACTTTCCTCTTGCATTTGACTTCTCAAAGTGCAACACCTCACATTGGTCTGGATTAAATGCCATCTGCCATTTCTCCACCATATTTCCAACTGATATATGGCCTGTTGTATGCATTGACAACCTTCCGCACTATCTACCAATTTTTGTGTCATTTACATTTATGCTGTTACAATCATTTATGTGATTTTGTTAAAATTATAATTCATTCATCTTCATAAACTTTTTGTAAGACATAACCATTTTAGGAATACAGTGAAGTAGTTGCAACTTCAGCTATATTTGTAAATGAATTCCAAGTATATTAAATGGAAATGTAAGGATATAACCTGGGTGAGGGGAACATAAACAGTCCAAATGTTCCTCGGCCTTGGAACAGTGGCAAACAGACTCATTGATGAGTTTTATGCAGAACACATATCTGGTTGTACTTTGCTAAGCATGTATAAATATGCTATAACGATTAACATTTTACACAATCTGTTTGCAATTTAATGTATGCAGGTGATTCACAAAGTGTGGTTTTGTGGAAAATATTTGTGGAAAAAAAACTCCCTGGATGTGAGCCACTGGAAATTATTGTTACGGCTACTCACATTGTTTAATGGCCTTCCAAAATTGTACATGGTAAGGAAATTGAATTATGAGAGCCTCAAGGTTTTATTATCTAACTGTAGTGAGGACAAATCTACATTACCACACAACTTAGCCATTCTAGCACTTTACCTGAATTGTTAAGGTTGAGTAGGTGCAGAATGTTCTTGAATTCATTGAACTCAAGTATAAGAGTTTATTTACATTTTTTTTAAATACAAGAAGCAAGATGGAGTTCTTTAGGAATACAGGATCTATTTTTGTATTTCAAGTTGGTACGTAGTTGTCAGATGAGCAGTTCCTGATGTTTGGTATGGAGGGCCATTGAAATGGCACCTGCAAGTCAGATAATCTTCCTGGTGTGATCAGTTGGGCAACGTTGTCATAGCTTCTACCATGGCTAAGGAGGTGGCCTGCCTCTTTGTGAGTGCTGCTTTAGATCCTGTAGTTTTGCTTGATCTGAGCAGGTCCTTTTGAATCCAGTTATTAAAAAATGACAACACTTTTTGTAGTAATTGCATGTTTTTAGTGCAGAAAATATACAAGTTAGATCCAACATAAACTCCAGATGAAAATATGGAACAAATTTGCTGCTTCCTGTTTCTATGCTTTGCAGTAGCTTTACCAATTTTTATCAAATAATTTGTGCTATGTAGTTGAAATATCCACACACATTATTTGTGTATTTTTATACTGAGCCATTAATGTTGCTATTATGTAGGCCCATAAGGTTTTACAAAAGCTTTGTGGAAAGTTCTTTTGTGGTATTCTGTGCATTTCCTGAAAGGCAAATTATGTTTGCTGAAAATTTGTAGAAAAACCACTAGATGCTTGTGAATAGAGCATATTGTGCCTACAGAAATACCAGAAATTCTGGGAGCCACACAGTACTTAAGCACTGGTGTTCATTCCAATAGCTTGGATTAACATTTAAGTTATAACTTGAAAAATAATCCAAGTAAATGTAGTCCCATTTTTAAACAGTTATTTGCATCACCCAGTGCTGGATATTATTTGCTTCAGCTGCCTAGGTCCTATTACAAATCTCAAGGTGGATATTGGATACTGCTGGTTAAGTCCTCCTGGCACTCCTGAGTTCTCCTTACAGATCATAGGTGCCTCAGACTTTAGGGCATTCCGACTTTAACAGCAAGGAACTCACAACAGGTGAGTTATATGATTACATCACCATGTCCTATGACTGGAGAACTCGTTTACATATAATACATAAACACACCACAAATACTTAACCTGGGACTTTTCTTCATAAACCTTTCTACTTCTCAGTCCCTCTGCCTTTCTTTAAAATTGTTGCAGGGCAGTTAATCCACAGGAGACTTGTACCAGAATGGGAGAAGAGAGGGGTCCTTCCACCGAGAAGAGCTCCAATTAATCTGGACTGTTGTCTTGCCAAATCAGATAATCGTGACTGTAGAGAGGACCTTAGAATCAGGTTTATTATCCATGACTTATATGTCATAAAATTTGTTGTTTTGCAGTAGCAGTACAGTGCAAAGACATACAATTAACATAAATTACAAAATAAATAGTGCAAAAAAAAGGAATAATGAGGTAATGTTCATAGGTTCATGGACCATTCAGAAATCTGATGGCAGAGGGGAAGAAGTTGTTCCTAAGTCACTGACTGTAGGTCTTCAGGCTCCTGTACCTTCTCCCCGATGGTAGTAACAAGAAGAGGCCATATCCCGGATGATGAGGGTCCGCCTTCTTGAGGCACCACCTCTTGAAGCTGCCCTCGATGGTGGGGAGTGTTGTACCCATGATGGAGTTGATTGAGTCTACAACCCTCCGCGGCCTCTTGCTATCCTGTGTATTGGAGGCTCCATACCAGGCTGTGATGCAACCAGTCAGAATACTCTCCACTGTATATCTATGGAAATTTGCAAGAGTCTTTGGTGACATATCAAACCTCCAACTCCTAATGAAGTCGAGCCTCTGGTGTGCCTTCTTCATGATTGGATCAATGTGTTGGGCCCTCTGAGATGTTGACGCCCAGGAACTTGAAGCTGCTCACCCTTTCCGCCGCTGACCCCTCAGTGAGGACTGGTGTGTGTTCTCCTGACTTCCCCTTCCAGCAAGACTGCAGTACCAGAAGGACATCAGGGACTTTAAAACAGAAGAGATGTCAGGAAAATTACAGATTTTGACAGAAACATCAACGCCATTGACTGAACCAGCAGTCTAGATAATGATAAACAAGCTGGAGGTGGTATAAACAGAGCACCTATATGGGCAAGGTTGATTCCAATCCACCCATGTGATATAGTTATATCAGTCACTGTTTGGCTCCGGGACAGTATGGGGGAGCAACACATCCACCAACTGGATTCAGGGAAGCAAGGAAGGACAGCAAGCCCACGCTCAGGAATATCTAGGCCATGTAAAAAAAAAGATTTTAAGAGTTTTAGAAGTAGGTAAAAGGAGTGGCAAAAGTAAATATGACATCCTTAAAGGCAGAGGCAGTAGAAATTCTAATGGAGAATGAAAAAGTAAATAAGTATTCTGTATCACGGTAGCAGACACAATAACCATACTAGAAAAAGTGAAGAAGCAAAGGTCTAATGAATGAGAGGAACAAAGCAATTAATATTAGGAAGGAAAAAGTTGTGGAGAACTGAATCAACCTCATGACTATCAGATACTCTGGGCCTGATTGGTCATATACTATGGTCCTAAAAAAGTTGGTTGCACAGATATATTAGCAATGACCTTCCACATTCCTCATCCTCTGGAATGTTCATGTAGATTGTGGATAGTAAATATAAGATCACTATTCAAGAAAGAAAGGAGAGGGAAAATAGGGAACTAGAGACTAGTTAGCTTGCATTGAATGTATAGAAAACACATTATTAAGCATATGAAGCTCATGACATAATCAGCCAACATTAACCCAGTTTCATGAAATAGTGATTGACTAGTTTAATTTATGTGGATATTACCAGCAGGATAGATTTTATTTTTTTTATGGGATGTGAATGTTGCTGGCAATGCCAGCATTTATTGTCCATCCACAATAACTCCTGAGGAGGCAGGTAAGAGTCAACTCCATGGGTGGGACTGGAGTCACATATAGAACAGACGAGAGAAGGACGTAGGTTTCCTACTCTGCAGGAACAAAGGTGAACCGGATGGGATTTTTATGACAATCCACCACTTTCATCGTCACCACCACTGAGACTTGCCTTTCCTTTAAAATTGCAGATTGATTTAATTATTTGAATCTGACTTCCCCCAGCTGTGGAATTCAAACATGTCTTTGGATCAATGGTCCAGATGTCTGGCTGCCGGTCTCAGGACAAGAGGCCAGAAATTTCAGCTGAGACAAGGATAAATGTTTTCACTCAGAGGGCTGTGAATCAGAAATTCTCTTCTCCGGATGGCCCTGGATGCTCAGTCATTAACCACATTCAAATTTGGGATCAGTAGGTCTTAGGATACTGAAAGTATTGAGGAAGATGGGAATTGGACAAGAAGGTAGACAGTGTAGTGAATGAACCATAATTGTCAAATGATCGAGTCTAGATGACTGTACATTCTATTCCTTTCTCTTTTCTTATGTTCATATGTTAATTGACTTAAGTTACTCAAAACTGCACTTTAAGGGCAGTGCATTACTAACAGCCGGGTGAGCAATCGCATTTGATTCATTGTAAAACCTTGCATTCTGTTCCTGCTAAGTCCAGTGTAAAAAGTGAACAGAGTTCATAATTTGATCAACATAAACACACTTCCTTGTAATAAAAAAACACCAAGAGATTTTTACTCCACAACCTTTTGGAAATAAATCATTTAGCATGCTAAATAAATGGAAACTGCAAAAAGATGTCAAAACAAATGCTGCAATAGGTATTTTAAATATTTAAGCTGCTGTAGTTCATTTGTGATGGAGGATCTCCAAAACTAACATCAGGATACCAGCCAATACACACAAATGATTAACTTATTTATCTGATCTTTATCACATCTGCTGGGGGAGGTTAGTACTTTCAGGACTTTACAAATCTAATTCTCAGTTTTCCTGCATTCCTTTGCCATTCCCTGAAGCGTATTCCCTGTCACTGTTGTACAATCCTTTGATGAATAGAAGCATCATACCAGTGATAAATTTCAGATGAACCTCACAACATAGCCATTCTCCCTGACTTTAAGAAAGGCACCCCTTCTCTCCAAGTGAAATAACCAATGTTAATTTAAATGAATCTAGTCCAGGAAATTAACTGAGAACCTCACTGCGGTCTGCTTAGCTGACCAGCAATGCTGGAGCGTGCACGTACTGCCAATAGTTATGAGATGAACATTTTGTCTGTAGCAACTCTGGAATAAACCGAAAAGCAGTTTAGAAGCTGGAGCCAATCAGTTCAGAGAGAGGTTACTCTCAGTCAAATCTGGTTCTATTTAAAGTGTCTATTTTTCCTTGAAAGTGATATTTGTACTCAATAATTTCCTCTCCAGTTCTCAAATTGTACGCATCCTATGTATATTTGTAATTTAAAGTATTTAAACCAGTACAGTTTATAACACTGCAATTGAAATCCCCTGATGTTGATCAAGGGTGACAATAATTGTCTTCTGTAAATATTTCTGTATTTTTTTGTTTGCCTTTCACTTTGTATTTCATGTGTAATTGTCTCATTTATGCTGGTTCATATTACATCACCCCAGAAATTCCATTGCTCATTTCCTGGAATTAGTCAGCCTTGCACCCCAATGACATTTCAGGGAACATGGACCATGTTGTCATGGGGACACTTATCATTGCAACCTACTGCGACAAAATGGTCTTAGTAACACAGTGCTGTACCTGGACACCTGCAAGGAAAACAGATTACTCAGCTTCTTCTGTGTGTGCTCCAACCCTGCAATATTCTAACACACTTTGATTTCCAGTCGTCCCCAATCTGTACACTGTGCCAGTGCCTCATTTCATTCACCCCTCTCCCCGCCCATGTGCTGATGGTTCAAATCCCCCTTTTGATATTCTGCCAGGCCTTAATTCTCTCCTACCAGCCCCAAGACTATGTCCCAGTCTCATATATCCAATCTCTCCACACACTGCCAACACCAAGTATCCACCTAAATTCCCCTCTCTGTAAGATGCAATAAGCAGCACCTTTTCAATTGCAAAATTGTGCAATAGCTGGTCACTTGCACACAAATTCTGTAAAGCAGTCCTTGGCAATCTGCATCTAGTTAGAGAGCACTAGAATTTCTAGTCAATGTCTGAATCATTCTATTGTCCCTGTTTTAATACACTCCTTTTACATTTTACAACTCTGTTTCTTTTTTAAATGTTTTTCACTCATCGCGATCATTTTCTGCATTTGTACTTTTAAATTCTTAAAGACCAAAGCATCCAGTAAGATAACAACTAACGTGCATTAGGTCAGAGATGAATTCTTGCAGTTGACAGGGTGATGCCAATCATACAGTAAAGCTGAGGCAAGAGAATGTGAAATGTGGGACTATTACTACATGGGAGTGGACTGCTGGAAATGTGAGTAGTGTGTCATATTTGGTCCCATTTATTAATGGCACTGGGACAAACTGGTGCAAGTAGCACTATTTCACTGCAGGTTTTCATGCACAAATTAATTTCTAGGCCTAAATTTTTTTATAAATTGACCTTTGTGTATGAAGGTCAACGTTTCACTTACTCAGGCTGGAGTTGCACTGTGCCATCTATCTGTCTATGAGCAGTAACTGCAAAATACAACACCCTGCTGAAAATGCAGCACCCATGCTTTACTGGGGAATGAATATTCAAGGCTTTCGCTCATGAAGAGGGTGCCGGTGAGATCTGTACAACAGAGGCACAAGAGACTGCAGATGCTGGAATCTGGAGCAAAGCAAGCTGCTGGACGATCTCAGTGGGTCAGGCAGCATCTGTGGAGTGAAATGGACGGTTGACGTTTCAGGTCAAGACCTTCATCTGGACTGTATAATTGTGTTTAGAGAGTATGCATTATGTGGAGAGACTAAGGGAGCTAGGGCTTTACTCTTTGGAGAGCAGGAGGATGAGAGGAGATATGATAGAGGTGTACAAGATATTAAGAGGAATAGATAGAGTGGACAGCCAGCGCCTCTTTCCCAGGCAACCAAGGCTCAATACAAGAGGGCATGGCTTTAAAGTAATGGGTGGGAAGTTCAAGGGAGATATCAGAGGAAGGTTTTTTAACCAGAGGGTGGTTGGGGCATGGAATGCGCTGCCTGGGGCGGTGGTGGAGGCAGGTACATTGGTCAAGTTCAAGAAATTACTAGATAGGCATATTGAGGAATTTAAAATAGAGGGATATGTGGGAGGAAGGGGTTAGATAGTCTTAGGCGAGGTTTGAAGGTCGGCACAACATTGTGGGCCGAAGGGCCTGTATTGTGCTGTACTATTCTATGTTCTATGTTTATTCATTTATATAGAACTCTGCTTATTCCGGCAAGCATTTAATAGTGAGAGAGTTTGGACAGGAGTATTCACACTCTATGAACATGTTAAGGTTTATTGGTTGGGGATGCAGGGTGGTGCTGGGAAGGGAAAGGTCCTCAGATTATAAGCTTGCCAATAAATTCAAATATCCATGAGCCCTCTTCAAACTTTTTTTTTATTCCACAATGATATTATGTTTCATTGTGATCTGGCATCCTAGCACTAGAATCAGATATGGGCCAGAACCTTGATTTACACAGTTGTTTGCTTTCTAGAACAAACTGCTTCAGAAAGGAGCAAAGCTGAGAGCATAACTGCAGTGAGAGATCCCCCTCTCTTCTCCATTGGCAGCAATTAATGGAACTATGTTTTCGTTAATCATTTTGGTGCTAAGAACATTTGGCAAGATGATTATTCGAGAAAGCATGATTGTGTATCATCAAAACACTATCCAAATGTGCAATGTGAGGTTGCTTTTACAAAAAAAAAAGGAAATTGGGAAGGGAGCTGCAAGTTTTTTTTAACCAGCTCTGACGTAAGCCAAATGAAGCAATGTCTTGTTGTTGAGTACTGGAAAGAAAGCATCAATGTGAGTTCTGTTAGACTATGCTGGCAGAGATTGGGTACCATTGGCTTTAACTGGTGCTAAGTACTCTTGGCTATAACTACAAAATGGTAGGCATTGGTGGATGGTCCCATGGTTATTAACTTTAGCAATCGGTGGATTCTTTTTCAATCAAACCCGGATTTTTAGCAGTAACTTTTTATGAATCTAACGGATATCTTCTTACACATAACCTCACAGTTCTTTTAATGCTATCTGCTTTTTATGAGATAATTGCTCTATAGAAGCTTGTTACATTTTTTCTCTCCTGTCACTAATTCTGAGGCATTGTCTCCTTGATGCAGTAATGTTCTCGATCATTATGATTACACAGTTCCTTCTTTATGTAAAAGCTGAATCAGTGAGTGTCAGCAGGTCTTGCAAACCACAAAGGCATCATATTTAAATTCAGAGCCTTGCATCACCAAGCATCCACAGACATACAAGATAATCATTGAATAGTTATCAAGATAAGAGCATCTGATGGGCCTTCCCTTCACTGATTCAAGATGTTGTGAAGAATTGTAGCATTCCTATTCCTTGGCGTACATTAGCATTTGCTGCTCAGACTGGGAATTCAACTTCAGTTTGCACTAAAATAAAAGCAGAAAATTATGAAAACTCTCAGTAGGTCAGGCAGCATCTCTGAAATGTTGCTAACCTGAAATGTTAACCCTTTTGCTCTCATCTGGTGCCTCTCCTGATGAGTATCTCCAACATTTGCTTTTCCTGCGCCTGCAGTATTTTGTTTTTGGCTCTTGGTTTACAACACTTAGTTCCTTGTGGTACAACAAAAAGATGTTGGATAGCTTAATCTAATTGGGAAATAATCCTGTAAAAGGTACATTATTTCTCTGCAGAATGTTGTATTTTTTATATTTTACATGTAAAGCATTTGTGATTTAAATTTGTGATCAAGCAAGTCTGGTCTTTAGTCTTAGCTGAAGTAATGAGTGTGAATGTAAGAGCTTTTCAGATTATGGCTGGTGTGATGCAGAACACTACCAAATTCAGTTCATTTATGTGCAGAATGGCTGCCTACACTTGTTGCTTTGTTTTGTTATCTTAATCCTGTATTTTACTTTTTTTAGTCAATTACTGTCTTGTGCATCAATATTGTCAAAGGGTCATACAGCATGGGAACTGGGCCCTTCACCAGGTCCATCCTGACCGTCAAACACCCATCTACACTAATCCCGGTTCATTCTCCCCACCTTCTCATCAACTCATCCCAGATTCGACCACTCACCGACACACTCGGGGTAACTTACAGTGGCCAATTAACGTGCATGTCTTTAAGATGTGGGAGGAAGCCAGAGCACTTGGAGGAAACCCACGTTGTCACGGGGAAAATGGGCAAACTCCACATAGACAGTACCAGAGGTCAGGATCAAACGCAGGTTGCTGGAGCTATGGGCAAGCAGCTCGACTAGCTACAACTACTTTGCCAATCCTGTATATTGTCTACGAAATTCAAACTTGGCGTATTTGATTAGATGAAAATAAATTCTTCTCAAAAGTATTTTCAATTCAAAATATGAAAGTTGTTTTAGTAGAAATTACTTTCCCTAATTGAGATCTAATTAAACTCTAATTAGCACAGAGAACCGTAATTGGTAAATTTGATTAGCCTTGAAAGTGTCTGTGACAGGTATAGGCAGCTTTATTTACTGTCTAGCTTTTTCAGTGTTGATTCTTAGTCTCCAGATGAAACTGTGGAATGAACTGAATTTTTGGCCCCAGCAACAATGTGTCTACAGGCCTGTTACAGATTGTGAACAGAAGGTGATTCTGCTGTTAGAAGTTGTTTTTCTCACAAGCCAGGAAGGTAATTACAGCTGCAGCTTGTGTCGGTTTAATGCGTTAGCTTTCAGTTTTTTTCCACATAATGAGGAAGTGAGGAAATAATTGAGGTACAACATTATCTGCATGATTTATTAGAGGGTCCTGTGAGACCAGCATGGATTATTTCACAACCCCAGACGATAAGTAATGAACGAAAGTCCACCAATGTGTGCTCCTCAAACAGGAGAAATATAAGGAGACATTCAAAGTTTCGGAAGAGAATGAATAATGTGGACATTAGCTGGTTACTTAATTTGGCCTTTGATCACAGAACTAGGAAACACAAGTAAAATTTACACATCTCAAATGAATCAGGTTAAAAATATTTTCCATAGATGTGTGAATAATCAAGAATTCCTAGGTGAAGGCATGTTAACTAATTTCATGAAGGATGTTGTTGAAATGTAAGAGAATTGTTCACCGTTGCTTACAGATAAATAAAAGTGAAGGATATGTGGGATGTGATCCATAGGTGATGATGTATAATATAGAAAGGAAAGATAAAGGTTTTGCAGTTATGTTCTACTTCTCATAACCCCAGGATATCACAATTCAGTGATCTGAGTAATACAGGAAATATTGTAGTGAATTTACACAGAAATAGCACCCCCCCCCCCCCCCCACAAGGTGACATGAATTAAATGACCTTGGTTGATTCTTCAAAGTTTTTGATTCCTTCCATTCAATGCATATGCAACTTTGCATTCCTATCAGCTATGGTTCTTACCTCCTGGGTCATAGAATCACACTGTTTAGAAATAGGTCCTCCAGCTCTGGAGTCTGTGCCAACCTTCAGGCATTCATTTACACTAGTTCTACACTAATTGTTTTTTTTTACTATTCTTTCCCACATCCCATCAACTTCTCTCAGATTCTAACCACTTACCTCCACACCAGGGGGCAACTTATGGTGGCCATTTAACCGGCATATCTTTAAGAAGAGGGAGGAAACCAGGGCATTGGGGGAAACCCACGCGGTCAAAGGGAGAATGTTCAAAAGTGGAGGTCAGGATTGAACCTGGGTTGCTGGGGCTCTGAGGCAGCAGCTCTTTTAGCTACACCACAGTGCCACTTCTCACATTATATATGGCACAGGTGAATGGTAAAACCTGGGGGTGAGTTAATGCGAATGTGAGGAGAATAAAATGGGATTAGTGCAGGGAGTAGTGTAACTGGGTGTTGGTGGTTGGCACACACTTGGTTGGATGAAGGGCCTGTTGCCGTGCTGAATGACTCTTAAATCCCTTGGAGCTGAGGATGATGTGCTTCTACTACAGTTCTATGGCATTTGTTGTGGCTGGTGAGTACTATGTGGGATCTGCAGACATTACTGAAGGTGGGCAGGTAGAACAGAGGTGAGTGGGTGAGCTGTTCTGCTGTTTGTATTTCCCTCCAAATAACCCCAATGGAAAGAGTTGAAGTGCAGGGTGCTTTTCTCTCCCAATCTGATTAACCTTGGGCCTGGGATTCCAAGTGTTGGTGAGGATAATATAGTTTTTCATGGAGGGTTGGAAGGCTTCCATAAAATGGTTTCTCTATCATCCTGGGAATTACCTTATCTTCTTGGTGCTCGGAGTAGAGCAGAAGTTTTGGGAGTCTGGTGCTTCGACGTTGGACTAGGAGAGGATACAGACAGGAGTTCACCCATCCTGCCAATGGATTTGGAGTTTTATGCAGAGGCACTGCTTCTTCAGTGCTTTGAGGTCCACTCAGTGGGTTGACCATGTCTCTGATATGTGCAGGAGAGGTGGGATCACTTGCTCTGTGTATAATGAGATTGATCAAGTTCGAGATCTTAGTCTTTGTGCACCCTTTTCCGCAGTCAGCCAAGTGCCGTGCCGGCACATAGGAGATGATGGTGAATTTCATCATCGTTGGGGGCCAGCAGGACCATTGACCTTGATTGTCACTGGAGGGGGGAGGTGTTAATGTAGCTGGAACAGTTTGGTGGAGGACCTCTGTTGTGTGGATGCTTAGAGTAAGGCTTGCCCTCTCATACTCTTTGGTGAAGGACCCTTCATGGTTTGTTCTGCCTCCAAGTTCATATGCAAGCATCATCTGTGTACTGTAACGTGACGACTGAGGTTAGTGACTTTTGTTCTGCATGCAGCTGATAAAGTCATCGGGTCATAGAATCAAATGGCACAGAAACAGGCCCTTTGGCCCACCATGTCCGCACTGACCATTGCACCTATCTATTCTCATCCCATTTACCTCTATACGTCCATAGTCTTCTGTGTCTTGGCAATTGAAGTACTTCTCAAATGTTGTGACAGCACCTGCTTCCACCATCTCCTTGGGCAGCACATTCCAGATTCCAAACACTTTGTGTGTGGGGGAAAGAAAAATCACCCTCAAATCCCCTTTGTACCTCCTCCCTCTCACCTTAAACCTATCCCTTTTTGCCTTAGACAACTGCATTGTGGGAAAAAGATTCTTACTACCTCCCCTATCTATCCCACTCATAATTTTGATTACCTCTTTACAAGGTCACTTCTCAGCATCTTCTACTCCAGGGAAAACAAACCCAGCCTATCCAGTCTCCCCTTATAACTGAAATGCTCCAATCCAGGCAACATCCAAATGAATTTTAGCTGCACCCTCTCCGGCACAATTACATCCTTCCTATAAATTTCTTGCTTGTCCTCTAGATTAGCCATGCTCCAGCATGGAACTTGCAACTGAAGTTTATGGTATTGTACCAGTAATTTGAATAAATAGTAATGGAATAAGTAAATAAAATATATAACAGATTTATCTAAATGTTGGCTAGGGCAGTGGTAGAACTCCTCTGCTCTTCTTTGAAGAAGTGCTGTGGTGTCCTCTACAGTCATCTGTTTGGGAAGAGAAGACTTTGGTTTAACACCTTCTCTGGAAGGTGGCACACCTGTCATTGTAGCTCTACTGAAGTACCAGCTGAGAGTATGTGCTGCACTGCATGGAATAATCCTTCAAAAAAGAAGTGAAAGTGCTACACTGAGCCAAAGTTTACTATAATGCATGTCTGCAAAAGCTTTCTAATCCTGGAGGGGTAGAGTGGTGTGAAAATGAAGATCCTTTCTTCAAGAGAATCAAGTAAATTCATTGATGGAATGAACTATTTCATTGTGGAAGGAACAAGCAATTAGAAGTTACTAACTTGATTGTCTTCATGATTCTGTGGTTGTTTCATGTCCTTGTAAGCACTAACCATGTCAACACAGGCAGTCATGTGGTCACCAATACAACAGTTAAATACCACTGGTTTCAGGACTTCTTCCCTTTCTCATTGACTATCCAATTGTTCTTTTCATGGTTATTGGACTGCATGACTTCATGTAATTGGCAGGTAAGAGCAAAGAAGAAATTGACTATTGGTAATTTTGGCTGGGTAACCAAATGGAATCATATGTTGGTCCACACCACATATTCATTTGATAGGGTTTCTGTTTGTGCTGGAAATATTGTGCAAGGGGTAAGCTGTTATCACAAGAATGAAGAGAAATAAGACCTGAGGGCCAGACCCAATGCCTTTGCAGATTTTTTTCTGGCAGTCTGTCAAAGAGGAATCATGAGAGACTGTTCCTAGGTATGGGAATAATGCACCTGACTATGGTTCTAAAATGTTGCAATTCATATAGACTAGGTCATCATTGCCAAGAAGTTTCTCGAAATACAAGATGATTAACCATCATAACGTGCTTGTCATGTGGTGGATACAGTGGAATGTTCACCATTTATGCATGCAATTATCCTCCTTTATTATTGGCCAATAGAAGATTATGGAGCATTATGCAAGGTATCACCTCAGTACTTAGGTCATTAATAATTCTTTTGTTATTTGCATTTTGCCTTCGTGGTAAAGGAAATTGCATTTTGTGTTTTTATATTTAGTGGATTTTGTTGATGTTAGATTTTGGAAGAGATTAAGCAGTATAGACCATACAGCAGTTCTTTTAAACAGCGCACTGAGAGTGTTCCCACCTGCCCAGATTACTAGGCATGCAAAGAGCTGTATACTTTATTTCAGGTAATTCATTTTGCCCAGTTTAATTTTCCTTAACTTTTTGTCATGTGAACATTAGTTGTTGTTCAGGTTTGAACTGCTGGATAGACTTAGTTAGACAGGTCCTCCCCAGGTTACAACAGGGATCCATTCCTGAGAACTGTTCGTAAGATGCCTGCAGCCCCACAAATCCATCCTGCTGGTCTTCCAAATGCTCACTTGTATGTACAGTCTGTACATGTCAGGCTTTTTTAAGCAGGGGAGGACCTGTAATAAATTACATGCAACAGCTTTACAATGTAAATTTAAGAAACTATAATGGCAGTTCAACTTTAGTTGAATTTTCCAATTTGAATGAAAAATAAAGTGAACACGTACAGACAAATTTAAGTGTCTATCAATGATTAGTTTTACATATTATTATATTGAAGATCAAAAGAGGCACTGCTGATTTTCTTCTTTAGATATCCTTTGGTATGGGAATTGTGCCATTACATTGAAAAATGTTGCTTTCAGTTGATTATTTAAGAAGGATGGAAGAAAGAAAGCAAGTAACCAGAGACCTGGCAGTTTCAAATCAGTTCTGGAGTAAGTGAATATGTTTACTGTTAAGGATAGAATGGCTGAGCTCTTTAGCACATAGAAAGAACCAGCAAAGCTTTAGTATAAGTAGCTCTGGTCTGATCAGGCATGCATCAATAAAACCGCAGATGATGGAAATCCAAAATAAAATAGAAACACTCAACAGGTCACGCAGCATCGGTGGGGAGAAGAACAGGGTTAACATTTCAGGTCGATGATTTTTAATGCTGGATGAAAGTTCCATGTTTTGCTTGACTCTGTTCTCTGCAAAGAGATTCTGTCAAGTGGCAGTCAAACCTCATCCTTGTTGGCTGTATTGGCATCTCCACTTTCAGTTTTAAAGGCTATAAGTCAGAATTCCTGCCCTAAACCTCTCCACAATCTACCTCTCCCTCTTCATTTAAGGCAATCCCATCCTCTTTGCCCAAACTTTTTGTTACATCCCTTAAAATGTTCTGTATGACTTGGTGTTTATTTTCTCTCATTCCTGTAAAGCACCGTGAGAGATTGTGCTGTGTGAAAAGAACTTTATAAATATAAGCTGTTGTTTCACACGAAAGGTTATTGGCAAATAGGACAGTGCACAGAACTGAAGGTAGCCTTTTGACCTGAGAATTACTTAGAAGATAGGAGATGGAATTAAAGAACATGTACTTAGATTAGCAGGAGGTAACTTATAGCATCCTTCCATATGTGTGCTGGAGTCTCCTATTACTTCATCATATGTATTGATGGCTTGGATGAAGAAACAGAGGGTTCCATATCAAAGTTGCTGCTAGCCCTATATTAGGAGGGACAGTAAATAGTGCAGATGTGAGTAGGAATTGCAGAAGGAAATTGATAAATTAACTGAATGGGTAATACAATGAAAAATGGAATTAAATGTGGGCAAGTGTGAGAAGTTTCACTTTTGACCAAAGAAAATAAATCTGAATGGTTTCTATATGGTGGGAAGAAGACGCATTTCACTGTGTGTTTCAATGTACACGTGACTAATAAATAAATATTTTATCTTATCTTATAAGAGCAAAGACAGAAACTCAAGTTAGTGAGACCGCACCAGAAATATTGTGTGTAGCTGGTCACCATACTATTCTATTCTATTTATTTACTAGTCACATGTACATCGAAGCACACAGTGAAATGCATCTTTTTACATTACTGAGAAAGTGCTGGGGGCAGCTAGCAAGTGTCGCCACTCTTCTGGTGCCAATATAGCATACCCACAGCTCCTAACCTGTACATCTGTGGAATGTGGGAGGAAACCAGAGCACCCGGAGGAAACCCACGGAGACACAGGGAGAATGTACAAACTCCTTACAGATAGCGGCGGAATTGAATCCAGGTCGCTGGCGCTGTAATAGCATTACGCTAACTGCTACACTACCGTGCTGCCCCTATAGGAAGGATGTGATTAAACTAGTGAGAGTGCAGACAAGATACGCAACGATGTTTCCAAGAACTGAACACCTTGAGTTATGAGGAGAGACTGGATCGGCTGGGGCTGTTTTCCCCTGGAGCAAGGGAGGGTGAGAGTGACCTTATAGAGGTTTATTAAATCATGAAGGGCAAAGATAGGTCTTTTTCCCAGGGTAAGGGAGTCTAAAACTAGAGAGCATAGGTTCAAGGTGAGAGGGGAAAGATTTAAAGGGGACCTGAGAGGCAAGTTTTCCACACAGAAAGTGGTGGGTATATGGAGCAAGCTGCCAGAAGAAGTGGTAGAGGCGGGTACAATTACAATGTTTAAAAGACATTTGGACTGGATCATGGATAGGAAAGGTTAATGCAAGCAAATGTGACTAGCTCAGGAAGCCACCTTGGTCAGCATGGATGAGTTGGGCCGAAGGGCCTGTTTCTATGTTGTATAACTCCATGACTCTTGGACTAATTTAACTCCACAGCTGCAATTACAAAAGCCATTGAAGTGTTGGGCTTTTATCCAGAGGTGGCCAATTTACATAAAGGATAAACCTGTAGCTCTATTGCTTAGAAGTGTGGTCAGATGTGATCTGGAGTTCTATATTTTTAGGTAGTGTATCTTGGGGAGGATAAATTGTCTGAGGAAAGGAATAAAATACAGATTCACCAGAACGATGCAGTGGTTTGGAGAACTAGACTATGAGGAAAGGTTGCATAAACAAATACCACCTTGATTGCAGAAAATTGATACATTTTCTGATCAAGGTGTTGAACAGATTCAATAAGATGTAAAGAGATAGGGGAATTAAGAATGAGAGAACTTGGCCATTAAAAGGGAAACCAAAATGGTTGTAGAAATTGGGGATTTCTGTCTCCACTGTAATTATTGGAGCAATTTGAGCTTTGAAAATATGGTTAAATTTTCATTTGGGAAGGTTAATGAACGATGCAGACCAAAGCCAGAAGCTGAGGTAAAATTCATTCATAATACTGAATATTGGAGCTGGGTCAATGTTCTGATAACCTACTCCTGTTCCTGTGATCCCAGACCAGATGTCTAAATTGTATTATTGAAAAAATGCTGGGCAAAAAGGAGACAGATTTATCTTAACCCTCTCATTAGATACTTATTCTGGGAGTTTTGATGGTATTATCAGGAATACATTTTCCATTCTCCGTATTAATCATACCAAATATGCCAGCAGATATTTTTAAATCCATGTTTCCTGCCAATAACGAGACATTCATGTTTGTATACATTATCTTTTCAGATTAAGACCAGTGCAAAGAAAGTTACCAGGAATGATTGAAGGTTATTCAATTAGCAGGACTCAGTAATTAAGATTGGAGTTTGAGTGACATTAATGAACTGACTGTGTACAGGAGTAATGGTCCTCTGATTACTGCCTTTAGCCTCAAAGCTGCAGTTAATAAAAATGTCATTGCATTTCTATGCATTAGTCCGAGTTTGTTGTATTGATAGCGAATCTGAAGGCATCATATTGAATTTATGGATACAGTTGTATTTGGGTTAGTAAATGTCATTAAACTTTCATTGGTCAGTAATTAGTGGAGTCTCGATAATCTGCGATTTAGGAATAGTCTAATTTATTCATTATGTATGTTGCCAGTGGGATAAAGATGTATCTCATCTCCTCCATCAATCCAAAGACATTCTAATCTGACTGGACAACATACTTGTTTGTCTTACTCCTGAGATTTGAGCGCAAGAATTGAGGTTGATACTGAGGGAGTGATGCCTTCCACATTTGAAAGGCAGCAAGGCATGTCTGTTCTGTCAGCCGAAATAAAATGTCCAATAGAGCTATTTTGAAGCAAAGTAGGTGAATTGGAATGTAGAACATAGAACAGTACAGCACAGGAACAGGTTCTTTGGCCCACAATGTTGTGCCGAATCAATTACATTAGTAATAAAATGCCCAACTAAACAAATCCCTTCTGTCTACACAATATCCATATCCTACCATTTCCCTCACATTCACGTGCCTATCTAAGAGCTACTGAATGCTCCTATTGTATTTGCCTCCACCACCCCCCTAGGCAGTGCATTCCAGGCACCCGCCACTCTCTGTGTATAATAAAAAATAAACTTGCCCCGCACATCTCCTTTGGACTTACCCCCTTACCACCTTAAATGCGTGCCCTCTGGTATTAGACATTTCAACCCTGGGGAAAAGATACTGGCTGTCTACTCTATCTCTGCCTCTCATAAATCTTATAAATCTCTATCAGATCTCCCCTCAGCCTCCGTTGCTCCAGAGGACAACCCATGTTTGTCCAACCTCTCTTCATAGCACATGCCCTGTAATCCAGGCGGCATCTTGGTAAACCTCTTCTGCTCCCTCTCCAAAGCCTTGACATCTTTCCTATAATGGGGTAACCATAACTGAATGCAATACTCCAGATGTTAACTAAAGTTTAATAAAGCTGCAGCATAACTTCCTGACTCTTGAACTCAGTGTCTCAACTAATAAAGGCAAGCATGCCATATACTGCCTTTAACACCCTATCAATCTCTAGCCACTTTCAGGGAGCTATGAACTTGGACCCCAAGATCCCTCTGCTCATCAACACTGTTAAGGGTCTTGCCATTAACAGTGTACTGTCTCTTTACATTTGATCTCCCAGGGTGCAACACTTCACATCTGGCCGGGTTGAACTCCATCTGCCATTTCTCCGCCCAAATCTGCAACTGATCTGTATCCCGCTGTATCCTTTGCCAGTCTTCTACACTATCCACAACACCACCAATCTTCGTATCATCTGCAAACTTAGTAACCCACCCATGTACATTTTCATCCAGGTCATTTATAAACATCACAAACAGCAGAGGTCCCAGTACAGATCCCTGAGGAACACCACTAGTCACAGACCTCCAGCTAGTTTAAACCCTCCCAAGTAGCACTAGCAAACCTCCTGGCCAGGATACTGGCTCCCCTTCAGGTGAAGTGCAACCTTGTACAGGTCACTTCTGCCCCAGAAGAGGTCCCAATGATCCAAGAACCTGAAACCCTGCCCCCTGCATCAGTTCCTCAGCCATTCATTCATCAGTTCTATCATCCTATTTCTGCCCTGATTAACGTGTGGCACCGGGAGTAATCCAGAGATTACTACCTTGGAGGTCCTGTTCTTCAGCCTCTTTCCTAACTCCCTATACTCACTGCACAGGACCTCTTCCCCCTTTCTGCCTGTGTCATTGGTGCCAACATGCACCACAACCTCTGGCTACTCACCCTCCCCCTTGAGAATATTCTGCAGCCACTCTGAGACATCCTCGACCCTAGCACCTGGGAGGCAACACACCATCCTGGTGTCTCTTTCGTGGCCACAGAATCTCCTGTCTGCTTCTCTAACTATCGCGTCTCCTGTCACTATTGCTCTGCCTGACTCTACCCTTCCCTGCTGGGCTGCAGAGTAGGCCACAGTGCCACTGACCTGGCTGCTGCTGTGCCCTGATAGGTCCACCCCTCCCCCCCCCCCCCCCCCCCCCCCCACCAGCAGTATCCAAAGGGGTATACTTATTGCTGAGGGGCATGGCCACAGGGGATCCTGCACTGACTGCTTACTCCCCTTACTTCTGGTGGTCACCCATCTATCTGAAGTTTTCCCCAGTGCTCTGGGAAATATTCTCTCAATTAATATCACTAAAAGCCATATATAATTTTGATCATCCGCACATTGCTGCTTGTGGGAGTTAGCTGAGTGCAAAGCTACTTCTGGATTTCCCACATTAATACAATGACTATACTCCAACAGTATTTAATTGCCTGCAAAGCACTTTGGGATGACTCAAGGCATGAAAGCTGCTTTATGAGCCCTTCAGTTTTCATTAACCTCTCTCTTATAACCTCCTGTCTTTTTAACTCAACTCGTGTTGGACTTGGCTTCAATGTTTCTGAATAACAAGCAAAAGATGCTGCATATATATTTACTGAGGAAATTGGCACACCTCAGTAGTGTAAATCGGATATATGTCTGAGTATAAATAAAATGAAGAGGTACTGGGAAACATTGAAGCACAGTACAATCAATAGAAAAGCTAAATGACATGGATGGTTGAAATCTGAACTAAAAGCAAAAGATGCTGAAAATAATCAACAGTTCAGGGAGAGAAGCAGAGAATCAGAGAATCAGGCTCTCTACACATCCTTAAAACTGCAGCTCTGCATTCTGGAACCTTGGCTGGAGTGGAGGGCTGTAGTTATAAAGAGAGGTTGGAAGGGCTGGGTTTATTCTCATTGGAATGTAGGAGGCTGAAGGATGACTTTATAGAGCTTTATTAGATTATGCAGAGCATAAATAGGATAGATAGCTATGGTCTTTTTCACAGGGTAGAGGTTGAGAACCAGAGGGCACAGGTTTAAGGTGAGGGGGAGAAATTTAAAGGAGATGCAAAGGGGAAGTTTTTCCACACAGATGGTGTTAAATATCTGGAACAAACAGCCAGAGGAGGTGCTGGAGACAGATACAATTGCAACATTTAAAAGGCATTTGGACAAGAAATTTAGTTAGGAAAGGTGTTGGGGGATATGAGCCTAATGCAGGCAATGAATTCTGGGCCCACCCTGATGTTCTGTCTTCAGCATCACAGTTGGCATGAACAAGGTGAACCACAAGGGCCCCATTTCTGTGCTGTAGGATTCTATGAAAAGCTGCCTAACCTGCTGAGTACTTCCAACATTTCCAATCATTATTTAGGGATAATCATCAAATACTAATATGTCCCTTGCATTAAAATTATTTGTCATGGTTTGCCATTTTTAGGTTTCTTCACTGGAGCAGCTGCAGTCCAGAGGCATCACTGATTAGGGTGCTGATTACATTCTCATTGCCATTTGGTCACAGAACAAATTGGAGTGTGTTGCCGACAGTCATCCTTGGAGCCTGGTAGAGCTCTTGGTTTGGTTTTGTTTTACCCTTCTGGTGGACTGGATGATTTTACTATGGATTGTCAAAGTCTTTTTATGTGACAGCTGGTCAGCAGTGATGATTATCTTTGTACTGCTTACACTCCAGATTGCTCAGGGGCAGTCATGGCAAGCCAGTTGCTATGGTTACTGGCTGTGCTTTCCAACAGTGAGAGCGAGTGCTAGACTGATTGGTATGTAGGAGGAGAGCTCTGCCTGAGTTTTGTCAACTAAAGTTGTACAAATTTAATGCTAGCAGCCTCCACAATTGTTACTGTCAGATCTTGTCTTTGTTTCTGAAAAAGAGAAAGAAGGACATAGTTCAAGTCCATTATTTGACATTACTTAAACAGCCATTAGCACACAAAACCAGGCTTTTGTTACAATGTAAGCCATCACTTAAATCCACAGAAAGTAAATTTGTCTCATAACATTCCTACTGCCGCATATTATTTCTGGTTCTTGTCATCACAGTTAGAGAACCTTCACAATGCAACCTCTTATTACTGAACTACCTGTGTGATAATATATAGTTACCTTAAACAACTATGGAATGAAAAAGATTAAATCAGAATAAGTTAAAGATTAACAATTTGAATAAAATGCTGATAATACTTATCCATCAATGTCAGGCAATTCACTTTGCTCATGTAATTTCATAGAATCATAGAAATTTATGGTACAGAAGGAGCCATTGAGTTTCTTGTGCCAGATTGTGCTTGATTTCCTTGAGATTGTTTCTTGCTCATATAATATGCTGAAAACAAATACATTGTTTGTACAACTCACTACTCTTTACATTAAATAGTAGTTTGTCCGTCCTTCAATACAATACTTACGAGGAAGACCTTGCACCCTGAGGTATGTGAGTTAAGATAAGATTTCCTCTTTGAAAAATACCTCTCTTATATTGGCTATCTTCTGCACATTTTATAGATAACTATATTTAAATCATGAAGCTTCCTCTTTCCAAAAAATTGGAATAATGTCAAGCAAAGAGCAAGCTCGCAGAGAATCCAAATGCAGCGCACTGGTACGAGACTGGAGTCAGGATGCTTCCTCAGAACCAAACACAGGCAGCAACCAGAAGGAATCTTGCCTCAGGGCTCTGAGGTGGGGGTCCCAACACAAAAACTAGATATCCTAAGAGGAACAGTGAAACCAGGACTGCTCTAGAGTTGACAACTCTAAACAGCCAGGAGACAAAGTATACCCAAAGGTTGACCAATACTCTGGCAACTCATGCTAGTGAAACCAGGGCTCTTATGCTAGTATCCTGATGGGGCTCAGTTGTGTGTTGTTATGCGATTAGTAGTGTATGGACTCCATGTGCTGCACAATGAGGCACCATCAATGGAGCTGAATTGAGGGCCAGCACTTGGAACCATGACAAAAACGTGTCCTTTAAGGAAAGCCAGGAATGTTCTCTTGATTCATTTCTTCAAAGCTGTTGGAAAAGTGATAGGAAAAATATAATCTCGTGTTCCAACCTTCTAGTTGCTTTCCAGTGTCCGTATTGGAAAGTACATGCAATTAATTATCAGGTGTCAGAAGCAGGTTTGGTTAAAGTGCTTTCCTGTTGACAAAGATAAATATTGATCCAGATTTTTTTCTGTCTCAGGACCACTGCTTATAATCTGCACTCAGGGTCCCTCAGCCACAGCATACCTGATCTGGAAGCAGTGGGCCCAGCTTGCTGGTTGAAAGAATCTGGCAGCGGAGGTCCAAGCTCAAGTGGTGCATTAGAGAATTCCCTGCTCCTGAAAAGCTACTGAAAGCCTTCCCAGCAATCAATGCTCTGCCCCAGCTTTGTAGTCTGTCAAAGCTGTTAGGGGTATTTATATCTTTCTGTGTGTCTGACAATCTTGAAATAAGTAACGTTGAGTATCCTTTGAACCAGGTCAGATCTAAGAGTGGACTCCCCCAAATGGGGAATCTAATGAAGCAGAGCTTTTCTCATGGACTCCATGGATTGGCTGGTGGTAGAACGAAGCTGGGAAGCATCCATTTTCCAGCTACACTTTGGCAGGGGACTCTGTTGTAAGTTTGGAACTACTGTGTTTAGCTGCACATGTGTGGATGTCCTGAACATACTGGCATTTGAACAGACCAGGCCATTAAAACATGCTGCTGAGGCGGACACTTAATTACTTGGATCAAGTGCCAGAGATTGGATGGCAACTGCCTTTCCATAAGAGCCCCATTAGAAAAATGATGTGGAAGATGGGAATGTCAGCTCTTCCCCCTTCCCAGGTGTTGGAATGGTGTATTATGCTGAAAGAGTGCTGAAAGCTTAAAGCGACTTTACATTTTACAGAAGTTTCCAATAACCTACTGTTAACCTTGTGCATGCATCCTAATAGTGCAGAATGCTCATTTATTTTGAAGTCCAAATCCCTCAGGATTAGTTTGTTTTCTAAAATTGCATTAAAGCCAATTTGGCACAGTTTAAATTTGGAAGCTGTTTCAAACTTTGTTTACAAACAGATAATGGATCAAAAACATCTGCCAACTTTTTCCTTAAGCTTGTCACAGCAGGTATTTTTGTTTCATCTCATTTGAATGAATTAGTACAGTATTCTTACCCTTTCAGTGCCTGAACAGTTGATGGATTTAGGTTGATTAATAATCAGGAAGACCCATGGAGGGGTCCGCTTAATACATCCTGGAAAAGATTTTCTGCTAATTGCTCGACAGTCAATATCATGCATTCTGTTCCACAGAATCTGAAACTATTAAGTATTTAAAAATAAACATTTAACTGAATGTCTATCCACAGCATGCTGAGTTAAACCTATTAAACTTCTTCCCTATCAGCAGGTGGTAGGTCCTTGATGAACTACATTGTGTTAGGGTTTAAGCATGTTAATTATACCTAGCAGTAACTGCAGTTTTATTCAGACCCTTCCTATCATTTCTAGTCTGGGTATGGTTTGAATTAATTTGCCAGTGGCTTGGATTTTATAGCATTTGGTTTTCAGGGAACCCTGCAGTTAGACATGAAAAACCTGCCCAGATCTAACATAATTTGGATATGATCGTGATATGTTTTATCATCGCTGCTTGAAAAACTTAAGGCTAATGATGGCAGACCCATGTAGTATGGTGTGGTTTGTTATATTTCATTTCATGTAGAACTTGTGAGCAAAAAAGCATTTTAAGCTCTTGTATGGGTTTGGTAATATCATTATTTGCTCATTTATAATCATGACCAAATAATGACAAAAATGGCTAAAGTGCTACCTATTTACTTTTTTGTTAACCATTTCTAAAATTTGTTGTCTTTCTTTATATCTTTTCACTACTAAAATAATTTGATGAGTACCATTTCATGAAATTAAACATCACAGTAATTTGCATGATGCATTCTCTGAATATTCTGCATTTTACTGTTCTGCATCACAACTGCTTTCCTGAAGTCAGACATATTTAGAATCTCTCTCTGATCTGTTCCTCAGCTACAATCTTAAAACTCTGTGTAACTCTGCAGTTCTGTTTGAGAAGAAGGTAGGGAAACATTATAAAATGAAACCTCACCAAGTACCTTTCGATTGATGATGCAATGTTCTTTTAACTGATTACCAATCACCTGTTAGACTAGTTCTTTAAAGTCTCAGACATTCAAACTCTCTGTGATTCACTGGAAAAGAATACGTAGCTGGAACCATGAAGGTTTAGTGACTTTTTTTTCTATCCTGAAGGCATCAATTCATCATTGCATCTCTGGACATTGGTCATCCTTTTGCACTTTGCTTGAGTAATAATTATTTATGCAGGAATCCAGGGGGTAAGTGCCAGCTGATTATTCGACATCAAGGAATATGACATATGAGCTCATCAGTTAACTACACTATATCTATGCAAATGTGCTATCAATAATCTGGCTTGATAGTACATTTGCATAGATATATCCATCTATGTCTTCGGGATATATGAGAAATAAGCATTGTGTTATCATACTTCCCAGGAATACATCAAGGTTCTTTACATATAGTGATTTGTTTTGAAGTGATTGAGAGCAATGATAGCTTCCTTAGTGCTGTTTCTCATAAACCCTTTTCCTTAATTGACCAAAGGCTGTGCTGGTACGCTGAAGGCAATGGTAAATTTCTTCACTGATGTTTGCCTTTGCTGACAAGTGACTCCCTACATGTGGGAAGTGGTCTATGTCTTCCAGAGATTCACTATGACTTTGAATGGTACCACTGGAAGGATAAAGCAAATTTATCAATGCACCGTAGGAAATATCCTATCTGGATGCATCACAGCTTGGTTTGGCAACTGCTCTGCCCGGGACCTCAAGAAACTGCAGAGAGTTGTGGACACAGCCCAGCACATCATGGAAACCAGCCTCCCCTCCATGGACTCTGTCTTTACCTCTTGCTGCCTTGGTGAAGCAGCCAGCATAATCAAAGACCCCACCCACCCGGGACATTCTCTCTTCTCCCCCTCCCATCAGGCAGAGATACAGGAGCCGGAGGGCACATACCACCAGGCTCAAGGACAGCTTCTATCTCACAGTGATAAGACTATTGAATGGTTCCCTTATACAATGAAATGGACTCTTGACCTCACAATCTACCTTATTGTCTACCTGCAATGCCTCTGTAGCTGTGGCACTTTACTCTGTATTCTGTTATCATTTTTACCCTGTACTACCTCAATGCACTCCAATGAATTGATCTGTAAAAATGGTATGCAAGACAAGTTTTTCACTGTACCTCAGTACAAGTGACAATAATAAACCAATAACAATACCAAATTTCCAGGCAGCATCGCCGATCTGGAGAACCTAATTACACTTAATTGGCTCCACTGAGACCCTGTGTAAAGGACAGAAGGAACACACTACTTCACAAATTTATCAGTTGCTCGCACTGTTAGCCGCCTCCAGCCCCATCCGTAGAAGAGTTTGTGGTTCCCACATCGGCCTCATCAGTAACCTCAGAACCCACAAAACGTGTGTGGACGCGAGTCATTCTCAGCCCCAAGGGGCTGCCCAAAAAGAAGCGCTATTTCTGAAAGACAGGAAGTATATGTCAGTTTGTGCTTGCAGTCTTAGAGCTGTTTGTTTTCACTGCATGTGGAAAATCACAAAATGATTATTTATCTGAACCACAATGGGGAGTTTTGGTGATGGAGTGATGTGGATTATTGCATTACCCTCTGATGCACATTCACATTCGATCAAACTGACACTTCCGTTGCCAGCCGTGAAGGCTCTACATTAAACCAGTTGGACAGTATCAAATCAGTTATTAATGGCTGTTGGCTCAAGCTGCCAGTCTTATTCAGAGTGGTAGAAAATACAAGAGTTAGTGCAACATGTTGGCATGGTAAGGAATTATTTTGTGGGGCTTCCTTTAAAGCATATGGTTAAATCAGAATAGGAAAGTTATCACTCATTTAGCCCCAGCATTCCTGGAAAAAGGTTATGCTTAATGTTGCCAGAAAGTGCCCAGAAAGAATATATCCTTCTCTCTTGAACTAAAGTCCTTCTGTTTGATGATCAGCAAAAAATTAAATTCCAACCATATTTTACTATGCAGTTGTTAAAATCTTCCAATTTAACCCTCTGCTAACATACATCATCTTGAAATGACTGTACTTAAAGACATCCTTTCATCTTTATGAATGTTCTGATGAAAGATCACTGGCCTGAAGCATTAGGTTTGGTTCTCCCTCCACAGCTGCCGCCAGATCTGTTGAGTATTTCCAACGCTTCCTACTTCTTTTCGCCAGTGTTTTCTTCCACCACATTGAATCTGCTTCCCATGTTAATGTTTGTCTTTTTCAGATAATTATTTTTGAAGGAATGTATAGACTGACTTAAATCAAATAGTACATATACAGTTGCAGTTAAGTTGAAACCAGCAAAGATTAAAGGGGTTATCACTTATTATTTTGAGAAAGGAAAGAATTAAACTAAATGTACCCAGGTAGGTAAGGAATACAAATCTTTAACTTATCAGAAATCTAAAAAAACAAATCATGACAAAATAGTAGAATTGACCATTGGTAACAATGACCCAGGTCCAGAAATGAAAATTCATTTGGCTTTTCCTGATGAATTTCAGAACTGTGCTGCTTATAATTGAGGGATGTTTAGATCTATGAGAGCATGAGAATCCTGAACTAGGACAAAGAAACAAAAAAGTAGTTTTAAATTGTAGAGAAGGTGGTGGAGGGGATAGCTAAGACAAAGGAGGTGAAAAGACAGAAGTGTAAGGAGCTGCCAACAACAGGGATGTAGGACGTACCTAGCAGGTCAGGCCGCACTAATGGGGAGAGAAAAACTGGGCTAAGTGTATTATTTAGATGCAAATTTCTGAAGAAAACCTTTCTATTTACCTGATAATGGATCCCTGAAATCTTAACAGTAGGCAAGATGTCAGTTAGAATTAAGCTTGATTCCAAGCTAACACAACATTCCAAACAGAAGGTTCATCTCCTAGATGTGCAAAGCTGAGTTTGGCTTTACTGGAAACTTATGCGGTAGTTTTACTCCATTTTATTTCCCTTTCTTCTTCCCTTGGTTTTAAGTTAAATGGCAGGATACAAGTTAAAACAAGAAAGGAACTTGAACATTAATTGACCAAAGTAATTAATCAGTTCTTTGATTAATATAACACAGTGGCATAGTAGGTAGAATTGCTGAATCACAGCTACAGTGAGCCGGATTCGTTTCCGATCTTTAGTGCTGCTTGTGTTTCCGTGGGTGCTCCAGTTTCCTCTCATGTCCCGAAGATCTGCTGTTTTTCGGTGAATTGGCTACAGTGCATTGACCCTAGTGTGGGTAGGAGAAGTGAGAGGAGATGTATTAATGGCATATGTGAAATAATAGTTGAAAGGGAAATAAGTAGAAAGGAATTGTTGGGATAGCTGTGAGACCCAGCATGGACTTGATGGGCCAAATGACCACCTTCTATGGTGTAAGGAAATACAAAAGGTATTAAGTTCCACTTTGATATTGATGCACTTAAATGAAGTAAACATTTCATTAGGATGGGTAGGTCAGCTGCTCCAGGATTAGTGCTGCTTTGTAACATAGAGGAATAAATCAGGAAGATGGGTTATATACTATGACTAAATACTACTACTATATGCTACTAAAATCTCATTTTTATATATTTTGGTTTGTATTCCTTCATTTAATGTATAATGTAGTTTTGCTTTTAACTAAACAATTATGTTTTTCATTTACATTTTCGTATCAAATTGTGTTTGAGATTCTTGGTTTATATCTGGCTTCTGTAGTTTGATGAAATCCAACTAAATGGTGCATTAGAGACAAAAAAATTAACACATCCCAGCTGTAGATTACACAGGAAGAATAAGGAGTTGCAGAGATGAGGTTGTGGAAGAAATGGTGATCATGATCCAAACAAAAGTTTACATACCTCTGCTCCCTAATGTAATGCAGGCATGGATTGATTTATTTCTTTGTTTTTTTGGGATGTGGGTGTCACTGAAAGGGCCAGCGTTTATTGCCCATCCCTAAATTCCCTTTGGAAGGAGGTGGTAAGCCACTTTTGGTGAAGGTACACCCACAGAGTGCTGGGGAGAGAGTTCCAAGATGTTAGACCCAGTGGCGATGAAGAAACAGCAATATATTTCCAAGTCAGGAGACACAGGAGATGATTGTTGCTGGGGTCATGGTCCAGAGGTAGGTAAGAGGTGTATTCCCAAGTCAGAATGGTGTGTGATTTGAAGAGGAACCTGGAAGTGGTGGTGTTTCTGCTGAAGTTAGATTTACAATTGTCCCCTTCAACACATTCAATAAAAGAAATCATTCAAGAAGGCAACATGATAAAATTCTTTGGAGTTTTTCTGCAATGAAACATTCAATGTTAAATGCATAACCCCCTACACCACCACCCTCTAGTGTAAAACAAGTTGCACAGAGTAGGAAGTTTAAGATTCCAGTCCCAGACTTGCAGAGCTACGTTCTCTTAGCAACACAGACACAATAGTGAATGACTCAGTCGTATTTGAACATGTCTGTAGTTTATGGTGGAATTAGTTCCCACATGTTGTGTTCCAGAAACATACCAGGGCAAGCTGTTGTCTACATTCCTCTGACAATTGAAGAGTGCAGTGATGTTCTGTTGCTTGTTCGGCTGCTTTCACAGTGGTGAGCCAACTTTGTCCACCACGCAGTTGAAAATCAGGAAGCCGCAGGCACTGGAAGTCTGAAACACATACAGAAAATGCTGAAAAAACTCAGCCAGTCAGGCAGCATCTTTGGGAAGAGAAACAGGTTAAAGATCCTTGATCAGAAAAGTGAGAAGACAAGTAGTTTTAAGATGCAAAGAGGGTGCGAGAAGGTTGGATAGGACAAAGGGAATATTTCTGATAGGGTGGGATCAGCTGTTTTCTGTGGTGATGCACTATTATATAAAACTGCTTGGTTGATAAGTTAATGTGGGCAGTTAAAGAGGGTAAATGCAAACAAAGGGACATGTAATTTGAAATGCAGGTCATAGCTGTTTCAGAAAGCTGAAACCAAAAGAAGAACATTGAAAATGCGCATTAGATCACACTGTCTGCAGAGAGAGAGAGAAGAAAAACTGAACAGAAGGTTAACTTTACAGCAGAAGTGGCTAGTTCTTATATAAAAAAAAGAAGCTGAATTATCTGAAATCATTGAAGTCAGTTTTGAGCCTGGAAGGAGCAACGTGCCCAGACAGAAAATAAGGTTCTGTCCCCACAGTTCTGCTGTGCCTCATTGCAGAAGGCCACAGACAGATGGGTCAGAGTGGGAGAGGGAAAATGACGGGCAACAGGAGGCTCTGGGTTTGCCCCTGCCGTTTGATCACAGATGCTCCGCAAAGCAGTTACCCAGCCTGTGTTTGGTTTCCGCAATGTAGAGAAGACCACATCAAGGTCTATCAGATGACAGGCCAATAAATCCAGCCCAGCAGCCTATCTGTGTTTCTTGATGCAGGCCTTGTAATGGAGTTTAGGATAGCTGACTTTCCTACTATCTTTTACAAGTTCATCATAGAGAACTCTTCTAGGCAGTCAATTGTTATCCATATACCTGACTCGGCTGACACGGGTCATTTGTCTCTGTGCTAGCGTGGCTTCCACATTTGGTTTTGCTGCAGGCCGTAATATTTTTTTGCTGGTGATTTTGTCAGAATGATTTAATTCCCACTGTGCCGTGTAGGTGGCATTGCTGCGGGCATTACAACTTTTTGATGTAGCAACGACAAAGCTTTCTAACAAGTGGAGGAGACAAGGAAGCAATACAGCTCAGCAAACATAGCATTTTGTAGACATGTTGACCCCTCCCTAGGCCCCATCCTCCACCATCTTGTCCATAGTATTTTTGTAGCTGAATGGAATCACAAAGATTTTAACTACAAACTCCTTTTCTACATTTTACTTGTGCTAAAACAACACCGTGTAGCATGCTAATGCTGTTTTACTATAAATGCCATAAGGATCACAATTTGCATTGCGAGGTTAACAAAATAATGTTGTGTGGTTAGCTCATTCAAAGACATGCTGTGTCAGTTCCAATGCACGCTGATTTATTGCATGGATTTTCAGCTGCGGGGTATGACCTGGGAAGAGCCCCTTAAAAGGACACATGCCCAATATATTAAATACACTTCTAACCATTGAAGACTGCTGCTGCTCCAATATTGGGTGGGGCAATGATGGAAGAAGGGATAGAGGGCTTTTGGGATCTCAACAGGGAGTTGGATGGGCTAGTGGAGAAGATCACATACAGGTTCTCCATGTTTTTCTGCTTCCTTAAGATATAGAAGGAGACCATTCCAACCTTTGCATCTATGCTGGCTCAAAGACCAATCCCATTTCACACTAGTTATCCCTGTAACCGATTTCCCCCCCCCCCCCCCCCAACTTCCTCATCAATTATATCGCTTACCTAGACTAGGGACAGTTCATGTACTAACCCACATGTGTTTAATATGTGGGAGGAAACCAGATCACCTGGGAGAAATTCATGCGGACACAGGGAAAGTATGCGAACTCCACACTGACAACTGTGGACACCAGAGTTGGACCTGGGCTGTTGGAGCTATGATGCAGCTGCTCTGCTTGCTGCACCATTGTGCTGCTGCCCACATGGGATTCCTTAGCAGTTCTTGAGCAAGAACACCAAAAGAGTGCTCCCCTCAACTCCACAGCCCACCTCCCTATTGCCACTCCTTCCAACCTCCCGACCTCATTGGCCCACTGCAAACAGGTAAGCAACCTGATATTCAATTATCCTTAGTAGAAAAATGAAGTGCACATCTTAATTCAAATCTGAGCTGTTTCAGTTCTGGGCAATCGGTATAACCCCAATGCTGCCTACACACTTCAACCGGGAATTGACAAATCTTCAACAACATCCTGAACTTATGAACACAAGAAATAGGAGCAGGGGTAGGCCATTCAGCCCTACAAGCTTGCTCTACCATTCAGCATGATTATGGCTGATTTTCTACCTCAACACCATTCTCTGGCACCATCTTGATATCCCTTAATTCCTATAATACTCCGAAAACTATCAACATCAGGTAATGACTGAGCCTCCACAGCCCTCCGGATACAGAATTCCAAAGATTCACCACCCTGAGTGAGGAAGTTTCTCCTCATTTCAGTACTAAATGACCTACCCCCTTATTTTCAGTACATGACCTCTACTTTAAGGCTCATCAGCCCAAGGGAGTTACTTCCCTACATCTGTCCTCTTGAGCCTTATAGGAAGTTTGAACTTTTCGATGAAGTTACCTTTCTTTCTTCTGAACCCTAGAGATTAGAGGCCCAGACTATTCAATTCTCCTCGTATGTCATCCCTGGAACCAGCCAGGTGAATCTTTCCTGTGCTTCCTCTTTGCCAAGTATATCCTTTTTGAGGGCAGCGCAGTGATGCAACTGGTAAAGCTGTTGCTTCATAAGCTCCAGGGACCTGGGTCAATCCTGACTTTTGACTTTTGGTGCTGTCTGTGTGGAGCTTGCGTATTCTCCTTATTGACTGTGTGGGTTCCCTCTAGGTGTTTTGGTTTCCTCCCACATGCTAAAGATGTGTGAATTGGTAGGTTAAATGGCCTCTGTAAAATTGCCCCTGGAATGTAGCTGAGTGTAGTGGTTGTGGTAGAGTCTGGGGAGAGTTGATGGGGATATGGGGAGAGTAAAATAGAATTAGTATAATTGGTTACTTACTGGGTGACATGACCCTTTGGACTGAGGGACCTGTTTCTGTTCTTTATGGCTGTATGACTCTATGTAAGAAAAATTGCACACAATATTCCAGATACTTCAGACTCCTCTTGTCCAAGTACATTTCAAGCAATTTCACACCTAGATTACTCTGCACAATCTGTGTCTTTATGAAGCCAAAATATTTGATTATATAACTATGTAAATAGCCTTTAAATATGCAATTTGAGAACATGATTAAGCACAGAGATTTCCTTAAATCCACAGCAAATTCTTTGCTAAAGAACTGTAATGTGAACATAATTTGCTTTTAGATCTTCATACCTAATATTGCTTTCCGAGCATTATTTTAACAATCTTTCTTTTTCAATCTTTTTATTAGTTTTCAAATTAATACAGATTAATATATCAATGTTTATACATGTAATACAAAGAGATCAGGAGAACAATCATGACATGGATAATCATAAAGAACAATAAAATATAAAAAAAATCTGTAGATCCAACGATCTGTTAGTGAATGAATATAATATAAAAGAAAAAGATTTATTATAAAATATAAAAGAAAGAAAAAAAATCCCCAAAACAATAAGAAAAATTATAAACAATACATCAAACCAAACTAAGCTAAAGAAAAAAAATTTAAAAAAACTGGACTAAAATTTCTCAATAGAAACAGAGCAATATTATATCATCAACTCCGTTCCTCTAAATTGAAAGGTTATTATAAGGGGATCTATATCATGTGAAAATATTGAATAAATGGACTCCAAAGTTCCTCAAATTTAAGTGAAGGATCAATAGTACCACTCCTAATTTTTTCCAAGTTTAAACATGATATAGTTTGAGAGAACCATTGAAAAGTAGTAGGGGATATTGGATCCTTCTATTTAAGCAAAATGGATCGTTTGGCCATTAATGTAACAAAGGCAATCATACGATTAGTGGAGGCAGATAGATGGCTAGATTCTATCCTTGGTAAACCAAAAATTGCAGTGATAGGATGAGGTTGTAAATCAATCTTCAATACATTTGAAATAATGTTAAAAATATCTTTCCAATATTTTTCCAAAAGAGGACAGGACCAAAACATATGTGTCAAAGAAGCCACATTCGATTTACATCTGTCACATATAGGATTTATATGTTGATAAAAACGAGCTAGCTTATCTTTTGACATATGGGTCTTGTGAACTACCTTAAACTGTATCAAAGAATGTCTGGCACACATTGAAGATGTATTAACCAAATGAAGAATTTTCTTCCAAGTCTCTGTGGGTATAAATGTCTGGAGTTCACTTTCCCATTCATTCTTAATTTTGTCCAGTGGTTCTGAATGAATTTTCGTAATTAAATCATAAATTATTGCTATCAAGCCCTTCTGACAAGGATTAAAACCAAACATTTTTTCCGTAATTTCAGTTTTGTAAGGTTTGGGAAAAGAGAGTATAGTAGCTTTTAAAAATTTTCTAATTTGCAAATATCGAAAAAAGTGTGATCTGGGCAAATTGTATTTGTTAGACAATTGTTCAAAAGATGAAAAACAGCTATCAATGAATAAGTCACGAAAACATACTATTCCCTTCCTTTTCCATATGGAAAAAGCTGAGTCAACTCTGGATGGAGGGCATTATTTTAACAATCATGTCTTCAAGGGCCCTGTTATCAGGGTAAGACATTTTACTTTGTACTCAAATTTACTTGCAATAAAGGCCAATGTGCCATCTGCCTTCCTAATTACCTGCTACACATGCAGGTTAGCTTTCTGTGACTTGTGTAGTGGGACATCCAGGTTGTTTTAAACATTAACATTTCCTAATCTTTCACCATTTAAAAAATATTCAACTTTTTTGTTTTTTATTTCTACCACAGTGGATTACCTTGTGCTGCCCCACTCACTTGGCTTGTCGTTATCCTCATGAAGTCTTTCTGCATCATCACTCCCCACACTCCCACTTAATGTCCTGTCCTCAGTAAAAATGGGAAATATTATATTTGGTCCTGCCAGCCAAATCGTCAATAGTTGTTGTGAATATTTGGGACACAAGCCCTCATCTCTGCGGTAGCTGATTAGGCACAGCTGGCCAAGCTGAGAAGCACTTTTTTTATACTTTTGAATACTTTTGGAAGCTGCATTTATGTTGGATATTTGGTAAAAGGAAAAATATCTCCTAATGGTGTTAGTAAATCTGGGATTGCACACATCTGAACAAGATCCATGCAAGTGTAACAGGCAGTGCTAGCACTTCGTTAAAGCTTGCCGCTAATTTACTTTGCTCACTGGTACTGCAGAAGTGAAGGAATCTTAGTGTGATACCGTCTCCTGGGAATTATCTGCCACCTCTTGTCCAAGTACATTTCAGGCAATTTCACACCTGGATTACTCTGCACAATCTGTATCCTTATGAAGCCCAAATCTTTGATTATATAACTGTGTAACTAGCCTTTAAATATGACATTTGAGAACATGATTAAACATGAGGTGTCATCCAATCCACAGCAAACTCTTTGCTAAAGAACTGTAATGTGAACATTGTTTGCTTTTAGATGTTCATACCTAATACTGCTTCCTGAACATTATTTTAACAATCATGTAAAAGGAGGAACAACATTCATAAGGCCAAATGATCTCATACATATTTTTATACATTAGCTAACAGCAGAATCACAGCAAATGTTTCCATCCTAAAATTTCAAATTCTATCCTAAAATGTTTCCATGCAAAAATTTTGTTTAAAGCATGTTTTTGAGTTCAAAAATGTTGTAGCAACAGATTGGGCGTGACCTCGATTTAGGTCAGTTTGTTCTGTTCGCCAGCCATTCCATTGCATGGAGCATTTTATCTCTCCCATTGATCCTGTACCAAAACAGTGTATCTCGTCACTTTAATTACTCAATGTGTCTCAGAATAATCTTCTGAAATGTTATTCCTTTTTCATTTTCTTACATTTAGCTTTTGATTTTAACCCCAAAGCCTTTTTGTTTAACTGCTCCCTGTCTCCACCAACCAAAGCCACTTCTCTTCAGAGGGTGTAAGTTTCTGATGACATGCAGTTTCAAAGGTACCAACAGTTTCCCTCTGTCTTGTCCAAGTGGCCATGGTCCATGTCTGGGTCTAGACAGTGATTATCCGCAGTTGTTTGACTGTAAGTGCAACTACAGCTGAGCCCAATAATGACCTCATTTGACCAGATTCCCAATCCAGGGCACCAGTTAAGAAGTGGGAAGCTGAGCCAAATCCTATACTCCACCCCAACTCCCCCAAGGCCACTGAGCACCATGGTTACATTTTCATTTTAGAAAGGAAATATAAAGTCACTATGGTGCCTGTATTCCAGGAACAAGTGGGCTTTGAATGCTCTGCACAGGATTTAAGTCAATGAACACCATAGTGAAAGTCTAGTTTAGTTAATGGGAATTTTTATGAGTTTTTATGAGACACTTTGAATCGGATTGAATTTTTTAAAATCTGTTCAGAAGAGGTGGATGTTGCAAGTCCACATATCTAATTTATCATATTTTCTTCTAACTTAGAAGGAGGCCATTCAGCCCATCAAGTCCACGTCAACTTTCAGAGCATCAATCTCATTCCCCCACTTGTTTCTCAGTAATCTATTCTTCATCACGTGCCCATCAACTCCCTCTGTTTCTGTCATCCGCCTACACAAGAGGTAATTTACACCAGCCAATGGACCTGCCAACCAGCACTTTGGAATGTGGGAGGAAACTAGAGCATCTGGGAGAAAAACAACTCGTCACAGGGAGAATAGGCAAACTCAACACAGATAGCACTAGAAGGGCAAGGTTGCTGGAGATATGAGGCAGCAGCTCTAGTTGCATGCGTGTGCCTTTTAAAAAGGATTCTTCTGCCCAGAAGCCAGTTTGGTTGGCAGCCTGGTTAAAAAAACTTTTGCTCCATGTTATGTGCAAACTACTGTTGTGGAGTTGACAGCAGAGGAAACAGGGCTGGTTGTGTTGCTGAGGAAGGGGTGGTTGGGTCAGAAGGGCTTGCAGGGTCAAGGCTGAATGTGGCATGTCAGAGCCAGATGGGGGCAGGACTGGGGAGGTATTCAGGGAGAGATGATTCTGAGATGGGGCCCGATTGTGGTGGTCGAGACTGCAAATGTGGGTGGACTGTCCACTTGTGCAGTGGGAGGTTATTTGGGGGTTTATATGTTAGGTTAGCATGGAGGGTGGGCTTAAGCAGACCAAGCCAGCAAGCAGCGCTGGAGGGCACTTGTCTCTCTGTATCTCTCTGTGCAACAGTCCTTGCTTCTCTTGAGCTATGTTTTCTAAGACCACAGGAACCCAGCCAAGCAATGTTACATTTAAAATGGAGGTGAGATATAAACACATAGTTCTTTGGAAGTGAAGCTGTTACTTCTCCACACCCACCACCCCACTCCACTGTCCCCACAAAACCAGTCCTCTATCTGGCGTCCTTGAACTGCAATGTACAGGGAACGGTAGATGTTTTCCTGTGGATATGAGGGAGGTTACTTCGATTGTCTAAGCAATTAGCACTGGGCACAAAGCCTTTTGGGCGGTAGGGATGGCAGTCATCCATCAACCCCCAACTCTGGGTCCTGAAATTAAGGTTGGTGGGCACCTCACCACTACCCAAAGTCAAATTACTTATGAGACCACTATTGCAACTGGAGTGAAGTTTGCCTTGGCCTTATCCATCCCTCCCACCCCAGTCCCAGAAGCCAGTTCCACATTGGCAATGAAAATTATGAAGGGGAAGGAAATGCATTGTTTTGCATCCGAGCTAACACTAAGGTTACATTATGTTTGCAATGGACTGTACATGCCTGTGTAAAAATTTACTGTTTGCTTTTCAGTTTGAAGTGTTGGTACATTGGAGACTGGATGCTAGGCTGAATCTAGGTTCTGTCTGCCTCTATAGAAGAGGCTTTTGGTTGATAAGCTGTGGCTGTATTTCCCAGAAAATGCTGACCCTGAGACCCTGTTTCCTTTCACTGAACTTGAACAACTTTGATCAAGTTGTCACTTAAGGGATATCCAGTGTAGACGCAGATTATGCATCATGAGTGGAGGCACTCATTGATCCATGAGCACATTCTACTGTTCTCCTTGGTCTGTGTCATGGGAACAATGCATTCCAATTGGTTGCTGTATATCTCCTCATCTTTGCCAATGCCTCCACTTACTTCACCTGCAAAGGCAATGAATCTGAGATAAATAAAGCATTTAAGTAGAAAATAGGGATTTCTGTCCAAATACAAGCTGATTCTGACTCTGAGCTCTCCTACACATCAGGACCTGACACTACTAAACCAGCTGTGGTTTGGTTGGGTGTGGCCTCAACTGTGAGTCAAATCTCACTCTAAAAGGTTAAGCAAAAACACTTGCGCTACTCCAGCCCAGCGCTGAGGGGGTGCTGCACTGTCAGTGCTGTTGTCTTTTGAATGAGATGTTAAACTGCGGCTTAGTCTGTCACACAGTTAGGTGTTAAAGATCCATTGGCAGTATCTCCAGGAAAAGTTGAGGAACTAACTCCAGTGATCTAACCCTCAACACTTATCACCAAATAAAGCATGATTATCCGATCAACATAACTCTTTGTGGGATCTTGCTGTGCATAAAGATTATTTTCCTCTCTTTCCTACAAGAGATTACAGCTTGAAAGGGACCTCAAATGGTTCTAAAGCACTTTAAACATTGGGAAATTGTAGAGATTCAAATAGAAATTCAAACCATCCCTCTATTTTACATGAGGTTAATTGTAGTCTCTTCAAGTTTAGCACATGCAAGTTCCACCAAATTATAGTGATTGGACTGTGTTTGATTCAGGGGGAGACATCAGTTCTAGAAAATGGCCAGGCTTAATATCAGTTCCCACTGCACCAAAAAGGTGATATTTATTTTAGTGTGATTCTTTCAGTCACTTCAAACTGTGAACTGATAATTAATTATTTAATCACATGCATATTGTGAGCTGTGGGCTAACTGTATGCTCCTCTGTGGAATATGGAGCCAATCGGCAACTCTTTACTAACCAGTAATGTTTTCTGAATTTCACAGGCTGATTGAAGCATTCACATTGTGCCAAAAGATTTTTCTTAGTAATTATGTTTTTAAGAAAACTCCCATTTTAAACAGAATATTGATCTTTTCCCATCATGAGGTTGTTGATTATTTAATAGGTAATTAACCTGTGAATTCAGTAATGAATCAGTCATATTTAGTTTCTTTCTTTAGTTCTTTGCACCTCTCTGCATCAAAATTTAAGTAACTGTCTTGGGAATCTTACTTGCCTGTTCAGCTGGTAAATATTTCATTTCTAGCTTTTGTTTCTAATTTTGTAATTTTTTAAAAAAAAACCTTGTGACATTTAAAGGGTGATTACATGATCTGACACTCCCAGGGGAGAGAAGTATAGATTTTATAGTTGTGATTTTCAGAAGAATGCTTGCTGGAAGTACTAGATCATAGAATTACGTTCTAACCAGAATGAGGCACTTTATAACAGTGAGTCACACTAGGTTCATTATACTTGATGAAGAAACAATTAATGAGAAACAGTCAATATGACGAAGCTTTCAGTAAAGTTATCATATATTCCTTGCAGCTCCAGGGTGAACTCACCCAATTATGGTGATTTGTGTAAATGCAGGCATGGGTTTAATCTCACTGAGAAGGAGTGTTATGGGAAAATTGCAAATTTATTGCAAGATTTCCGGCTGGTTGACTTGGAGGTCAAGTTGAACTCTTTAATATTTTACTACATCAAAGTTGTTCTGGGTATTCATTGAGTAGCTATCATGCGAAACATTGAAAGAAGCTATTTCATTGTGTTAATGCAGAAGCAAAAAAAAAAACAATGGCCTAATGTTAAGCCACCAGCCAGTTGAAAGAGGGGAAAAAAGCACAGCAGGTTGATGAACTGAAACCGTGCTCGACTCTCAGATCAGTTACTTAATTTTCTGATGTGCTTGGTCTCGTGGCTCTTTGGAGCCTCAGCTGATGAATGAATGTGCCTCCAATAACACTGATAGTCCCAAGAAGATTTCAAAATGTGACCAATAATCCTTGCTACATCAGTTTATGCCTGTTTCGGTAACAGTGATGTACTAGCCTGAGCATTCTTAGACCCAGATTAAAAAAAATAAACTGAGGTATCCCATTCTTGACCCTTGAAGTAAAATCCAGATTTCATTTGTCAAGTGGGGTGGGGCTGTTGTGGTCATGCTCCTCCACATTCAAATAACTCCAGAAAACTTGCATTTGCATTCACACATGGAGAGTGAACACGTGACAAGTATCTGGAGAGAAATTGACTTGTGGAAATGTACCTCGACATCAAACAGTGTTCAGAAAAGGAGAGGTGAAAATTGAAAGAGAGAAGAAACAATACGTGTTGACATTTAACAGCCTCGTGCCAGTTAAAGCCTGGTGTTACATTTAGCAGCCATATTCCTAATAGGAAAGAGAGTAGAATTCAGAGAGAAGTCTTAAATGCTGATTCTCCAACCAAATCCACAATTTCTATTTCATTGTAATTAAATATCCCAAAGCATATTACAGGAACAATCTCAAGTAAAATTTGACACTTATCCATGTAATGCAGACACTAATAAATCCTAAGCCGATGGAATAAATTCACCGACCCACACTCTCAGCACAAGTTTATGTTTGAAGTTAGTACAGGTCACTTTCAGCTTCCAGGGTCTTAAGATAAGATATCTTTATTAGAAACATGTACATCGAAACACACAGTGAAATACATCTTTGCGTAGAGTGTTCTGGGGGCAGCCCGCAAGTGTCGCCACGCTTCCGGCACCAACATAGCATGCCCACGACTTCCTAACCTGTAACCTTTGGACTTCAATCTCTTAATCACTCTGATTATTTTCCCTTCTTTAATAGTACATGAAAATCTATCTTGCTAATAGCCATCCAATATCAATGCCTTTAATTGGAGAGAAGAGCCTTACTTGTTCAATCTTTCCTGATGAGAATAGCCTTCAATATTACCTTTATAAATCTCCTTTATACATCTTCCAATTTTTAATTAAATGGTTTTTAGTGATAAGCCATCTTTTCAGTACACATCTAATTGATGCCATTGTCAAAGAAAACCCTCAGTTGCGGCAAAATTGAGGCAGTTGGATTATATTTTACATTATAAGTCAGAGATAAATTGGACAAGGAAATAGAAAATTCTCATCACCATGATTCATATTCCACGTAAGTATGGTATTTTGTAATCATGTGTTTCAATGAGAAATTCTCCCTCAACTGAGACTTGATCAAACAGGTACCGTTAAAGTGGAGTATCAGTATGCTTCCTGGTTAAAGAGCTAAAATGGGGTCGTGAGTGCAATTTACACACCAGTGTGATCTATGTTTATCTAACAAAGTTGGGCTTGGTAGAGTTTGATGCTTTTTTTTGAGACACAGCTTATTGAAGTCTCTATTTGCATGTTTATTTATATTTTACCCAACATTATTTGATGCAGATGAAATTTCCAAGCATAGCATTATTAGTCAAAGAGAAAATCTTGAATTGATTTTTTTCATGAACAACCTAAAATGTTTAAGAGAAAATCTAAATATATCTTAAACCCAAGTAAGATGATTTCCTAAAACTGAAGTCCCAAAATTGTACATCGGATTTTATGATCCTTAATTATTCTTTTTTTAATCAAGAAATATCTCCTCAATATCTAAAGAAATTTGGATGAGAGGTAGGACTGTCCCTCTGGGTTGTGAATGATATTGGAAAATTAGAAAACTACAAGGCTTTCAAATGTCAACTAGTGGTGAGGTGTGGGGAGCCTTCAATAAACTGAAACCCTTCATTAAATTGCAGAAATATGATTCTCTAAGTACCTAGAGTGCAACAGAAGTGCACACAATTATTACTTTTTAGTGATGCAATTATTTCTTTAACATGTAGTCTCAGAGCCGTGTAGCTTGACCGGTAACTACACGTTCAGGAACCATATGGCATAATCTGTGAATTACATCATTCTTATGGCAATGCTGAGTATAGTTCAATCATTTAGATTTTGTTGTATTTTAGTTTTAATGAGTTCATTTTGGAGAAAGGAGATTACTTTGTTGGAAAAGGCAGTTTTATGACTAAACTTAAGGGATGTCACTTGAACTCTGGAACACACTGTCGTGTATCAACGGATTTGCATTTGTGAAAGCTGCTAAAAATTTGTCACTCATGACGTATTTCATTAGCATGCCTGGTCTGTGACAGTGTGGTAATGCAGTGTAGGTAAGGGATGAATAGACTTTGTTGGCTGTAAAGCACCTTGGGTGCCTTGAGTTCATGAGAGAAACTAAAGGAATACAGGTTCCCCCTTCTTGCTGCTTCAAGGATTTTTATACTTGTCCTATGAACCATGAGCCGCTAAGCATTCCGTACAGTTTAATTTTTGCATTGTTTTATCACCTCTGTGCCTGAATTGAAAATCCTGCCCAATGATCAATATAAACCAGAAAGGTTTCAGACTTCATGCTGAGCTTGGTGGTCTGGGTCAAGATAGAATTAGAGTCTCATGAAAATCAGCTGAGATTCCCACTGATCGTCCTGCAGTGGTCTATGGAGCAAAATCTGCATGTACAGATTTTAGAGAAGAACATAAATGAGTTTAGTCCTGCTTCCCATGGTTAAAGAAGCATGTTAATGCCTTTCAATTCAGGGAGGGGAGAAACTTGTAGAAAAATGCAGTGTCTATTGTGACAGTGAACACAGGGGCATTTGGACTCACCACTCAAGAAATTGTATGACTATCCTAAACCATCACTGAAATGTTTCATTGAGAAGATACAGAAGACTTGCTTTGCAATTTGTCCAAGTGCTTGTTCAACAAAATGCCAACACAGAGAATAATAACAGGATTGTAGCTCTTCTTTAATATGTGTGCATATTTTGGAAATACAAGTGCCATCAATGGTAACTGCGCCATTTTCAAAACAAAGGACTCAATACTACTGTTCAATACTGACTGACCCATGTTATTGCCTGGTATGGGGAACAACAAATTTATTTAAGTGCATGACGATTGAAAATAAATAAAACCAGTGCTGGAGATGCCTTGCAGATCAGGCAGCATCTGTTTGACGTGTTGAGGGTGTCCAGGATTTTTGTGCTTTTATTTCAGATTTCCAATGTCTACAGTTTTTGTTTCACAACTGAACAAAGCCAGAGATGCAAAACTGTGTTCAAAATGAGTCATTTCAGCTATAGAGGAAAAACCTACAGTCAAGGAACAATTATTAGTCACCAGACAGCAAGTTGCATACCTGGTTTGAGACACATTACAACCTCTAATTGGATTGCTTGTCCGTAATCATTTGTCAACAAAGCATGTGGAGAAAAGAATTCATATCCTCTTATAAAAATTGCATTCATTTTTTTTGTGTTCCAAATGTGTTGTGGGTTCCCTTGTTTTGAACAGAAACCATAAGCTTAATCTTTATGCTTTCCATTAAAGTTCTTGTTCAATAGTAAAGCACGAAAGACATTCTCTTATTAAAATGGAACAAATTTGGTATAACTTTACGAAACGTTTCAAACAATTGTGGATACAAGTCCTATTGCATGTGGCTCCAAATCATTGAGACTTCTAAATCAGAATGAATGAACATGTGGACAGCCTTAATCACATTAATAAATGAGATATATACTTTTCTCACTGCCAAGTTTTATGATGCTTAACATCTTTCTTGTTACACTGCTTTATTAAAACCCTATGGCATTGAATGGCCTGGGCATTTTTAAAATTTTAATTCATAGCGATCCGCAATTGTTTGCATGTCCTTGAAGCTGGTCTCAGGTCTGTTGAGACTGACTGTCAAGAATGCGATGAATTTAATCAAAAGACGAATTTGCTGGGAAAAAGATGTTCTAATAATGGGATGGTTTGCCTTTAGTCTAAGAAATAATTTGTTTCTGTGAGTTTTGCTTGTTTCACAATATTTATTCTTTGAAATTGCTGGAATACAATGTGTGCAGATTCTCACTGAAAGAGATGCTGCACATTGTGGAAGCAGGGGGATTCTCCTCATAGTTTAAGAGTTAATGCCCTAACTTGTCTTTTATTAGATAATACAGATCTATTAATCAAGTAAAGTCTCACTCTTCTTCTGGCTCAAGGTCGGCATCAAAGAACATGCAAGTTCAACTCACAGTGACAAATTGTGAAGTTCCGTAATCTGATCATTTGAGAGCTCGTGTCAAAGTAAATAACCAGCAAAACTGTGCTTCTGTTTTAAAAGGAGAAGGTATCTATTCTCCCCTTAGTTTGGCCTACATGTTATTGAATCTAGGCTACATGTTTTTTTCTGAATACTCACAGACAACTAACAAGCAGTGAGAGTTGTCTCGCTGCTGTTGCTCATATTTCAAGTACAAATTTATAAATAATCAATAATCTGGCTTTACAATTTACTTCACTATTACTTCATCTTTACAGTTCACTATTGTTTAAGATGAGACATGGCTTGTTTTCAGAATCTCCTATATCTCTCATCCTAAACAATAATGTCTGGTACGGCAGATGTGAAACAGCAAAGGCCACCTCGGATTCTGAGTAGGAAAATTACAGAAACATTTCCACATCCTGATACAACTGGCACAAGCTCCAAACTCAGTTTAAAAGGACAGATTGGTTTTGTCCAATAGGTTATCTCTGCTAACGTCAGACTAGCAGCACCAACAATGTGATTTGTGATAAAGAATGCTGTTTTGGCAGAAAATGTCCAGTTACAAAGTGTTTCATAACCTTCAAACTGATCAGTAAGACAGAAAAATCACTGTGAAATATTACTTTTGCCTCCTCCACTGCATTGTATCCCATTCTGACTTGTAAGCTTTTGTTGTGGTATTCAGTATGACCTGAGATTGGATAAGGACAGCCTGGTCTTTTTTATTGCTTTGCCCTTATCATGCACTTAAGCACCTCATGGTGGAGCATGGTGGAGGAAGGTATGTTGAGCTACTTATCTCCTGTGCCTCTGGGAATGGTTTCAACAGTGGATTGATAGGTTAATTGTCCTCTGTATGTTGCTCCTTATGTGTAGGTGAGTGGTAGAACCTGGGGGTAGTTGATGAGAATGTGGGGTGAATGAAATTGGTTGGGGTAGGATGAGTGTAAAAATGGGTGCTTGATGGTCAAGATGGACTCAGTGGACCAAAGAACCTATTTCCATGCTTTATGGCTCTATGAGAAACTGAACATTTACAATTTATCATGTATATCCACATAAGACAGCAGAGGGGCTCTCAGTTTAATGTCTCATTCAAAATGGAATGCAATATTCATTTAACATTGCACTATTCAGCCTGGATACAAAGCAGGATCAACTTTGACCAGGCAAGCTGCCTGAACCTAGTGGCGAGTCCATTGATGGAGCACATCAGAGACGTTCTGAGCCATGAGGGGCTATCAACTAGCATTTGTTTCCCTTCCACAATGTTTTGCTGTTGGCCACCAAAATACGGCCCAATGTGTTCAAGTCCCCAGACTGGGACTTGAACTGGTGACCATCTGACTCAGAGTTCAGTGACCACTACCAAACCCGAGAAACATCACATTACAATCAGCAATAGCTGCAGTTAGTCCTGCCGTGAGTCAATCAGGGTTAGGATCCATTCAACTCTTCACTCCAATTCCAGAAATACCAACAAACTCATTTTACAAATGTTACACGATTAGAAATTCTGAACTGCTGATTTTTAAATTTAAAAATTCTAGATTATTGCTGAAGTATTACTATTAGATTCAGAGGATTTTTGGCTAATTCTGGAAATTAATTTTACAAAATAAATATTCCCATTGTCACAAACTAATAAAATAACATACATTTACTGGATGGAATGTGTATTTGATATTTTTAGGTGATTTCAAGATCCCAGCTGGGTCTGGGATATGTACTGGACTATTTCAAACGGTCTGTTTCAATTGAACTTGGAGCACAAATTAAAGAGACGGACAAGCCCAAATCCAAATTGGCTTCTCTAACAAAGAAGAAACAAATGGGATTTTATAGGTAAAAATGTCTCTGTAGTTTAAAAATAGATTTTCTACCAGCAAACCTGGATCTAATTAAGCAATCCTGCTGCTTCCAGCTCTACATGGAAGAAACTATTGTTGTTCTTATTTATTCATTCAAAGGATGTGATGCCACTGGCATTGTTGGTATTTCTTGTCCATCCCTGATTGCCCCAGGATTGAGGAAGCAGTTGAGAGTGAACCACGTTAGTGGGCCTGGAGTCACATATAGGTCAAACTAGGTATGGAGTGCAGATATCCTTCCCTGAAAGATGATATTGAATCAAGTGGATCAATCCAGCAGTTTCAAGGTTACCATTAATGAGAAAAGCTTTTATTTTTGTTCCAGATTTATTAAATCACTTGGTTAAATTGTCCAACTACCATGGTGGGATTGAGTGTGGGTCTTCAGCCCTCCTCCTGTATCTCCTCCTGTACCACCTTCTCGATGGTAGTAATGAGAAGAGGACATGTCCCGGGTGGTGAGGGTCCTTAATAATGGATGCTGCCTTCTTGAGGCACCGCCTCTTGAAGATATCCTTGATGGCGGGGAGGATTGTGCCCTTGATGGAGCTGGCTGAGTCTACACCCCTCTGCAGCATCTTTTGATCCTGCACATTGGAGCCTCCGTACCAGGCGGTGATGCAACCAGTCAGAGTGCTCTCCAATATGCATCTGTAGAAATTTGCAGGAGAAACAAAGCACTACAGATGCTGGAATCTAGATGAAAAACACTACGATGCTGGAGGAATACCGGGTGATGGTCATTGAGGCAGCTCACCCTGCTCTTCTAAAAAATCGAGGCCAGTGGTTTTCCCACTCCTCTCCGCGGATAAAATGTTGATTGACTGCGTTGAGGATGCTCCAGTGGGAAGGTCTAAAAGGAGGCAGCAGAGTCTTTCATTAAATGTAGTTCTAGAGATATTGCTGTAACCAAAACAGCAATTTTTACCCTGGCCATAACAGGGAGATTCTTGTGCCAGTTTGGCAGCCAGCTGATCCAAAGCAAGAAAAGTTCTTTTTATTACCATCAGAAATTTGCAGCAACAGATTTCACCTGCCTGGAACTCAGATACCAGAAGAGCCCAGAATCTCAGCTCTGGACCTAACACCTATGCAATTTTATATCAGAAAACAAATTCAGTCATAACATATTTTTGCTATCATTTCAATGCAATAAATTTACAAATACTCAAGGATTTGCTTTCTGTAGACATGTTTCAATAACCCGCCTCAGCTTTTTGAACTCAAGAGATGATGAAAATTTATTTTCAAGATTTTACTGTTCTAAGTGAGCAATGTTTTGTACAGAAACCGCAATTCTGTTCTTTGTACTTTCTGTTCAATTAACAAAGCAAAATTAAATCTTCCTTGTTAAAATGGTACATTCACTAAATTCTGCAACAATTTTGCATGCAGCTTCAAATAGAAGAATCAAATGAATTAAAATGAATAAATATGTGGACTCTCTTGGTCACAAAAGTAAGTAACATCTATATTTCCTTTCTCACTGCAATGTTAGTGATAACAGGCAGTCATTTCTATCTTGATTCCTTTAGTTCAGATAAGTATTCTAAAAAGGGTTGAATGTGCCTCTTGTAATTTGTTACTAAAATCTATTAGCTTTCAGACAGCAGACATTTTCTGAACGCAGACCCTGTTTGTTTAGAGAGAACACTCAGATTATTTAAGTTCCATTTGTGGGCAGGGTAAATGGATAAATGCCCAGCCTCAGGCAGGTTGAAGATAGCATTTTCAAATTAGAACACTGACCATTAGCTTTGTGTTCTGCAACTCCTCTCCCTTGGGGTAAGAGTAAGGACATCATCACCCTAATGTACAAGCAGAAGGGGGAGAAGGAGAAGATCAGAAACTTGCAACCCATCTCACTGCGTGATGTGGATTACAAGATCTTATCCCGGGTCTTCGCTAATTGATTCAAGTCTGCTCTGGGGCTGGTTATTCCCAGGTCAGACAAGCACCGCACCTGGCGCAAGGTCTTATGTACAGGACAGGGGTGTGGACACTTGCTGAATCAATTATACCAGGAGGCCTTTGATAGGATATCACATATGTACATAATAGACATGCTCCTCAAAATGGGGCTTGGGGAGGGAATGCACAATTGGATACGACCTTACTAAACTGAGTGACCTCAAATTAATGGATGAGAAAGGAAATGTTCCCGATCAAATCTGGAGTGAGAAAGATTGCCCTTTCCGCTGATTGTATCAAGCCTGTTGCTGAATTTAGCAGAGAGGTGTGAACATAAGAGTAGTGACTGTCCCATACAACGGAAACATTAGGTCAAAGCTTCTCTGTACGTAGATGACGTGATTATCTTCTGCATGAACCCACTGTCTGCCCGTAAGTTGATGAGCATCTGCAGTCATTTGAATTGAGGTCCGAGTGGATCACAGGCGAAAACAAGGTTACATTCTTTGGCAATTGATCCAACTGATCCTTTGCCCCCTTCACCTTGATGTCTGATTGACCAAAGGTGATGAGAATATGGTTCTGAAGAGCCTGGGCATGCATCAAGACCTGGGTGAAGTTTATAGCCAAGGTGAAGCTGGATTCTGCATCCCATTTACATGCTGCCCTCAAGGTGGCTATGGTGGAGATGAGACCATCATCTGATATAATAGGTTTATGGTTTCTGATCAAAATAAGGGAACTTTCTGATGTGTCCATTTATCAAAAAGTTTTGGAAAGAGATGCAGTGGTTCATTCTGGACAGAATACCGAGATAAGTCAAATTGAGTTTGTCGTATGTACAAGTACGTGTATGCACAGGTGCAATGAAAAACTTACTTGTAGCAGCATTACAGACACAAGGTGTTAGAGGCACAACATTCAGGAGAAAAAAACATAAATTTTACAAGAATTGTACAAGAAAGAACACAATTAGAGTCAACTGCTTCCCAAAGATTGTCAACCCTGTGAAAAATGTGTGTGTGGAAAATAGAACGATGTGGGGGGGGGGGGGGGGGGGGGGGGAGGAGGTAGGGGACCCAGTGGGAGGTGTATGTGGTATGTGTGAGTGATGGGTAGATGTAGGTGGCAGAAGGGAAAGAAACTGGGTAATCGGGGGGAGATGAGATGAAGGGTCTCGACCTGAAAGGTCAGCTGTCCATTTCCCTCCACAGATACCACCACTGAGTTTCTCCAGCAGCTTGTTTTTTCCTCCTGTGAAAAATGCAAAACTTGCTGGCATTCCAGTGCAAGGAGTTATCCACACCTGAATGTTTCCTAGTCCAGGACTATAGGCTGAGGGAAGCACTGAATCTTGGTGCAGCTGCCTCAGTGGCTCCACAAGAAAAGGCCCCACCTTGTGACTCTCTCATCATTGCACAATGAGGGGCTGGAACTAGTGTAAACATCCCTCAAAACTGTTGCTCATGGAATGTGTCTGTATCAGTGTGTGTCATGCTGATATAATGTAAACCTTATCTCTCCTTTGTGATAGGACTACAGTCCAGTTCAGCTAGTAACATGCCCATTATTTATTTTAACCATGCCAATGGAAAACAAACAACAAATATATTTGGGATAGTTTCATATCTATTCTATCTTAGTCGAGCTCTGCCTCACAGCTCCAGTGACCTGGGTTCAATCCTGACATCTGGTGTTGTCAGTGTAGAGTTTACACATTCTTTCTGTGGCTGCCTGGGATTCCTCTGTGTGTTCCAGTTTCTTTCCACATTTCCGGAGATGAGCAGGTTGATAGTTTAATTGGCTACTGTAAATTGCATCTGATGTACAGGTAAGTGGGGGGTGGGAATGTGAGGAGAATAAAACAGGATTAATTTAAGATTAGTCTATATGGGTACTTACACTGTGACTCAATATGATTAAAAGGCAGTCTTCAAATAATATTAAGAAATGGCTAAGAGCATTACATCCAGCAAAGACTACGGGACCAAAAAGTTTCCACGGCACTTAAGACCCACACTCCTGAGCTATCCATGTCTCTAACTAAAGCTGATCCAGTGCAGTTACCACATAATTGTCCAGCTGACAATGTGGAAAATTGCTCAGATATGTCCCGTCCACACTAAAGCAGGAATTAAGTCCTGAAAATTACTAGTCTATCATTCAATAGTCGATCATTGCAGTTCCTTCATCCATTGCCGGATTGAAATACTGGAACTCTCTACCCAGCAGCACTGTGGGAGTACCTTCACCAATAGGATCATCGTGATTCAAGAAAGTGGCTCACCACCACCTCCTTAAGGGCAATTAGGATGGGCAAGAAATGCTAGCCGTACCAACAACATTATATCCCAGAAAGTGAATAAGTGGGGAGGGGGAAGTGGGTAGATTTAAGAGTATTCCGAAGTCCCAAATGGGGGTGGAGTATGTTTTTGTCTGATCTCCAACTACCTGTGATCCAATTCACTTTTCCACTTGGATCTGAAGAGTGCATTAGAAACTCTGAATCAAAATGTTCATCAGTTGCAATGGTTTATCCAAAGGGGCAGAGCACAATGTATACCACTTCCCAATATAAGGCACCAACCTCAAACCAAGAAAGTTAGTCATAATGGCTTGAGAACTCACATGAGAGTTCATGTAAAGGCAAGTCATTTTAAGGGCTCTTTCTGGTTTACTAAACCAGTTAAAAAATTTCCACTGACACCTTTAGACCTCAATGAACATTTTTACTAGCTGACCTCGATTATTTGCCACTATGGAGACATGAGAGACTGCAGATGCTGGGAATCTGGAACAATGAACACAAAATGCTGGAGGAACTCAGCAGGTCAGGCAGCATCTATGGAGGGAAATGAACAGTCGATGTTTCAGGCTGAGACCCTTCATCAGAACTCATGAAGGATATCGCCCAAAATGTCAACTGTTCATTTTCCCTCCATAGATGCTGCCTGACCTGCTGAGTTCCTCCAGCATTTTGTGTTTGTTGCTTCATTATTTGTCATTACCTTTGTTATTGTAGATAATTGGATTTCCAAATAAGAATCCTCCTGACTGATGGATTCAGGAGTAGTCGTAGGAACTAGGCAAGAACTCCAGGCACATCAGTCAAAACTCTAGGTGTTTCACAGTCCCATTATGCATCTGCAGATAGTCACTATGTGCCTTTCTGATGTCACTGATGCACTCATGCCTGAAGAGATACAATTGCCTCATTTTAATAGAGCTAATGAGAATGGTCTTTCATGATGTACCACTTCTTGAATTTAAACAGATATGAAGCACAGAGGTGAATGTTTGCTCTGCTGATGCATCTGTAGATTCTTATTTACACCTATGCTCACCTTTCACTTTATTTTAATTCCCCCTGTAATTCCCTCATGCCCCAGTCCTTCAAGCAGATGAGATTGCTTTCTAAATTCTAAATATACTTAGAATTTTAATCCCTTCATTTTTTTTCCCTGTTGTGACATGTATTTCCCTTTGAATTCAACTTGCATGTAATTTTCTTTTCCCAACACTACTGCTGTCTAGATTCATCTGACTGCCCCAGATGCTGTGAATGATTATTCAATTATTGTGCAAATGAGCTTTACCAGCAAATTGAGTACTATCAACACTTCTTCTTTCAGCAGTCGTTCCTGATCGTTTAACACTGACAAAAAAGAATGTTCCATAGGGCTTTAACCGCCTTTTTGTTAAAGGGTTCTTCAACATTTTATAATGCTGCTCCCCAGGCAAGTGTTGAGGAACATCCTAGCAACAGCTTAAATTTGTGCTTGCCAATTAGCTAATGATCAATTCCTGACTCTGCTCTCAGGGAGAGAGGGAGGCAAGGTCTCTTTGAAGTTGTAATGTGACACACCTGGCTCTAGAAGTTTGGAATGAGATTGGTCTTCGCAGGCAGTTCTTGATCTCTATCTAAATCACACAGGTGCACAGTATGCTGCTGGTGATTGATCAATCAGCCAGGATGACCAATAGAACCTGGAAGGCTCTCACAAAACCATATGCACTTTCTCAGTTGGCTCCAGGTAATCCCTCAGATCAGAACTCGTATGTTTGTGGTGATGTTAACACAACAAGCTTGCCAATTATCTGTTCTGTTGCAATGGATGGATTTAGCTAGTTGAATCCCAGCAGTATCCCTGCTTAGCTTTGGAGATGTTTTAATCCTAGGTTTCTTCAACATCTTTCTAAATTCCCTGAAGTAGGGTAAGTATGATGTTCCCTGAATGACAGAACATTGGGCGAACAGAAACCATAGACTCTGAAATTCTCAATTTGAATTTGAGCCTTTAAGATTCTACACTACAAGAAGGATGTGGTTATGCTGGAGAGCGTGCAGAGATTTCCTAGGACAGTTCCTGGGTTGGAGGGCTTCTGTAATGGGAAAAGATTGGATAGGTTGTGCTTGTTTTTCCTAGAGTGAAGGAGGCTGAGGGGTGATCTGATGGAGGTATATAATATTATGATGAGGTATAGATAGGGGGTATAGTCAGTCTTTTTCCTGGGGTAAGAGTATCAAAAACATGAGGATATAAGTGAGAGGAAGGAGTTTTAAAAGGGATCTGAGTGATAAGCTCTTTTAACGCACAGAGCAGTTGATATATGGAATGTATTGCCAGGTGTGTGGTGCTGGAATTGGGTACATTTATTCTGCTTCAGATACATTTAGATAGACACCAGACAGAGAAGGATACAGTCCTACATGGGCAAATGGATTAGTGTAGGTAGGCAAAATGGTTGGCATAGATGTGGTGGGCTGAAGGGCCCACTTCTGTGCTGTACAACTCTGCTAATAAACAAATTCCCACAGAGTGGGCACCAGGTTTGTTAAAATGGGATTAACTGCAAATAAGTCTTAGTTTGTTCCTCTATGTAATCAGAGATCCTACACAATGTCCCTAAATTGGGGCTTTAACTGATGAGGTGCTGATCCTACCATAGAATATGGATATTTTTAGTCTTTTTGTTTTGAGTATGTGTAGACTACCTTGGCTTGAATCAGTGATTTTTTTTCTGCCAAATTAAGAATATACATATTGGTGCTTTTTTTGTTGTTGTTGTATTTGACTCAGGCTCAAGAGTCAGGCCTTTAACCCATTTGTTAAGTCACGTCCTATTAACTGTTATAGTCTACAATAGTTTGCATCAATAATTTTTGATTCATCCTTTCTAAAACAGTTCACCTTATTCTGTAGGTAGCCCTTGGAATTGCATTGTGATAAGTATTTGGTCTGTGGGAAATGGTAGTTATTGATCTGAGTCAAGTCCCCAGTCTACCTAGTTTAAGGAGGTTGGGAACTCTCCCAGAATGCCTGCTTCCGATAGCCATCCATTGATCTGCTTTGAACAATGCGTCTGTTTGCATCAGAAGAAGAGCATCTTGCAGAAGGCTAATCTTTAACACTCACCCAAATGGTGTATGTATCATAACAGAAAAAGACAATGTTGGAAATATTCAGCAGGTCAGGCTGCCATCGGTGCAAAGAAAAAGGGTTAATTCTTCAATTTGAAGACCCCTTGTCAGAACTGGTGTATGTATCAATTTGTTCAAAGCTTTCCAACATCAGGTCATCAACTACATTTAATCGGGTATATAATATGGAAAGGGCTTAGAAGGACTCACAGTAATGTGACTGGGGCTGTAATACTGTGAAGATGTTGCCCTGACATTACAATAGACCTGTTTTCTATTGCTAACACTGTGTACCTGTAAACCTGGCAGCTAAATATATTGAAGATGTGCTGCTACTATGTACTTGGATCCAGGAACTGGGGATATTGAGAGTTGGACTGAGATGTCTTGTAGCCTGGTACAAGTGACCTTAGTAACAGGATTCAGAACAGGTGGAAAGGTACTATGGTATCTATAGGCTTTTGAGATTGTTGCTGAATCAGGCAAATAAGGGAAAGAGATCCAACAAGATTTTACTTAATAAAGATGGCCAACTCTCAGTTAATAAGTGACTAGTAGAAAATGAATCAAAAGTCATACCACATGGTACATTTAAGAGCTATTACACTACACTGCGCTCTTTGGGGTTGTAAACAATATGCATGGCAAAATGTCATGAATTCAATCTCAATCCAATCTCTAATTCACGCCACCCAATCAGATATGTTCTTGCACCTGCTTCAATTGGCAATCTTTATCAGTGGAAACTCAACAACTTGCAATTGAAAATTACCCTGTTAGTTGCCTTCTCATCAGACAACTGTGACAGTTCCTCCAGTGAAGTATTTGGCTTCAATATATGGTACTAATTAGAACAATTTAAATGTAACACCTCCCCATTTTTGCTGCCACCATTGTCAGAATGATTGACCTGGATCCAATAAATTGCCATCAGTGCTTTGTGTCTGCATTCCGAATGAAATATCAACCAACTAGGAGCTTCTGAAATCCAGGAACCTTAAATGCTGTGACTAGTTTCCCTATTGGAGGGGGTGGGGAAGGAGTGGGTTGTGTGGATAAAGTGTATACAATCAGTATCTTTGGGTGATGACCACACTGCCAGTAGCTGGAGGCATCGCATGATAATCATAATGGTTTCCATATATTCTAATGAACCAGGAAAGATTCACTACTTAGCATAGTTTTGCTAAGCTTGTCTTCCCTTGATTGTGCCTCATCTCTGATCCATGGCTCTACTTTGTGAAACAATCTCTGTGGTAGTTAAACTTGATAGAAACCTTGAGTAACACTGAAGCCGCTAAAGGAAAGAGCAAAGTTTCCTGACGTGAGTTGCCTCTCGCACATCCAACACAGCAGTCAACTTCTGAATTGGTCTTTACCTATTTGTGTCAATTCTGAAGCCTGGCTAGACATCTTCAGGCTGCATAAATGCTGGTTTGTTCCATTGCAGCTGTAGATAGTGTTTCTGTAGCCCACTGAATATCTCCCTCAACACTGTTCCTTGAGTCTTTTTGGTAATGAGAATGTCACCTGGATTACAGAAGGACCTTGGGATCCCTCTGTAGTATTTTAATTCATTACTAACAAAGATCTTTAGTTGTCTTAACTCCATATGATAGCTTGGTGTAGAAACAACACACTTAATGTACTGTCATTTAGTTCTGACTCCATGAGGAATAGGACCAATTCAGCTTAAGAAAATATGGAGAATTTGCTAACTCTGTGAATAAACCAAGATGGTGAGTAGTATTCCGTGGCCATCAACAGTACTGTTTAGAGTCATTTTCTTTACAACAGAAAGGAGGCCATTTGGCCCATTGAGTCTATGCCAATTTTCAGAGTAAATCCATTGCCTCTAAACACCCTGATGCTATTCTCATTCACTTGCACAAGGGGTAATTTCCGGTGGCCAGTTAACCTACCAGAATGTTTTGAGGATGTCAGAGGAAACTGGAGCACCTGGAGGAAACCCATATGTCCACAGGGAGAATGTACAAATCCTGTACAGACTGCTGCATTGGAGATCAGGATTGAACCTGGGTCCCTGGACCTATGAGACAACAGCACTATCTGCTATGCCACTGCCCTGGACCCTCACTGAATAACTGCTTGAATGTATCTCAACCCACTAACAAGCATTCTGAAACAGCGTCTCTGTCCATGGCAATGACTATGCCATTAATTTTAATGAATGCCTGTTGTGCTTGTATCACCCTGCTCAGTGGAGCACCTCTCTGTAGCTGCTTCCCACCATTGCAATAGTGGTCCTTCCTGCCATTTGCGCTCACATTATCCAAGGATTTCCTGCGGAAGACATCTTGCACGACTGCAGGGCATGAGCTATGGGCCATTACCACATGTTGGTCCTTACTCTGTCCTTCTATAAACTCTCTATAAAATAATTCAATTGGTGTTACAGATTCCTGTATAATCCCTGATATCTATATATTGCTCACACCAACGGGTATTAGTCTAGCTCTGATTGATAAAATGATATAATTAACCAGTTGCTTTCATAGCATTCTATTAATCCTCTGTCGTGTAGTTTTGTTCCATGTTGCTGAATATTACCAGAATGCTACAAGTAGCATTAGCAGAGTATTGTAAATTTTGAGTGGGCATTTCATTTCAATCAGCATGCCAAAGAAATCTTGTGTTAAAATTTGCATTTGTACAAAATGCTGATAGTGTTAAAGCTGATAATCCAGAAGAGCTGTCAAATGCTCATTGTTTGTACATCAGAGGTTGTGCTGTTCAGCTACTCGATGGCAGGCAAGTGGGAGGGTAATATTGAGGAGGCAGTGCAATTAGGGTTGCATTTAATTTGGAGTAAGTGCAGAATAATATTACCACCACTTGCCTGATGTTTTGTGCATTTTGTTTGCTTCTGTCATAGGAAACAATGTCAAGAGAAAGCAACCTTTCCAACTGTGTATTTTGTCTAAAGTAATGAAGATTTCATAGATATATAGAGATACTTGTGCAACACAAAAAGCTGGAGGAACTCAGCAGGTCAGGCAGCATCTATGGAGGGAAATTTACAATCAAGGTTTTGAGTCAAGACTCTTTATCCAGATGCTGCCTGACCAGAGTTCCTCCAGCTTGTGTGTTGCTCCAGATTCCAGCATCTGCAATCTCTTGTGTCTCTGTACAGAGATACTTATCAAGAGGTTAAAAAGCTACTGGAGATAGGTAGGAATGTGGTGTTACGTTGCATTCAGATTGGCCACAATCTCATTGAATTGTGGAGCAGGCTCCGAGCTGATTGAGCCACCCTTTCTCTTGATTTGTATAAAGAAAAGACATCAAAATGGTGTGGATTTTCCAAGTTGAAGTCCTGTTTTCTCTAAGACTCCATCCTTTGCATGGCAAAGTAAGTTCCTCTCCAGTGCTCCATTAGATAAGACTTCACTTGCTGGTTTACTGATTTAAGGTACTACCTGTTGTAGTAAGCCAAATAATTGCTGATCTGCACTGTGTGACTTATTTCAGGTAATGGTGTGATTATGGCTCTGTAAATGCACTAAAATTTCTGGACTAAGGTGGGATGAATAAATCTAGTGTGGTTCCAGCATCTGAGCTTTATCGAGTCACTCTTCAGGAAATTAAAAAAAAACCTGTTTAGAAGGATGAGAACTGAGTCAATGATGATACTTTTCCACAGTTCAATAACTTCTTCATGAGATCCATGCTCACCAATGTAGGAGATCCATGCAAGCATGATGTTGAATATCGTGGCTTGTGATTTGTCCCAGGAGGAGGAAACAAAAACAGGTTCAACAATACTTCTAGTATTGTGACACGGCCACACAAACAGAAAGGGAAGTCAATTCTTTAACTTTGGATCTGCTGATCATTAAGTACTAACAGGTTTGCTCTGCACTTCTGAAGTTCCTATCCAGGAAATCCTTTTTCAGGCATCATGCTCAACCACCAGTTGCTTTTGGTGCTTCCTTTGCTAACCTCTGACATCCTTCCCTTATCACTCCTTTAATTTTGAAACACAGACGTCACAGACAACAGGGCTGAAGTGCACTTGGGTGATGGTGACGCAGCAGCTAAGTTTGCATCTCCATTATTTTTCTATTTAATTAAATGTGAAAAGAAATTGGTCTGAGTGTAAACAGGTTGCTCACTTGCTGTTATTTGTTTTTGATTGCTGTCCTGGATGAATTTCCCTCTCACCCTGTCATGGGCCCTTCATATCCATGTCATGCAATTATTTGTATTGAGAAGGAATAAATATTGGCACAATCAATATAAGTGAGATTACTTCCCTCTGTATTCTGCATATGTGCTTGAATACAAAATCTGAGAACTCTGGCACTCACTTGAAACCAGGAGTGTGAGTAGCAGTGTAACACTTTGTATTTGTGCTGATTTTTTTTATATATAAATAACTAACACTTATACAGCATCTTTTTAAAATAGACATCTATAAGAGGATGAAATAACTGGAGACAAAGCAGACATTATAAGGCAGAGTAGTGGAACTGAAAGTATGGAGAAAGAATTTAGATCATGTATTAAGTTAAGAGATGGGTTTAAGGATGGTTTCCTTGCTAGGTGGTCTCGATCTTGGGCTTGGTCTCAAGATTAACAATTGGACAATTGAAACTGAATGAGGAGGAATTTCTTTTGAGTCTGCTTTCCAGAGTGTTTTTGACATTGAGTCATTAAAAATATTCTAAGTTCAGGTGGGTTTTTGGATTGTAAAGGAATCAAAGTTTAATGGAGTGGATGTCAAGGATTGGATCAGTCACGATTACTTGAATGGCAGAAGGTTCTGAGGTAAATGTAAGACAAACGAGATGTTGGAACAACATAACACAGCACAGGAACAAAGCCCTTTGGCTAACCATGTTTGCAATGACCTTGATGCTAAATTAAATTAATCCCATCTGCCTGCACATGATCCATAATTCTCTAATCACTGTCTGTGTTTCTCTAAATTTTGCTATCATATCTGCTTCTACCAACTCCCCAGGCAGCATGTTCGAGGCACTTAATACTCCCAGTTTAAAAAAACTTGCCTTAAATTTTTCAATTTTCCCTCTCTCGCCTTAACCCTATGCCCAATAGTATTTGACATTTCCACCCTGGGAAACACTCTAACTACCTTACCTGTGCCTCTCATAATTTTAAATTGTTTTATCAGGCTGCTCCAGAGGAAAAAAAAATCCACATTGTTCCAACCTCTTCTTGTAGCTAATACACTCTAATTCAGGCAACATTCTAGTGAACCTCTTCTGCAATCTCTCCAAAGTCTCTACATCCTCTTGTAGTGGACACCATACTCCAAATGTGACCTAACCAAAGTTTTATCCAGCTGCAACGTGACTTGCCAACTTTTATACTCAATGCCCTGACTAGTGAAGGTAAGCATTCCATATGCTTTCTTTTCCACAATATCCACTTGAGTTGCCACTTCCAGAGAACTATGGACTTGCACCCCAAGATCCCTCTGTATATCAATGCTGCTAATGCTCCTGCCATTCACTGTGTACTTTCTTCTTCTATTTGACCTCCCAAAATGTGTCACCTCACCCTCATCTGGATTAAATTCCACATGCCAATTCTCTGTCCAAATTTCCAACTGCTCTATCCTGTATGCTTTGGATGTAGAACATGTGGAAATTTTGGTGGAGAATGCACTTGGATGCTTAGAGCTGGAGTCGGAGAAAAACAAAGTTTGGGGCAAGTTCCTTTCTGACCTGGAGGAAGTTTAGAAAGGAGCAAAGCCACAGGGGGTTTCAACCACTTAAGATTTAGAACTTTTAAATTTGAGGCTTGAGTATGCACATATGCAGAAGAGGTTGAAACCAAGCAGAGGTCTGTGGTTGTTGCAGGAGTGGGGGAAAAGAAACCATGAAGATCTGCATTTGGCCACAAGTGAATGGCTGATGGGAGGAGGAACCATTATTTCCAGAGAATATCAGTTGTAACTTGGGCTAATGTCATTTCACTACTTTGGCAAACAGGAGGAAATTTAAAATGTGCAATGATGTGTGATTCAAGTGCCCCTCTATCAATCTTGATGTGAATATGAAATGAAAGCATGTTGGAAATATTCAGCAAATAAGCCTGCATCTTTGGGAAGAGAAAGAGTTAAAGTTTCAGCTTGAAGACCCTTCATCAGAACCAAAATGTTAACTGACCTGAGTATCTCCAGCATTTTGTTTTTATTTTCACTTGCTTGATGTATGTAAAGATACAGAAGCACCAATTTCCTTCTGTTATAATTGTAGAGTGCTGATGAGGCTACATCTGGAGTATTGTCCACAATTCTGGTCCACTTCTTTCAGGGAGGATATACTGGCATTGGAGTTGGTCCAAAAGAGGGACACTGGGCTAATTCTTGGGATGCGAGGGCATTCCATCACTACTGGCTAAAAAAATTAGATGTGTATTCTTTGGCATTTGAGATCTGTCAGAGGTATGACTGGGTAGATATTGAGATGTTTCCACTAGGGAGGAAAGGAGAATCTTGAATGAGGGGACATAGTTTTAAATGACTACCTCCTAATTCTCTAACTGAGATGGGTAGGAACTTCTTGCAGAAGGTGGTGAATCTTTGGCGTTTTCTACCCCAAAGCATTGTGGAGGTTCAATCATTAGGGATATTTAAAGAGGAAGTAGATAACTTTTGAAAGATTGTGGAATCAAGGGCTATGGGGAACTGGCAAGAGGAGATAGTTTGGGGCAGATCAGTAATGATCATATTGACTGATGGGGCAGGTCTGGGTTTGAGTAGCCTGCTCCTCCTATTTTCTGATGTTCTTTGGTTCAGTGTTGCAATATTTTCCTTCTGAATTTCTTTCCTATTATTGGTGGTCATTTGTTTTCTATTGGTTGGGCAAATTTTTGAAAGTAGAAAACAAGATCACAGGTTATTCCAGATAACTCAATTGTCATAGCTTGATGCAATTGTACATCAAAGTCTTTGTATTCAGAAGATAGCAGTTTGTGTCAGTCTCCAGCTTAATTTTTCAACAGATTGTGTAGGGTTTGATTTTTACAATTAAGTTTTATTTTAATTGTTGATTACCTGTCTGCTAATAGCATTGATCCTAATTAATGTTAGGCGACCTTGATATTAACAATTATAATTTATAAACAATATGACTTGCAAATGTGAACAGTATTTGCATGAGGTGTTTCTCTACACCTAATACAGCAGATTTATTACTCTTCAGGAAAGGTTTGAATAATTTACCAGCAGCATTTGTAGCAGAACTATTTTAGAAGGTTATTCTGCACTTTAATGGTGCACCTATTGTTGGGTGCCTAGAGTGGTACAAAGCACCTGCCTGGAATTGAAGCAGGCCTCCTTACTTAATGTAATTTGGAGGAACACCTTCTTCGAACTCTGAAATTGGTTGGTGACTAGTTGTGACCCAGAACGTGCCACCTGATGTAATCATGTTAAAGTCAACTGTTCATTATTTTTAAAGGCTTGAGCATATTCATAACAATTCAAGACTTAAAAGAGAACTGTAGGAATTAATAATTTAAATATCCTGGATTTCACTAACTAGCTGGACAAGATGAGGCTAACAAAATCTTTTCTTGCAGTGAGATTTACTGCTGGTAAAGATTAACCTGTTCTGAAATGATGTTATATTGAGTTCAGTTGATGTCTCCATACAGCGAAAGCAGGTACAGTAAGAAAAATACATATTAAATTGAAAAGAAATTCAATTTCCCTTTTTTTCTTACTATTTCATTTGATTTTTACTTATTGATTTCTTTTTTCTACATATTTGTTTTAATGGCAATACAGTGCAACACCTTGGGGGCACAGTATGCTGGAACCTGGAGTAGATGCAGGTCTTGACTCAAATGTCACAATCCATCCACTCGTTCCCTGCCGCCCCACCCACTCAGCTTCAGCAGATGCTGCTCAGCCCACTGAGTTCCTCCAGTTTGTTGCACCTTATTACTTCTGTTTTGTTTTCTGAGCCAGTTACTTTCTCTTTTCACCCTATTTATTTTGTTTCATTTAATTGTCTGCCTATGTTTTAAATGCAACTTCTTTCTTTTCTGGCTAGGCTTTTGCAACTTTGGCAGCAACCTGAATTGTTGATCTTGGCTGCTGCTTGACTATGTTAGTCCAATTTGTACTCCGCCCTCCCCCACCCAATCCCCAGTACAAAATGGTTTCTAATTCCTCCAGTTGATTACTGGCACATTCTTAGACTGCCCTTCCACAGTTATTGGCCCTCTAGAATTGTCCTGTAATCTTCAGAGGGGATAATCTCCCAAGCACAGTTTTGGGCAACTAGAAGTAAAACAGTCAAAGAAAAGTAAGCATGTTTTTTTTAATAATGTTATGAAAATATTGGAAGTGGAGAGAAACAATGTTAAGTAGGTGGGTCTGCATGTTGGAATCTGCCTGAAACTGTCCAACCAGTCTTGACATTTTTTTTGTCAGGCTTTATGCCCTTTAACGCAGGGATCTGTTAATAGTCATCTGTTCCATATTGTCCGAGGTGGTTTCATTCTGTGCATTCCTGGTGGGACTTCTGTCAATGCAGGCATCCTGTAACTTGTGCAGTAGAAATTCAGATCCTGAATGCTTGCTGTTTCTCCATCTGAGCCAGGAAATGAACAAGATATTGTAAGTAATGCGAGTAAGTGGTTGAATAGAAATGGGCGGGGGAAATGTTTGAAAACCTGAACAGCCGCGATGTTGGGGGGAGTGGGGGCACGGTGTAGGAAGGTGTGAGGGACTCCAAGGCTTACTCCATGTGAGCCAGATGGATCCAAACCATAGACAGCATGTTGAGCACTGGCTGTAAAGCAATTGTGAATGACACTATATAGATTTTAATCATTTTGCATAGAATTAGAACTTGAGATACTTTTGTGCTGATGTCATTGGATTGAATTGCTGTAAGACTAAATTGATTCATCTCCAGCCATGTTTGTGTTGATAGGCATCACTGGAAGGAACAAACTTAAATGCATGAAAATGCCTGTTAAGATATTCATTCAGATGCACTTAACTTGTCTGGATGCTGAGCTATTTGTTCTATTATCAAATGTTCCCTTACTAAGGTAGCTATGGACCAAAAACAGTTAATGCACTTCTGTCAAATAGTTTCACCAATTTAAAGGAAATATTGAGTGACGAAGTTAAATAAGTTAATGACTCTTTGAAATCAGGTGCAAATGTCAGATGCTCCTATATTATTGCAAGTATTAATTTCCATCCTATTGGATGGAAATTTTAAGGGGTGCCTAAATGCTCAATGTGAGATTAGTAAGGCACATTTTGTAATCAAGAAGAATTAAATAAATTTGCCAGAAAAGCCTGGAGGTAGGATTGCTTACCTGATGTTCTGTCGCTATTTAAATTAGATAGTATTGTAATGGGAAATAAAATGCTGGGCTTTTCAGCATTATCAAAAATTATTCCAAAACTAAGTACCAGTTACCAAACAACATAAACCTGAGCTCATTAATAAATTACTTTTAAATAGACTGTAAAGCATTGGTGATACCAACACTTCACATAGCAGAAACGACATGAAATTATGGTGATGTATTAAAAATTGCTCAATAGTCAAAATTGTACAAAATAATTACTTTAGGTTTTACAGACTAATGAAGGATGAAGCACGTTCATACGAATGTAAAAGTAGAAGTCTTACCAAATAAAGTCAGTTAACAGTAGTTTGATTTTTGTACATCAATTCAAAGTAGGATGTTCCTTTGGGCTGGTTTACTCAAACGTGTGCTCTTTGTTCATTTGGTGCTTCATTTAAAGAAAATTCAGTTAATAACAAATGCATGCATACTGGTATGCATGAAATAACCCAGCCACTTTGTTATTTGAAATTATAATTGAAATAACAAACCTTACATCATTCTATAACTTGGTATTTACATATAACTTTCTGCTTAAAAATGAGTGGATGTGATGTTTAATATTTTAATTTTTAAATACATTGCTGCTGTTCGGTCCCATGCAAATTTCAATTCAACTGCAAGTCCTGTGTGATTCCTAATACCTTCAGTGCTATTTGTCATAGAATCATACAACATGGAACCACACCATTCAGCCCTACTTATTCATGCTAACCAGTGGGCACCCTTCTGTATTCTATCTCTCAGCACTTGGTCCATAGTCTTCCATGCCAAGGCGATTCAAGTGCTCATCTGGATGCTTAAATGCTGCTAATTATTACTTAAGATATGGAATCGGGAATATTGATTTAAATAAAACCAAATTTTTGAGGCATAACACTTGTACATAATACACCTGGCCCATCTAATTAATTTGCTGGACTTCTGGGATTCTCTTGTGGACCTGTGTGTGTGTGTGTATATACAAACACAATCTGGAATTTGTTATACACAAATACATATGTGATCATATATGCTGTTTATTTGGGATGAGCCTTGGCCAATTTTTAAAACCAGTTTTGAATACCCAAGCGTTACAATTGCATTTTGGTTGAACTGATGCCACTGCAGAATGAATGTACAAGAACAGACACAATATATAGCACCCACAGCCTGTTTTACAGTTGATTTTTTTCCTTGTTTGCCTTCCATTAAATATGTTTTACAAAATCAAACATTCGAATAAATCTGTGACTTTAATCTGAAAATAAAATGCAATGTGTTAAAATGTTCAAAAGCTGTTTGACAGGAAAAGTGTGACCATTGAGTTTGCACAGGAAGTTGCCAAACTGGAACAAAGATTTTGAGCTCTTCCTGTAGGTTTTGTGAATTACAAATCTTTCCCTACCTACAGTTGCTCCAATGTCAGCAAGCCTGAACCTTTTAAGATATTGTGAAGAACTGACCTTGGTCCCTGCTTCCTGTTTAGATGTGTTATGTAAATGTACTTAAGGCTCGTACATTTTCTTTCACTGGTGCCTGCTTCACAAAATATCATGTTTATTTTTGTGTGAGCAATTGGAACATTATCCTTCGAAGATTTTGGACTGAAATCCATTTGTTTCCAAAGAGAGAGCAACTTGTTTTATGCAACCAAATAATCTTTTTAAAATTAAATTAAACTCCATCTATAATGTTTGCAAGTTTCAGAAAAGTGAACCAAAGTGGAGTTTTGCATTTCCTTAATATCTTAGCTGGCGTTTGAATATCCTATATGCAGAATATGAGGTCACCTTTACTGGAGTAAAATAAAACTAGCAAATCTGACAGGTTTATAATTTCATATGTTCTAGAGTTGATGTACTTAAAGGTTTTCTTTCAATCAGTCATTAAATGCACCTTTTTGTGTCCAGCCTCCTAAATTCAACGGCTACTCTACCAGGCTTTGTTTTTGCCTTCCAAGTGGTACATGGCATTTATTGGCTGCTAACATACTTTTGCACAAGGAATGTAATGTTACACTTATGTAGCATGTCTGACACCATTAAACAGCATTCCCTTGCTGTGAATTTTATTAATCTAACAGTGTACTTTTAAAATGTTAGATGCTACAATGCACCATTTTTTTTTAAACTAGAAAATAAACTTGGAGTATTTTGTGTTGTTGCTTTAACAGTGTTTTTGATTACCTTTCATTTGTAATGTCCAATCTCATCCTTATAATTATAAAACTGTCTGGTTATCAATCCTTCTGCCATTTGAAACAGTTACTCTATCAAAATCCCTCAAATTGAAGACACTTAGTTTTGCTCTAGTCTTGTGTATTCTTTTATTATTCACCCTCCACCCGACCAGAAACATCCATTGGCTCGGCCAAACACTGGACTGAGATCACATCCCTGAACCCTTCTGTACCTACTCCTACCTGACTTCCTCAAAAAAAAAATCAAAGTCTTTGAGCTTTTTCCCTTCTGCTTCAGGGTTGGTTTGCTCCTGATTATTCTTATGTTAAGGTGCTTTCGAACAGTTTACAAGTGAATGAAATGGGGAAACTCCAGTTTGAGGTGCCAGCATTCAGGAGCTCAAGAAGTCCTTTTAGGTGAAGGTGTGATTCATTTGTATTTCTTCAGCTCTTGTGAACTGCATTTGGTGTTCAGTGTAGTCTCCTCTACACTGGAGAAACCAAACACTGGGTAATGATTTGAGGAGCACCTATGTTTGATTGGCTGGGGTGATCCTGAGTTTCCTGTTGCCTGTCATTTTAATTGAACGGTTCCCTTATTCAATGAGATGGACTCTGACCTCACGATCTACCTTGTTGTGACCTTGCACCTTATTGCACTGCACTTTCTCTGTAGCTGTGACACTTTACTCTGTACTGTTATTGTTTTTTTTACCTGAACTACATCAATGCACTCTGCACTAACTTGATGTAACTGCACTGTGTAATGAATTGACCTGTAATATTAGTTTGTAAGACAAATTTTTCACTATACCTCGGTACATGTGACAATAATAAACCAATACCAAATACCTATCTGGCCAATGTAAGCTTGAGGAATTACACCTTATTTTTCATCTAGGTATATTACATTAGACCAGACTCAATATCAAATAACTTTGGGTAGCTTGATTTCTCTGTCAACATCAGAGCTGGTCAGTGTGTCTGGGATATTAGCTCTGTTTTTCTCTGCCTGACTTCCAGGTATGTCCCTCAGCTTCTCTGGACCTTTGTCTCTTAACAGCCCTCATTTTATAGCTTTTATTTTCTTTATCCATTTTTTTTTCCCTCTTGCATGTCCAACCCCCCTTTCCCCCCCCCCCCCCCCCCCCCCCCCGGTTCCCATTAACCCATAGACTGGATGACCTTGATAGAATTTATCCCCATGACAACCTTAACCTCACTTTATCAGGGTGATTCCTTTTATCCTATCCATTCCTCCCTTGCCCTTAAAACTAACTTGTGTTTTTCCCTTTCCCAGCCCTGGCAAATGATCTTTGACTTGAAACATTAACTCTGTTCTCTTGCCAAAGATGCCACCTGACTTGCTGTGTTTCCAGCATTTTCTGGCAATATCTTTTCTCTTTTTAATGCTGGAATAAATGTCAGTATTCTTTGTTTACTGCCTCTTGACTACCTTGTAATTTCAACATCGAAGAGGATTGGCAATCATTAACAACAATAAGAACATTTGTATAAAATGCAATCCATCTCGTTAATTAGAAATACTTGGATCCCCATCGTGTCTCAAAGCATTTTATGACAATTATATTTTTTAAGGAGTATAGTCATTGCTTTGAAAATTCATTTGTAACAAAATGTTATGACCTGGACAGCATAATCCATGCTGCCAGTGAAAATGGAACAGTGGACAAAAAAAATTGATGCCGGCTAAAGACAAGTCCTTTCGATAACCCACTATCCTGAACAAAAATAGCAATGGATCAGTATGAAACAAGTGAACATCTGACTGCATTAAACAACCCTTTCTTCAAGTTGATTCAATAATCTTAGACAATCACAACTTAAGTCTTTTTTTAATTGACTTGAATTTGATTGAATTGTCGCTCATTGGCAGGAAAGAGCTTGAATGAAGTTGTGTATGGAAATGGATTATGATCTATTACTGAGTTTGACAAAAACAATTATGTTTACTATGCAGGAATCAATGCTTTGTATGTAAGCCATAAGTTTGAAATAACTGAACATTTGGTTTTTTTGACAGAAACCTACACCAGTAAGCTCTCAGACAATTGAGGAAATGGCTCACACTCCCTTGCCACATGGTTGGCAGTGCTACATGTCACCACAGGGTCGGAAGTACTACGTCAATACCTACACTAGTGGTAAGACCCATGAACGTGTACCTATAATGTCCTTATGGCTCGAGTTTCTAGGAACTGCAATGACCTTGGGACAATTTTCAGTCCTATATTGATAGATGCATTTCTTTGGCCATCCTAGTTTTTATTTTGATATTCCTTTATCGTTGAGTAGTTGCTTGAAATGAAAAATCCTAATATTTGTGTTCCTGTGATGCCAGAACGCATCTTGAGTTCATCATGTCATATATTATTCTTTTGCAAATGCTCCTTATAGACATCTCTATAGGAGCTCCTTAAAGGAGTATCATGTAATAGTCATAAAATACAAATCTCTTTTGCAAAGAATCAGTGTTGTAATAAACACAGTTAACAACAAACCTCCAACACTCAGCTAGTTAGGATTTGTGGCAACTGACCATTTGGGTAATTTCATTTTAATTTATTTTGTCTCTTTGCAAATGAAAAGCTTTGTATTTATTTAATCTAATCCAGCTGGTGACTGACCTCGAGTTGTAGCTGAGTGAGGCCCCCAAGTCCCAGATAGCTAAACAGAATCCAAATACTTCCTTCATTTGATTACTTGAAAATTATGTCAAATGATGCACCAACATTTCATGGAATTTTACACTTGTGATCATAACCAGCAGTGCTTGCTTAACTAGCATCTCTGTACCTTAGCCTTTAGGGTGGTACAAAATTCTGATGGTCCATGCCCTTGTGTCAATTGTGGCAAAAGAACTCTCGTGGCAATTTTTTTAATATTATATGAAAACTTTTTTATTTGTGATCTGATAAGTTTGGATCTGTCTCATTGGTTTTATTTTAAATCGTGTTGTGGAGCCCATTGGCCTGTAATTGTAAAATGTTTTCGTCTTGTGAAATAGTTTTATTCAGAGGTCTGAGTAGATTGCAAATTATGTTCTTCAGAGACATGTAATGACCCTCAAGTTCATCAACTTGATGCTTTCTTCAGGCACTTTGTAAACAACATTTGTGGGTGGATTAATAGTTTTATATCTGACCTTTTTGGCTGGGTGTCAGGAAAGAGTTATCTACATTTACTTCAATTAAAGGAAGTGTTTAGTCTGCAGATCGTAAAATGTTTCATAGCCTGATCTTTGAAGGTCCCAGTGTTGAGTCTGCTCTACAAGGTATTGCATAAACCCATGTGACTTGCCCTCTTCCATCATTAATGCATACCTTTTAGAAGCATAAAGATGGACACGAGAAGAATTAGAAGTTGGTTTGGGTTTGACCTATTCTTGGTTTGCTGAAACATGGCTGCTTTCAGGCTAAAGTCCAATTGGGTTCCCAGAAAAGTAAAATAATGAAATCAGTCAAAATCCAAATTGAAATAACGTTAGAGCGGGTTACACCCAGAAATGAGTGCAGTTATGGGACCAATGTGTTTCCTGATGGTGAAATCCACTGCCAAGATTTCAGTATACAACAATCAGAAGGACACCAACACTTAAAATGCACTCACACACCCCCAAGGCAGGCTGACACTAGGCCAGAGGAGATCATCCTCTTGGCAAAGGGGCCATAGAATATCTTGTAAGAAATATGACAGGTTAACTAACAAGCAGTGTTTTATTCTGCTGACTCCCTTAAGATGAAGTCATCAAGGAGTCCTGGACACATTAACCATCAGGAAATTCTTATGAGCCACAGCATCCTACAGATTGAGCAAGTAGAAACTTGTTAATGAAATATCCGGTTATTAAGGGGAGCCCCCACAAGATTGTAGTGAATAGCTGCCAGTGCTACTGGGCATTTAACAGCACTGTCACATTCTAATGCCTGAAATGTGTCTCGTTCTTTACTGAAATCAAAGGGGTGAACCAACTTTTTTTCTCAAATTCATGGCCTGGTGAGCTGCAAACTTAGAGACATGGTGGACTCCTGTGGCTCTTTGCAAAGATCCTGTGATGAGCAAATTCTGAGCCAGTATGGCCTTGACCTCACGGAAGTCCAGAGGTGAGAGTAGCTGAAGGACTTGCCAGAGAATATCACTTATTTGGAATGGCTTTTGTTCACTTTGCACCTAAAATAAAATATAAACTGTGCAATCCAGTTTCTAGGCTTGTATGTTTAGTGTGTTATGCAACAAATCTGTGTCAAATCCTTGCCCAATTTCACATTCTGAATGAAATAAGGAACTGGCCATAGAACAGAACAGTCCCTTTAGCCCACCATGTCTGCGCTGATTATGATGCCAATCTAACTAATCCCATCTGCCGACACGCTGTCCATAACCCTCTATTCCCTGCCTGTTCATGCACTCACTAGCTCTGAGGGTGGTGAATTTGTGGAATTCCTTGCCACATAGGGCTGTGGAGGCCAAGTCATTGTGTGTATTTAGGGCAGAGATTGATCGGTTCTTGATTGGTTATATTAGAGAAGGCAGGAGAATGGGGTTGGGAGAAAAAAATCGGCCATGAATGGTGGAGCAGACTTGATGGGCTGCATGGCCTAATTCTGCTCTTGTATCTTGTGGTCTTGGGGAAACAAGACAAAAACAGCTGACTCTAATCTTTGCCCTTGCAAGAGCAATGGAGCTTAGAATAATCATAAAGCCTTGTCTCAAATGAGTGGGTTATTAACCTGATGATCAAACTCTTGGGCTTTTGCAACCAAGGATATTGGGCTACCTTCAACTACATTGGGATGGCCATGGTCATCCAGCTTCTACAAAAATAGAAGCTGGTGAGCAGCCTTTATGTGGCAAAGGAAGTAATATGGACAGTTTCCCCAAATATGGTGTACAGCAGGGAACCACAGAGCATCACATAGTCATGACCTTGGAACTTGCTCCAACTGTGCAAAACTAATTAATTTAATTTAATGCTTGATCTGTTTCCTATCATTTGGAAATGTTGTCAATCGGTTGACAAAACTCCTAGATTAACTTTGATAATAACACCAGTGATAAATTCCCTAAATGATAGCAGTTTTCTTCTTTTAGTTGGATTTCCATCTGTTGTGCAACTCTGGCTCAGCTCAATGTTCCTGATTATTTTACTTGCTCTGGATTTTGGCTTGCATCCAGCCTCTGATGACAATGCTTTTAAAGAAAAAACCTTTGTTTTGAATTGCTCTCTTTGTTGGGTGCAGTCAGCTGTTCGTGGTACTGCTGGTACTTAACTAAGATGTGCCATCACCATCTCTGAAGCTAAGCACACATACATTTCTGGCTGTTTGCCTTAAAAGCTGCTGATGATTTTATTTTTGCTTGGTCTTTTGTTTGGTTCCAAACACTTATCAGTGTGTGCTGCATTGATTATAATTCTCAGAGAAAGCTGTCCCTTCTCCATTTTCTGGGTAATTTTAATCTTTTGCAACAGTAATGCATTCAGTCAGCTGTGCAACAAGACCAAACAGACACTCTACCAGGTAATATTACAGAATTCCTTTGGAATGGTGTGGTTATCTTGGCAAAATATCCTATCTTCCCAACTATTCAAGAAGGGGGCAAGAGAGAAAATGGGGGGGGGGGGGTGGGGGGGGTGACAAGACAGTTATTAAAGTTATAATGAAATACTTTGACTATATTCAAGGTTGAGAGAAAATTTTGGACTGAAGGGATATTGAGGATTATGGGAATCGGGCAACAAATTTGAGCCCATACCAATGTTCAGACCAATCACTAGCTTATTGAATGGCTTCTTTTGGGGAGGGGGGAGTTTACATGATCTATTCCTGCTCCTATTTTTCAAGTGTTACCATATCACTTCTGTGATAACCTCCAAAATATGGCTTGTGAATTGGTATTGACCTCCATCATGAGATGCTGTTTCTTGAATGGATTGAGTGCTGGTGAAATAGTATGGCAGTGCCTTTCTCAGCATAACCATTTCCGTGTCAAGATGGAGTTCCAGATTTGCTCAGTGTATACTGTAACAGAGCCAAATCAACAGGAGGAACAGTGAAAGCCCAGGGGATAAAGGGGAATAAAACTTCAAGCACAAACTGGAAATTACAGTTTTTTTGAAGGTCCAATGCCATTTGGAAGGTTGGAGCTGACCAGTGAAACACAATATAAATCATCAGACATGATGGGAAAGAATAGCACCTTGTGCATGGTTCCAAATTTGGGGAGTGAAACAGTGTTTCAGGTCACTGGAGATAGTTTAAACATTCTTTTATTTTATTGTTGATTATGCTGTGAAGAAAATAAAGTTCAAAGTACTGCAAGCCAGAATATGGGGCTTATTTGCCAAACTGGGCATTTGAATGTAGAAATGATTGGTGGTTATCCTGGCTGATCACCCATTATTTGTGACTTGTTTTCTGTGAGGCTTGAAGTAGGCAATGAAATTTCTGAATAAGCAGATGGGCAATTTGTTTAACTATTACTGCGGTGCCAAGGCATCAATGTAATCAACATTGAGGAGATTAGGGCCATTATGGGCACAATATCAATTTAATTGGTGCAGTAATGCTAAGGTTGGTGTTTTCACAGCTTTTCTGAACTGGTTTCTTTTGTCTCTTAAATTCTGGTAAGACTTTATGTCAACAGTTTTTAAAATTATTCCTGCAGCGAATGACCTATCTGAGTTGTTGAGCAGGTACAAAAGGATATCTGATCAGGCTTGATGCACATTTTTTTTACCCTCTGATTTGCATCTGCAGACTAGAGATGGAAATGCATTGCATTGTCTAACAATCAGTGCCTTGGCAGATTCCAGTTCATTCAAAGGACAGGAAATGCACCAACACTGAAATATTTGTGTGCTTTCTACTAAGCAAGTTAACCAAATAAGTAGATGTACAGTAGGGTAACACAAACCTCTGGAATGCCATGTGGGATTTCTAGGGTATTTGCCACATCTTGGGCAACCACCTGCATAAGAATAATCATCAGCTGGAGGTGCCTGAGCTCTGGGTCTTGGAGTTACAATACAGTCACACTGTTCTGTCTGAGGCTAGATTTTCTCTTTTTGGGAATGGTCACCATATAGGTCCAAGTTCAAAGGCCTTGAAGGTGGCAGTGTAGGTAGATAACATGGTTAAGAAGGCGTATGGGATGCTGGCCTTCATTAATCAGGGCATTGTATACAAGAACAAGGAGGTTATGTCCCAAGTTCATAAAACACTGGTCAGACCTCAGCTGGAGTAACTGCATGCAGTTCTGGTCACCATGATATAGGGAAGATGTGAAAGGAGACAATGCAGAGGAGATTCACCAGGACATTGCCTGGGCTGGAGCGTTTCAGTTATGAGGAGAGACTTGGAGAGGTTAGGTCTGTTTTCCCTGAAGCAGAGGAGGTTAAGAGAGGACATGATTGAGATATTTAAAATTATGAGGGGTATAGATGGGGTAGTTTGCAGGAAACTATTCCCCATACAAGGTGTAGATAAAACTAGAGGAACATGGGTTTAGCTCAAAGGGGAAGAGATTTAGAGGGGATGTGAGGGGGACTTTTTCACTGAGTGAGTGGTGGGTACCTCTAATACATCGCCTGAGAGAATGGTAGAAGCAGAGTCACTGACAGCATTTAAGAAGTGTCTAAATGAGCACCTGAATCACTTGGGTTTAGAAAGCTGTAAACAGTGTTGGAAGATGGGATTAATACAGGCGGGTGTCCACTGGTCAGTGTAGGCCAACTCTTAACTGGTTTAAACCCTGGTTCCTGCCACCAGGACCTGGGTTCTCTTCTCAGGACCGCCTGAGTTGAGTCGGTTACACTGTAGTTGTGCTGTTCTCGTAGGGTCTCTGCAGCACAGCGAGTCGCGTCTCCCTGCTGGTCCCGCCAGTAACACCACGACTGGTGGGCCAAATAGCCTGTTTTCATGCTGCATGACTCTGAGGGTGTAGGCAGAGAGGGAATGGATGACTGTCAGGGAGACAAAAGGAGATATTTTTAGAGACCATGCAACAATTTTGTTTTCTAGCCATTATTTGGTTCTGGGGTAGGGGAATCCCCTGGGGAGTGCAACCAGATCCATGAACATAGCATCATATGATTCAGCTAGGTACTTGGCATTATTTGAGAAGAGCAGGGAATTCTCCTTGCAAAGGTGACTGGATTTCAAAGCATTTAATTGTATGTAAAAACGTGGATAAAGGGTGGGGTCAGGTGGCAATGTTGGTCAGGAAAGTATTGCACCTGAGAAGAAGCCATGTGTAAGATGCATTGTCAAATGAGACTACATGGCTTGAATAGCCCAATCACAGTATAATGTGTATAGGTCCAAGGAGAATTGAAGAGCAAATTTGCTGGCAAGTTTTTAGATTTAGATATCTTTTAGTCACATGTACATTGAAACATAGTCAAATACATCTTTCGTGTGGAGTGTTCTGGGGGCAGCCCGCAAGTGTCGCCATGCTTCCAGCACCAATGTAGCATGCCCACAACTTCCTAACCTGTATGTCTTTGGAATGTGGGAGGAAACTGGAGCACCCGGAGGAATCCCACGCAGACATGGGGAGAACAGAGAAACTCCTTACAGACAGTGTCCGGAATTGAGCCTGGGTTGCTCGTGCTCTAATATCATTATGCTAACCATTACACTACCATGCCTGCCCTGACAAGTATAAAACCCAAGTTTAGTATATGAACTATTTTAGATACCAAATATTGACAGATGTACAATTGTTGTAAAATGAGTGAGCATTGAATTTTACATAAAGTATTAACCAGTGCTTAATAAGCCCAGAAAGAGAGAGGACAATTCTGGACTTAGTTTCAGGCAATGAGTGTGAGCAGATGGAAGGAATGTCAGTGGAGAATATTTTTGTGGTAGTAATTGTAATTTGATTAGATTTAACAAAGTAATGGAAAAGGACAAAGTTAAAATTGAAGTAGAGTTCTTAATTGGGTTGAGGCCAACTTAACTGGTTTGAGAAAAAAGTTGGACAAAAGTGGACTGGCACCGATAACTTGATGATCAACCAGTCTCCATCCAATGGGAGGCAGTCAAGAAGGAGATTTGAGGTTCAGGGTAAATGTGTTTCCACAAAGAAAAAGGGAAAGGACTTCTAAATCTGGAGGCCCCTGAATGAGCAGGTCTATAGAAAGAAAGCAAAAATTGTGTCAAATGTCAAGAACCTAATATTGCAGTAAGCCTTAAAATATAGAGCATCCAAAGATGACTTATAAATACATTAATGGCAAGACAATAACTAAGAAAAGAGTAGGACCTACTGCACATCAAAAGGATAACCTGAGTGGAAGTGGACAATGTTGATTGAATTGTTAGTTGATGCTTTGGAGTTGTATTGATGGTGCTGCTGCCATTGTAATTGAGAGAGTGTGTGAAATATTGGATGGAATAAAAAGTAAAATAAGTATAACATTGGTTTAGCATTTCCAAAAGTAGGAAAACTGCCAGGCAAACAAAGAAGCAAATTGCGGAGACTTTAACTATTTTACTTATCCCTGGTAAAAGGGAAGGTGCTGGGGGATTGTCAGTGCTGTACTTTAAAAAGGAAGGAAGGGATAAACCAGGTAATTTTGGGCCAAATAGCTTAACTTGAGTGTAAAAATAAAAAGTAAATTATTGGAATTCTTTCTGAGGGACAATATAAAACTTCATTTAGTACAACAGATTAATCAAGGACAGTTAGCATGGATTTGTTAGGAGAATGTTGTCTGATCAACTTGATTGAGGAGGATTCATGAAGACACTTTGAGATAATCCATATGGATTTCACCAAGGCTTTTACAAGGTTCCATGCAAGATGGTCAAAAAGCTAAGGTACATGGGTCCCAAAGGGGAGTGGAAGTAGGATGCACATTTGGCTCAGTAATGGGAAGCAAAAGGTAATGATTGACAGGTATCTTTTGATTGGAAGCTTTTTCTCAGTGAGATTCATCAAAATTCTGTTTGTACCTTGATTTTTGTTGTGTATATTAAATGTTGGGGACATGACAGAAGTTTGCAGTTTATACAAAGATTAGTCATGTGGTTGAGAGGAAGGAGGGGAAAAGAACTTTCGACTTTGAGGAAAAGTGGGACCTTCGCATGTATGTCCAAAGATCCTTAGGCAGGACAAGTAGATAAGCTGGTTTTCAAAGAAGTTAGGACGTGGCCACAGTACCATCAGATGGGACCATGAAGCCTGTCTGCACCAAGCTGCAGTGTTGAAGAATGATGGGTTGCCTAAAGATGGTCCTTTTTGGCGGTAGACTCTAAACAAGAATGGGGTGCCTGGTTTTACAATTGCTCATGTATAAATTCATTGCTGTACTCCCTTTACGTTTTTATTTTTTATCTTTCCGGCCTTGGCTTTATTGAATGTGAAGATGCTTTGACAAGACCCAAAGTGCCTGCAACAATTTGCCTCTCCAATTGCATCACTTCCCTTTCATTATCTGGATGTTTTTGATGTTTCCCCTATGCTTTGTACACTTTTGTCCTCTCTGCATCTGTCACAGTGTGATTGCCAATCCTGGACCTGTTCCTCATTATGTGACCAACTGCCTCCAATCATCTTATTCAATCACCCAGTTTTTTTTATTTTTAATTCTTTGTCAGATATTTCAGTTGCTGATAATCTTCAAAGGAACTGGGTGGGGGGGGGAGGGGGGGAAATACAGTTTGAATAGTGCTTTGATTTTTCACTATTTACTGCAGCGTCATGGAAATTGATCATTAATTCCCAGCAATTACAGGATGCTTCAGGAGGGCTGGCAACCCTGGGCCATGTCTGCATTTGGAGTTGTGGATGGTTTTGTCAAATGGATTGAGCCCCATTTCTTGAAAAGAGTGCCACTCTATCAAGAATTGCCCCAGCTCCTTGTCATTTGAATCTGACTTGGGGCAAAATTATCATTTAAATTCTGGGATGGTAAATTACTGCTTGAGGGTTATAAATATTGATTTTCTGATGGTTCACATGGTTTGACTGGAAGCCAATCTTTATTTATCAACTGTCAGTTTGACATCTATTGTACAGATGAATAAGAAGTCCATATTGACATCTTCATAGGCATACTATTTGATCAACTGCTTTAAATTTCAGAAATGAAACTTCAATATAATGACAAAATATACCTTTGAGGCATCAATAATCTTTGCTTAACAATGGTTGCACCAACAGAGACTCTGCTTCCAATCATTCAAGATGCTTAAAATAAAATGCCTGATCTCTGCAAATCTCAATAACAATGATTGTTCTAGGTGTGAAACATCAGTGCTGTAGATAGTAACATGTACCTTTTAAATAAAAAAAGATGTGTAGGGTAGTGTATCTTTCAAGAGTTTTTTGAAGTAAGCTGTTCTAATCACTTTCATTGCAGAGAGAGATGTGTGTCCTTTTGGGGCTGGAAACTATTTGCAAAGATGGTATTGCTGAACAGATTTGGCTCAGACAAGCATGCCAATGTTACTGTCCAATCAAAACAAATGTTTTTTTATGCGAGTTCTGAAAACTAGCTATAGATGGATTATCTCCTGAGAATATTACTCACTTCATAAAGTTTTTTTTGACAGATGTTCTATATGCTTAAAAGCTGGTGCTGTCATGAATCTCAAAGTGAATAAAGATGTTGATGAGCAATAATTGGCAAGGGATGAAGTTCTTCACTGATGTAAATATTTAAAGCTCATGAATACTTTGGAGTTGGTGTGATGAAAGAGTCAACATCAGAGCTTTTTTTTTAACTGAGGGTCTTGTCAGTGGCACACAGGACTCCAGACTTGGCATGGATCAGAAAATCATGCCTGAATTGCCATCTGCCCAACTTCAAGGCACAATTTTGAGAGGGAAAGTGAGACAATGTTGCTGGCAAGCACAAGCTGATTTAGGGCGGACTTTAGAATTGAGCCTCGTACTAACCTCTGAGTCTTGCATTGAGTGCATCACCCCTCTGGGGGTCTAATCTACTCCAGTTAGTCACTTTAAACACAGTTTAATGTTACATAATTACTGGAGTTTTTGTTTTCATGCTTTGGCTTATGGTTACTATTTCTTTACTCTGTACGTGGTCATAGTCAGAGCTATACAGCATGGAAACAGGCCCTTTGGCCCAACTCATCCATGCCAACCAAGTTGCCTAACTGAGCTAGTCCCATTTTCCTCTGTTGGCTGATAACCCTCTGAATGTTTCCTATCCATGAACCTGTCCAATTTTTTTTAACATTGCATTGTACCCACCTCTAACACTTCCTCTGGCAGCTCATTCCATATACACACCACCCACAATGTGGAAAAAGTTGCCCCTCGGGTAACTTAAATCTTTCCCCCCCTCACCTTTAAAACTATGCCCTCCCATTTTGGGTTCCCCTATCCTGGGGAAAAGACTGTAGCTATTCCCTTTATCTGTCCCTCATGATTTTATAAACCTCTATAATGTCATCCCTCAGCCTCCTAAATTCCAGGAAAAAATGTCTGAGCCTCTCCTTGCAACTCAAACCCACCAGTCCCAGTAATATTGAATACTATTGTTAGGCTCTCAATTATTTTGCCACCCTTATTGTGTTCTACAGTTTTCATTTCTATTGTATCCATCTGATGTATTGGGGGAGACTGAAAATCTACAGAGCCACCAAATTTGCACTATGGACTAATGTGTTTGTGCCTGGATCATTACTGGAATAAAGTTGATGAGACTTAAAAATTGTTTTTTTTTGTATGGCCATTCTTTTGAATTAAGGCACACTTTGCCACTGAAGTCATTGAAAGGAAAACCAATTGGAACATTAAATGAGCAGTTGGTTCCAAAGTTCACTCTGCAAACTTTGCAGCATACCACATACTGCACTGAGCTTGTTTGTTTGGTGTTGGATGTGCTGAATTACTTGAGCAGAAGTATTTGTCCTTTGGTGATTCACAGAAAAGCGTAGTAGTGATACACACAGGCTACAGATAGTGATTCGGTGCTCCCCATAAGTGAGCCACTGGTTGCAAAGTAATGTCTTTAAAACAAGTGGGGAAAGCCATCCATTTTAATGTTGGCTGCTAATCTGCAGCTCTCTTAATATAATAACTCACCACTCAATTACTCCTATGTTCATCAGTAATGAATTATTATACCATTGTTTTGCATGCCTAATTTATAGTACATTCAAATCACATCTTATGGCAAATGTAACATTAGAAGTTGAGTGTAAATGTATTGGGTTAGTACCACTCTTAACTGTGATAACAGGATCAAGAGCTGCAGAAGAAATTAGCCCAAACTTTGCAATCTGGCTCCAATCTACTACTTGGATCTAATATTAAGTGCTGTTGCCTATAATGGCACATAACAAAGTTTTTTTAAAATATCTGCCTGGTGCCACCAATTTTGACCTTTTTCATTTAAGTGATGCTTAACCAATTGGCAAGTGGCTATTTCCCTCTTTATTTTGTGAGAATTATTTTGTTAGAAGTTTTGAAATGGAGAGGAGGACCTCCTTTAAGCATTTTGGTGTCTATGGGTTTCTTTGGTGGTTCTACAAATACTATAACTCAGACTAGACACAGCTAACAGAATATCCTTTGTTTAAGGTAGCCATTCTCAAACTGAACAATGGTGTCTGGTACAAGATCACATCACATGGTACACCCTGTTCGTACCGTTGTATTTGCAGTTGTAAGGCAAAGTTCTATTAGAAAAACCCTTCTACATTGTTGATTATGGGTCACTTGGTCACTTTTTTTCTTTTTATTAGCCAAGAACATACTACTTTCTCTGTAAGCTACTTGTCTTACGCCAGCTGCGTTCAGCCTGTAGGTTCAAAGATAATGATGGGAAATTCCCGTATAACCATTTCCTGCCACAGATCAGAAAGATTCCTTGGAGTCGCTGCCTCTTTAGATTTTAAGTAATTATGGATATGACTGGATGCTACAGTGTCTAGTACAATGCCCTTTCACTTTCAGCAAATGGGTTTTAATAAAGCTCAGGTTATAAAATGGCCTAACCCTTGTTAAACTTTAGAATGTCATCAGGTGCACCATGTGGAAAAACATTCACTTAACATGGTTAGCCTAAACATAAATCACACCAGACAAGCACATTAACCCAGCTAGGAGAGAATTTAATGGTTTATTAGAACACTTCAGTGTAGAAGCTTTGTTCATTGATTCTCAGTGGCCTTTGTGGGTAGTTTTAATTTTGGGTATTAGACAACTAAATTAGCTGCCCTTCATACATCAGTCAGCCAACTTTCATATGAGTTCAAAACACTCATTGGGCTACTCAAAGATTAGGGGAATTCCTCTTGCTCCACACTTCAAGCTATGCCCACCAAAATGGGTTATCTGGGCAGTTACCTCAGCTGTATTTGTGAATAGTGCATATATAAACTGCCAACTATCCTATATCACAAACATGACTCCATTTCTGGAGCTTTAGGAGCTCTTGAGCATGTGAAAGGTACTAATAAACTTTCTTTTGAATGCTTAAATATTCAAATTGGTTATAATTCCAGTTTAAGTGCATCAGTTGCAATTATTTCTCTGTAAATTCAGTAATAGTGCCCTTGTTAAAAGGGGTCTAATAATTTGAAGTATCCTTGCCTTTGAAAACACATCATCACAACATTGAATCAAACAACCTATACCATCAAAATTTTAAATGAGCCACTTTTAACGGGTCTCTTAAGCGCATTGTATTTGTATTCCCTGAGGTACCGCTCGTTACCTCTCATCTCTACTTCATGAAATAATTCACCTGAAATAGTCACAAGTTCAATCAATAAATTTAACCTTGTTTTACAAGCTGCAGATAAGCAAATATGCTGGATATTGCTCCCTGTGCAATGATTCCCCTCGAGCATTGCATGATGAGCAGTTGGAACTGAAGCTTCATCTGTTCCTTTGGGTGCACAGACAAGATCACTTGTCATCATTACAAAGAGGAGCAGTTGGAAGAGCTGTTGCCTCACAGTTCCAATGACCTGGATTCAATCCTGACTTCCAGTATGTGGCTTTGTGGAGTTTGCAAGTTCTCCCTGTGACTGTCTCTATTTCTTCCAAATGGTATGATTTTCCCCCCCACATCCCAAAGACATTCAGTTGAAAGGTTAATTGGCCACTGTAAATTGCCCCTCATGTTTGTGAATAATAGGATGTGGGGTGGGGTGTGTCCTCTAGTATTTGACATTTCCACCTCGGGGGAAAAAGACTTATCTACCCTGTCTATTCCTCTCGTAACTTTATATATATTTCTATTAGGTCAACCCTCAGTCACCAACACTCCAGAAAAAAACAATGAGAGCTTGTCTAATCTCTTTCTAGCTAATACACTCCAATCAAGGCAACATCCTTGTGAACCTCTTCTGCCCCTCACTCCAGAGCCTCTATATCCTCACCAGAGTGTGGCAACCAGAACTGCAGACAATACTCCCAATGTCACCTAGCCAAAGCTTTATACAACTGCAACGTAACTTACCAACATTTATACTCAATGCCTCGACCAATGAAGGCAAGCATACCATTCACCTTCTTTACCATCCTCGGAGACCTCCTGCAGAAAAAAATATCCTTTTACCCCTATGTTCTATCTTCTATAACCAAGCCAATTTTGGATCCCATTTACCAATTCACTGTGGATCCCATGAGACTTAATCTTCTGGACCAACCTATCATGAGGGACCTTTCAAAATGCTTTATCAAAGTCCACATAGACAACATCCACTGTGCTACTCTCACCAGTCATCTTTGTTGCTTCCTCAAAATAAAAACTCAATCAGGTTTGTGAGACAGGACCTTCCCCTACACAGGCAGACCATCTCTAAAAGTCCATGTTTTTTCAAAAGAGTAAATCCTGTCTTGAAGAATCTCCAGTAATGTCTCTACCACTGAGTTAAGGCTCACTGGTCTATTGATTTGTACCTGTTGCTGCTCTTAAACAAAAGAACAACATTGGCTTCAGAAAGAGTACGAAACTTCCCCTTCCTGACTGCAACTCATCACGTCATCATTCACCTTGTGTTAGATTCATTCCCTTGGATTCCTGGTGGCAGCCTGGAATCACATCTCCATCCACTGGGCATGTCATGGTTTTGGATCACTAAGATCCATTAAAATGGACTAAACCTCTCTCTCTAGTCATCACAGGCCTCCTGCCCTGTAAACCAAAATAATAGCATTCAAATCGTTGCTTTAATGAGAATGCTTGCTTCAGAATAGCTTCCTGTCTTTCGTGAATTGCACTGCCCTATGTGCTGTTCACTGTCTTTTGTCTCCATGCTGTTCATTCTCTCCCGTTGGCCACTCGCTGTCTGTGTGACAGGCAATTTGTCTTGGGGTTCACGACAGCAACTTTGAAAGGATAAATTACTTTTGATCTCCGAGTCTTGGCTTGTGCACATTTTTACTGTAGGCTAAATGTTGGAGGGTGAGGGTTGCAGCAAATGAAGATGTGATCCACGACTATCAGACATTAGTTTCTGCAGAGAAGCATGAGGCAAGTCCTCCAGGGCCAGAATCTCATCCCAGAATGAGGTACAATATGGGCAATGAGACCTGCTGCTGCCTTGTATCCCAGAATGGTGTGTTCCTTCCCCCATGACTACCGCTAACTTTGAAAATAAAAAATGCCAGAAATCTAAAATAAAGACACAAAATGCTGGAAACACTCCGCAGATCAGGCAGCTGTGAAAAGAGAAACAGTTAATGTTTCAGATAAGAGTTCTGATAAAGGGTTTCCAACCTGAAACATTGACTCTGTTTCCCTTTCTGCAGATGTTGTCTGACCTGTGGAGATTTTTTTCATCATTTTCTGTATTTTGTTTCACTGCAAATTGGCAAGACTAAAGTCAACAGAGGAATTCCCTCATCTCGCTCCGATCTGATTGTGTTAAAATAAAGACTTGCATTTTATTCAGAATCTTCTGTGTCCTCCAATCTGACAACCTAACCTCACACAAAGATAATATGATAATTGAGACTGTTTAATCTGTAATATGGTTCCAGTGTTTACAGGGACGTGGGCTTGAAGTGCGGGTGCATGTCAGTTGGGAACCGGGGAAAGGTGGAGATTCTGCCAAATTTATCAGGAGGATCGGATTTTAATTCTCTTTTTCCTTTTACTGCCTGGCAGCAAGTCAGACTGATAGTGAAACCTGCTGTACACGGCCATGACCAGAAATTTGAGAGAGAGGCAATGAGTGAGAGAAGAGAAATTGATGATAGGCATTGGGAATGCCTGATCTCAAGGAGTGAGACAGATCATGGGCTGAATTTCTTGGGGTGGAGATCTGGGTTGGTAGCACATTCCTCCTCCTATCCCACAGGAAGGCATGTGCCTACTTCATGGCTTCGATAACGATTCACGAGAATGTTCCTGGGATTGGAGGGCTTGAGCTATAAGGGGAGACTGGATAGGCTGAGATTTATTTTCCCCCTGGAGTGTAGGAGGCTAATTGGTGACTTTGTAGAGACTTATAAAATCATGAGGGGCATAGATATGGTGAATGATCAGAGTCTTTATCCCAAGGTAAGGAAGTCTAAAGCTAGAAGTTGTAGGTTTAAGATGAAAGGAGAAAGATGTAAAAGGGATCTGAGTGACAACTTTTTCCACACACAGGGTGGTGGGTACATGGAACAAGCTGCCAGAGGAAGTGGTAGAGATGGGTATATTTACAATGCTTAAGAGATGTTCAAACAAGTACATGAATAGGAAAGGTTTAGAAGGATATGGGCCAAATGCACATGGATGAGTTAGGCCGAAGGACGTGTTTTCTTGCTGTTTAACTCTATCGCTTTATAACATTCACCTCCTTTACATTTTTTCTGACCCATCTCTTAGGTGCATTTTCTCAACTGCACCACTCCAGTTAAATTGGACATAGATGTGTTGATGGTGGGTTTCCCATATTTTTGGGAATTTAACCCCCAACCACTACTCTAGCTTCTGAGGACAGAGTGGGAGGGGTGACTAAAGGGTCCCCCAATTCTTCACTGGCTGTCCAGCCCTGTCTTTGCTGCAGCCACAGCGGGAGTTATTCTTTAAGCCATTGCTTTGATTTTTCACTCCTTTGTCCAAGGTTTCTCAGTGTGGATGAAAAAGGCCGAAATGTCAGCCCACTTTGCTCACTACCCACTTCGCACCGAGCAGGCCCCCAACAAGCATGGCCATGAATGGCTGTGATCATTTAAAATGCACATGAGTAAAATCCATACTCAAACGGGGATATTCTACAAATTCCTGAGTAAATAGTCATACAGAACAAAGACCAATGTTAGCATACCATATGAGTGTTTAGCATTGGAGAACAGTAGTCTTCATAGGAGTATGCCATTTTAAAATGTCATTAATTTTTGTGGTCCTCCATTTTCTAAGGTAGTAGGTATCTGTAGCATCTGTGAGGGGCCCCAGTAAGGGCCCTAGTTATAGCAGTGTGTGTGAAGGAAACAAAACTACCAGGAATTCTGAGAAGAGTTAGACAGTGATGTGAACTGTTCTGGCATTGAGGCAGGCAGAAAGAAAATTTTACTCACCATTGGTTCATAGTGCTGCAATTGTCATGGAAGTTTCAAACTGTGATTCCCTGTGCAATTGATTTTAATTGGGGCATAATAATTGAATTTCTGTGCAACTGAGGTTAATCACATAGCTTTGTGTTTTTTTTTTGGCACCTTGTGATTGAAAACTGGTTAAATCCAGAATAAGTTGCACTTGTGACCCTTGGTCACATCATGACAATCTACAAAATTCAAACAGGCACGTCTGGTAGTTGGTCATCCTTGTGACCCCATTTTGAATTGTTGTTGGGGAACTTGGACAACTATATTCTGGAGGACCCTTTCATTGGGCACTGTTAGGAAATTATGGTCCTAATTCCACAACACTGGCCTGGAAAACCAAGGGAAAGTGGGGGAATTTTTCTAACTCATTGGGACCCACTACTTCCATCCCACATCCCTGCAAGAGAATCTCTGTCCTGATGCTGGTGTTCCTAATCCCCAGTTTCTGGCAATCTTCAAGTTTCTGCCCGGCCACCAATTTTTGGGCAGTCTATTCACAACCTACTAGGATGCTGTGCTCACATCGCCCTTGTCTTCAATCTTATGGCTGACTTCCAGAGTCCAAATGTGTGACAAGTATGCCAAACTGCATATTTCCTTACATGAAAACATGCACTGCCCTGTAACTTGTGACCAAGGCAATTTTAATGGAATGGATTATTTGAAACATGGAAGCAGGCCTTTCCAACCATCAAGCATCCTTTTACACTAATCTTACATGAATCTCCCTTCATTCCTGTCAACTCCTGCCAGATTCTACTGCTCACCCACACACTTGGAGCAACTTACAGTGAGCAATTAACTTTGCAGCACATCCACACAGAGGCCAGGATTGAACCCAGGTCGCTGGAGCTGTAAGGTGGCATCTCTACTAGCTGCGTCACCCAAAACAATAGGTGCTTCAATGCATTAATGCCATTCAAGCACGCCCTTTGGGATGGGCTTGAATGTCCAGACAAGGCACTTTAGTGAAGAAAATTTGGATGAAATTCATCTCTTCATTCCTGCCTGGGGACTCCAGGCATGAGGCTGTGAGGGGATTGGATGATAGCAGTGGTGGGATGGAGTGCTAAATAATGTGATCAAGTTCCAGGGCTGAATAACCCATGCAAGCTAGCTTTGAAGAATCCCTGCCCTTGTCTGGAATTGAAGCCTAGATCATGTAAACTTCCTCCAGAGGGGAAAGAAAGAATTCCTATTAATGTTGCCCTTTCTTGCACATTGATGACATATTGTTTCTCTCTGTAAATTGCCCCGTAATAGTTAAAATATCAGGAGGTTGATTTTAGGCAGACTGTTTGGAACATTTGTTATTAATTTGTTTCTGTTCTTTGTACCTGTGAGTCACCTTGCAAGGAATTCCACCAAGTCATTGACCTGCATTATCTGTTGAGATGAATGGGAGGCAGTGAAGCAAGTCGATTCAAATGTCAGTTAGCACACTATAGATGAAGGTTACAATGAGTTCACTGAAAATAACAACTGTGGCGTTGTTAGCTGTTAAGAATTCCTGTCTGTATTCCTGTCTGTATATCACCAATGTCGAGTTTCATTTTTGCTCAGCCATTCTTATTGTGTATTTGTAACTTTCCAAATATCAGTTAAAATCTGCAGCTCTTAACTGTACATTTTAATGTTTAGCATGTATTACTAATCTGATGCTAAAATGTTTCAAGAAGCTTGACTTTACAGGCAAGTGGTATTTCAAAGTGGCCTGTTAGCTTCTAGACACTTGATTGAATGTATTCATTTTGAGCCAGATTTCACATCTACTTCAGCACTGTTTCCCGAGACAGCCGTTCCTAAATTTACAAAAGGGCTGTGTTCCCAGAAAATATTTTAAGTGAAGATTTGTAAAGTGAAAAGGCTGGGTGAAATGCGTTGAGCATTTTGGTATGATGTCTTCCTATGCTCTGAGTGCTATTGGTTATAGTGAAAAATAGATTTGTAAATTTGGAAAAGAAATACACCTCAAAGCATGTCATAGCAAAAATCGATAAATTGAAGAATACCAGTACATCCTATCTTCAAATTTTCCACCTGCTTTAGGTTGTCCAAGGTTGTGGCTCACACTTTCTATACCAATTGAAAAACAAACAATCCATTTTGTTCAAAAGGAAGGATCCAATACCTCCCACGACTTTTCAGTGGTTTTCTCAAACTTTTAGCATGTTTAAACTTAGAAAAAAATTAGGAGTGGTACTGTTGATCCTTCGCTTAAATTTGAGGAAGTTTGGAGTCCATTTATTCAATACTTCCATATGATATAAGCTGAGCTTTTTCAGACCCCTTTCAATAACCTTTGAATACAGAGGAGTGGAGTTGATGACATAATTTTTTTTAATTGAAGAAATATCAGTCCAGTTTTTCTTGAAGTTTTTGGGTTTTTTTGGTTTATTATCAATATTTTTTTTGATTTGGGGGTTCTTATTCCATACAATTAAATTTCTTTTCAATCCTTCCTTTTGTATTTGTTCACTTAATAAGACAGCAGGAGGTCTAGTTTTTCTTTACTCCTTGTGATTATATATATTAACTGTTATGATGTTATCCTGATCTCTCTGCACCACATGTATAATTACTAATGTTATATATTATTTTGTACTAATTTGAAATTAATAAAAAGATTGAAAAAGAAAGAAAAACCAACAGGTTCTCGATTAACTGACTGGGCATCACTCTATCATTTAAGCAGCCTGTCCCTCACTGCTCCAATACTTCTTTATGATTAGTTTAAAAAATGGTCTTTGTTAAAATGCTCCTCTCACCTCCCTCCAACATTATCCAACTTACCCTTTAATTTCTTGGTGTTCCAGGGAAATGTTGAAAGGTTGAGAAATTCCTCTTATTTCAGCAACAGTTTGTGCACCAAACTTTAAAATCATTATTTTGCCTCATTAGACATTTTGAGGACAATGGAATAGAAAGGAGTTTTGCTGTGCTTAAGTTCCATGGTTCAATAGTTGTCGACACCAGCAAGCTGGCCTGGTAGAGAATCCCAGCTCACATCTGGGACCAGAGCCAAGTGCGAGAAAACTTTCCAGAGGGGAAGGAAAAAAATGATCCTGTTCGTTCCTAAGAATTCTAATCATACCGACTTTTTTTCTGACAATTGTCCTGAAACAGATAATTTGTACAAAACATCTCCATATGCATAACATCCTTTGTCTTTGTGAAACTGGGCTATACAGTATGCACTCAATAATCAAAACATAATTCTTTTAAAATGTAAACTTGTATCCTGCAGGTTCCTCTGTATTCCTCATGAGGCTGTGGTCAAAATAAAGTGAAAGGGAATTTAGTTCTCTTTCTATGGCCATTTTTTTTCCAGACAATTAATGACTTTCTGCAAACAATTTAAGTGAATGCTGGGCAGCTGGTATAATAATTGACCTGCTTTTTGGATACTGGATGTGTTTTTTGCAGACCACTAATCATTTTGGAACTTGCACATTCCCTGGCTCAGACAGCTAATCATTCATTTCCCAGATGAATTGAACTTCAGACCCACAATCATTTTGTGTGTTCCACAGCACTTGTTGACTTAATATCAATTAAACCTGTTAAGTATTTATCATTTCCATCTGTATCCAATACCATGCATCAAACTCATTTGTTAATTTTAAAGGAGAGCCATCATTTACTGAACTTTTTCCTAATCCAAATGCGATGAGGGGAGCTAACTGATAGCTTTTGTTTTAAAACATTTGATCAGGAGGTGAAAGGGTAGCTGAGTGCAAATATTTGGGAGACGTCTGTGAGCATAGCAGACCAGAGCTGAACAGTGGAGACATGAGAATGGGCAAATATTTGGGAGTCCTGAGTTATTTAAGAATTTGGGATGTGCATAAGCAGAATCTTAAATAAGATCAAGTCATAGGGCTGGGTTTTGTGTAGACAACGACTCTGTGGGAACTTGTAGTTCTACAATCTGTTTTTATTTGAAGGTTAGCAGGTTCTACTTCAAAATAAAATAACTGCAGTGTTGTCCAATTCTTTATCCTTGAGGTGTGGTGTTTCCAGTAATCATAAACATATGTCTTAGGGGGACGATTTGGAACAAATCACTGAGCATGTACATTTCCAGTTTCATAACATGGATAAAGAAAAGATTATTAGTGACTTATTTCATTATAAGGGATATGATTATAGCCTGAATCAATTGGATTCATAAACATTTCTATTCACCCATTTCAAATGGGCATGGACCATATATGTTGTGCAATAGTCCAGTCCAGCACAATGAAGTAACCAAGTAGTTGAAGAGCGTCAGTCCTCAGGCTGCCCATTCTCCATCTTCCTTGTGAGCTTGGCTGTTCACAACTTACTTCCCTGATGGGCAGTGTCAGAAATGCGGATATGAATTATGTTCTGTTCTCTGTGCTATCCCAAAGGTAGAACAGTGGGGAGGTATCCAAATTCAGAGAGTACTAAAAAGTTTAATTAAAACGCAAAAGACTTAATTTTGGTACAATGATTACTGTTGGCAGCTTTTCCCATTGAGAAGTCTGGGGTCTTTGATATCACCTGTGTACCCAAGCACAGGGGATGTACGGATTTGGATCCCTATTGTTTTGAGTGGGTTGTGCTGTTCCTGTATGAGACGGCATTTCTAATGAAGTCACATGGGGCACATTGAGGTAAATCAGAGCTCTGTCATTACGTGAATTTGCAAACATGAATTCTTTCTGATGACTATTTAAAGTGAGCGTTGTTCAGTATTATGCTTTGATCTTGACTTGAGCTGACCCTTTTAGCAGAAAGCTTAAAAAAACAGACTAATATGTGTCCACTTTCTAATGAGTTCAGGCAGAAGAATGTTGCTGCATTAGTTCTTGTCAAAGCCTTTAAAGATAATCACACTAGAGCTCAGGGTGAGGATTTGTTTGCTGTGATCTTATACGTCTGTAATAGGAAATTTTTATTGACTTTTTTTGCACTAGCCTCAGTGTTTTGCCTCTGGTGAGGAATAGTGCCCAACTTCCTAGCAGTTTCAGCAGCTCAACACTAGGTGCAGAAATGTAAACCTTCAATTTTGGATACAAAATGTTTGTTACTGTGGTAACAAGCTTGGCTGCCTCATTTTCTGCCTGATTTGCTAAGGTTGATGACTTTTGAGCAGTCGTATTTATTGTGCTCTTTGAAGATTCATGAAATGAGAGCAAAACATATCAAACAACTGGGGCATAGCAGGGAGCTCCTCTATTTCAGAATTTTAATGAATCAAAAAAACTGGTTTTAAAAATAACCACTATTGCTTAAGAATGTGGGATTAGTGATGCATGTAGTTGTTCCATTTACACCTAATCCTATGAAAGAAAATAGAAATGCTGGCCACGTTGCTCACTTATTTGGGAGATGGACTTTGTACTGAATTTCTCCCCGTGTCCCAGTGATAGATAATATGATTACTTAAATACTGAACCACCTGCAGATGTTAAATTTGATTCCTGTCATTTACAGATGATTCTCAGCTTCAATGAAGTCTTGACGTTTGATTGCTATTTTTCCCTCTCCTTCTGAAGATGATAACTCCTGGCATTGTTTACTTTGAGGTCACCTGAAGGGATGGAATTGGTGAACTTTACTGATTCTTTCGATATATACTGTTTTTTTTTTAAAGTATATTAAACCAGCACAACTAACTGTCAAGAACTATGGTAAAAGGTTGGGGGGAAAGGAAGTGGATGTCCATTTACGTAGAGTCTTTCATATCCCCTTGCACTTTGGCTGTAAGCATGCTTTGCAAAGCAACCACAAACAGTAGTGAAATAACGATCAGATACTTTATCTTGATGGGATGAGTACATAGAACATAGAAACACTACGCACAGTACAGGCCTTTCGGCCCACAATATTGTGCCAACATTTTATCCTGCTCTAACGATCTATCTAACCCTTCCCTTGCCACATAGCCCCCTATTTTTCTATCATTCATGTGTCTATCTAAGAGTCTCTTAAATGTCCCTAATGTATCTACCCCCACAACCTCTGCTGGCAGTGTGTTCCACGCACCCACCACTCTCTATGTAAAAAAAAAACTATTACCCCTGACATCCCCTTTATACCTTCCTCCGATCACCTTAAAATTATGTCCCCTCATGTTAGCCATTGTCGCCCTGGGAAAAAGTCTCTGACTGTCCACTCGATCTATGCCTCTTATCATCTTGTACACTTCTATCAAGTCAACTCTCATCCTCTTCCTCTCCAAAGAGAAAAGCCCTAGCTTGCTCAACCTATCTTCATAAGATATGCGCTCCAATCCAGGTAACATCCTGGTCAATCTCCTCTGCACCTTCTCTAAAGCTTCCACATCCTTTCTATATGAGGTGACCAGAACTGAACACAATACTCCAAGTGTGGTCTGACCAGAGTTCTATAGAGCTGCAACATCACCTCACGGCTCTTGAACTCAATACCCTGAATAATGAAGGCCAACACTCCATACACCTTCTTAACAACCCTATCAACTTGCGTGGCAACCATAAGGGATCTATGGACGTGGACACCAAGATCCCTCTGCTCCTCCACACTGCTAAGAGTCCTGCCATTAACCTTGTATTCTGCCTTTGAATTCGATCTCCTGAAGTGTATCACTTCACACTTTTCCGGTTGAACTCCATCTGCCACTTCTCAGCCCAGCTCTGCATTCTATCAATATCCTGTTGTAATCTGTAGCAACCTTCTACACCACCATCCATTGTATCATCAGCAAACTTACTAACCCGCCCTTCCATATCCTCATCCAAGTCATTTATAAAAATCACAAAGATCAGGAGTCCCAGAACAGATCCCTGTGAAACACCACTGGTCACCGACCTCCAGGCAGAATACGCTCCATCTTCCACCACCCTCTGTCTTCTATGGGTGAGCCAATTCTGAATCCACACAGCCAAGTTTCCCTGGATCCCATGCCTCCGGACTTTCTGAATGAATCTTCCATGAGGAACCTTATCAAATGCCTTACTAAAATCCATGTACACCACATCCACGGCTCTACCTTCATCAATGTGCTTTGTCATATTCTCAAAGAATTCAATCAGGCTCATGAGGCATGACCTGCCCCTCACAAAGCCATGGTGACTGTCCCTAATCAGCCTATGCTTCTTTAAATGCCCAAAAATCCTGTCTCTAAGAATCTTCTCCAGTAATTTGCCCACCACTGAAGTAAGACTCGCTGGTCTATAATTCCCAGGGTTATCACTACTCCCTTTCTTAAACAAAGGAATAACATTTGCCACCCTCCAATCATCTGGCACTACTCCTGTGGCCAGTGAGGAAGCAAAGCTCATCACAAAAGGCGTAGCAATCTTTTCCCTAGCTTCCCGTAATAACGTTGGATATATCCCGTCTGGCCCTGGTGATTTATCTATCCTAATACCTTTCAATAGTTCCAGCACATCCTCTTCCCTCACAACAACATGCCCTAGCATATCAGTCTGTTGTACGCCATCCTCACAATGTCAAGGCCTCTCTCTCTGGTGAATACTGAAGCAAAGTATTCATTAAGGACCTCCCCTACCTCTTCCGACTCCAGGCACATGTTCCCTCTTTTATCCCTGATCGGTCCCACCCTCACTCTAGTCATCCTCTTATTCTTCACATATGTGTAGAATGCCTTGGGGTTTTCCTTGATCCTACTCACCAAGGACTTCTCATGCCCCCTTCTAGCTCTCCTAAGTAATGGCCAGGACACTGGGGATAACTACTCTGCTCTTTATACTAGTACCATAGGACTACTTATTATTTACCTCCGAGAGCAGATCATGCCTTGGTTTAGCGTTTTGTCTAAAGGATGTCAACTTTAACATTGCAGCACCCTTCAGAACAACACTAGAGCATTAGCCTAGATTGTTGAGCTGACCTCGAGTGAGACTTAAAGCCAGAGTCACTCAGCAAATTGAGACACTGCCATCTAAAATTACATACTGATGTTACTCCACACCTTTTTGTTTTTCTTAGCTACAATGAATAAAGGGACAGCTACATCTCAATGGATTTTTTTTTGCTTTGTCATTCCTGCTCAGATTTCAGGTCAATTTGCACCACCAGTGCCTCAATTCCATTGTTACAGATGTTATTGGTGCCCCTTGGTTATTTCATTTGTCAAGAGTTCAAGCTTATTGTTGTCATAGGGACACATACGATGGGTTTAAGTGGCATGGAAATGAGTTTCTCACAGCAGCAGCATAGTACATTACAAGATGAGGACAAACATAAGCTAACGTAAACTTAAATTTACATAAATTATACCTAACTCACAGGTGCAAAATAAACAATGGCACTGGTGCAAGATCAAGAGAGAGAAGAAAATTGTCCGAGGTAGTGTTAAAGTTCTTCAGGTTGGTTTGAGAACCTGATGGCAGTGGGGAAGCAGCTGCTCTTCAACCTTAAGGTTTGAGTCTTCGGGGTCCTGTACCTCCTCCCTTAATGGCAGCATCAAGAAGAGGGCAAGGCCCGGAAGGTGGTTCTCTGAGGGGAGCTCGGAGTCCTACAGATCCATATTGATCCTTTGCTTTTTATCCTGAACGTATTTATTCTTGTTGATATAAAAGCTATCAGTTAATCTTTAAAGTGTGTCTTTTTTTTAATGTGTGATAATAGCTGACAAAGGATGCCTGACTGTGTGAGCGATGGTCACTTCTAAATCTAATTCTGTTCTTTAGTGTTTTTGCAAGCACACTGTTGAGCAGGGCACTCAGTGGCAACCAAGCATAGGAAACCTGTCTGCTTTAACCTCCCCACCATCTAAACCCCTTTCCTTTACCCAGGTTCATTGAGGTTAAGCGTAGTATCAGTGTACTCACCCAAGTTGAGGTTAGCTCATTGCAAGGGGCCCTTCCAGAATGGCTGTGTACTGCTGTGCTAGTTATAGAAAAAAAACTGCTGCCATTTCAAAAATTAGCCGTGACAACTTGTATTCGTAAAGCCCTTTTCTATAGTCAAGTTAAAAAGCTTGAACTTAAAAGAAATGTTCATTATTCTTATTCTCCCCAGTGCTTTTGTTAATTAAGGAAGGGCAAATGGCAGAGAAATCCAGAAGTTAAGAACCATTTGCTCAAATTCATTTAGCAATTAGGAAGCTATGAAATTTGTACAGTGACTGATTTATTTTTATTCTTTAAGGATTTACACAATACATGGTTATCACATGCGGCCATTGAGCAACCAACAGTGTTTGAGTAAAACAGCTGTGATGTTAATTTTCATTCATATTGCAGATGAATTTATATCAAGTTTTAAACAGGGTAGGAATTGAGTATTTTTCATTTGGACATTTTTCATCAATAAAACTTTGTAATGCTCCCACAGAAAAACAGGCACTTACAAAATTATAGTGATTGCCAAAAGCCTAAAGAGTTACCTGTCTGGCTAAGATGACCACACCTGAATTCTGGGCCAGAAGAATAACTTTGGTTCTGTGAATTTTGTCTCTGTAGGAAATGGTGTATGATTTTTAAATCTGAAATAAAAAAAACAGTGAACACTGAAAATACTCAACAGGTCAGGCAGCATCTGTGGAAAAGAAGCAGGGTTCCAGGTTGCTAACCGATCTTTGGGCCTTCCTGAATGGTTATCAACCTGAAACATTTTTTCTCACTCCATACATGCTCCCTGATCCACTGAGGAGTCCAGTTTTCTTTAGTTTTTAATCAAAATAACTTTGTTTCAGAAAGAAACATAAAAGTAATTTAAAATGTAGTCTCGCTATTTAAGATGTACTTAAGCCCCTGCAGTGCTTGCCCCAAGCTCACCAGTGGGACATCAAATGCTCTTCACAACTGGGTTTAAACATAAACTTAGAAGAGAGGCAGCCTGTCAGGACAGATGGACCCCGCAAGGGCCTGTTGCCAACACTCACGAGTCTTGTCCAGACCCAAGAACAAAAGGACAACTGGAAACAGTGTGTATGCACTTGGGAAAAGAGGAAGAAATTCAAGGAGAGAGGTGAAGAAATGGGAATCTGCTTATAAGATTACATAGAGCGGACAGCACAAAAAGAAGGCATTCACTCTAACTTGCAAACTCATTGTGAAAGACATCAAAAATTGGAGTGGGACAAGATAATTCCAGAAGTATGGTTATAAGATTAAATCCCCTTGCAGTGGAAAAGAGTGATTTAAGTAGCAGTTCATAAAATCTTAAGCAATAGAATGCTGATGTCATTTTAAGTGGAACTAAACATTGGCAGGTGATATTCTGTTGGGTAAGCCAGATGGGTTTATGACAACTTTATAGTCATATTTTCGCAATGTCCTTTATGGAGGAAATCTACCATCATTATCAGGACATTATTAATCCTGATGCAGGGTTTCGACCTGAAACGTTGGCAGTTCCTTTCCTCCTACAGATGCTGCGTGACCCGCTGAGTTCTCCCAGCAGATTGTTTGTTGCTCCAGATTCCAGCATCTGCAGTATCTTGTGTCTTCATTGTCGAGCCTGGCCAGTTGTGAACCTTGACTCGTGTTAATTTGGTTGCTTGATAATTGCAGGGCCAGGTGACCTAGCAAGCCATTAATTTTTGTCAAAAGCATTGCACACCTTCGCCACAAAGTCTCTAATGGTTCAAGAAGGGGGACCAGCATCAGTTTGGATTTGGGCAGTACTTGTCGGCCTTTGAAAGAGCTCTTCAAAAAAAAGTTCTATGATGTGGCTGAAGTCATAATCCAGGCATTTCACTGCAGTACTGAATGACTTCTTGATTGTCAAAGAGATGGTCACTTTCAGATTGGATGAAGAATCAAGACCTTATATGACCTGTTCAAAACTTAAAGTAATCAAAAGTACCTTTTGTGAGTTTGTCCAGTGTTCTGAACAATATTCATGTGATATCCAGCATCATTGGAATCTGATTCAATGGTCATTTATCCTTGCTGGATATAGAACCTTGCCTAATCTAATTATGGATATACAAGGCATGGCTGAGTAATCAACTAAATACTTTGCATCAGGGGAGGAAGATGCTGCTAGAGTCTCAGCAAAGGAAGACGGAGTGGTAGTGAAGGCAGATTCAATTATTGGATTAAAAAGGGAACGGGAGAAGTATCTGAAAGAACCTTCCACGGATTGGGATAATGGTGGGGTGTGAGACAAGCCCTTGCATCAAACTGGTATCATGTCACTATCATTCTATAATTCCATGGATGCAAATTTGTTGTTAAGTATGCATAGAGAACAACAATGACAACACGTCATTAGGTGTGAACCCCTTTGATATTCAGAGCAAGTGTAAGGTGCTATGTAAATGTAGAATTTTATATCCATTTTGTTTACCTGCTGATTCATCCTCATTGAACCTAGGGAATGTTGTTTTGGTGAAATGATCATGTGTTAATGTTTTAAGTTTTTTTCTCATTTGATCCCTAGTTATTTTGGGCGTTGCATAAATGGGATCCATCCCTCAAGTCTTTTGAGAATGTATACTTTTTACTGCAACTGTTCCTTGAGATCTAGATGTGTCTGGCTAAACCAGCAGCAAAAGGCTGTTTGGTTGCAGTTACAAGTCTGTTAGATATCAAAAATAAGGCACTGGACAATGGTTAAGCAATATAATATGAAAAAGTATTTAAGAAACGGTTCTTCAGGTTGTGGGTGCAGAAATATTAATCGCAAATCGCCCATGTCTAATTTCCTTGAAGGTGTGGTGCTGGACATCCTCCTCAGACTGATGCAATCCACGTGGTGGTGGTGCTTGTTGTGGCAGCATGAGGTAGGATGTTCACCTGTGACAATAAAGGAAAAGTAACATGAGGCCAAGTCAGGATGGTGTGAGGTTTAGAGGTGATATCATTCTAGACTTTGTTGCTTTCCTCGACCTTTTGAAAGCAAGCTTGTATGGAGGAGTTCGGTGCATCCAAAATATACCAGACATCCTGCAGCCACAATGCACTGGTGGAGGAGGTAGAAGTCAAGTGTCAAGGGTTTGCATCGGCCTTCCTGTTGCTTAAGTTGACTGTAAGAGTTAAGAATGTAAGCCAATCAGAACAATGCACCCAGCTTCTGATGAGTCTTATTCACTTGTGCTGGGAAGATTGGAAGCTTTTCCCTGCAAGACGTGAGTGAACCAGCTGGGATTTTGCTACAATCCAGCAGTTGCGCGACCACTTTTACAAATGGCAACTTTTCATTTCCATAGTTTAAAAAAAATACAGAATTCAAATTGTACAATTGGCAAGGGTTTTCTCTTCTGATAATAATAAACTATAAAATCTCTAATAAACTATTAAAATTAAAAAAAATATTTACAGCGTGGTAACAGACCCTTCCGGCCCAATGAGTCCGCGCCGCCCATTTTAAACCCCAAATTAACCTACCTGTACGTTTTTGGAACGTGGGAGGAAATTGGAGCACCCGGCGGAAACCCACGCAGACGCGGGAGAACGTACAAACTCCTTACAGACAGCGACGGGAATCGAACCCCGATCACTGGCGCTGTAATAGCATTGCGCTAACTGCTACGCTACCGTTTTTTTTTTACTCATGTTCCTGCAATTCCAAACTATACATTTCTGGCTGTCAACCCTGAATGAATGTAATATTATTTCTATGTGAAAAGGTTCACCTGAGAGGCACATTACCAATCTCCTCACTTCACAATGCTGTTTACTTCACATGAGTGGACCAGGGACTGTGTATGATTCAAATAGCTGGCCTTTCAAACTTCAAAGATGAAGTGAACCAGCCAGCAGTTTCTCCAAAATGTTGCACATTTATCAAAAGCTGGGTTTTCAGGCAACTTCAATTTTGGGCACATTTTTAAATTTAAAATTGCTAGCATAAAGAGGAGGGATTTGCGTATCCTTTTCAAGAGTAGGGGCTTTATAAATCCTTTTCACCACCACTTGATCATGTGTACTTTGGTTTCAAGAAACCAGTTTTAAAGTAATCTGCAGGCACAGCTGTTGTTATATGGTATAGCTCATTACATTTTCCTTATCCGTTGTTTAAGGCCCACAGAAGGATGGAAGTAAATAACATTTACATGTAGGATCTTTTAATAATGAATGCAGTAGGTCTCACAACATACTGGGGGGATCTGACATTGAGCTACTTATGTGCATAAACTCATATTGATGGTATATTGTTCTTTGAAACATTATGGCTGGTGCATGTCAGCAACATGACTTCAACTGCAATAGGAAAAGGCGGGTGTTCTAATGTGAGAACACAGATCCCATTAAAATGTGGATGCATGGAGGGTGAGCAAGTTATTTTGCTAAATGGTTTTAATGACATTTAAACACAAGATGAAATACCCTTTTAAAGATGACACTGAAAGCTTACTATATAGTCAAAATTAGAAACAAATGTTAAAATTCAACCTGGGGATGGGTTTGGAGGGAAGATTCCACTCTTCTGAAGAAATGTGGGATGAGACTTGTGTTCAGGGCCTGATGCTGTTCTTCCCATAGCGTGCACTTGTGGCTTGTGGTTTCTCTGGATCACTGAAAGAAACCCTTGGGCCGTATCAGATTGTAGTTCTTTGTGGTTGTGTAATGAGAAACTGTGAATGATGGCTTCGCTTCGAAACATGGCTAATTACTGTTCACTAAATCGATGCCTCCTCATCAAACAAGCCCCCAAGGGGGGGCATGGCACAGGAGGAATGCATAACATGCTGTTACACAGAACATGTGGCAGCATTCGTAAACCTGTTAGTGTAAAATTCCTTTGATTAATCGTGACCTCTAGGAGTGGCATCAACCAACACATCAATAACACAAATAATTTGAATCCATTATCCTCTATTCAAATAAATTAGAAGAGAGTGAGGGGAAGAATCTTACAGATGTTTCATAACGCACAGCTGAAACAAAAAGCCGTTTAGTTTCTAAGTTATGCTTTGTAAATCTTGCAAAATGGCCTCAAAGCTATTTTATATTCCATCAGGGTTCATTTCACTGCAGTATCAGTTTTATATTAAGGAACGCTTTATAGGATGCAGGAAGAATTAATGACAAATGCAGCAGCTTAAGTGTAGTTTTAAAAATTGTATTTTTTAAGTATTTGTGAGTGTGTGATGAGCACCTAGTCTCCCTAAATAGGTTGAGCCACTTCGACTGCCAAATACAATTTTTTTCATTTGGGATGTAATTGAGAGCCAACAGTCCATGCATCAGGAATACACAGAAACCCTGTATAAACAGCAGCAGGAGCGCACCACCTCACAAACAATCCACCTGCCCCAGTCTTGCATTGCTTCCACAGGCGTTCGTGAAAGTGTCCTTTGTGATCCGGTCCTCCCTCCCAGAGGCAGCTTCACCATATATTTAATTCACATGGCTGCTGTGGAGCTTCAGTGGTTGTAATCTGTTCAAGGCACTTACAAGTGCAAGTCTTTTCTCTTTTAAGAAATTCTGGTGCAACTGGGGTTTTTTAATATAAAGTTGTGTCACTCTGCTGTTGAATTTTGATGAGCTGTGGGTCATTCTTTGAAGATATTCAGGGTTATTTGGTAACCTGCTGGGACATGAGTTCAATAGCTGCTGCAGAACAATGCGAAGGAGATAACAAGCTGCTGTTTCTGCATGCATCTCAATGGTTTTTCTTGCTAAATCTTAAGAAGTTTATCATAGAACAAATGATTTTAAGGGAGAAATGTAATTGCCTAGAAACTAATGCCCTACCCTTATTGCAATTGCATTACCCTTAGTGCTTATTGCAATTGCATCAACAGCAGTATTTTCCTCAAAATCCATTCTATTGAAATCAGTGGAATAAAATTTGGAGGCAGAGAATAATGTGCTCTCATCACTACAGCATGTATACCACTGGCAAGCAGAGATAAATTTCAGAGTAGTTCTTGGTTCTTGCTCTGTATTGCTGAGGTGACTGTGTGAATGCCTATCACCCATTCCACAGAAGTAGACGGCCTGCCCCACTAAGGTTTCTTCATGTCTTAAGATTTCTGAAGAGCTATTTTGACACCTGCATTCTGTCTCTGAATAGTATCTGCAGCAAAAGTACTTGGTGCACGTAACCAACTGTGTTGAATGCAGTCTGTGCAGACAATGGGAGGAATAGCAGTTGATGAGATCCAATTCATTGTAGCATTGCTGGGTTGAAATAGCAACATGCCACAGTGATGGGATACACCAATTTGTATTTGCCATCTTGGATTGGTGTGGTAGCAGTTTGTCAATCCTTCAGGATTTTCCTAGCATCAGTAAGAATTAGACAATAATCATATACATAAATACTTCAGCAAACAGCCCAGAAGAAAAGCTTTTTTTTCCCCCACTGGGGATGGTATTGATAGCCTTAAATCCATGCATTGGCACACAGAAGTGTTGCAGAAATGGCAGAAGGAGCACACCACCTCACAAACTACCCACCCACCTGCCCACCTCTTCTGGCACCCCCTGTCCCATCTGTGGAAGAGTCTGTGGTTGCCACACTGACATTAACAGTCAACCCTGAACCTACAAGCCCATAATGGAAGCAAGTCGTCCTCAATTCCATGGGATTGAAGAAGAAAGTAAGGAGAAAAATCACTGACAAAACAAAATTTTGTGTCTTGTCAATTAAAAAATAGATGCACACATGCTCTAGTTTAAGGGCATAGTATAGTATAAGCTCTTGTATAAGATTGGAGCTGGTGGATAGTGCAGGAAAATAGAGCTGAGGTAGCAGATCAGCCCCGATTTTTATAGATGGCAGAGCAGGATCAAAGAGCCAGCTGACCTCACCCTGCTTAAAGTTGTGTTCTTATTCGAGGCAGTTTGACTGGATGGGCTGGTTGAAGTTGAGTGATCATGTGACAGTACAACATGCGCAGTGCTCAGCGGGTCAAGCGGCAACTGTGGAGGGGCGGGGGAGTGGAGTGGAAGGAATTGTTGACTCTTTGGGTTGAAGCTCCGCATCAGGACTGTATCATTTCTTCTCCCCCTCAGTTCCTCCAGCTTGTAATCACCATCTCTCACTACTCCCCCCTCTGTGGTTTGTACTACTCTTCAACCACCCTCTCTCAATATTCCTCAATTCACTTTCAGAGGCAGTTCACGGACAAAGAAAAAAATAAGTTTGACCCTTGAAATGGAAAACAGCGAGAAACAAAAGAGGGTGCAGATGTTGGAGTCTGAAGCAACAAGGAAACAAACAGCAGCACCTTGGGAGGAATTGTGTACGTTTCGAGTCAAAACCTGCACCAGGGCTGCGAGTGGACGGGGGAGATGACCAGTATAAAAAGGAGAGGAGTGGTGAGATGGGTCTGAGGTGATTGGTGGATTGAGGAGGGGTGAAAGATGAAGGCAGGTTACGCCAGGTAGGGGAGAGGGGTGGTGCAGTTGAGAGACAGAGGCAGACAGAGAGGAAAAAATATGAGAAGCCCATGGAGCAAGGTGGGGGGAAGGGAGTATGAAGGTGGAGACCACTGCTGGAGGATGATGTGAAGGAACAGAAGGGGCCATCATTGCTGGAATCTGATAAGTAAAGGAGGTGATCATGGGAGCCATTAGGGGAGAGGGTGGAACTGGAACCAGGTAGGAAAACCAATAAAACTGCAGACGCTGGAATCTGAAACAAACAAAGAAATGCTGGAAGAACTCAGCCAAGGAAACGGCATCTGAGGAGAGAGAAACCAATTAATCTTTTGGGTTGGGGAGCCTTCCTCAGAACTGGGAGAAGAGAGGAGGGGAGTCAGTTTTCAAAGCAGAGCTGGGGGGGAAGGAGTGAGGTGTAAAACAAATGCCTATCTAGAGATTGGTTAAGACTGATTGGCTGATCAAGAGCATGAGGACTGAATTTTAGTGACGCTTTTAATAGAAATGGGGTGAGAAAGGGGCAAATGGGAAACAATGAGAGAGCAGTTTGCTTGAAGCTGGAAATTTCAGTAATTCATTCCAGAAGGTTGCAAAGTGCCCAGATGGAAGGTGAGATGTTGTCCTTCTAGTTTACATTTGGCCTCTCTGTGGCAGTGGAGGGGGCTGCAGACAGGAAGGTTGGAAAGAGAGTGGGATTGAAATTAAAGTGGCATGCAATAGGAAGCTTAGGATTACCCCTGTGTTCAGAGTAGAGGTGCTTTGCACAGTGATCATCTGCATTTGATTTCTCCAATTTAGAGAAGGCCACATTGTCAACACTGAATGCTGTGCACGAGATTGGAAGAAGTGCAGGTGAATCATTGTTAGGCACTGGAATGATTATTTGGGCCTCTGGATGGTGGGAAGGGAAGAGATGTTGTATCTCAGTCCTGATACAGGGTTTTGACCTGAAACGTTGAGAATTCCTTTCCTTCCACAGATGCTGTTCTACCTGCTGAGTTTCTCCAGCAGATTGTTTGTTGCTTCAGATTCCAGCATCTGCAGTCTCTTGTATCTCAGATGTTGTATCTCCTCTGGTTACGTTGGAAGTGAGGAGTCCAAATGCAGAGATAGAAGGAGAGATGAAGATGTTACTGGTGGTGGGGTCATGTTGGAGCTCGCAGAAATTGCAAAAGTTAATATGTTGAAAACAAAGGCCGGTGGGGTGAATACCCAGGGAACTCGTCTGTGTTCTGTCTTGGGGGAGAGCAGGTGAGAGCAGTGGTGTGGGAAATAGAGGACTGCACTTGAGAGCTCCGTCTACTATGGCAGAGGGGAAGCCACATTCCAGGAAGAAGGACGTTTCAGAGGCATCATTAGTACAAATGCTACGGCGATAAAGAAACAGGGAGAAAGGAAGGTCATCTTTCCGAGAAGCAGGTTGAGAGGACGTATAGTCGTGATAGCTCTGGGAGTCTGTGGGCTTGTAAAAGATGCTGGTGGCTCATCATTTCCTGAGATGGAGGTAGAGAGATGAACCACATAAGCAAAAGTAGTGACATTTTTAAGTTACGTTTGGGTGCTGGATGTCACAGCAATACAGTCGTCAATGTTTTGGAGAAAGAGTTGAGGGAGTGGTTCCAAATAAGTCTAGAACGTGAACTGTTCCACGTATCTACCAAAAAGACAGGGCCCTTTGCAAGTTCCCATAGCTACATCTTTAATCTGGAGAAAGTAAGTGGAATGGGAGGAGAAATTGTTTAGTGTAAGAACAAGTTTCCCCAATCTAATGAGTTTGTTAGTGCAGGGGAACTCATTGGGCCTCTGTTTGAGGAAGAAGCAGAGGGGATGGTCGAAACGTGGTGAGGGTTGCAGCTGGGGGTAGATATGGGGTCAGAGGAAAGTGAAGGGGAAAAGCTCAGGAGAGCTATTGGCAGTCGAGAGCTGGGTGAGTTTGCAGTCTTTTATGTCAGAAAGAAATGATAAATGTTGCTGGTTATAGCAATGAATGCCTATAAAGTAAGATGCATGATGATACTCTAATGACAGTTTATAAATACAAATGGTTGTATGACATGCACAAAACGATAGGAGTCAGAATCAGGTTTATTATCACTGACATATGTTGTGAAATTTGTTGATTTGCAGCAGCAGTACAGTACAAGACATAAAAATTAGTATAAGTTACAAGAATAAATAAATAGTTCAAAAGAGGAATAATGAGGTAGTGCTCGTGGACTGTTCAGAAATCTGATGGCGGAGGGGAAGAAGCGGTTCCTGAAATGTTGAGTGTGGGTCTTCAGGCTCCTGTATCCCCTCCCCGATGGTAGTAACGTGAAGAGGGCACGTCCCGGGTGGTGAGAGTCCTTAATGATGGATCTGCCTTCTTGAAGCACCGCCTCTTGAAGATGTCCTCTGGTGGGGAAAGTTGTGTCCGTGACGGAGCTGGCTGAGTCTGCACCCTCTTTTGATCCTGCATATTGGAACCTCCATACCAGGTGGTGATGCAACCGATCAGAATGCTCTCCAACGTACATCTGTAAAAATTTGCAAGAGTCTTTGGTGACATACCAAATCTCCTCAAACTCCTAATGAAGTAGAGCTGCTGGCGTGCCTTCTTCATGATTGCATCAATGTGCTGGGCCCAAGGTAGATCCTCTGAGATGTTGTCGCCCAGGAACTTCAAGCTGCTCACCCTTTCCATTGCTGACACTTCAATGAGGACTGGTGTTTGTTTTCCCAATCTCTCCTTCCTGAAGTCCACAATCAATTCCTTGGTCTTGCTGACGTTGAATGAGAGGTTGTTGTTGTGACACCACTCAACCAGCTGATCACTCTCAATCCTGTGCACCTCCTCATCACCATCTGAGACCCTCTTCACAACATTATAAACACATCCTTTTACATTTGGATTGCTTGCTTTAAAATAACTCCTCCCACTTAGGGTTAAAAAAAGTCCTCTTCAAAATATTTTCATGGTATATTTAAGATCCACCTGTAGTGGTAGATGAAATCTCTGTTTAGTGTCTTTAGCCTAAAATGGCATTTCCAACAGTGCAACGATCTCTCAGTACAGAAGATTAGCCCCTTTATTTTGTTTGGTAACTTTATCTCTATCCACGCATCACTTATTGTTCTATCCTGGCCCTCACTAACATGGAATATGAATTAAATTTGAAAAGCATAAAACTACAGATGCCAGAAAGATGTAAGAAGCAGAAAATGCTATTAATACACAGGTGAAAGGTTACTGATCTGAAGCATTATCTCAGTTTCTGTCTCCACAGATGCTGGTAACTTTTTTCAGAATTTACTATTTTAGTTTGGCTCATGAGTGCTCTTTATTCTCTTGGCGACTGGAGATCAGAAGCCAAATTGTGGTCCACTTTCTGGCATTCTAACTCAACCCAACTCACTCTGGGGATTTAACTCAAGACTCTCAATCTGGGCAACTGAGTTTTGCATTGGCCTCTTTTTTGGTCCACTTGTCATGAAGTATTATGTGAGTACATCATCTTTGTCTGAGTTGGGGAAGGGAGTTGTACGCTTTCTGTTTTGGAAAAATATCACATTAAATGCTTCTGCTTTAGACATTTATATATAGAGAAATTATTTCACACATTAAGACCAGACCTTTTTCCATAATCCTAGCACTCTATGCTGCATTTGTATTTGAATGCCATTTTAGTACTATAATTAAAATGCATTTTACTCAAACAGAGTGGACCTTACTCTGTTGGCTTTGCCATACAGAGTGAATTAGTTGTGGCAGCATGCAGATTTTTCTCCCCTTTAATTGTGTTATTTGGTGAAGTTAATGTTCTGTGTGATCACAGAAGACTTAATTTGAAGGAAGGATCTGAAATTGCATGGTTGTTTCATCTAAATAGCAAAATAGTTTATAATAAACTTATGGTTTCTGGGATGGCAAAGTGGAGCCAGCGAATGGATCGTGGTCTCTGTAATCAGTTTGAAGCTGACTTCTATTTTACCGTTGGGAACTGTTGTGCAACAGTAGTCACTTGCACAGTCCATTTGCAAGTCGAACAAAACTTAATTATTCAATCATCTTTCATGATGAGAGGGAGAGAGAGAGGGGCCTGTTCATTTTTGCAGTGTATCATGGTTCTACACTGTTAGAGATAAGGTACAACATCTTCACCAGTGTACAGATGTTTATCTATCTCTTCTTGACCAATGCAAGGCAAGGTGCAAGACCAGTTGCTTCTGACATCCCCTTTTCTGCATGGTCTTCACATGCCTTACAGACCCCTGCTTGTTAGGGACTGGCAGTCTCATGGCTAATGGATCCCTTTGTTCAATTAAGGCCTTGGTTGCCATGGTGATGGACCAGTATTGGGTTCTGTCTTACCTCAGGTCCCTGGTTTTCATGGAGATGATCTTGGTGGCTAGTCTAGAGTAAGCCCCTCAAACTCTGCATATGTTACTTGGATCCTGTAGTCTCCTGTGAAGACTTATCACTAAGAAGATATCTCAGTCGGTTGCTTGTTAATTCATTTACACAAACCAGGTCTAAATTGTTTGCTGGAGGAAGAGAAACTCTTTGTCCTAGACATGCTTTATATCATTTTTGCATGTAAATCCTGCAGGCTAGGTCCCTGTGTCCACACTAGGTACTTCTTCAACTTTCATCGTCTTTAGCCTCTGTCCATTTTGGTCTTTGCATCAAATAAGTTAAGGTTGCCCAACTCCCATCTTGGTCTCTTTTCTGCCACATCAACGGAACTTGTTTGACAGGCTCGCTTGCCGGTCGAACTTAGCTTTTTCACTGACCTCTTCCTGGACGTACTTATTTTTTGAAATGATCTATACAGATGGCATGCAAAACAAAGTTTTTCACTTTATCTCAGTACATATGAGAATAATAAACTGATGACCAAAAGCTGATGTGTGTGGAGTCAAAGAGTGAACACTGCTGTGACTAGAGCCATAACTGGTGCACAAGGTGGGTTTGGTTGTGCAGTTCAGTCAAGTTGGCTTTGGGGCACTGTTGCCAATGTTCCTAAGGAATCTGTTAAACCAAGCAAGTCCAACTATCTTCAACCACTTCAATGACTTACACCTTATTATGCTCAGGCCAGACAGATCTTTCTGCCAATACCATTGATTTTAAGTCCCTTCACAACTCAGCCAACAATGAAGCAGTCTCTGCCAGTCTGCAGAAGGACTCTCATGTTGAAAAGAAGCTATAGCACGTGTTGGAAATTTGAAGGAATATGATAAAAAGGCTAGATTCACACATCAGGTCAGGCACTGTCTGTGCATGGAGGAACCTAATTCAAGTTTTGTGTCAATAGACTTTCATGGGTTACTGAAATGAAATGTTAACTGTTTTTCCATAGATGCTTCCTAACTTGTTGGAGAGGCAAGTAATGTCTGCGTAATATTAACTGGCATATTATCATTTCAAACAAGGGAAGCTCCTCTTGTCTTGGATAGCACGACCAGCACTGCACACCAACTGTACCAGTATTGTACACCGCACCATCAATTAAGACCGGCGGCTTAATTAGATCCGCCTGTTGGGACTGCTGAACAAAGTCACTTGGAGGCTGAAGCTGGTTGATATAAAAGATCTTTTTTCATCACAACGAGCAGTCATTCTCTTGAAGACCCTCTCAGTAGAGCCCCTGAACTCAAAGTATATCAAGTTTTTATCCTCTTAAGAACAAAGTTACCAGCGGGTGATTCAATACAATTTCAATCGTTACAGTGACATTGTTTACTTCAATATCTTGAGTTTGACAAACAGTTCCGTTGTGTTACATGTTTACAATGAGAGCATACTACAACTGACAAGACTCCTCTGAAATGTTCAAACACATTTACTGGGATAAAGTAATTCACATGAATGGTCTAAAAGCTTGTGAGGACAGAGAACCCAAGCATCTGTGGTTAGTGTTGCAGGAGCTGGCTCTCTGAGTACACAAAGATCTCAATTATTGATAGACGGAGCAAATATGCTTCTAATCATGTTTGATGTGTTAGTCTGGAAGCTTCCTTATCTATATCACAAAGGTGCAAAAAAACTTAGTTGAAGGTGTCAGAAGATTGGTTTGATGTAGGCCAATTAACAAACTCTGCTGTTTTGTGTTCGGCTGATGCAGATGAGAAAGTCTCGTGGTCATGTCAGTTTATGAGTCATACCTTTGGAGCGGCCATCGTCCAGCTGTGGGTCAATAGCCTGTGCTTTGTAGACAGCACTGTTTATTTACAAAGCTGTCCTTTTTATTTACTGCTTGCAATTTACATTAAGAACTGAAGACTGGTTCTCATTTGAATAAATGCCTGCTCTCTTCACACAATTTCATAACTCCATAGCCTAACACTGCCAATATACATTTGTGTGTAGATGGGCAGTACATTGCAATAAGCAGTGAACCTCCTGAGCCTATAAAGCCTGTCCCCCATGTGCCAAGCTCAAAATGGAATGTAATGGATCCTGCACCATGCGTGTGGATTAGTGTAGGTAGAACCAGGCAGGAGGCAGCATTTGATTAGCTTCTGGCAATAAACTGTCCCCTGCTCCACCATTGCCATGTCTATAATGGATGTACTATTATTGAAGTTACTAAAGAAATTTACCAGGATGACTTTGCTAGCTCTTCTCTTCTGATTTCAACCACCCAAGTAGTGCAAGAGCAGTAATGTTGTGGGGATGTGAAGCTCCATACCTCCTCCATATCCTCATCCTGGCTTGGAAATGTATAAATAGTGAACAACACTGGTTTGGTTCTAAACGTGTGCATTCAGGGGACTCGTAGCCGAAAGCTAGCTGCAGGAAAAGGCAGAGATGGGTAAGCTTCCAATCTATTGAATGACAATGGAAGTGATGTCATCAGAATCAGATTTATTATCACTGACTTAGATGATGTTAAATTTGGTGTTTTGTGGCAGCAGTACAGTGCAAAGACGTAAAAGTACTATAAATAACAAATATAAACAAATAGTGGAAAAGTAAAGTAATATAATAACGAGATAATATTCATGGACTATTCAGAAATCTAATGATGGAGGGGAAGAAGCTGTTTCTGAATCGTTGAGTGTGGGTCTTCAAGCTCCTGTACCTCCTCCCCAACGGTAGTAACAAGAAGAGGGCATGTCCTGGATGCTGCTGCCTTGAGGCATCGCCTCTTGAAGATGTCCTTGATGGTGGGGCGGGTTGTGCCACTGATGGAGCACCTCTGCAGCCTCTTGTGATTCTGTGCATTGGAGCCTCCATACCAGACCATGATACAACCAAGCAGAATGTTCTCCACTGTACATCTGTAGAAGTTTGTAAGAGTCTTTGGTGACGTACAGAATCTCCTCAAACTCCCAACAAAGTAGAGTCCTGCAAGGATAAGTAAGGGAACTAAGCTTGTGGTGGGGGAATAGTTAAAACAGGGTGGATCTTGGCAATCTCAAGACAACATTAATAACTATCTATGCAAGTTTGCAGGCATTTGACTGACAAGCGAATCTCAAATCTGGTAAACTTGAAGCATTACATTCACTAAAGAAAAATTACAGGAAAAATAACAGTCTAAATGGGATAAGGAAACAAAGAAATCTGGAAATATAAATATGCAAAGCATTTAAAAAAGACTTTTATTTAGGCTATTAAAAAAAATTAGTCACCAGGATTTCTGGAAAATAATGTTATGTTAATTTTTTATGGAACCTTGGTTACATCATACTTGGGAGAACTGTGCATGGTTTTAGCCACATATATTGTTTTTTTATATAACAAAAAGAATAAAGGACATTGGAGAAGGTGTGTAAAGGCTTTATAAGAATGGTGTTGGGAACGAGTTTATATCCATCAAGGCAAGGAACAGGCTGACCCTTTCTACTTTTAAAAGTCCAAGCTGAGTGTTGTCATAAAAGGCGTCATATAATTCTGAACACTTTTAATAAATTAGACAATGCTTTTCTGCTTGTAGAGAAGAGCAAAATTGGAGTTCAATCAATTTAAGAGCACCAACAAGAAATCAGAGGGGTGGTCCAGAAAAAAAATGTCCTGAGATATTGAGAACTTGGGACTTGGAGAATCGAGAAAAAGAAACCAGTCGATGAAAAGAAAACTAGATAAACAGATGAGAGGGAATGTGTTAAATGAAGGAGGTTTGGGGAAAGTATATGAAGTGGTGAGTGGCCCGGTGCTCCATAGTATGTTCTGTAATTCTGTCCATATCTGATCCCTCCATTGTCGTAGGGTTAATCCTGTGTTGCTGTATTAATATCCAACAATTCCTTTCCTATTATCCTGTGCCATTATTGCAACAAGAACTACAGGAGTTGAAAGGGAGAGTCCTTGCAGCAATAACTATCTCTGGATTAATAATGCAATTCATTTCTTTGCCTGGCAATCTCATGAAGAGTTGAGTCTATTCTTTTCAGTATCTACTGAGTTGCACAGTCCAAGACCACCCATGATGTGGCAAACTATCATTGAGTCGGCAGGACCACTCAAGTCATTAATGTGTGTCGGTTTGTGAAGTGTGGCATGAGGGAATTTTCTTGTCGGTAGGACAAAAAATCACGTGCAAGTGTTCAGAGAAGTGGGATGGAGTATTATATATCTCTGACTGAAGAATGCCGACTGTTGGACAGGGATCCATTCCTCTTTGCTGGCTTTCCCAGTTTAGGTAAACACAAATCTCTTTATAAACTCAGTGTATGCATGTGTGTATGGCTGGAGCAGGGGGTTGGGAGGGAAAGTAATCAAATTGGGCACTGCATTATCCATTTCTCTCTTCCGGCTCAGATGTGGTCTGGTGTGATGTAGAAGAGACCTACTGGCATGGCCCATGCAAGGAGGAAAGAAAAGAAACTGGGATTAAAAGAAAATTATAGGTATACACTGAAGAATCTTTCCATTAATTTTGACAGGAAATTGCTGAACCCACAGACGAAATAAAAGGCGCAACTTGCTGACTTGAGATTGGATGTCAATGGATAATAAATTCCAGAACATGGATGAAATATTCTTACTGTAGTTCTGCTTGGTGCTCATGCAGTTTAAAAATCAACTCATTCCTGAGAAAAACAAATGTTGTTGGAAAAATTGAGTTTGAGCCATTGTAGGGATTTTGGGAAACTCTCAAGGCACTGCTTCCTGAACAGGAGCGGTCACGACCCTGGCCAGCAGCTGCATTACATAATTTCAAAACATCCAGAGAGGAAAAAAGCTTAAAAAAACAACGTTGAGTTGAATCTGCCTCAGTCAGAAAGAGTATTTAGTTTAGCTGGAAACTGTGTCTTCATTTTACTTTTAATTTGCTTTAAAATAGTAAAATTCTAGAGAATTAGAATGTAAAAGTTAACTTGTGTGAGATAACTGACACTTGTATATTTCCTAACAACATAAAGGACATTTTGGCCCCTTGAGTCTGTGCCCACTCTCAGTACAATCCCATTCCCCCCCACTAATTTTACCTGTAACCTATTCTCCCCACATTCCCATCAGCTTCCCCCAAACTCTACCACTCACCTACACATTATGGGTGATTTACAGCAGCCAGTTAACTTAGTAACCAGCATGCCATTAGGATGTGGAAAGAAATTAGAGCACCCAGGGAAACCTGCATGGTTGCAGGGAGAACATGCAAACTCTGTGCTGGCAGCAACAGAGGTTCGGATTACACATGGGTCTCTGGCGTTGTGAGGCAGCAGCTCGACTGGCTGTGTCACTGTGCTGCCACTGTTCTGTTAGTTTTGGAATCCTATCCTCCATCCTCCACCTTTAGCACACTTTAAACCTGTCACTTTTACCTAGCCTTTGGTTGACTAATGTCTCCTATATGGCACAGTCAATTAAGTTTTTTGTCTTATTTTGCTCTTTAGAAGTGAATTGGATGCTTTATAGAACCTGATGATGTTGACCCAATTTTCTTTCCTCCCACCCATCCCCTTCCCTTGCTTCAGGACTTCATTTTGAACAACTAATTCAATGGTCAGGTTCTGCATTGTTCAAGTTCAAGTTTATTGTCATGGGCATACATATCTAGGATATGTATGCCATGAAAAATCAGCTTTCAGCACAGTACATTACAAACATGACAAACATAAATTACATAAACTTAAATTAACATAAATTATACATAATTTATGTACAACATAAATCATATACAACATTGCGTATTGTTACTGAGCAGCCAAGTTAGCACTGAACCAAAGAAACATTAGTTTCAAATGGATATATTTGCCACCCTCATTCAAAACATTACCTCCATTATCATGTGTGGTGAATCTAAATAAGTAGAATAACAACATTTCTTTCCATACGCTGATGTTGATAACCATGAGGGTGATTGCAGTAAATATGTTTCCCATTGTGTTCACTACAGATGTGGAAGTTTTGCAATCTGCAATGAACTATTCAACAAAGGCTTTGCTTATGGTGGTGTTTTGTTTCAAAGTGATGAGTTGAAAAATGTAGCTTTATATCAAGTTTCCTCAATGGAACATGTTGTCACCAGGGAAAAGAGATCAAACATCAGATTGAAAATAACATTTGTCACAAGTCACTAAATTCACAAACTGTACAAACAGGGATTATTGTTTGTATTAGATTAGCCTTTTAAAGAAGATAGATTTGCACTTCTATTACTTATTATCAATTCTCTAGTCATTTTATGCCAGAAAAAATGGCTCTAACAGCAATGAGAATTGATCTTTTTCAGCACATTGGCTGAGGCAAATACATTGACCAGGCCACAAGGAAAGCTTTCTGTTCTTTAAATAATGCTGTTATCTTTGATGTTCACCTGAATCTCAAGAACAGGCAAATAATGTCTTGGTTTAACTTCTCATTCAAAGGTCAACAGTTGTCACAATCCAGTAATCCTTCAATACTGCATGGGAATGCCAGATTAGTCTAAAAGGAGGTACTCTGGAGATTTTTGTCATAAATAGTTTATTCATAAATGATTTATTATGAATTCAAAGGTGTTTTATAACCAGAAACCATCTCCTCCTGCATTTTAAATTTATTCTACTTGGCCTCCAGCATCGCTGACTTGTATTCTTGCTTTTACCCCAAGGTCATTTATATATTGTTTCTCAAATGTCTCCAGTTTGTAGCTGGCAGAATTAATCATAAGAAATAAAAGAGACAAATATAATTTCAAAAATTGGAAGGCATCCTCAAAAGCAAACAGCCGCTCCTAATGATATTATTTATGCTTTTCTTATTGAAGAGAGAGGATGCATGAAGTTGCCAAATACTGGTGGTGGTGTTATTTTTAGACTGTGTGCCAGCAAATTATAACTGGCAGAGCAGTACAAGTGGAGTGATACAGGATGTAACTGTTGGACTTGTGCTACAATGTAGTTAAGTCAACTGCGTATAGAAGGTAGCCTTTGAGACAGTCAATTATAGAGGCAGATTTTTTCAGAAATGCAGGCAGTTGCATGATGGTGGTTTCCCCGTGGAAATCAGTGGCATATTGCAAACTTGCTACTCATGGGGGTATCTGCCCACTGAATCTCAGTCAGATTAGACAACGTAGAGGAACTGCTGTGAAGGTCGTGTCAAATAATTCATGTTTTTAATTGACATTACTTAGATGCTATAATTATTTAAAAGTTTACTTTTAAAAATTTAATTGTTTTACTGAATTTTTTTTAATATGATAACTTTTCATTTAGTGCTTTTGAAAACCCCAAAACAAAGCAGTTGACAGGTTTGATAGTCGGCTCAGCCTGAGGGCATGGCTTGGCCAGCTGTTGCCCCTTTAGTGGGCAGGACTTGTACTGACATTATGTGGCCTTTGGCTGAAGATTTTAGACATCCGAGGGAATTAACTGCATCAATCCACAGACAATTATTTAAATGTAAATGTCAATCTATCTTGTGTTCAAACAAATCGAGCACACAATTTGTATCACTTTATTCTATTCAGAAATGGCTCCCTTATAAACAGAGAACCAGAATTACACAGCTGTACTGGATCCTCACTGATTGTAGAAAAGGCAAATTGATAGGTCAGTGTTGAGAAATGGAGAAAATTCTGGCTCTGTGTTAGTTATGGAACCATTTCTGAATAAACTGATTCAAATTGTGTGCTTGATTTGTTTGAATATAAAATAGACAGATGTTTGCATTTAAATAATTGTTTGTGTATTGATGCACATAATTTCCTAGGATCTCTAAAATCTTCAACAATTTTGAGAACTTTGGCAGCATTGCAGCAACATGTTTCAATATATATGTAACTCATTAAACACTGGTGTATGCACCTTTTGATGGTGTCAACATTGTTCAATGGAAGCATTCACTTGTCTGTTCAATCCCCTTACCAATTATGTGAGCTCATAACTAGGTGTGTGTCATCTTCAGTGATGGACTGCAGGACTGTTTAGTCCAATGTTGCCGTGTTATGTTTCTGGCTGAGATTTTCAATTGAGAACCTGTTTGCTTTCAGGTGAATGGAGAAGATCTTGAAAAGACATTCAAAAGAAGTGCATGAAAGTACATTTCATGTGTTAGCTATCATTTATCAACTTACTGGACTTCCTGCTGGTGGTGGATAGAGCTGTGCTCAATGTTTTTGTCAAAGTCTCCAATAATATTGTTTTTTTTTACTTAAAGCACAATTAATTGGTTTTGAAGATGCCCGTAATGTTGTGAAAGTAGTATTTCCAACATAACACATTTTCTTTGTCACCCATTCTTAAAGGGCTATATCTGCTGGCTATAGACCCATTGACATTCAACCATTCAAACCCAATAAACCCTGAGGTCATGCACATGCATTTTGAGTCCAGGGTTTACTGGTGCCGCATCTATCACTGTGCTCCACCACTAGACTCCCCCATGGAATCTAATAGTGGACCCAGTGTGTAAGGCAGACTTGGCGCAGGATTGGAGTCCTCTTTAATTCCACTTAAGATTCTAAACCTGTGGAATAGACGGCTAAGCAGAAGGCAAGCTTTGGTTGTTTTAGTTCTATGTTTTTAATTATTTCTAATAATTTTATGTATTTGTAATTAAAGTTTCAAAGCCGGTTATATATTGCAATTTTTCATGTTTTCAAAGCATTGACTCTATTAAACCTGTCAGTGTCCCGGGGGCAGTGACCCCAGCATTGCCTCTATTAAACCTGTCAGTGTCCTGGGGGCAGGGCCTATACATTGTGCCACCCAGGGTTTCACAAGATCACAAGACAAGGGAGCAGAAGCAGGCCATTCGGCCCATCCAGCAAGATCATCCTTTGGCATACTCCCCCAGGTGGTGCAGATGGTGGTGGTCCTGCTCCAGCATCTACCAGCCTAGTGGGTAAAATGATTTAGCTTTGCTATTTTTTTATTTGCTGGGCTGGCATGGGGTTGGGGAAAAGGGTGTAACTTAAATGAAGTTGTGCTTTGGCAGAATGGAAAATTAAGTATTTCTTCTTAAATCAAAGGCATATTTCTGGAATCCTCCAAGCAACCAACTTTGTAAACATGAACACAAATAATACTTGGTCTGTTTGCACAGTGCTGTGACAGTTGAGGGTGGTGAGGTGGGGTGATGTTGCAAGGGACGGTCTAGGGACCATTGTTAATGGTTAAATCATTCCCTACGTGCAGCTGCACATAAATTTAATCTTGAAGATGCGTTGCAGGTGAATCCCAATCATGGCAAGCCTGTGTACGTGAACACGTTCATTTGAAGCTGTCTGCAGTACAAACACTTTTGAACTAAGCAATCTGTTGCATTCAGGCAATGGGTTACTGAAGAAAAGTATTGTGTAGGAATGGAAAGTGAGGTGGCAGAGTGGTGCAGCTTGTAGAGCCACTCCAATGACCAGAGTTCAGTCCTGACCTTGAGCGCTCTCTGTGTGGAGTTTGCACAATCTCCCTGTTACTGTGTGGGTTTCCTCCAGCATCCCACCAGTGTGCAAATTGGTAAATTGGTCTGGTTTCTTCCACGTGTGTTGGTGATATCGGTCACTGTAAATTGTCCCCCTCCCCCCCCCATCTGTAGTGGAGCAAAAGACTCTGAAAGGACTTTCTGGGAATGTAGGGAGAATAAAATAGGGCTAATGTACAATAAGTGCAAATGGGTGCTTGATGGTTGCCGTGGACTCACTGGACTGAAGGGCCTGGTTCTGTGCTGTGTGACTCTGACTCCATGGTATTATTTTTTTCTTTATTAAGAAGATGTTTGAATTTATAAGACTCTTGAGCACTTTAAATCAAAGTGACATTTGATATAAAAAAACTTTGAATAAAGTATGTCACTTAGGTAGAAATTTTGCAAAGAATGCAATACCAGAAAGGAAAATAGCTTAAGTGGTTGTCATTGTATCTGATCCATTCCAGTAATTTGTATTATCTGTAGAGTATGCTGTCAAACACCGATGGCTATAGGAAGGAATAATCATTGCTCTCACCTTTACTACTTAAAATGACTTCTTACCACAAAATATGTAAAGACTGCTTTCAAGGGTCTCATAAACAGTGCACAATAGATGACTCTGACTGGAAGCAAGTTCTTCCAGTTTAAAAAAGAGCATCTATGAAGACATATTCTGCCAGGAGAGCTGTTGAATTACTGATACTCATTGTAAACTTCAGAAAAAGAAGTCTTACATGAAGAATCCCCAATGTGGGAAATCCAAGACCCACTGTTCAATGTGCAGATGTGTCCTCCAGCAAGAGCTGGACTTGGCAGACACCAAAGGGCTCAGTGCAGAAGGCGAGATGGTATTCTGGCCACCTTTGACATTAAGACTCAGTTGAACCATTTTTGGCCTCCACAAGGGCTGGGGTGGGTCCTGAACAGGGAAGATATTTTAATTTAAGTGTTGTTGATATCAATGTTAAAACAAAACAAAATGAATCTTCTGGCCAAATAAAATGGAAAAAATGATGGCGGGGCTTAATTATATGAAAAACTATGTGAATAATGCAAAAAGCCATTTCAGATGGAATAATATGCTCAAGGCGTCAGGAGTCAGGTGTACTTCAGCCAGTATAAGTAAACACATCAAGTCAAGGAAACAGAAATCTTCAATTTACAAGAAGAGGAATAGCTCACTGTTTTAGGCCTTATGGATTCGGAAAATCAAATATTATCATAAGGATATAGTGTAAACTTTTACATTGTGCATAACTGTAATCTTCAATTCAGTGTTTATAGATAAATGCCCCCATTTTAGACAGAGTTCAATGAGGGTCTACACACCCAAAACATTGACTGTTTTTCTCTATCCTCAGATCCTGCTCGGGCTGCTGAGTTTTTCCAGCATTTTCCTATTTTAGTCCAACATTTTGTAGAATCCATTTAAAATCATTAGTATTCAAAAGTTTAGGAATTTGAACCCTGTGTCCCAGTACACTTTGTGCAAAAATATATCAGTAGATGTTCTGGCCCACTGCTTTCATCTCTTGGTTTTGTATATTAGGAGAGAAACTAAGTGTATTGACAATATTAAGCACAAGTGGGGTAATATAAATATTAACTTCAACTTGGCAACTGATTTTTGTAAATAGCGTAGAGAGGTCACTATGTAATATGGAGACAGCTACACATCCTTGTAATGCCTTTTGATTTATTGATTCAAACAGTTGTTGAAACCATTTTGAACATTGGAAATGACACTACTTACAATTTGATATAATCAGCACAGGCTCCAGTTAATAACGTGCAGAGGTGAAGATTCCAATTGGTGGTTGATTTGTACCACTCTAATTAACAGTTTTGTTCCACAGACTTGTGGAGAGCATTTAGGAGGGTATATTTGTTTGCACGATAAGCACATTTTTTGTATAACTCTCAGTTATTTATACCTCTGTTTCCTTTTTTTAATCTTTACAGTAATTTGTTTCCTTAGACAGTAAACAGGAGTAACCTTAGAAGTGTTGACATACAGAGGCACCTTGGGAAGCAAGTTCACACAGGTGGATAGGGTAGTGAAAAAGGCATTCACCTTGCTTGCCTTGATAGAATGAGGTATTGAATATAAGAGTTGGGACATCATGTTGCAATGGTACAAGACATTGGTTAGGCTACACATGGAATATTGTGTGCCATTCTGGTTACCACACTATAGAAAGGATATGGTAGCACTTGAAAGAGTGCAGAATAGATTCACCAGGGCCTTAGTTGCAAGGAGAGATTGGATAATCTTTGAGCACAAGAGGCTGAGGGGCGACATTATGGAGACATATAAAATTATGAGGGGCATAGATAGGATAGACAGTCACAGTGTTTTTCCAAGAGTATGGGAGTCTAAAACTATAGGCTTAAAGTGGGAGGAGGAATATTTAAGGGAGATCTGAGGAGGAAGTTTTTCACATGGTGGTGAGTACGTGGAACAATCTGCCGGAGGAGGTGGTAGAGGCAGTTTACAGCATTTGAAAAGCTTTTGGACAGGTAAGTGGATAGGAAAGCAATAACAGGATATAGGCCAAATGCAGGAAAATAGGATTAACATAGTTTGGCACCTTGGTCAGCATGGACGAGACAGGCCAAAGGGCTTGTTTCTACGCTGTATAACTCTATGACACTCCCTCCTCATTAAAGGTTCTTGTATTTGTCGGTTTCAGAGACTTAGTAAGTCCAACAGTATTCCTGACCGGTATTTGGAGACTCTGTGACCAAAGAGTGTGAGTTTTGGTAGGCACTGCAGATAAGTTAGCTCCATTCTTTATCTGCCTCTACCATAGGTGCACTCTCCAAGAATAACTAAGAAAACTCATTTCCACATGGGTAGAACTCAAACCTTGAACTTTTCAGTTTGTTTAGTTCAACTGCATGTTTCCCTCTACCAAGTGTGTCACTGAGAATTTTCTGTTTTCAGCTGAGGAAAGTATTTATTAAGTAGTCAGGATTCTTACTCTTAATTGTTACAAAGTTATTTTCTGCTGCAATATTCAAATGTGTGAATAGCTGATAAGGATGAAATTAGTCCCTCAAGGTCAGTTATTGCCAATCTACACAGCTTGGCAGCGTACATAAAGGTGGCGCACACATTGTTGTTGCCCAATGAACTATAGCTAACACGAATGTGCTCGACCAGAGACTGGTGAAGAGAGCAATACACTAAGTAAGCATGCATGTACTGCAAATGACTGGGAAGACAAACGTCATAAAATTTAAGGAGTTATAATGACATCGAAGGAGGCTATTCAGCCCACTGAGTCCATATCAGTTCTCTGTAGAGCAATCCAGTCTGTCCCAATACACCCACTTCACTCTATCCCTAAGGTCCTGTAAGGTTCTTTCCTTCAAGTGCCTATCCAACTTCCTATTGAGGTCATTGATATTCTCTGCTTCCTTCACACTCATAAACAGTGAGTTCCAGGTCATTACTAAGTTTATATAAGTACTTCTTGCCTAAAACCTTATACCTTGTGGTCTAGGACTCGCACTAAGAGGTAATGATGACAACCTTCTTTCTGTGTACCTGACCTAAACCTGTTGTAATCTTACACACTTCTATCAACTTACTTTGCTGTGAGGAAGAAAAGTTTTCCAATCAATCTTTGTAACAAAAATCCCCCCATCCATGGAACTAATTTGGTTACTCTCCTGTACACCTTGTCAGGGAACTTCAAACTTTAAAGTATCCCTACTTGTTACGGCATCTACAGCTTTTGATTTTCAACAAAACACTCTCTAGTTTTGGCCTTTTATAACAGTTCAGTGTGACCTTTCTGTTTTTTGCTCAATACTTTGATTTAGGAAGCCTAAAATCCCATAAGTGCTGCCAGCTATTCTCTTGCTGTGCCTTGCCATGTTCAAGATCTGTGCATGTGAACCTTGAGAGGGATGAATTGCAAAATTAGGGAAGCCTTGTGACAGCTGTACAGGGTGCTGGTGCATCCAGAACTCCAGAACAGAGTATGGTTTGGTCTCCTTATTCAAGGAGAGAAAAACTTGTATTTGAGGCAGTTCAACAAGGCTTACAAGGTTGATTCTTGGAATGAAGGTATTGTCTTCTGAAGGAAGGTTGAGCAGATGTGTCTTTGTCCATTGAAGTTTAGAGGAGTAAAAGATGATTTTAAAATATAGAATCTTTTGGGGGTGGGGTTTGCTAGGTAGAGGATGTTTTCCCTCGGGGTTTTGGAACTTAAGGGCATCACTTCACAATAAGAGGTCACCCATTTAAGACCTGAGGAATTTCTTTACTGGGGATCAGGAATCTTTGGAATTCTGTAACTGCAGGCAGAATCATTAAAGATATTCTAGGTGGAGAAGAAAGTTTTTTTCAACAGAATAGTTGAAACAAAGGTACGATCTTATCAGTTGCTGAGCTGACTCAAGGGTTGTATGATCAGCTCAAGCTTTCTTCTGCAGTATTTCCCTGAGTCACACACATTCAATTTACAAGTTTTTGCTATCATGCCACTGACTGTTTGAGGTGCATATCTCCCACTTATTAAAGTATTTCTCATTATAACAAACGGCACACCACTATCTGTGTGCAGTGGTACACTGAGGCAAAACACATACATTTCACCCAGCCTTTTCCACTTAAAAGAAAATCACTGAATGAAACATTCCAGAGATGCATCCCTTTTGTATGTCAAGTTTAGAATTGAGGAAAGCAAAGGAGCAAATTGAAGACACAAGAAACATTCAGGTACTGGAATCGTTTTGGGAAATCCACCTTTTTATTGATTCTCGGTCAATCAGACCTGCAGTAAAATGGGAATCAGGATTACTGACCTATAGGTTAGAAGAAGGACAAGTCTTGTAATTTTCTTTTATTTGGTTTTAGATTTAATTTCAGTTTTAAGAATTTTACTGTCTTAATTATTTAAAGTAATTTTAACAATTTAAATGTCTCTGAATATCAGAGCCTTCTTACCTTTAAAAGTGCCTGCCAGTTTTGACAGAAGGTGAGTCTTTGCCCCAGCTCTTCTAGTGTCGAAGGATGTCAAGAGTATTGCAGGGGCAGGCTTCAGTGAAATGTTGGCTGAGGCCGTGTTGGCAGTGGACCAGCGAGCTAGAGAGCCAACCTCTCCTCACATCTGGCCCAAGTGAGTGTCGACATGCAGAGGTCGCTGGCAGTGGGCCGAATCCAGCTCAGTTTGGTCCAGCACTGCTCCTAATAATTAGGTGGGATTATTTGAGGATTTGTGCAACTAATTATTTTTGTAAAGTAGCTAGCTGTGTTGATCCTGTTGATGCTCAATATCTCAGCTCAGAAATGAAGTGTGACACCAGAGCAGCAATCCCAGAAAGGGAGAATACACCCAGTAAATTAGATGTTTGCTCAGGGGATAGAAAGTATTTTCCTCTCCTTGATTATCAAGCAAAGCCTGGATTAACGATTAAATCCAGTAAAAAGCTGTATTCAACAATTCCCTACTAGAAGGCAGGATTGCTGAAGCATCACTAGAGATTTAAGAACTTCCTATGATTTTCCCATACCTTCCTTGGCCTTTCCAGCTGAAGGAGAAATAGGTACAACCAGATTTCTCATTAGTAAGATGGAAAAGATTCAGGCTCACAGAACTAGACAATAGAATCAAAACTAATGGAAGAGAAGTGATTGATTTTAGGGTGGTGATGTTGCACTAAAAGTTAGTCTCAGTGGAATATGTACTGAATAGTATAAGCATCACATGTAAAGTAGTAGTTTTGCTGTGAATTTCTGTTAACCTGAACAAATGCATAGATTTTGTCTAAAGGATAATTAAAACCCAGCCATGGCAAAATTATATTTTTAACTAAAAAAATAAGTTCCCAACATGTTTGTTTACATTTTTTTAATGTACTGGTTTACCAACTTTTGTTAGTGAGGAGAATGCCTGCAAATGAAGCTGTTTTAGCCCCTACACTTATGTTGAGAGATGATAGCAAAAGAAGAGCTGTATTCCTGTTGAATGTTTTACTTACGTGTGTATACCAGTACGTGAAAAACATAAAATATATATGTGACATTATGGACCACCCTAGGATTTCCCTTGAGGGCCTCCCTAGAAAATTTATTTAACTCTTATGGACACCTGGTTTAGGTTAGGGCCCATGAAAGGAAGGAAGGATGAATGGAAAAATAGAGACATAAGAAAGAAGTTAACAATGTTTTCCTTTGTCCAAAGCCGTTATTATTGCACTGTTGCTGCAACATAATGTTTCAATCTAAATTTTGCATTTTAAAACTATTTGTTTGTAAAACGTGAATGATGCAGTCTAGGTATTTAACACCCACATGAAAAGCACTATGGTGCTGGAGGAATTCTGCAGGCCAGTCAGCATCCGTGGAGAAAAGCAGGCGGTCAACGTTTCGGGTCAGGACCCTTCTTCAGGACCAAAGATAGGAAAAGGGGAAGCCCCAGTATATAGGAGGGAAAAGCCGAGCAGTGATAGGTGGACAAAAGAGGGGAGGCGGGGAGGGCACAAGGTGGTGATAAGTAGATGCAGGTAAGAGATAGTGATAGGCAGGTGTGGGGGAGGATAGGAGAGCAGATCCACTGGGGGATGGGTCAAAGGTAGAGAGAGAAAAGAAAAAAAGAAGGGGGTAGAAAAAAGAGAGATGGGCTAGGAAAGGGAAGAAAAGAAGAGGCATGGGGGTGGGGGGGAAGGGTGGGGATTACTTAGTGGGAGAATTCTATGTTCATGCCGTTAGGCTGCAAGGTTCCAAGACGGAAAATGAGGTGTTGTTCCTCTAGTTTGTGCTTGGAATTCTCTTGGCAGTGGAGGAGGCTGAGGACTGACATTTGCACGTCATGCAAATGACTTCAACTCCCCCTCCCACACTATCACAGATATGTCAGCACTCGGTGGGCCAGCCCATTGTGTTTCCAACCCATTAAATTTGAAATTTTAGGATTGTAAGACACCTTAAATTTTAAACTAAAGAGTTTATGAATGTTAAGGGATCATCTCTTGTTTCTGCTGATCTTTGCAGTCATTTAGAACATAAAAGCAGCCACAAAGAAGATCACATTGAAGCTCTGACCAACCCCAAATGGTAATATTAAGGATAATTCTTGTCTATATCACAAGAAGGTATTTTCCTCATTGAAAGACAATCTGACTTTGAAATGATGCCTGATCAAAAACCAGAACATAATATAGTAATCCCGGAGCTGTGAAAATCCAAATCGATATTGGTGCAAAACTGCTGAAAAAGTATGCAAATAGCATTTGGTGTTCCTTTTCTTCTTAGGCAGTGCCTCAGGCTTGATGATGACTTAATTGCACTTTGATTTTATAGGTTTTGAACCACAAATTCTTCCACAGATGGGGCACGTGGGTGGATAGTTGGTGAGGTGTTCTGCTCCATTTGCTGTTTATGCAGGGCATGCATCCAATAAATAAGGTTCCCAATATCATCCAGAATGCTCCTTCTCCACCTTCAGTCATGGACCAGATTACCAGGAGCCATTGGAGATGTTGTATTTCTTCAGAGAGGTTTTGAGCACATCTCGAACCTTTTCTCTCTCCACATGGTGATGTCTTCCTGTGACAAAAACTCAAGGTAGAGTGATTGTTCTGAGCTTCCCATAGGAGTGGAACTGATCTTCAGAAGCTGTTGAACCTATGGTGATTACATTTCAGAACCAAGTTTATCCAAAAATTTAGTGTTCTTAATTTGGCAAATTGATCAGCAACTTGTTCTGAATGAGACCTTGTGCACAAGGATTGCTGTACTCTGTAATCAGCTCGACAAAAATAACCTTGACCTCTGCGATGTGCATATGAATCCTGCATGCACCCATTTATTGTCCATTTCACACACAACAGGAAGTTAATTCAATAATCAACAGAATAAATGTTTTTTTGATTATGTTAATTATTATTTGCTATCAATTTACTTAATTTGCCCAGAAAATGAGCAATTAAGTTGCAGGAACTCAACAGGTCGAGCATCTTCTGTTGGGGGAAAAGGAATTGTTGGTGTTTCGGGTCAAAACCCTGCATCAGGACAGGTTAAATTTCAGCCTCAGTCTGTCAATTTGTCAACTGTTATTGGATATTTTATAAGTGTCAGCATTTAGAAATTTCTCAATTCATTCTTTTCTTCCCGTCTTTATTTTTCTTCCTGTATGTGATTTAGCTTTGAATTCTGTTTCTTTCTCTGTTTATGACTCACTCCTTCAGTGTCATTAGGATATACTCTTTGCTCACACTTGCAGCAACTGTATGGGCAAAATAAATTAGAAGGATGCAGGAGAAAGTGAATTGAAGCAGGCTCTTTACACAGTATCCAGCTCCAGCAGATTCTGGGTCATTATTTTCACTTTACCTTTTCATCATTATAACTGTGACTGCACTTCAAAAGTTTTTAATTAGTTGTTCAGTGCTTTGGGAAATGGTGTGCATTTGAAAGAGATGGCATAAATGGAATTTTTTTGCTTATAAATTTCAAAGCACTTCAAATGCAATTAATCCAAGTTAACAGTGTTATTATAGAAATGGTCTTTCTTTATTAATTAATCCATAGTTTTGCATTATCAAACCTATTTTAGCAAGGATTAAATCTGCAGAATGTGTCCAGAAAGTCAGTGTGCTAAATATCGCACAGTGCATAACAGCTGCATCTGGGGCTGCAGGGAAGTGATATGTGCAAATGATGTTCAAAGAACCATGTGCATAAACAACACAATCAACATTCATTTGTCTGTGTGTAATTTTGTGAATTGTCCTCAAATCATTATCAAACAATAGCTGAAGCCTTTAGAGTGGTTCTTAACTGGAACTTCCTGCTGAAAATAGCGGAGCTTCCTTAGGGGACTTGCTGAGTATGTAAGTGCAGACATCCTACTTCAATAGATGAGTGGATGATGTGGACAAAGGTGGATAGCTGGGGAAAAGATCAGAGAGGCTGAGCACTCTTCCAACCCCACACCACAAAGTTGGTCTCAGATGTAAAATACTGAGAAGTTTGGTCCTTTATGACATAGCGGCTGAGACATAGTTTACTTTAGTGGCGGACTCCCCAACAAAGATGTAGGTAATGTCTGTGTCTTGTAAAGAGCTCCTGAGCAAATGTGCTTTGATCTATTAGTTCTTGTTTTTCAGTTTGTAGCCCATTCTATTTTCTAGTTGCTTTTTCTAGTTGAACATGTGTTGCACAAGGACTGACTTCACTGCTATGTGCCCACCATCATTTGTGTGCAGGGAACTTTTTTTACTTGCACTGACTTTGGTGGGATCCAGCCTCTGTTGAGGTATGTGGCATGCTCTCTTCCTCGGCTGGTGAAGAGGTCAATGAGAGATTTTCAAAAATGAAAATCATAGCCAAAATGAAATCAGACAGAAATGGCCAGTTCTGATACAAATAAAAGAAAGAGCGAGTTCCTTAAATTGGGAGAGTTCAATAATGAGTCATGAAGACTGCTACGTGCCCAGATGGAAGGTGAGGTGTTATTCCTCAGCCTTGAATTGGACCTCGTTGTAACAGTGCAACTTGGCTATTTCTGCCTGTAATCATTTTTATTTTTTTCCATTTGTGTAGTCTACCCTCTGAAGCATGTCCCACAGCCTCACCATCAGCAACACATTGCACGGACAAAGAACCATCATCTGTGACTTAACTGCCGCATTAAGTCATTTCCTTTGTTTTACCCATATCTCTCCCTCGCCTTCTCTGCTACTGAAAACTAACTTGTTTTCTCTCCTTCCCAGTTTTGATAAAGGGGCCCAGACATGATTAGTTAACAGTTTTTCTTTCCACAGATGCTGCCCAACCTGCTGAGTGTTTCCAGCTCTTTTTGTTTTTGTTTCCAGCAACTGCAGTTCTTTGATTTTTATTAATGAGATTAGAATCCAGCTTATATTTAAAAAAAGCCAAGTGATCTGTGGACTAATAATGATATGATGAATAACATCATTTTCAATAGAAGTTTTAAATTGTAGAATGATATTAATAAGTTATGGAAAATAGTAAATTGATTCATGCAAATTAAAATAGTCGTGGCTTCCCCGACCCCAAGTGAAACCTAATGATCGTTTCCAGGTCATTTTGCATTGGATGAAAAATTTGATCAGGCACCTAACACTGTGAGTCCGCCCACAAATTAAATCTGATTTCCACACAATATCATTCCCAGTGCAATGTTCATTTTGGATCATTGCAAAGTGCACTTGGACCACGTTGTCCTAGGTTGACCACTGTTGGCTGCTCAAAGGACAGTGTGGTCCTGTTACTGCTCTGATGCCTGTAAGGTAATTAAAATGCTTACAAGCATTGCTAGTTTTGTGCCCCACCAACACTCTCTAATATCCATCTTATCCCCATAGCCCTTGCACACTGAATCACCCCTGACTCTACAATATACCAAGCAGAATACTTCCCCACCTACCTAAAATCTCTCCATTTTTCCAATGCATCATGCCTTCTCCTGATCCCAGTATTTTGGTCAAAAGGAGGATATAATATGGCACGAAATTCCGAGGAGTCAGTTTAACCAGGGTCAAGTGGGTTGGGTGGATCATTAAAATGTCATTAACTGGTAGAGAAGGTAATGAAACCAGCCAATAGATTGCTGGTCTTTACATCCTGAGGATTAGAAAACAAGGGGCTTACACCTTCAGCAATGCAAAACCTTGGTTCGATTACACCTGGAAACCTTTGAGCACACCTTTACTAGAATGAAGCTGGGCTCAAAGGTTTAAGTTATGAGTAGAGATTACACAAACCAGGGTTATATTTGTAACACTAAGGAATGATTGAATTGTTGTCTTTACGGTATTAAGTGGAGTTGACAGAGGGAAACGAGCTTTTATGATTTAGGAGCCCGGACTATAGTTAGACTGGGCTTTTCAGGAGTTAAGAAATACTTCTGAGCTTGGGGCTTGCTCAGTAAATGGCAACAGATGCCAGTTCAATAATTTTAAATCTGGGATTGATAGATTTTTGTTAACCAGGGGTATTAAGGGACACAGTGAAAAGGTTGCTATATATAGTAATGTCACTGATCAGGCAAATCTTGTTGAAAGGTGAGGGGGGTTCCAGAGACTAGATGTTCCTTTGATTCTAACTAAAGACTCCAAAATGGATTCACACAGTCCCCCATGCATATCCTAGGTGGAATTACTCTGGTTTCATATTTTCCTTTAGTTGATTCATTTGGCATTCACAGCACACCATTCACCCTTGCTACACAGGTCTAAAATAATCTGATGTGACTGCTGAGGGAATAAGTCCAGATGGAGTTTTATTTGGCCCCATTTTTCTGGTGTAATTGGCACATGACTGTGCCCTCTGGCCCCAATTGCTTCTCAATTAGCAATGTGCATTTAAGAAATTGAATTAATGCATGTCCGCAAACTGTCAGTTCAGGTTACTCCACTGAATACACCTCCGTTTGCTTCACTGCAATTTACTACATTTTTATTCTGTTGGCAGCTGTCAGGAGTCCTCTAAAGGACTGTTGTTTTGCAGCTGAAAAAACTGACCACAGAATGCAAGATGCATCCTGTGCTTGGGCACAAAACAATATTGGGTAGGGCTCTCAAGTAGGGTTGACCCCTAATTTGCATAGTAAGATAACTGAAATCTTGTTTCAAAAGGCACCCAGTACACTTTAGCAACTATGGGATGTGGTGCCCTGCTATCTGGAATGAGAGTGTGCATTCCATATTGGGGCCTACAGCACTAGTTGTTCTTTGAGTCCAGATGAAGGGTCTCGACCTGAAACATCAACTGTCCATTTTCTTCTATAGATCCTGCCTGACCCGCTGAGTTCCTCCAGCAGCTCATCTTTTGCTCCAGATTCCAGCATCTGCAGTCTCTTGTGTGTCTCCAGCACTTGTTATTTGCCTGGAGCACTCATGCTGTGTGATCCAATTTCTAGACCTAACCCTCTACCTGACAACACTGTGGTAGGACCTTCATGGAAAGGACCTTCATGTGGTTCAAGGTAGCACTGACCACCACCTTCTCAAGGGTATTAGGGATGTGCATTAAATATTGGTCTTGAGAATAACAGCAACATCGTAAAAAAAAACAAAAATGGCTGCTTTTCTCCAGGTGCTAAAGTAATTTCTTAAAAATAATATTTTGAATTTAGTCAGTGGTCATACCAATCGACTTGCATGCTTTCCTATAATTGTTTCTGTGCATTTCCATGTTTATCACAGAGAGCCATGGGTTTCCAGAACAGATGAAGAAGTTACTCAACCAGTACTCGCCTCATCACTGCTTCTTTCCCTCATCTTCATAAAAAGCTCACAGTAATTCCTTCACTCCTGTCAAATCTACCCTTATATTTATTTCATATCTTCATGCAACAGAGAAGGCAATCATTTGGCCCATCGCGTTCATGCCTGTCCTTGGAGCATCACCACTTGTCCCATTTCCTTACTTGTTTCCCTCTAACCTCTTCTCTCTCTCTCATGCCTGTCAAACTCCCCACTACTTTTCCTGACACCCACCTACACTGGTGGTAACTTACAGTCACCACCAAAGCTACCAGCACATCTTTGGGACTTGGGAGGACAGCAGAGCATCTGGGGGGATGCCTACATGGTCATGGGGAAGAACATGTAGGCTCTACACGGGCAGCGCCTGAGGGCAAGATCAAACCTGGGTTACTGGAGCTGTGAGGCAGCAGCCACAGTGCTGATAATCTCTCCCGCTGTAATGGGAGAACCCTCAGCACCCTGAGTCTCTCTTTAAAAATATAGTTTCCAGTTCCTGGCAAAAAAAAACGAGTGACTTTATGATGTACAACAAAAAGAGAAAATGTTGCATCTGTGGGAGGAAAGACAAGTCAATGTTTCATGTTGGAGACTCTCGGCCAAAGTATTTTCAGTATTTTCTGTTTTTAGATTTCCAGCATCTGCTTTTTTTTGGATTCTCATTAACTTTATGATGGAGACTCTTGGCCCTAGCAAAGTTACTCCTGACTCTTTGCACTTTTATTATTTATATGCGTAAGGACAGATTACCCGGTACAATGTGAATTTAACTCTCTTAAAAACTGCCCATGAGATATAGGACAACCTGAAAATTCCAAGGAATCTGTTGAACTTTTCAGATTTTTAGCAAAACATTGAACATGTAAAATAACTTTGATTAAATGATCCAAGAGTAATAAAGTACACTGATGTTACTATTCAAAGCTTGTTGCACAAGAACAGATGTTTTGTCTGTCTCGGTTTTTTATAAACGTGATGGTTGTGTTATTGCAAAACTCGTACAAGAAACCTTTGCCTTTTAACATTCTAGCTTCGTACTTCTTTCCAGTCCAGATCCATCATCAGTCACATTCATTTTGTCCACAATTCAAACCAAAAAATTTGAAATGTTTTCTCAGGTATTTTCCCCCTGAAGTATTCCCACTTATATTGACAAAAGCTGTTGGTTCAATAATATGTTGTAGACTCATCTGTTTTCCCAAAGTGAAGTTATTGGATAACTTATTACATGATCTTCATTCTCCTAAAGCTATTGAGAATGAAATATGTATGCTTGCAAGGCTGTTTTTGAGCTGGCTTTGAAAAGGTTGTGACCCGTGAGCTATGGTTGCCTTGGAGAAGGATGCCTAAACAATAAAGTGAAAAGGGTGTGTCATCCACATTCACCAATGTTTCCATCATTCTTCTGACCAGGGATATAGTTGCAGTACAATCTGTGAAAACAACCATATGGCTTTAGTTAATGCTACTTCCACCACAGAATGAGAGTTTAATTGGACTAGACATGAAAAGGAGACAGTGTTAGTCACTCCTCACTGTTGCTGCATGACATCATCATAATGCAATTTCTGCCTTGTGGAGTGGTTACATTTGATTATTTGAGCTGACCTCCCATTTCCATATCAGCTTTGTGGTCTTGATACGTTCTCTATATGATGTGTTGCTTCAGGGCAGAGACGAGGCAACTACAGATGCTGGAAAACGTAAACAAACAAAAAAAATGCAAGAAAAACTCAGCATCTGTGGAAAGAGAAATAGCCAATATTTCAGGTCTACAATCCTTCATCAGAACTGGGAAAGAGAGAGACACAAGTAGGTCTTCAGTAGGAAGGAAGTTGGGGGAGGATTGGGTAGGAAAAGGATTTGTTTATGATGGAGCGAGTCAAAATGGCTTAATGGGGGCAGTTACCAGCACATTAGGTTCTTGGTCTGTGTAATGTGTGGTCAATGGTAAGGTTGTGGGACCTGCCCAGCAGATCAGACTTGGAGTCATAGAGTAATACAGCATGAAAACAGGCCCTTCGGCCCAACATCCATGCTGACCCTGATGCTCATCTAAGCTAGTCCCATGTGCCTGTTTTTGGCCCATATCCCTCTAAACCTTTCCATGTACCTGTTCAAGTGTCTTTTAAATGTTGTTATTGTACCTGCCCCAACACTTTCTCTGGCAGCTCATTCCAAATATGTACCATCCTCTGTGTGAAGAAGTTGCCCTTCAGGTCCCTTTTAAATATTTCCCCATTCACCTTAAACCTATGCCCTCCAGTTTTTGATGCCCTTTACCTGGGAAAAAGGATTGTGTGCATTCACCCTGTCTATGCCCCTCTTGATTTTATTCACCTCTTTAAGGCCACCCCTCAGTCTCCTACACTCCAAGGAATAAAGGCCTAGCCCTATACAATTATGGCAAGAAAACCTGAACCAACGTGATATAAAAACAGAAAATGTAAAATGCTAGAAAAATTCATCAGGCCAGGCAGCATCTCTGGAAAAAGAAACAGTTAACATTTCAGATCTATGACTCTCTGAGGGACCCTTCATCAGAACTAAGGGAGAAACATGTTAGTCTAGGTAAGACCGAAGGTGGGGGAAGGTGATGGGTAGCACATGGGGAATTTCTCTGATAGGGTGAAGTTATGTGGCAGATGGGGATTAAGCTACTATGGTTGTGTAATTTGTTGCTATTGTGGTTTGGGCATACTGACATTGTTTAAAAAAATGTCTCTTGGCCATTTATTGATAAGCTAATCCCATATAATTTTTCCCTGTGCACCCTCAACAAGTCTATAGGAAACTAGTTGAAGCACCTTGGTACATTTAATTAAGTGCTACAGAAATGCATGTTATTTTTATACTGTGTTTATTTTTGAAGGTGATTTACTGAGTTTTAAAAATCCATGTGTTTTTAAGGATAAAGATTATCTTAAAAATAACTTTTCCCTGAAGATTGTACTCACTTCAGATGAGCCGCACGTGAGGCCATATGATGTACGATGGTACCTTGTGAGTCTCCTGCTTGTACTGATGTAACCAATTTCAGCCAGGTGGCTTGAAGAGAGAAATCCCACCGTCTATACAGATAATAACCAAAGTTAATAGATCCGAGGGAAAAGCAAACCTCTGTCACCTGTGATAAAATCGTTACTGTTCTTTGCACAACCATTAAGTCGAAGAAATCTCCTACGTTCTTCTTTACCAACAAGAAAGGGCCATAGTTTTATCTAGATTGGCATCCCCATTGACTTGCTTGATATTTTGAATTTCAGCATTTTTAGGATCTGAGAATTTTTGAGGGGCACTTTCCCTTTTTGGGATTTACTCCTGAATCCTCAAGAATTTATTTATGTGGGCAAAAAAGAGTTTAGATTCAAATATCAAAGGGAGGTTCACTCTAAACTCCAATAATCTAAGTAGTTTCTTGTGATATTATCCATGGGTTCAGGGCTTTGAACAGAGTTGTTATGAACGTACAAATTAGGAGCAGGGGTAGGTCACTCGTCACCTTAAGTTTGCTCCACCATTTAATAAGATCATGGCTGATCTGATTGTTACCTCAGTTTTGCATTCCTATCTACCCACTGTATGCTGACCAGAGCAACATTCAATGACTCTGCTTCTACTGCTTTTGAGGAGAAAAAAAATTTGCTTTTTCTCTGCTTAAATGGATGACTGCTTATTTTTAACGAGTAATTCCCCCTGGTTCTAGATTCTCACTCAAAAGCAAACATCATTCACATTCATCATATCAAGATCCCTCAGCATCTTAGGTGATTTGGTGAGGTTCCCTCTCACTCTTCTGTAGCAATTGTTAAAAGCATTGGTTAGACTGCACTTAGAGTATTACGTACAGTTCTAGTCACCACAGTACAGGAAGGATATGTTGGAATAGAGAGAGTGCAGAAGGAATTCACCAGGATGTTGGCCAGGAATGGAGGGCTGAGGTTATAAGGAGAGATTGGATAGGGTGGATTTACTCTCATTGAAATGTAGAAGGCTGAGGGTGACCTTATCGAGGCTTACAAAATTTTGAGGGGCATAGATAGAATAGATTATCAGATTCTTTTCCCAGGGTAGGGGGGCCTAGATCTAGAGGTTGCAGGTTTAAGGTGACAGAAGAGAAATTTAGATGAGATCTGAGGGCAAAGGTTTTCCACACAGAGGGCAATGGTTATCTGGAACGAGCTGTCAAAGGAGATAGTGGAGGCATTTGCACAGGTACTTGGAAAGGAAAGGAGTAGAGGGGTATGGTTCTAATGTAGGCAACTGCGATTAGCATAGATAGGCATCACAGTTGGCATGGACGAGATGGGCTGTGAGGACCCATTTCTGTGCTATGCATTTCTATGAACATGACTCCTCTGCGTGAAGGTGGTTTCTCCTATTCTGTATATTGTTGGATTTGAACTGTGTTACCAGATGTCAATGGCCACTGCAAGACTTGATTCTGCATGCAGGTTAACTCTCAAGAACATTATTATCAGAGGTGCGAATCCCTTTCAGTACTATGTGTCCTAATTTTCTATGTGCCATCTTCATTTTCATTGTAGCATCTTCTGAAAATTGACCTGTCAACAATTCTTAATTTCAGTTGCACCGCAGCAAGATCGACTGATAGTAACCAGACAGGGCATAAAGAATTTTTTAAAAATACGCCAACAAAGCCCAATGACTGAAGCCAAAGCTTGGCATCCAAGCAACGGCACCAGCTGATTTGCAAGGTTTGCCGAGAGCTATGAATGGAGCCTCTGAACTTCCTGCTCTCTGTGGCTCATGTTTGCAGTGAGTGGTGAATTCGCACACTTAGTAATTAGGGAAGCTTAAGCTGTGGTTGTGGGAGCTGAAAGAATAATGAGTGTTTTATGATGGTTTTGTTCCATTACTGTACATTTTGTAGTGGAATATTGCGCAATCCTAGTCCAAGATATTACTGTGTTAGTCTCGTGGATCTGCATATACACCGGAAGATGTATTTGAGGCCACAGGGCTGGATTGTTTTTTTTATGGGGTGTGAAAGCATTTTGACTGATGATGTGGAAAATGTTGTAACACACAAAAAAACAGATGCACTGAGAATAAAACCAGAAAGGCATCTGTAAATCAGTTGCATCTCCTACGGCTCATTTCCTACTCTGCACACAATCAGGAGGAATGAGGATCAGAGCCAGTATTGGACTTTGCAACACTGCTGATGAACAGGAAAGACAACAACAAGGAGGGTCAGGGAATGAAAATCAAACAAAAAAACGTGTAGATGCTGGAAACCTGAAATAAGAACAGAAAATGCTGGAAAAAGTCGGGCAGCGTCTGTGGAAAGAGAAACAATTAATGTTCTGTATCACAGGCCCTTCATCAGAACAGATGGCTGCCTCGCTGCCCCCTGCATGGTCAATCATGACTCTGAACCCCTGCTGTACCTTAGTTTCCCACATTAGAAGTCTTCTCAGTTATAAAATTAAATCCAGAGTGAACTGCAACCAGCCAGAGGCATCTGCAGAATATCACATCCAGGCACCGGCTCAGTCAGATTGGGCATCTAGCCGCCGAAAACAATCTCAAAGTTCCTCGTCAGACCCCGCATGGGGGGATGTCACTGCCTAACCACCACACAGATTCAAACTTGAAACCAACACCCGAGAAACATGCTCCCATCCTGGAGAGTGTTCCCCATCCACTCCCTTGCTAGCAGCCTCACCCTCCCACTATCAGAATCAGGTTTATTATCACTGACATATGTAATGAAATTTGTTGTTTTGTGGCAAACATCCAATCCAACTTGAAATTGGCACTTGAAAATCACCCTCCTGACTCATCCCCAGCTGTCTGACTAACACTAGGTGAGAGTGACCTATATAAAGGATTGAGCTGGCTGGACAAGGCTAGTCCAGTCAAACCCAAACCCCAAAGGTCTCAGCAGAACCCAGGCCAACACCTCATGCCCAGTCCCAGTGGGTTTAGTTTGGTAGCCAGGCTCCAGCCCCACACTTTCTTATATCCTTCCTCTGGGCTGCTCTCTTGACTTAATAATGATTCCAACCTTTCTTCCTTTCATTCCCATCCTTGTTTAGATTTTTCTAATCTGCATCCTCATGAACTTCCAACACCTGTGCATGCGCATTTAGTTGCTGGAACACTTCTGCTAAATATGTTTGATTCCAATATCAATTTGAATGTATTTCACAGGGAACTAATAATTTGGGAGTGTACACACCTTCTATCAAAAGATAGTTGTGCGCAAAAAAATTTCTTTTTCAATCTAGTCCACAACATTTAATATCCAACTCCCCTTCTCCAGTGCAATGAGTCATTCCTTTTTAAGTTGTTGCTTATACCTCATTCATTCACAGGATTATAAAGTATCTCAGTTTAGCAACATTGGTCACTGCTGTAAGCACTAACTACTTTCCCCATGGTCTGTTGCACATCTTACTGCACAATATCTGCCTGAACAATCGTATGCCATTGGGGCCATAATATTATCTATGTTCTGGATACCGCATCACCAACTTGCATTAGTACAGTAGACACAGTAAAACATCCCAAGCAGAGAACTCCAGAGTTTGATTCCAGCCCACATAAGAGGTTTGTTAGGTCAAATAAGCAACAGCTTGATCAAAGAAACAAGTTTTACTGAGCACCTCACAGGAATAGAGTTTTGGACCAGGGAGAATTGCTATATTTGGTACCTATGCAGTTAAAGATTTGGTTAGAGTGATTAAAAATCTCAGTGTTCCAAAATTGGATGAGTGTAGAAGTCTCAAGGGTTGAATACTTTGAGGGGATTACAAAGATGAGGGATGGTGAGGAGGGGTCATGGAGGGATTTGAAAACTAAGGCAATTTTTAAATGGAGGTGTAGTCAGTGAGAATGGGAAATGGATGACCAGGAGTGGTGTGAATTCACTTAGGAAACAGTTTGATTCTGATAGAGCTTGTTTATGTTCTTTATTTTGCAATGATGTAAAACACTCGTGACATTAGGTTGATTTGTATAACAAGTACAGGCTTATTGTATGAACAAATTGAACCTTGCTGTGAAAACTGTATTCAACCAGTTGCTGCTATTATTACTATGATTATTACATGACTGAAAATAACACATTTGAAACATCTTTGTGTGGGATAAATTCACCTGCAGGTTTACAATACCTTACTTAACCAGCACGTTTACATTGTAGGCATAAATGTTTGTGCTTTGACCTTGAATGCCTTAGCCTGCCTTCAGCTGATGAGTTCTGTGCCTTTTACTGTCACAAACAGCTCTAGACATGCCCCTCTAGTAGAGATAGAGAAACAAAGGCTGACCTTCCTTCACCCTTGTGTGATGAGGATAGATGTGCTAATCTGAGTCTTTCTTTTCCTGCCCACTACCACCCACCAATTCCCAAAATCCCTGCTGTGGAAGCCAGCATCACATTGCCTCCTTACAGTTAAATCAGGAGAATAATGAAGATGGATATACCATTGATATTTTAGCCAAGTAGAGGGATGAGGTTTCAATAATAGTCCTGTCAATCAAGCTTGGTGACCACACTGCTGTACATGACTGAGATTGAAGTTTATAGTAACTGTCATTTATTCAGTTCATTTTTTTCCAGAGAAGTGACCCTGCTTTTGTTGTGAGAATTTGCTCTGATTACTGTTTTCTCCATCCTTTGAGATACCTTTTTTTTCCTGAGTAAATTGACTTCATTTGGTGCCCAACAGACACTTTGCTGCAAGTCATATGTTTTGCCCTACCTCCAACTCATTGGCTACTGCAATAATCAATAACCCAATTCCATCATCAAGGTTTAAATTGCTCCATGATATACTCTGTGATTTGTCGTTATCTCACAGTTGCTGCATTAGAAGAAAACTAAGCCATTTTAATGGCTGTCTTAATTCCCTTATGCGCAGTGCAAAATGGTTTGTGTATTTCTGTGACCTATCCTGTTTTAAGGTGAGTTCGCCTATAATATTATATAATAAATCTACAATGTGGAGATATCAACAGTAGACTGAGTGAGATGCATTGGCTGGCAATTTTTTTTTAGTATTATTGCAGGTACCAAAATACAGTGAAAAAACTTCCATACAAATAGAATAGATCCTTACAGATCATTCCAAAACATAAGTACATCGAGGTAGTACAAAGGTAAAATAAATAACAGAATGCAGACAGTGTTACAGTTACTGTTACAGAGAAAGTGTAGTGCAGGTAGACAAATAAGGCACAAGGGCCACAATAAGGTAGATTGAGTGGTCAAGAGTTCATCTTTATCATACAAGGGTTCTGTTCAACAGTCTTATAACAGCGTGATAGAAACTGCCCGTGACCCTGGCGGTGCATGTTTTCAAGCTTATCTGCCCGATGGAAGGGGGAGAGAAGATAGAAAGACCGGGTGGGAGGGGTCTTTGATTATGTTGGCTGCTTTCCCGAGGTAAGTGTAGACAGAGTCAATGGAGGGGAGACCGGTTTTCATGAAGGACTGAGCTGTGTCCACAACTCTCTGAAATTTCTCATGGTCTTGAGCAGAGCAGTTGCAATCTTCAGATGGTGCTCAACCTATTAGGAGAGTGGACAATTGCACGTCGAGGCATTGGAAAGATACGAAATCCTCAATTTACTGGCAAACTAACTTCAGTGTCCTCTCCCAGGCCAGCATCCCCAGCATTCAGGCCTCTAGTTATACTCAATGGCTACGTTAGACAGGTCTCGTCATTTGCATGCCCAACACTAGATCCCTGTGACACTCTATTTTGAGCACTGGCACGGGAAATGATTACTAGGCAGTCAGAGGAAAAAGATTTAAAGATGTACTCAAGTTTCCTTGACAGAATGTGACAACACCTCTGAATCCTGGGAATTTCTGGCTCATGACTGCTTTAAGTGGAGAAGGGGTTTCAGGTTGGCATTGGGATCTTCATCTCCATGCATCAGGATCATGTAGAGACCCTGCATTAGTGATGGAAGGATTGGACCATCTTGTAAACTATCCATCCAATCACACCCTTGTCCACCACCTGCCCCGTCGGTGGAAAAGTCTGTGGTTACAACACTGGCCTCATCAACCACCTGAGAACCCACTAAACTAGAGTGAACGCCAGTCGGCCTCGATTATAAGGGACTACCAAAGAAGAAAACAGAGAGGGAGATTCGTATGATGTTCATTGCATTAGTGATGGAAGGATTGGACCATCTTGTAAACTATCCATCCAATCACACCCTTGTCCACCACCTGCCCTGTCGGTGGAAAAGTCTGTGGTTACAACACTGGCCTCATCAACCACCTGAGAACCCACTAAACTAGAGTGAACGCCAGTCGGCCTCGATTATAAGGGACTACCAAAGAAGAAAACAGAGAGGGAGATTCGTATGATGTTCATTCATGCAGTTTTGTGACCCATTCATTACCTGTTCTCATCCTCTAGGAGCATATGATAAGTTTCTGCATTTATATAAAGCTTCTCTGTTGGCTTATTCAAAATATAACTTGGGTTCATGTAAGATTTGTCATGTCCTTTGCATTTGAAGCAATTTTAACATTCTACAATTTACTCTTGAAGTCTAGCTGCTGTTGTTTTGAAGGCAATGTGTCAGACCGTTTGCAAGCAGCTCAAGCTGTCAAGCAATGAATGAAAAGCAGAAAACTGCAAATGTCAGAAATTTGAAATAAATGTAGGTAAGATAAGATGTTTATTAGTCACATGTACATCAAAACACAGTGAAATACATCTTTTGCGTAGTGATTTTGGGGGGCAGCCTGCAAGTGTCGTCACGCTTCCGGCGCCAACATAGCATGCCCATAACTTCCTAACCTGTACGTCTTTGAATGTGGGAGGAAACCGGAGCACCCGGAGGAAACCCACACAGACACGGGGAGAACGTACAAACTCCTTACAGACAATGGCCAGATTTGAACCCAGGTCGCTGGCACTGTAAAGCATTATGCTAACCATTATGCTACCGTGCCTGCCATGGTAGATGATGCCAGAAATAGTCAGGAGGTCAGGTAGCATCTGTGGAGAGAGAAATAGAGTTAACATTTCAGTTCTGATGAAAGGTCATTGATTTGAAATGTTAACTCCTCGCTACAGATATTCGCTGACCTGCTGATTCTTTGCAGCAGTTTCTAAGATGAATGAATCTGAATTAAGAGTTTCATTCTCTGCAGCAGCCAATGGATCACTTGCATCCACCCGAAGGATTAGATTAATGCTGGCTTAATTTCTCTTCTGAAGTTGATTGAAATTTAAGGAACTGATTGTGGACCTCAGGAAGGGGAAGTCGGGAAAACACACATCAGTCCTCACTGGGGGGTCAGCGGTGGAAAGGGTGAGCAGCTTTAAGTACCTGGGTGTCAACATCACTGAGGATCTGTCCTGGCCCAACACATTGACGCAATTATGAAGAAGGCATGCCAGTGATCCTACGCTGTGAGGAGTTTGAGGAGATTTGGTATGTCACCAAAGACTTGCAAATTTCTATAGATGTATGGTGGAGAGCATTCTGACTGGTTGCATCACAGCCTGGTATGGAGGCTCCAGTGCACAGGATCACAAGAGGCTGCAGAGGGTTATAAACTTGGCCAGCTCCATTACGGGCACTGACCTCCCCACCATTGAGGATATCTTGAAGAGGCAGTGCCTCAAGAAGGTGGCATCCATCATTAAGGACCCTCACCATCTGGGACATTTCCTCTTCACATTACTACCATCAAGGAGGAGGTAAGAAGCCTGAAGATCCATACTCAATGATTCAGGAACAGCTTCTTCCCCTCCGCCATCAGATTTCTGAATGATCCATGAACCCATGAACACTACCTCATTATTCCTTTTTTTTTGCACTATTTATTTATTTTGTAATTTATAGTTTTTTTTATGTCTTTGCACTGTACTGCTGCTGCAGAACAATAAATTTCATGTCATATAAGGCAGTGATAATGAACCTGATTTTGGAAGTCTGCCTCCAAATGCAATCTCTGAACTGTGTGTCTAGAACCTCTGATTTTCTGACTTGGATGTAAATGTACCAACACTGAGTCAAAGCATCACTATTTGGTCACATTTTATGCCTAAATTTATACTGCACAGATGCATTATATTCTGTACCAATACCAGCAAGATGACTTTCAGCTTGGGCATTTCACACTGTTTGTCTTCCCCTCCGTTATGACCAATAAGTAATTATTATGTGTATACGAAGATAAGTGGCAACTTCTTGATTGAAGAATAGGACTCCTGAGCCACTCCAGTGCCCACAAAACTGGAGTGGAAGCAAGCCATCTTTGACCTTAAGGGACTACCTTATAAGATGATTATTCCAGTGCATGGTGACACCATTACTGATCTTCATCTGTATTTATATGTGAAGAAGCAAGAAGCAGGAGAACAGGCTTCCATGTAATTATTCCTTCCCATTACCCTGCCTAGATAGTGAAGCTGGGGCCTTTGTGGTTTCCACTAAATAAGGTAATTTAGCCAGAAGAGGAGAAATTCAGACACAAGATCTTTGTCTCAATTACACCTAGCATTGGTTTCCAAGGGGTCAGTGATAATGTTACATTCTGTCAAAGAGGCTTTTGGTACATCTTTGAATCTTTTTCTCTGACTGCCTGGTAATCATTTCCTGTGGCAGTGCTCAGAACACAATATTTCAGGAATCTGGTGTTGGCTTGCAGATGAGGTCTGTCCAGTGTAGCTATCTGAGTGTAACCAGGGTTTCAGTGCTGGGGATGTTGGCCTGGGAGAGGACGCTGAAGTTGGTTTGCCAGTAAATTGAGGTTTTGTGGAGAGAGCATTGATGGTATCTTTCCAGTGCCTTGATGTGCCTGCTGTTGATTGTCCACCCTCCTAATAGGTAGATCACTATCTGAAGACTGCAACTAATTAAAAAAAAAATTACACCTGCCAATACATCTTACTCGAGACCAATTTAGTTACTGCTGACATCTCCACATTGTGTATTTAACTTATGTAATATTGCAGGTGAGTTCGCCTATCAAAAGTGCAGGTCACAGAAATACGTAACCTACTTTATCAATACATCATCACTTCATCAATACATCATCACTGTATTATATAACAGTTATACTGATTGAAATGCAAGAATCTCCAATGTTGCTGTACAGACGTTAAGTACCAGGACTTTAATCATCTCAAGCAACAAAACTATGAAAGGTAGAACATGAATGAAATTGGTAATCTTTTGGCTCATGGTGATTGTAAATTTTTAGATTATGTATTATAATCTCATCCCCGCCAATGAGTTAGAATTAGAGTGGGCTTATGGCTCAGCTGTCTACTGTACACCAATAGGCAACTTACTCAGAATCAATCTCATCAAAGAGTGGAAGGAATGCAAATTACATAAAAGCAAAGTAGTTTCCCAAAAAGCTGCCATGTGTAGTGGATAATTCCATATAATTAATGTGCTTAAAATCCATCTCCACCGCTTATAGGAAAAATGACCTGCTGTCATTTTTCACAGTACATATGTGTGTGTTGGAATCATCAGTGGAATGAGCTGCATACCATAAATTAGAAAATAAATTTCGAAAGTTCCCTCAATGCGAATGTGAAAGAGTTTGTAGATGTAAACTCAGCATTCTGATGAAAAGCTAAGTGTGCAGTACTCAAATATACAGCCCACAAGGGAATTTGGCTGGACCCAAGTTGTTGTCAAGTTGGTTGATGTCTGCCAGGATATTAAGGAGTCATAACTGGCCACAGTCCCTATGGATTAAGTAGCAGACAAATCAGATTGGGCTCAGTGCTGTTAGAATGAAGTCATGGGTTCACAAGACAGCAATAGATTGAGGTTAGTTTTGAAAGCTTGTGCAACAACATTTGCATGTTGTACCTCCTGCTGCCTAAATTTGTATGTGAGGGTGTCATTATGGTGCAGCCACACAGCTCCAGGGACCGTGGCTTGATCCTAACCTTGGATGCTGTCTGTGCTGTTTCAGTTCCAGGGTCCTGTGTTCAATCCTGATCTCAGGTGTTGTCCTTGTGGGGTTTGCACATTCTCTCCGTGACCATGTGGGTTTCCCCCTGATGCTTTGGTTTCTTCCCATGGTCCAAATATGTGCTGTAAGGTTAAATAGCTGCTGTAAGCTACCACTAGGTGTAGGTCAACAGCAAAAATAATCAAAAATAAATGCAGGGATACAGGAAAGTAAAGAGGGGGAAATGAGACTAATGGGATTGCTCCACTGGAACCTTGTTATTCCTATTTTTTACCTCATTATTCTTTTTTTACCTCATTATTTCCTCCTTTTGCCTAGTTATTCCTTTTATTGCACTACTTATTTTTGGAATTTATAGCAATCTTATATCTTTGCACTGTGCTGTTGCCGCAAAACGAAAAATTACATGTCATTTAAGTTGGTGATAATAAATCTGATTCTGATTCTGACATAGACCTGATGGGCTGAATGGCCCCTGTCTGTGTTATTATAGCTATAAGATGTAAGAAAGAATGGCCACTTTGGGAAAGTGCGTGAGAACAAAGAAATAATATCTAGCAAAAGATGAGAGGAAAAATATAACTAGTTCATCCAACTTTTTAAAAAGTTAGCATTAGGATTGTTATACTGTGCTCTTAGCAACATGAATGAATAATGAATGAAATAATTACTGTAGATTTAATACTGTTATAATCTTTTAGTTGTCTTTGTAAATGATCACATATAGTTTCATTGGAAATGATCATCGCATTCCAAAATAAAAAGACTGTTGTGACCGAGTTAGAAAATTAAATTCATCCCTTTTTGTCAAGAGAACTGAACAAATCTTTGAAGTTGTTTCATGCACATCCAAACCAAATGAATCACTACTGTCTCTCAGATGTTGTATGTGGAACCCTGCTCAGCGTGAGCAAGTTTGGAATAATTCCAGGTTATAACCATTTCACATAAAATGTGAAGATTTATGTTACATGGGAGGTGTATGGTAGGGCTTTCCTTTAGAAGAGATTATTGCATGACATGGGTTTTAATCACTCATTATGGGCATTGGCCAAGACTGTGCCTAAATGGCCAATATCACTTGGAGGGACCACACATTTGTTGGTGTGGGAAAATGAAACACTCGAATGGGAGTGTTGTTCTGAGGCTGAGACTGTGGTTTTTTATAGCCGAGTTAAAAGAAGATTAACTCTTCATCTTGGCAAATAGCGCCTGGTAGTTCTGCCTTATGGTATTACCCTGTGTTGAAAGTAGCAAGCAATTCTATTCAGCAATACTTCTATCTCTTGATACAATGAGCACAATGTTTTTAAGTTATTTTTTAAATTTAAGTGTATAAGAAGAGAATTTAAACATATCTTCCACCATCTTGATTGTAAAATAACTGACTGTTATTTCAATAACAAAACTTGTTTGATGTCCATCCTACAAGCAATGTGAGAGGGGAGCTGGATTAGCTATATTAACACTGTGTAGTTAGATCAAATGTTTTGGTTTTGTATCAATGCAAAATTTATGGTATGATTCAGCTGCATTTTTAGGGAACAATACGTTACCGTGTATAGGTAGTAGCCTTTTGCTGAGTAATGTATAATTGGAATGGATGCACATCAGCCTTTTAAATATCCTTAGATTGTTGTGGACAAGTTTAAAAACTGATCCAACCACAGTGTACATCCGCACCTTTTATTCCACTCATAGTGCATGTTGCCTTATTTGGTGTCTGCAAAGTTTAGTCGCAAATTGAGATTAAGAGAGGTGATGATGTGAGCATCAAAATGGCTGGAAATGCCACTTCAAGATCGAATGAGCTTTGTTCCTTTTAGAACAACAATATCCAGGCACCTTTGTCGACAAAAACATTGGTATACACTCTGAATCCAGTAAGAAATGAGGGGGTAAAGACTGACCACATGACCAATGGGAGCCAAGCAATGGCTTCTGTTGTAAATAACCTAGACAAACCCTTTCCCTCCATAGATGTTGCCTGACAGCTGAGTTCCTCCAACATCTTGTGTGTTGCTCCAGTTTCCAGCATCTGCCGTCTCTTCTCTCTCCAAACCCTTGGTATGGTGATCCAGTGGCCCCTAGTTAATATCTTAAACTCCTGAGGTAAATGACAGCACAAGATGCCAGCTGTGGATTTGAAGCGGCAAGCCATTGACCAGAGAAGTCTGCTTGTGGTCTTGGGTGGGATTCTGTATGAAGTGTGCTTGTCCAAGCCACTTGATGGTTCCTGTCCATTATCTTGTCCAAGGTGATACAACTGGGAAGCTTACTTGGAAAATCAGATTTCAGGCCAGTTCTGCTGTCCAACCTGTCACGTCTGTAACGTGGCATTACAATGTTATCTTACGGTGTTCTCTTCCCCGATTGTCTGGGAGACTGGAGAAATTCTGCTTCTAGCCACTGGAAGAAATGTGCTTTGAACAGTGCACTTTGTTTATCTTGCTGAAAGTTCTATGATTCTTGGACTTTTTTGTATGACAGCTGCTGACATGAAACCAGAAGCATTGGCACTTAGTCGTGGGAATCCCCACTTTTTACAATGCAAGTCCAATGCCATTTGTAAATTGTGCAAGTATCATATGGTCAGACATCATGTGATGAGGTTAAACCATATGTCATGAGATCAAATCACACAATCAAGCCACAAGAAATATGTGAGGTTGGCAGCTATATAAATTAACCAGATGATCAAGCTTAGGTCAGGTGGAGAAGAGACAACTGTTCATTATTCATCAACAACAAAAACAGAATGCTGGAAGAACTCAGTGGGTCACTCAGCATCTGTGAAGGCAAAAGGTGTGAGTTGCATTTTGGGTTGACACCCGACATCGGGAGTGAGAGGGAACAGGAAAGGTTGCCAGTACATAGCAGTACGAAGGCAGGTGGGACAGAGTTTGTTAGGTGATAGGTGGAATCAAATGGGGAGGGAATGATGGGCAGACAGGACCAGGTGGGGGGAGGGATGAACAAGGGGACAGGAAAACTAGCCAGGCAGGTAATTTTCATATTCATATTTCATACTTGCCTTATGAGATGGAAGGAGACCATTAAGCTCATGTAATCCAAATACTGGCTCTCAGATTAATCTTAACAACCCCACTTATTTCCCTATAACCTATTCTTTTACGCATGTTGATTAACAACCTCTGGTACTCCCACCAGCCACTCACACTGGTGGTAACTTACAGCAGTCAATTAGCCTGATGTCTTTGGGAGATGGGAGGAAAACAGAGCAACCAGGGGAAACCTATATGGTCTCTGGGAGAACATGCAAATTCCACACAGCACTGCAGGTCAAATTCAAGCCTGAGTTGCTCGAGGCGTGAGACAGATGCAGCACCAATGAGCCACCCACTCTCCTTTCTAAGGGACATGGGCATTCAAAGGAGGTATTTTAAAGAGAATATAGTGACAGTTTAAAAGAGGGGTAGGTGAGATGAGAGCTGACATTATCTGCTAGTATGGGGGCAGAGAAGGGAAAATAATTGATTAGTAGTTTAATAAAAGCTGGGTTGATAGAGCAGGAGGTGAACAGACGGGTTTGGAGGAGAGGTAGTTGAGTAACTAGGGTAAAGGTGCATGTATTGTGCTGATGCCCCTTAGTAGATGAGATTCAGCCAGATCTTGCAATGAATGGTTGAAGCAGTAGTTCAGTGTGCGAATCTGGAGGTGAGGGAAAGAAGATGGATGCCATACTTACCTGAAGGATCAAGCAAAATGGGAAAGGATTAGCCTAGGAATGCCTGTTTCACTTGTTAAATCCTAAGGAAAGGATATTTGTTTAAAACTATTGTTTTAGGCTTTCTTTGTAATATACCAGGCAACAACAAAATCACTCCTAAATGATTGTATGTCTATGCCAACAGGAAGATGTGCTTGTATCTTATTGCAGCTCTGAAGAGTTCAAAGACTGATACTTTGGATTAAGCTGTTGGTCTGCTTAAAGTGGTATAATGCCAAGATGCTCAGTATGGTTTCTGGCATTAATTATCAATTAAGTTCTATGTCACAAGACCAAAAGCTGCAGGTGCTGGAAATCCAAAATAAAAACAGAAAACGCAATAAACACTCAGCAGTCAGGCAGCACCTATGATATAGATCCTTCCACATGAAATGTTAGCTCTGTTTCTTTTTCCACAGATGCTGCCTGATCTGCTAAATGTTCCCAGCATTTTCTGTCTTCTTTCACAGAATCCCAAATCTCAATGGGTTCATTATGTAAACAGTTTTTCCCCATTTGTGCCATCACTACACTTTGAGTAGCTCGGAAGATATTATTGTCATGTGTATTGAGATAGTGTTTTCTGTGCCATCCAGATCATTCCATACATAATTATGCTGAGGTAGTAAAAAGAAAACAGAACGCAAAATATAGTGTTGCAGTTACAGAGAAAGTGCAGTGCAGATAGACAAGAGCAAGGGCCCTGACGAGATAGATTGGGAGATCACAAATTCAAGAGTTCATCTTTTAGCATATGAAAGGTCCTTTCAAGAACCTCATAATAGTGGGATAGAAGCTGTTCTCGAGTCTGGTAGTTCGTGCTCTCAGGCTTTTGTGTCTTTGTCTGAGAGAATGACCGGGGTGGAAGGGGTCCTTGATTATGTTAGCTGCTTTCCTGAGTCAGCAGGAAGTGTAGATGGAATCAGTGGAAGGGGGGGTTGGTTTGCATGATGGACTGGCTGCATTCGAAACTCTGCAATTTTTATATATATATATATATATATATATATATATATATATATAAATTTTTTAAAAATTAGCCAAATAAACCAAAGTTATCCCTCAAAACTTCTCTTTCAGTACTCAAGCATTAAAGGGATATTAATAGCAATGATGAAGTAATTGTATTTAGAATAATACATATGCCTGCCACACATATTGTTCCAGTGATCTTGTGGGTGTTGCTGTAAGTCAGATGTGGGGTGTGGACCACATTGGCTGAAGTCAGGCTGGAAATATTAACTTATCTCAGCAACTTCACAATGTTTTGATTAGATATGGTTAGATTAAGCAAAATTTCCAAGCAAATGGAGAGGTCATAGAATACACTGCACAAAAACTGGTAATTCCACTCGAGCTTCCTCCTGTCCTTCCTCATCCAAATCTAGGAAAACCCTCCTTTCCCTCTCCTGTGCCAACTCGCCTTGTTTCCCTTTAACAGTGTCTATACCATTTGCTTCAAACACTCCCTCTAATAGTGAGCCCACATTCTCACCACACTCTGGGTAAAAGAGTTTCTTCTAAATGCTCCACTGGATTTCTTGGTGACTCTGTTATATTGATCGCCTCTAGTTACACACAAGTGGAAATATTTTCCTTGGATTCACTACAGAAGCACTTAATAATTTTATTCAGTCAGTTTTTTTCATGAGAGAAAAGATTCCCAGACTACTTATCCTTGCTTGATGTAAGTGCCATCATATTTCTGGTACTATTCTTGTAATCAATAGCCTTTTCATTGCCTCTATTTTTATATACTATACTGGTTAGAACTATATGTAGTACTCTAAATATGGTCTTAGCAAGGTTTGAAACAGATTTGTCATAACTTCCCCACTCTTCAATTCTGTCCCACTAGAAATGAACCCTAGGAGGTGCATAGTTTTCTTTTTTTGTGTTTTTCTTGTGTTTTTTCTTGCAAACCTCTGATACGACGGTTGGTGGTTGGTGTATTTATACCGATGTCCTTTTGTTCATCTATCCCATCTTGACTTGAACCTTCAAAGTAGTAAATGACCTTCCTATTCTTCCTACAAAATGTGCTACATTTCATTTATTTGTGTTGAACTTCATTTAATAATATTTGCCTAATCTGCAAGTTTATTAATGATCTCCTTTAATTTACTGCCATCCTCCCCAGTTATTGTCTATTCCCCACCCAACCTCCAATTTGGTAGAATCTACATATTTAGAAATTGTGCTTCTGATTCCAGAACCTAAGTTACAAACATAAATTGTGCACAGCAGTAGCCCTGGCACTGAACCTTGTGGATCACCTTCATCCACAGCAAAACACTACCCTTTGTTCCCACTCTCTGCTTTGTGCCTTGAAGCCAGCTAACAATCCTTCCCGTTACTTGTCCCCGATTCTGCATTCTCCAACCTCGTGCAGTCTATCATGTGGTATCTTAGTAAAAGTCTTCTGGAAATTCATTTTACACCTAATGCATTATCATTGCGTACTATCTGTTATCACCTCAAATGAAATAAGGTTGATCAAGCAACATTTTTCTATCTGAAATTCATGGTGACTATCCATTATTATATTTTATGCCTGTAGATAGTCTTCTATTTCATCATCTGGCAGGGATTCCATTCTTTTTCCTACCACTGATATTATGCTGAATGGTCTGTAATTCCCAGGACCTGTTCTTTCCTCATCCTAAATATAGATGTTATGTTAGCTAGCTGCTAGTGTTCTAGCATACCCTTTACTAACAAATCATTAAATATGCCTCTGTAATCTCTACCTTAGATTCTTTAAAATGTGTGCATAAAATATCTGAGTTTATTTAGTTTATTTAATATAGCCCATTTTTTTCTAATATAAATGTACCCATTTCACCACATCGTGCAATGTCTGTCCAGCTTTTCTATCTCCCTGGTAAACAATGAAGCAAAACACCGATTTAGTATGCCTGCCATCTCTCCAACGTTACCTGAGGAATGGTCCTGTCTATAACGTAATGGCCCTATTCCCATTCCAACCTCTTAGTTTATTAAAGTGTCTGTGAAATATTTTACTGTTTTGTTTAATGTTCCTTGATAACTTCATTTCATGGTTCCTCTTTGCCTTCCCAAGTGTGTTTATTACTTGTTTTCCTAATCCCTTCATATTTTCTCTTGTCAGAGACCCTCTGCTACCCTTGCAATTAATATATGGCTCTTTTCTTACCCTCCACCATTTGCTAATATCTTCATTTATTCATGGGATCTCATGAGTATTTACTTTGTTCCTGCAGTTTGTTGCTTGCCAGTAATTTCCTATTTTATCTACCTTCTCAGTGCAATTATCGGGGTAGTTAAAATTCTATATTATTCTGTATTTCACCCAGTCCCTTGATTTGTCTATATATTTCTTCCACAATCTTGTCTCCACTGCTAGGTCCCCTGTTTTAATGTGATTCATCCTTTGTTATCTTTTTATCTCAATCCACTGTTTAATTTTTGACACAGTGAGAATTGCTGTACAGATTAACTGATATTTAACTTTCTTTGCTTTCCTACTGTTATTGTCCTTCCTTAATCTATTCTTCCTTTGTTCTCATTTCCTGTTTTTTAAATAGATTTTTGCTATTTATGTTTCTTGTGAAACCCTCCAACACTCCTTCTGCTTAAAGCCTCTGCCATTTTCTTATTCAGCATTCCTCCAGGACATGAGTCCTATTCTGGTTCAAGTAAAACAGCACATAGATGCAATCACAAGGAAGGTGCTCCAGCATCTTTACTTAGAAGGTTAGGGAGGTTTGGCACGTCACTGAACACACCAACGAACTTCTACAGATGTACTGTTGAAAGTATCCTGACTGGTTGCATCATGGTCTGGTATGGCAATTCAAATACGCAGGAATGTAGGAGGCTGCAGAGAGTAGTGGACTCTGCCCAATACATCATGGGCACGTCCCTCCCCACCATTGAAAGTATCTACATGAGGCGCTGCCTCAAGAAGGCAACATCTATCATCAAAGATCCCCACCATCCTAGCCATGCCATCTTCTCGCAGCTACCATCCTTCAGGAGGTACAGAAGCCTGAAGTCCCACACCACCAGGTTCAGGAACGGTTACATCCCTTCAATCATTTGGTTCTTGAACCAGCATGCACAATCCTAATCACTACCTCAGTAGAGCAACACTATGATCACTATACACTACAATGGACTTTGTGTTTTTTGTTCTAATTGTGTTCTTTCTTGTATAATTTTGTTTCCTTTATGCTTAATTTATGTTTTTTGTGAATGTTGTTTCTCTAATGCTATGTGCCTGTGATGCTGCTGCAAGCAAGTTTTTCATTGCACCTGTGCAAATGTGCACTTGTGCATTTGACAATAAACTTGACTTTGACTTTTGTGCCAGAACAGTTGCTGGTATCCCACAAAAAGATCCTCTCTTTCCTACACCAGCTCTTTAGCCTCATTAATTCTTCTGATCTGTCTGTGTCCATGTGAACCTGCATCTGGTGAATAATCCAGAAATAAACATTCTCAAGGTACTGCTTTTTAATGTAGAGTATAACTCCTAATATTCTTTTAGCAGAACCTCCTCCCTGTTCCTATCCTTGTCATTTGTTCCAACATGGAGCGCATCAACTGGATTTACTCTCTCCCCTTTCTAGTTTCTGTTCAGCCACCATGAGGTATTTGTTCACTTCATTTTCTATCCATCCCTTTGAAGGTGCTGCCTTGAGGTCAGCCAGTACCTACAGAGCGGTGCTCTTAAAAAGCAGCCATTTCTTCATTAGAGGAGGAAAGTTTTTTTTAATGATCTCAAGCTTGCTCACGCATTGCATGTTGACATGTGATAATGGGTAAATTCCCTAATTAGAAGTGTGATATCATTGCCAAGGCCAGAGATGATTTTTTTCTGACTGACTGGGTCTGAAGTTAACCTGGAAAACCATTAGTATTAGAGATCTTATCCATGCTACATCCCACCATACAGTTCTGTAGTCTGATTACACTAGACAATAGGAAAGATTGCAATGTAGTGCTACAAATTCACGCTATCCCAAGGTTGCTCTTGGTGCACTTTATTTTACCGTGCTTCCTTCTCATAAAGGACCTTAAGCACTTAATACTAACATGCAATGTCGAAACAGATAAGTACTACAGTTCGAAACAGATAAGTACCTGTAAGTATATTGGCATATGAATGTGGCTATTCTTTAACATCAACAATACGATTAGCACTTCTACATGTACAGTGGCATGTGAAAGTTTGGGCACCCCTGGTCAAAATTTCTGTTACTCTGTATAGCTAAGCGAGTAAAAGATGACCTGATTTCCAAAAGGCATAAATTTAAAGATGACACATTTCTTTAATATTTTAAGCAAGATCACTTTTTTATTTCCACCTTTTACAGTTTGGAAATAACAAAAAAGGAAAAGGGCCCGAAGCAAAAGTTTGGGCACCCTGTATGGTCAGTAGTTAGTAACACCCCCTTTGGCAAGTATCACAGCTTGTAAATGCTTTCTGTAGCCAGCCAAGAGTCTTTCAATTCTTTTTTGGGGGATTTTCACCCATTCTTCCTTGCAAAAGGCTTCTAGTTCTGTGAGATTCTTGGGCTGTCTTGCATGCACTGCTCTTTTGAGGTCTATCCACAGATTTTCGATGATGTTTATGTCAGGGGACTGTGAGAGCCATGGCAAAACCTTCAGCTTGTGCCTCTTGAAGTAGTCCATTGTGGATTTTGAGGTGTGTTTAGGATCGTTATCCTGTTGTAGAAGCCATCCTCTTTTCATCTTCAGCTTTTTTTTACAGACTGTGTGATGTTTGCTTCCAGAATTTGCTGGTATTTAATTGAATTCATTCTTCCCTCTACCAGTGAAATGTTCCCTGTGCCACTGGCTGCAACACAAGCCCAAAGTATGATCGATCCACCCGCATGCTTAACAGTTGGAGAGGTGTTCCTATCATGAAATTCTGCACCTTTTTTTCTCCAAACATACCTTTGCTCATTGTGGCCAAAAAGTTCTATTTTAACTTCATCAGTCCACAGGACTTGTTTCCAAAATACATCAGCCTTGTCTAGATGTTCCTTTGCAAAGTTCTGATGCTGAATTTTGTGATGAGGACGCAGGAAAGCTTTTCTTCTGATGACTCTTCCATGAAGGTCATATTTGTGCAGGTGTCGCTGCACAGTAGAACAGTGCACCACCACTCCAGAGTCTGCTAAATCTTCCTGAAGGTCTTTTGCGGTCGAACGGGGGTTTTGATTTGCCTTTCTAGCAATCCTATGAGCAGTGCTCTTGGAAAGTTTTCTTGGTCTTCCAGACCTCAACTTGACCTCCACCGTTCCTGTTAACTGCCATTTCTCAATTATATTATGAACTGAGGAAACGGCTACCTGAGAACGCTTTGCTATCTTCTTATAGCCTTCTCCTGCTTTGTGGGCATCATTTATTTTAATTTTCAGAGTGCTAGGCAGCTGCTTAGAGAAGCCCATGGCTGCTGATTGTTGGGACAAGGTTTGAGGAGTCAGGGTATTTATAAAGCTTTGAAATTTGCATCACCTGGCCTTTCCTAACGATGACTGTGAACAAGCTATAGCCCTAACAAGCTAATGAAGGTCTGAGACCTTGGTAAAAGTTATCTGAGAGCTCAAATCTCTTGGGGTGCCCAACTTCTGCACGGTGCTCCTTTCCTTTTCTTTTACTCTAAAATTGTACAAAACAAAAATAATACACTAATCATGCTTAAAATGTTGAAAAGAATGTTTCATCTTTCACGTTATGCCCTTTGGAGATCAGTTCATCTTCTACTCACTTAACTATTCACAGTAACAGAAATTTTGACGAGGGGTGCCCAAACTTCTGCATGCCACTGTAGGTTAAAAGTGACAAGGCACATGTCATGAGGCATTTGTTTGGAACATTATATAGGAACATGTAGAAGTATGCTACAAACTTCAACTTCACTCATAATTTTGAAAACAATTAATTTAAAATACTAGACCATAAACAGTTTTGTCAGTTTAACTACTTTATTAATCTGTATTAATAAACCAGGCAAATATGTTTTGTATTCTCTACATTTCCTCCTCTGACTGTACGTCTGCCTTCTATCAAAACCTTCATGTGTTCTTCGTTTATATTGCCATGTATTCACATGTGATCAATGGGATAATAACAAAGACTATTCCACCCCAAATCCACCCCCACCATTTCACAGGAAAAATCAAACCATCCATTTTCAACAGATATATTGCAGCAAAGCTCATGACGCTGCAATGGGGGAAATATTTCACCTCCGACCAATAGACAATTTCCATGATATCTTTGAATTTGCTTGCCTCAAAAATCATATTGCTATATTGCTCTTCCAAGCCAGCAGAGTAATTATGAAAATAAGGCACAGTTTTACTCATGTGCACAAAGATTCCTCAATGCTTTATTGTTGCATTCTTTTGATTTTAAAGCCCTACACGTCAGCACATTCACCTTCTGGTGTTCATTCTTCCAGCCAGCTAATTTAAGCTGCAAATAGCATGCTTCCAAATAATATACATCTCCCACTGTTTAAAAACAATGGAGAGAGAAAGCAATGCAAATTAAGCAATGAAAGTGAGATTTAAACCTACATCTACTGGTGCATCGAAGCTCTCAGGAAAGTTATCGATAGTTCTGGCAATATATTGGTGCATAGACACTTTAGGATCTCCTGATGGTCTTCCCATCCAGCCCTCCTGCCCTCTGCACAACCTAGGTTATCCCAGAGCCAAACAACGAAGCCCTGTATGGTGAGGGGATGTCAAGTGACTTAATTCCTGCCTCCTGCTTTGCCATTTGTTTTGGCTTTCAAGTCTATTTGATGTTTGACATGCTGATACTTTGGAACACGTAAAAAAAAATAAAAGCTACTGAAGCCACTCAAACATTTAAAAATAATTAATATCATAAAATCAAATCTTATTTTAAAAGAAAGATGCACCATATTTTTTCTTCACCTTGGCCTTGAGGGCCCCAGAGTCATGGAGCATGGAAACGGACCCTTTAGCCCACTGAGACCATGATGATCATTAAGCACCCATTTACACTAATCTTGTGCTAATTCCATTTTATTCTGTCCACATTCCCACCAACTCCCAGATTCTATCACTCACCTACACACTAGGAGGAATTTACAATGACCAATTTACCTGCCATCCTACGTGTGGGGCAGGCTGGAGCACCCAGAGGGAACCCACGCGGTCACAGGGAGACCGTGCAAACTCCACATGGACAGCACTGGAGGTCAGAACTGACCTCGGATCTCAGGGATTGTGAGGCAGTAGCTCTAACAGCTGCACCACTGTACTACCCTTATTCCAATGCATCAGCTTGCGGATCCTGCGGCACGTTTAACTTCGCACGAAATCCAGAAGCAAATTTTCCAGAATAGATGCTGGGGAATCTTGGCAAATTCCAGCTTTGCTTTTGGACCCCTTGTGGAATGCAGCAGCAGAGTACGGCTAGGAAATCAGCAGAGTTCAGCTCATGTTGCGCTGGACTCCATGATTTACATTCTCCCCTCCCCCATCTGCCCATCACCCCTACTCGCCTGGATCCACCTATCACGTGCTAGCTCTCGCTCCACCCCTTCCCTCCACTTTTATATACTGGCTATCTCCCCCTCTATCTCTCAGTTCAGGGGAAGGGTCTCAGCCCAAAACGTCGACTGTCCATTTTCCTCCGTAGATACTGCCTGACCCGCTGAGTTCCTTCTGCTTTTTGTACGTTGCTGCATATTCCAGCAAATGCAGTCTCTTTCATCTCTGGAAACTTAATGGCACTGAAAAATGTGGGTGCAGAACCCAGCAAAATCTGCACCAGTGGCATGGGAACATTGGAGGCGGGAGGTGGAGATAAAATCTCGAGGAATGTGTTCACAAAGTGGGCAACTCTGGTATCACAGCTTTGAAAATTTGTCATGGGTCTTTTTATAGTTAAGTAACCTAGGAAACTAACTACTACCTGTGTCCCGTCATGTTACTATGGAAACCATCCACAGTTGTGATTATGCAATCTGAGCATTAGGAGTTACAGAAGCAAAGCGATACTGGTTGCTCTTTCGAAAAGCAACATCATCAACTTACTGCCCTTACTCTCACACCGCCAATTTACACCTGCCATGGTTTTGAACAGTGATCTCAGGGTTAGCAGTGAAGTCAAGCTTGTGTTGTTGCAAGAGCTGGATATGCCATATAGTGAGAACCCTGCTGGGAAAGGAAAGGGAGACATGATTATAGTCATAGATTAAGTGGTCACCATGGAGACAGCCCATGTAAACAAGAGTTGTATAGAAGCTTTGTGCCTACCACTCTGTAAGTATCTAATACTGTGATATCAAGCTCCATGTATGAGTAATAAGAAAAAAAAGGCATCAAAGGTGATCTAAGAGAATGAAAAAGTGAACAAAACCAGCAAAAGATGAATGTGGAAGGTAAAGAGCAGTGAAATAATGAATCTTCCAGTTATAGCACGTGTGCCCATTAAAATCTTCATGACATTCTACATCCCAAAATACAAACAGAGGTAGTCATGGAAGTAGTGGATGTATTGGTTGTCATCTTTTAAAATTCTGTAGATTAGGGAACAATTCTTGCAGATTGGAAGGGTTCAATTGTAACCCCACAATTTGAAAATGAGGGAAAGAAACTATGGAGCCTCAGACCAGTTGTTCTATCATATCAGTAGGGAAAATGCTATTGTTGTGACTGTGATCTGAGTCACTGGAGAGACACTGAAGCTGGTGATATAAATGGTCTTTTTTCATCATGACAAGCAGGCATTCTCCTGGAGACCCTCTCAGTAGATTCTCCCAAGCTCAAAGTACATCCCATTTTTATACCCTTAAGAACAAAGGTAACAGTAGGTGATTCAATACAATTTCAATAGCTACAATGACGTTGGTTACTTCAATATTTTGAGTCTGACAATGCTCCCGTTGAGTTACATATTTACAATGGGAGACACCTCTGAATGTTCAAACACCTTTGCTGGGACAAAGTAATTCACACGGATGGTCTAAAAATTCTGAGGACACAGAACCCAGACACCCAAAGTTAAATGTTGTGAGGGCTGACTCTCTGAGTACACAAATATCCCAACTCTTGATAAATTAAATATGCCCATGACCATGTTTGATGTGCTAAGTGACAGTATCAGTTTGGTCTGCAAACTTCCTTGAGCTTGGACGCAATGGTGCAAAATAATTTAGCCATAGTTGCCTGGTTTGATGTGGGCCAATTAACATAATCCCAGTGTCCGATGTTTGGCTGATGCAGACAAAAGCGTCTCATGGTCACTTCACTTTGCAAACCAGTTCTCTTGAGCAACCAGCCTCCTGCTGTGGGCCAACAGCCTGTGCTCTGTAAACAGCGCTGCTTGTTTACAAAGCTATCCTTTTAACTTCGAACTGATTACTGCTTTCAATTTACATTTAAGAACTGAAGACTGGTTCTCGTTTGCATGAATGTCTGCTATATTCACCTAATTCCATAACTCCTGAATCCCTAACAGCTATTCGAAAGCAAAACATGCAAAATGCTGGAGGAACTCAGCAGGTCAGGCAGCATCTATGGAGGGAAATAAACGGTCAATGTTTCGGGTTGAGACCCTTCGTCAGGACTGGAGAGGAAGAGGGCAGAAGCCAGAATAAAAAGGTGCGGGGAGGGGGAGGAGCACAAGCTGGCAAGTGATAGATGAGTCCAGGTGAGAGGGGGAAGGTAGGTGGGTGGGGGACGGGCGATGAGAGAAGCTGGGAGGTGATAGGTGGAAGAGGCAGACGGCTAGAGAAGAAGGAATCTGATAGGAGAGGACAGTAGACCATGGAATAAAGGGAAAGAGGTGGGGAACCAGAAGGAGGTGATGGGCAGGTTGTGGGGGTGAGGGGGCCATGAGAATGAAGCAAAACAAAGGGGGAGGTGAAGGGGGGTAAACAGAGGAGAGGAGAAGGAAGACATTAGAAAGGATGTAATAATAAGACATTTAGCAAAGTTATATAGATTCAATAAGATTAACATGTTCATAAAAATGATCTGTCAAACATAATTTCTCACTATAGTTTTCTTGAGGATACAATAGGTAGAGTAAATAAATGAGAACCAGTTGGATTTTCAAAAGGCTTTCGATAATGTCCTGCATAAAAGGTTAGTTGGTCCCACTGATTAAAAATGTTGAGTTCCTGTGGTGGATTGGTTCTGATTGAGGTTCGTAATCATCCAATCCTCCAATTATTAGGAAGCTGAGGCATGCTTGACTCTGGAGGTGACTTTTCATTTTGAACCATAGCTGTCTGTCCCCTGCCCACTGGATTCCTGATCACTGCTGCCTTCTTGGCGTGATGTGATGCCATGCCCTTTTTTGCACAAGTGGTGGTCCAGCATGTGAGAAGCATACTGAAAATTCCACAAAGCTAAAGGTGTACATTTGGTGTTCTATTTATTACCCTGGTTAATTGGACTTGTTCTAGGTTTGCCTACAAAATGAAAGCATTTACTCATCAGAACTGAGGACAACTGCAGCAGAGAAATAAACCAAGTAATTACAGGCCAGATCAGGTGGCAGAAGTGTTACTGGAAAAAAACATTCTTTGAAATAGTATTAATAGCCATTTAGAAAAATGAGGATTAAGCGAGGACAATCAAGATGGCTTTGATAAGGGAAGGTCACATCTCACTAATTGAATTCTTTGGGGGGCGGGGGGGTAGTAAGGAAGATAGCTAAGCGTACAGAATACATGGATTTTTAGCAAAGATGAGGTCCCTTATAGCACACTGTAAGTACGTAAATGCTTACAAATCAAAATCTTGTCGGATCCAATATTGGCTCAGTTGCAGGAAGCCACTGGAGGCCTGTTTGTGATTGGAAGGCTGTTTACATTGGGATTCTGCTGGGCTCAGTAATAGGTCCTCATAGGTCAATGAAATAGACTTAAATTTAGTGAGCATAATGAAGAATATTGCAGAGGATTCAGAAGTTATTTGCATGGTTGAAAGTGAAGCAAAAAAAGTTGTAGACCGCTGGAATGTATACAATGGTCAGGTGGGCCTTAAAAAGGCAAATGGAATTTCATCAAAAATGTGAGATGGTACTGCATTAGCAAGGGCAAGCAGACAAGGGGAATTCACAATAAATGGTAGAAGACTGAGAAAAGTAGCGGAGCAGAGGAATGTTATACAGATCCCATTAGCACACTGGGAGTTGAAAGATTTTTGGAGCAGAACTTAGTAAGCAATTTTTATTTGGATAGAATGGCCTTTATTAACCTTGATCAACAACCTTTGTTTTCAAGCCATGAAGCTCAACTCACCAGGCAGAACTAAAGAGATGAGAGATTTCTGTCATTTGATTATCTTAGGGGCTCTGAACCAAGTTTGTTTGATTGTACTCATTTAGCAACATGATATGAACTATCACATGAGAACTGAAGAGCATTCATTTCCAATGCGTTCTGACTTCATATTGCAGCAAATGCTTAGCCTTGTATAATTTAATAAGCATGTATAATAAAGTTAGAGTCCTGGCTTACACTGGATTGTCACTGATAAATTTATTCTCATTAGAAACTTTGACGTGCCTGTGATTTTACACCCTGCCTCCTTCTGTACTCAACTGAAGTCTACGTAGAGTAATGTTGTGGGGAGTGCAGACTACTGTTCCACCACAACTTGAGGATTTCCCACCCAGCAACCTGCTTAATGTTGTCTCTGAGTCTACATCTTTTTGGAAATTGGATAACTGTAGGGAGATTTCATTTTAATTTTAGTTATTTTTGAACTGTGCAAGGTGACTGAAGTGTACACACCTCCCCAAAAACTTCAGCTCCTTCAGCTTAGTTTCAATATATCAAATTTGTTTCTGGGCAAAATATAATAACCACAGTGTCAAATGCATTTAATATTGTTGAAAAAAGCAACATTTATAAATCTGAACTTGTTCAAATGCATTCTGTATTCCATACGAAAACTATTTGTATAAATGATAAAGTGGCTTTGTGTTGAACTTTATCCTGCAGTAAAGAATAGCAATATTTTCCTTTGTGATTTAAAAATTGCTAAATTGTTTATTTCCTTTAACTTGTTTGTGAAAATTCACTGGGAATGTGAATCTTAAGCCTTGGCTGCTGGACTTTCCAGACAAATAACTTCACATTGCAAGGGAATTTTAATTTAAAAAACATTTAACAAGGTTAATAAGTAGTATAAACACTGGGCATACAGAATAATGAAACATGTTACGAGGCTAGACAAACCTAAAGATGAAAGCTCTGGTTTCTGGCTTGTGAACAAAGTAACCTCAACCTGGGTAAAACTGAGACAGTCTTGCCGCTGTGTCAAAAATGCAGTTGAAATATCAAAGTCAAAGGGAGAGTCAATTCCTGCTGAATGGAACCCCTCAACCATGACTATGTTCTTGATGGGAGTGCCCTTGAATTTATTCTACAGTAATTTATGCAGAACGGCCTCACCATCACCCCAATCAACAAGTTGAAAATGCCAAGTGCCAACTGACAAAGAACAAGGCCTAGAGAGCAGATGGTATTCCCACTGAAGCTCTAAAGTTTAGCCTGGAGGAGCTTCATTCACAAACTTACCATTTTATCTCCCATGCCCTGGGAAGAGGGACCTCAGAATCACTGTCACATGCCAGGAGAACTCAGAGTCACCTCATTGGAAGTGTCCTCAAGAAAGGAGACAAATCCAACTGTAGTGACTACAGAGAGGTCTCCGACTGTCTGCCACAGGGAAGGTCATTTCATGAGTCCTTCTCAATCACCTCCTCCCAGTGTCTGAAGAGTTGCTCTTGCAATCATTGTGTGAATTCATCCATCTAGCCCGATGGACATGATCTTTAGTGTGTGATGACACCAAGAGACATAAAGGAAGCAGCATCAGCAGTTAAAGGTGGCTTTTGTTTTTACTTTACTAATGCTTTTGACTCAGTTAATCGAGAGGAACCATGCATCTTTCTCAAATTTTGCTGTCACAGAAAGTTCTCTGTATCTTATATTCTGAAGACTACTTCATTGATTCACAGAGTTGTACAGCATGGAAATGGGCCCTTCAGCCCAAATTGTCCGTGCTGACCAAGATGCCTACCTAAACTAATCCCATTTGCTTGCATTTGGCCCGTATCCCTCTAAACCCTGTCTTATCATAATGCCATGCAACCTTTCATGATCATATACAAACTTTAGTCTTAATCAACAGGTCTATTACAGACTCAATCTCTGTGCCAACTGGTATCAAGTAAAGCTGCATCATTGCCCTAATGCTTTTCTCAATCTATCTTGTCATGGTGCTGCACCTCCCATCCTACAAGCCTCCTGTTGGAAAGGAGCAAATGGGAGACTGTTCAACCTACATCGCCTCTACTTCAGAACCACATTCACCCCAGCTTCAGTCATTTCACTACAGCACACAGGCCATACTGGAAGTATGTGCACGTTTGGAGGCTGGGTTTCAAATTATCATATGAGAGTATGGACCTTACACTAAACACCCAAAAAACACCAGTCTTGTACCAATCTGCTCCCATCTCTGTGACATTCTGACAATAAAACTGCTGTATGAAACCTTGGAAAATGGGGACCACTTCCCAAACTCCTAAGCCATCTCTTAAATGAAGGCACACATATTCAAGAGCCGGTGCCTCAAGAGGCAGCATCCATCATTAAGGACCTTCACAGTTGGGACATGCCCTCTTCTCGTTACTACCATCAGGGAGGAGGTACAGGAGCCTGAAGACCCACACTCAACGTTTCAGGAACAGCTTCTTCCCCTCTGCCATCAGATTTCTGGATGGTCCATGAACTCAACCTCATTATTCCTCTTTTGCACTATTTATTTATTTATTGGTAACTTCTAGTAATTTTTATGTCTGCACTGTACTGCTGCCATGAAACAACAAATTTCACGACATATGTCTGTGATAATAATTCTGATGCTGAAATGCACAATTGTTTTAAGTGTGCTAAAACAGCCTTTGGCCATCTGAGGAAAAAGAATCTTCAAAGATTCAGACTTCAAAGCCAGCATGAAACTTGTCGTCCACTGGGCAACAATGACCCCTGCCCTCCTGCTTCTGAAGCAGAAAACAGACAGTTGATAGCACCAGAAAGAACTACCAAGACTATCTCAGAAAAATCCTCCAAATCCATTGGTAGGATAAGCAAACCAAAGTCCATAGGAAGAACCACCAAAACTTGGCTCCCACACTCAGACCACATTGTTCCCATGCCCAATGCAGACAAACTGCTCCTATTTCTGTCACTATAAGGGATTACCAGATGGAAGTGGACAGAGGAAGTAATTTGAGCCTCCTTGAAAATGTATAACATCTGCATTGCATAAAACAAAAAATAAAAACTGGGATTAATGTTGGATTAATGTAAATGGGTGGTTGGTAGTCGGTGCAGACTTGGTGGGCCTGTTTCCATTCTGTATCTCTCTATGACTTGAAGGAATCCATGGAGAAGGATTCAAAGTGGAGAAGGAGCATTGAGGATGGTATTGAAAACCTCCGTACATTCGGCAGAAAGGTAATGGTGGAAGGAAAGCACAGCCTATCTCCATCAAACACCTCCTATCCCAGCTTGGACGGAGCCTGTGAGTCCTACATTGGCCTCAGCAGCCAGCTCAGGCCCCATAGAATTGGAGTGGAAGCAAGTCATCCCCATTTCAGAGGGACTGCCTAAGAAGACAAGAACTGAGACAATGGTATTGACCTTGCTATCACTAGGCAGTGCAGAGAAAAATCAGAAGTCCCAACTTGTGCATATGCATAGATCTGGAAGGGCATCAGTGTGGTGATCTTTAGAATGTGACAGGCTGCTGGCTGACTTATGAAAATTAGTAGCATAGACAAGGCAGTGCAAAATTACAATTGGTGTGAAATGGTATCAAAGTATGAGGTTGTACCTTTAGGAGAGGGGCAAAGAGAGAGGCAATAATCAGCAAAAGTTGAAGGCAAAAAAACTTCTGGCTCTTTGTTTAGACAAATACCCTGTCAAGGCTTCCAAGGTCTTTATTTGATTGAAATATTCTGAACTAAAGATTGGCACTCAGTAGATATTTGGCATGAACTTGGATATCTGTTATCTTCACAGGTTTACACACAAAAGCAAGGCAGAATGTTAAATGATCGGACTTTTATGTCACTTAAAGTGTGTTTAGCCTTTTTCCATAATTTGATTCTCTTCGGTTTTTATGACCTGAGTTACAAGACACACCATTTTTTGTGTACTGAAGTTTTTCTTTTATTACAGAAACAACCTGGGAAAGGCCAACCAGTACTCCAGGGACCCCAAAGAGTCCAATGTCACAGATGAATTCCATGCTTACAGGTAAATGGGCTGTGAAAAGCTGTTGACTACTAAAATCTATTTGGGATTGATCTCAACTTAAAATACATTTTCATAATTTACAAAAGTGCAATGGAATACTTTTGAAGATACGTAGAAAAAGTTGAGGACATACAATGGACCAAAATGGTTTCTGCAGACAGAAAGCATGGTCAAAGGTGACGAATGAATGATGAGCATTTTAATAGAATAAGAATGGAGAGGAATAATGCAAATAAATGAATAGATACCCAGGCTCAGACAGGGCATCCAGTCCCCAGCAACTACCCGCATTCACCTGCCGGCCACGATCTGCCCCTCATCCCACAACTCAGTCCCGAGCAGTGCACCGACTTATAGCTCTCACAGGCATTCAGCAGGTCAGTCAACATCTGCAGAGGAAAATGGACAGTCGACGTTTCAAGTTGAGCATAGCCAGTCTATCTCCCCTCTATCTTTCAGTCCAAGTGAAGGGTCTTGACCCAAAACATCAACTGACCATTTCCCTGTACAAATGCTGCCTGACCCACTGAGTTCCTGCAGCAGTTTGTTTTTTGACCCAGATTCCAGCAGCTGCGGTCTTTTGTGTCTCAGGAGCAGTCTCTCCACACCATAGAGTGAGTTATTGCTCAGGGCAGCCCGAGGGGATGTCTTTTTATAAAGTGTACTGGGTGTGCACCTGCGTTGGGACTCCAGGGCTATGGGCACTATAACAAATCACTGCTCTGTAGCATAGGACTAAGTAGGGTGCCAGAGTATTCCCATTCTTGGAGCCTGTCTTCCTTGTTGATGTGCCTGGTCTCTTCCCTGTGCACACTTATCAGTATGCTGAGCAGCATGGGCTCCCCACACACTCACTTCAGTCACTGCTTGCCAGCAGGGGATCTAACAATATTTTACATGTGGAGTTCAGATGTGCGGGCTGCCCCCAGAACACTCTACGCAAAAGGTGTATTTCGCTGTGTGTTTCGACGTACATGTGACTAATAAAGAGATCTTAATATTGGTTCCGAGGTTAACTTTAGTCATACTGCAGGCAATATTTGTCATACTTTACGCCACTTTCCTCCCCACCCCTCAAAATAATGACAGCTCAAACAAAATTTAATCAAAAACATCACTGCTGCCTCCAGTTGTCTGCTTGCCCTGGTCCCAGCACTGCAAATTGCAGTCAGTACCCTTGGGATAAAGGGGAGGATGTGAAAAAAACAATTGAAATGGTGTCAGTGAAGGCAGAAAGCTCGTTGTCAAGACTTCTAAAACCTCAGTCTGAACACATTGGGGATTGACTGCAGAGTGGTTATACAGCTTTATTAGAATTACCTTTCACTTCAGAGGACTGCCATCTTCTAACATGGTGATTTGAAGACTAGCTTTCTGAGAGCTTCCAAGCTTATAAAAGAACAAAGAAGTCAGTTCAACAAAATAGCTCTATTATTTATGACTGACAAGAGGATTGAAGCTATGGTGCACCATAAGGGATTAATCTGAATTGTTTAATAGGAATATGATTGCTGAAGAGAATTTGCATAATGTTTTATAATATGCTCTCAGTCAATTTCAAATTCATTTTTATTGTGGCTAAATACCATAAAAGACTGAGAATTATTTGAAGCTAGTTGATTCTACTTACAGCAATATGACTTAAGGTACTATACATCACTGCTTGGTTCTTTCTGGAGAGATATGCTGCCTGGTTTGTGTGTTTCCGAGTGAGCTGATGAAGGTAACTGTGATTATATCAGCTCTTGGGTCTGCTGTAACCACCTTGTTTCTTTTGCTGTCCTGCAATAGAAAACCTTTAATGCTTATTCCAAGGAAGCACTTTGTGGAATATCTCAAACCAAAGTACAATCAGGTGTCTTAAAGTTACTGGGTTTAACACCAAGAAACTGTAAACATTGTTGGACTGCGCTGGAGTTTCTTTTTTATAATGTGGCTTTTGTGTTTGTGTTTCAGTGAATGGCTTTCACTCCTCGGGGAGTCTGTCACACCATTCGGAGTCCTCGCATGTGTCCTTGAGAAAGACCAGCAGCGATCCACAGGTATCCATAATCTTCACCCAACTTTGGCATAAGGCTTCCATAATTCCAAGGAGGATTTTCTATTCCTTAAATAAAAGAATGACCAAACTTTAGACATCAAACATTCTTTTCCCAGAGAGTGGTAAATCTGTGGAATTCTCTGGTCAGGGAAGCAGTAGAGGCTACCTCATTAAATATATTTAAGACAGTTTGATAGATTGTTGCATAGTAGGGGAGTTAAAGGTTATGTTGAAATGGCAGGGAGGTGGAGCTGAGCCCACAGCCAGATCAGCCATGATCTTAATGAATGGCGGAGCAGGCTGAATGGGCAAATTGGCCTACTTCTGCTCCTATTTCTTATCATCTCTGGGAATTTTAGCCCCAGCAGCGAGAGAATTCTGTTACAGGAATGCTTACATTCCCATTACTCAATTTTTATCTGTTCAAATTTATATGGAACAGGCCATTTTGCCCCTACAATCTGTTCTACCACCTCATAAGATCGTGGCTGATCTGTAACCTATCTCTGTACCTCCACATGTGCCTTGATATATCTCTTTAATATTTTTTGGTTAACAGAAAGTTACCAATCTCAGACTTAAAGTTAATATTTCACTCAAGTTCATTAGTCATTTGATTAGTATGTACCAAGCTATTAATCTCTGTTGGATGGGAGTCGCAGAATCATACAGAACTAAAATAGGCCCTCTAGTCCACTGAAAGAGTGCCGACTGTCAGACATCCATGTACGCTAATCCTATTGAATTCTGCTTCTGTCTGTTCATCATATCAACATTGGACATGATTTTGCACAGCTCTCCCAAACCTCCTCTTCACTTCCTTCCACCCAGCCTCTCCTGTTCAACCATACTCCTCATACCAGTGACTTCTGGCAAATCTTTTCTGTACCCTCTTTCCAAACTGAAAGGTGCAAGTCTAATTACTAGCTGTATCGTGGTCTTCCTAGACTTCCCAACCAGAGGAAAGCCTTTTCATTTATTCATCTTATCAGTTTCCTTTCATTTCTTCAAATCTCTGATTTCCTCTCCTGCTTTAGCACTCCCATCTGGCCTTGGCTTCCTTCCTTTGCCTGTTCCACCACAACAGCTGATGGTTCAAAACCAAGGGGGAACGTAATAAACTTGAGAGGACCCAATCTTGAGTATTATTCCCAGATGTTATGTGATCAGGCATAGTGTAGTCAAACCTCCAGGAATATCCTTAGCCAGAGTGGTAATCCATTGGCATCCATGGAAACCTGGAAGCAATTCTCCTGCTCATTTCCTGTGCTGCCTTGCCATCAACATTAACTTTTCTTTTAATTTCAAAAATAAACTTTATTCATAATAAAAAAATATAAACAAGGAAAGAAAACAGTGCAAAATACAAAAGCTTAACATTCATGATTGTTACATTCAATAGTGTAAATCTTAAAGAGAAAAAAAAACACAAACATAGCACCATTGCTACTAATGTGGCTCCCTGAGGTGATACCCCTTTTTGTTTGAGGGGCTTCCCCACCAAATTCTGCCCTTCCATGTCCTGTAGCGGAAGGAGCCTAGACTGTGGTCCTTCCCCACAGAGCCTTAGCATTGGCTGCACTGAGCTTCAGTGTGTCCCTCAGCAAGTACTCCTGCAGCCTGGACTGTGCCAGTCAGCAGCATTCCCTTACAGACATCTCGCTGTGCTGCAAGACCAACAAGTTTCAGGCAGACCAAAGGGGATTTTTCACCAAGTTGATGACCTTCCAGCAGCACTTGATGTCTGTCTCAGTGTGTGTCCCTGGGAACAGCCCATAGATCAGAGTCTTTTGTTATGCAGCTGCTGGGGATATGAACCGGGCCACAGATCCTTGCATCTGTCTCCACACCCTCTTTGCAAATCCACACCCTGCAAAGAGGTGGATGACCGTTTCCTCCCCCCATTCCCCCCCTCCCCCCCCAGCAGTCTTCCCGAGGGCAGCGTGCATTGAGGGTGATGTGTCGTCTGTAGAGGAAGGGTCTGACTGGGAGGGCACCTCTCACCGCCAGCCAAGTGAGGTCTTGGTTCTTGTTGGACAGATCTGGCGATGAGGCATCCTGCCATACGGTTTGGACTGTTTGTTCAGGGAACAAACCCACAGAATCCATTGTGTCCCTCTCCCGCAGTGTCTGCAGTACATTCTGCGATGGCCACTGTTTGATGGACATGGTCAAAGGTGTTTCCTTGGAAGAATTCTTCCACAGGTAGTGCGGCAACATCCAGCTGACTGGGACGTTGCATGGTAGAAGGGCCAGGTCTATCTTCCACAACACTGGGGACAGGTAGAACCTCAGCATGTAGTGACATTTGGTGCCCATGTACTTTGGGTGCACACACCGGCTGATACAGCCACACACGAGGTGGTCATCAGGATGAGGACTACCTGAAGGTGCTGGGAATCTGGTCTGGAGGGGCTGTGGCGTGTAACAAGAATTGGCTGGAGCGGATTGGGAAGGTAAAGCAAAAATTGGGTTTGTGGAAATGGCGTTCTCTGTGAATAATTGGGAAGAACTTGGTCATCAGGTGTGATATGCTCTCAGGGCTGCTGTACTTGGCCTGTTCTTCGCTCCTCAGCCTCACCCGGGACATTTTCTAGTTTATCTGGGGGTCCAAGATGGAGCAAGTCCAACAGGTCACGCTGCACGACTCCCCTGAGAATGGGGACAAAAGTGTACCCAATATTGCCATCAACATTAGCTGTGATTGGTAGCAGCATGATTATGTATTGGAGCAATAGTACATCATTCTGCTATTGAGCTGTCACTAAGGAAGCTTCTTATTATTGTGATAACGACTTAATGTGGAAATGACATAAATCTGTGCTCTGTGTCCAAATGTCAGTGGCCTGAAGCAATATTCATTTTGGACCTATGCATAGGGACTGGTGACTGGCCTGGACGAGAGAATGTGCTGGTTTGCTGCTTGTGTGCTCTTTCATCTCCCTAAGAGGAACATAAAAGTGACAGTGGGCCCACAATAACACAGCTGTTTATGTGTGTCTCATCCAGGTTTTCATCCTAGCAAGCAGGGTAGTAGCAGAATAATGACCTGCTTTTGTCCTTACACATGCTAATCTGTTAAATGGGTCCTTTGGGAGGAATGCTCATCTCTTTATTTACAAACGGATCTGAGCTGAGTTAATGCATTTGCATTAAAGGCACATCATCCCAAATATGAGTCAGAAAAGAGACCAGAATAGAATTGCTGATTTTTTTTGTTGAAATGTTGAAGATTTCCAATGGCACATTGTCGCAGCAAGTCGATCCACTGCCTAACAGCGCCAGAGACCTGGGTTCAATACTGGTGTTGGCTGCAGGTTGTGTGGAGTTCTGCTTGTTCCCGCTGAGGATGTGTGGGTTTTCACTGGGTGCTCCAGTTTCCACCCACATCTCATGTGCTGTGTGGTAGGTTAATTGGCCCCTAGTGTGTAGGGGAGTGGTAGAATCTGGGAGGGGGGGTAGGGGAGTTGATGAGAATGTAGGATTAATGTAAATGGATGGTTGATGGCTGTCAGGTAAAAAATGCCTGCAAATACTCCTGCCAGCTGATCCATGCAGGATCTATGGATGTGGCTGGGAACTCCATCCAGGCCAGGCACTTTTTGTGGGTTTGCTCTCCAGAAAGCTGATCTGACATCTGCAATGGTGACTGTGAGTACAGGTGCGTTCTAGGCTGTCGGGGCAGGTGGTGTCATTTCATTGCCCTTCTGTTCAAACTGTGTATAGAATGCATTGTGCTCATCAGTGAAGGACGTGTTGTCAGTAAGGCTGCCCAACTTCGTTTCCTGGTCTCTTTCTGTCTTGGTGAGATGAGATTTTGATAAAATTCTTATCTAGCATGCGCCTATACAAGATCATGCTGATGTGGCAAAAGCTTCAAGGTTACACGGGAGATACCAGCTCAGAAGATTACAATAAAATATGCAACAATCATATAAACCAACTGAAACATACAGAGATCTACATCTAATTTAAAATGGATTATGGAGATAAATTCCTCCAATACTTTTCAATTGTGAATATCTCATTGACAATTCTTATGAGGTATTTTCCTTGCTCCTCAATTCTGAATCTAAATTCTATCTCCCTCCATTTCAATGTCCCTTAAATCCCTCTTACAAGAGCTGATAATGAAACCATCAGGTTGCATAGTTTCTCTATGGTGGGTGGCAGTGCCTTGATAATTTAAAGTGTTATCGCATTCTTCTGATCACATTAATCATTTCACTTTGTGAGCCTGACTGAGGCATGCTTGAGAACCAGCCTTCAGTGCAAGTTCATTGTGCATTGCTATAAAGTATAGCCTCACATGCAGCCAGCTATGTGTGCAGAGATACACACACACACACCCATCCCTACCTGTTGGTGTCCCAGTACATTCATCAGCTACTCCAAACCAGCCTTCAGTTTCTAGGTGTTTGTTACTAAAAGATCAGAGTCTAGTGATCTTTGTGCCTTTTCTCATTTGTCCCAATGTGTCAGGGAGAGCACAGGTTAGCAAATACAGTTTTCTTAAAATGAAGACTGTTCATAGACAAAGGCACAGAATTCCAAAGAGAAAGATGTCATCTGACTATTCTTATTTACACTTTCTTGCTGTTCTTTAGAATGTATTGGTGTGTGTGCCCACACATCTTCTAATCAGGCAGATAACGAACCTCGTCCCTATCTGGTTCTGTGAACTTCTATACTCAATTCTTAAAGCTCCCACTATCACATTGTAAATACTCTGTTGGGAGATCTGGAAGAATGTCAACTTTCCAATGCAATATTTTAGTAGTGCATTTATTAAACAAGGAACAGAGATTCTCTGCAAAGAGCTGCAGAGCTATTTTGTGAATGTTTGTAACTTGTTTTTTTCAGCCACTGAACTGATGGCCTACTTTGAGCATGTTAATTCTCGAAGCCTGCTACAGCCTCATATTTTAGGCAGCTCCGTGCATTCCCACCTTGGTTGAGCACCAATTCTTGCTGAAATGTAACACTGTTCAGAAACAGGTCACTCTTATATAAAGTGAAATTTGTTGTTTTGCAGCAGCAGTACAGTGTAAAGTCATTAAAAAAAAACTATAAATTATAAAATAAATAAATAGTGCAAAAAAAAAGGAACAATGAGGTAGTGTCCATGGACCATTCAGAAATCTGATGGCAGAGGGAGAGAAGCTGTTCCTGAATTGTTGAGTGTGGGTCTTCAGGCTCCTCTACCTCCTCCCCAACGGTAGTGACAAGAAGGGGGCATGATCCAGATGGTGAGGGTCCTTAATGATAGATGCTGCCTTCTTGAGGCACAGCCTCTTGAAGATGTCCTTGATGGTGGGGAAGGTTGTGCCCGTAATAGAGCTGGCTGAATCTACAACCTTCTGCAGTCTCTTGTGATCCTGTGCATTGGAGGATCGCAAGTAGAGCCTAACGAAGCCTAACTACCTAACAAAGTAGAGCCGCTGGCATGCCTTCTTTGTGATTGCATCAATGTGTTGGATCCAGGATAGATTATCTGAGATGTTGACACCCGGGAACTTAAAGCTGCTCACCCTTTCCACTGCTGACCCCTCAATGAGGACTGGTGTGTGTTCTCCCGACTTCCTCTTCCTGAAGTCCACAATCAATTCCTTGGTCTTGCTGACGTTGAGAGTGAGGTTGTCGTTGTGACACCACTCAGCCAGCTGATCTATCTCACTCCTGTACACCTCATTGCCATCTGAGATTTTATCAACAATAGTGGTGTCATCTGTGAATTTATAAATGTGTTTGAGCTGTGCTTAGCCACACAGTCATGAGTGTGGAGAGAGAGTAGAGCAGTGGACTAAACACGCATCCTTGAGGTGCACCTGTGTTGATTGTCAGTGAGGAGGAGATGTTATTACTGACCTGTATTAATTGTGGTCTCCTGATGAGGAAGTTGAGGATACAGTTACAGAGGAAGGTACAGAGGCCCAGGTTTAGAAGCTTGGTTATTAATATTGAGGGGATGATGGTATTGAATGCTGAGTTGTAATTGCTAAACAGCAGCCTGATGTATGTTTTGCTGTTACTTAGGTGCTCCAAAGCAGAGTGGACAGCCGGTAAGATGACATGGCTGTAGAGCTCAGGCAGCAGTTATTCTATCCGTGACCAACCTCTTGAAACACTTCATCACAGTAGATGTGAGTGCTACTGGTCGATAGTCACTGAGGCAGCTCACCCTGCTCTTGGGCACTGGTATGATTGCTGCCCTTTTGAAGCAGCTGGATGTTGAAGATGTCCTTGAACACTCCAGCTGGTTGATCAGCACTGGTTTTCAGTACCTGGCCAGGTACACTGTCAGGGCCTGAAGCCTCCTGAAGGATGTTCTGACATCAGCCTCTGAGACAGTGATTACAGGGTTGCCAGATACTGTGGGGATTCACACAGGTGTAGTGTTATTCTCCCTTTCAAAGTATGCATAAAAGCTGTTGAGCTCATTGTGGAGTTAAAGAACATAAAAAAACAGGAGTAGGCCAGTTGGCCCTTCTAGCCTGTTCCACTATTCACTAAGATCGTTTTGCAAAAAAACGTATGTTTTGCTGTTATTTAGGTGCTCCAAAGCAGAGTGGACAGCCAGTAAGATGGCATCTGCTGTAGACCTATTGTGGCAGTAGGCGAACTGCAGTGGATCTAGGTCCTTGCTCAGGCAGGATGTCTTGCAAAAAAACTGTAACAAATATGACACGTACTAGGATACTGATGTGTGTGTGTGTGTGTGTGATGTTTTCCAGCCATTGATAAATCCCACATTCTGGGGCAGTTTCTCAACAGATCACTCATTTCTCAAATTTAAGCCAGAAAGAGTCGCAAATAGGAGGATGAGGAGGGAGGGGTCGCTTGTAGTAACTTCTATACTTCTGCCCTTTGCCTTCTGTGGATGTTGCTGTCAGTTTCAGTGTACTGTGGATAACACTGACAGTTCACGCTATTATATTCTAGCTGTAGGGCATCTTTTATGTCTCATGGGAATGTGGACTTGCCTGGTTTAACATTTAACCACATAAAACAGGAAATTCATTTGATTCCCAATGGATACTTCCTGAGTTGATCCCTGTAAGTATGATTGTGAGACGCCACAGCTACTTTTGTTGATATCAGCTGGGGAAAAAATGTCCAGCAGTGGGAACCACATTGGACTGATGGAATATATGTTTGAATAATCAGGTCCAAAAAGCGACAGGTCCAAAATTACTTCAATTTGCATAAATGGCAAAATATAGCAGCTGAAGTGATCTACTTACTCCCATTATTTTGGGGATTAGACACAGTCAAGGGCTGGAAATCCTGGAGCTCAGATATTCCCAGGTTTCTGCCTAAAACCGACTCTTTAACTGGAGTCAACAAGCAGTCAGCGTTGCTCGTTTGATAAATCCACTAATTAATGGGATGGAGGAAGAAGGCGTGTGGTTGATTGACAGGAGAAGGGAGCCGCTCCTTGTGACCCACACAACGCGAAGTTGTATCGCTCTGAAGAGTGTGGCTCTGGAAGAGAAGGAGTTAATGAGTAGAATCGTCGAGGCAAAGGTGCAGAGGCATGGAGCGGGTTGGGTGAGTTGGGATTGGGGGTTTCTCTGCGTGGAGACCCTGGTTAATCTCCCACTTCCCAATGCACCGATTCGCTGGCCTTTTGGTGGCCGCCTCAGGCGGTCAGTGACAGCTGCAACTGCCCTGGTCTGACACAAAAAAAAGAGATCGGAAGGGTTTTGAGACGCAAGGCAGAAGCTTAACGTGGGGACACCGAGGGAAACTGGGGCAGAACTAGCTTGGAGCGCCAGGAGTTGAATCCTGGCGATTAACCCCCTTCCTTTGAACAGGGATGACTACTGATGCCTCTTTCTCTCTCCCCCAGAGCCCGGGAGTGGGGTCACCCGCCCGAAGACAGAGCAAAGAAAGTCACATTACGGTAAGTACCCTCAGGAGGGGCCGCCACTTTAAAGACACTGGCGATGCGGTGAGCCCTCTGCTCTTAACACGCAACACGCATTTCAAAGAAGGAAATCCACCAGGGTTTATTAGTAAAATAACCTCAGCAGTTTGTTGTTGCTATGACAATGGAGCTGGAACGAGTTTGATGTGCGGAGGCTCAAAATTATTAACAAATGCTAGGACGAATAGATTCCATTTCCAGTGTTATCAAGAGGGCAGTAATTTATTTTGGAACTCAAAATCTCTAAACAGCCTAATAATTGTGATGTATGTTCTGGAGAAATATGTGCATCTAAGGGGTAATAGTCCGTGTAGTGCAGTCTCTGATCTGTGGCACACACGGGCCGCTGTGTTCGTTCTATTTCTAGCGCGTTAACCATATGTTTTCCAAGCTGTCCTGGAATTTTGTTTCTGTAAAGTTTGCTGCCAAGTTTGTGCCCACATGGGTGCACGTTGTGCAGAGGGTCGCTCGCAGATCGTGGAAAGGTTGTGACGGAAAAAATGCGAGTGTGCGGCGCTCGTTTAGAAATTTGTTATCTTCCAATCCTTGCCCAAGTCGAAGGAGGATCCCCGTTGGGCAACACCTCTTGCAAAATCTCAGCTGGGCGTTTTCAGGTCCCACAGTTCATCACAGACACGGTCCTGCAGACACCCATATGGGGGGAAAAAAAAGCTTTTTAGTGTTGTGTATGACACTTGTCGAGCTATAGATTAAGTTTCCAACTTCGAAGTAAAACACTGGCAAATTTCCTCCTCTACAATGGCGAGCCCAAACACAGACTAGGTGACCATTTCACAGAAGACCTGCACTCCGTCCGTAACCGTGATCTGCATCTCTCCGTTGCCAGTCACTTCAACTCCCCCTCCCACGCTATCACTGATATGTCAGTCCTCGGCCTCCACTGCCAGGAGAATTCCAAGCGCAAACTGGAGGAACAGCACCTCATTTTTCATTTTGGAACCTTGCAGCCTAACAGCATGAACATTGAATTCTCCCACTTTAAGTAATCCCCACCCCAACCCTAACTATGCCTTTTCTTCCCTTTCCTAGCCCATCTCTTTTTTCCACCCCCCCCCTTTTTCCTCCTTACCTTTTACCCATCCCCCAGTGGATCTGCTCTCTCCTCCTCCCCCGCACCTGCCTATCACTATCTCTTACCTGTGTCCACCTATCACCACCCTGTGCCCACCCCGCCTCCCCTCTTTTGTCCACCTATCACTCCTTTGCTTTTCCCTCCTATACATTGGGCTTCCCCTTTTCCTATCTTCAGCCCTGAAGAAGGGTCCTGACCTGAAACATTGACTGACTGCTTTTCTCCACGGATGCTGCCTGGCCTGCTGAGTTCCTCCAGCATCATCGTGTTTTTCATCTAGGTTCCAGCATCTGCAGTGCTTTGTTTCTCTGGCAAATTTGAATTCCTTCACTCACACTCTTTCCTTTTATATATTGTCCTTCACAACTTTGTACCAAACACTTTAGTGCAGATTAGGTTACTTTGCAGAGCAGTCACTGATATAATATAGGAAATATTACAGACTAGTCATGCACAGGAAGATTCAACAAACAGTAATTTGTTTTAGTGATGCTGGACAATGGGACACCAAACCTGTTCTTTGTGATCTTTTGTGTCCACCTGAAAGGGCAGAAAGTCCCTTCCTTTAAACTCTTTCAATTAATACAAGTTGTGTTCTGCACAATACAATTTCAATTAAAACAAAATCTAAGTTGGAGATTTTCTGGGAATTCGACAATTTTTCTGCCAGGTACCCCCAGAGTCTGATGCACAGATGCATGCAGTATTGTGCGATGCATGCCTTGGTGCCATTTCTGCCATTTTCATATGGGAGTCCTCTGATGGAAGCATTCCACTCCCGCAGAAACAAATTTTAACAGTGCATGAGGCCTTCCTCGTTGTATGGACATCTGCCTCGCAGGTCCAGACTCTGGAGTCCAGTGCTTGGAACCTGCCTCAGGTGGAACCTCTAACTGGCCTACTTGCACCTGCTGATGGCTTTTCCTGATGGCACCCTTTCAGTGTTGCACTGGATTTTTGGCCCCAGTTACAACAGCCACAATGGGCTTTATTGCAAGGGTGTCCATTCTCTTTTATGGACTGCATACCTGTGTGTGGCAGAACCTTAGAAGCCGTGTAAATCTCTGAAGACACAAGAGACTGCAGATGCTGGAACCTGGAGCAACAAACAATCTACTGGAGGAACTCAGCGGGTCGAGCAGCATCTGTGGGAGGAATGGAATTGTCGATGTTTTGGGTCGAAACTTTGACAATTACTTTTCTCTCACAGATGCTGCTCGACCCACTGAGTTCCTCCAGCAGATTGTTGCTCCGTGTAAAACTCTGTTCCCGTTAATGTGCGCAATTCTTAAGCACGTGTTGCAGTTGTACAAGTCATTAGTGAGGCAGCACTTGGAGTACTGTGTACAGCTTTGGTCACTCTGTTATAGGAAAGACGTGGTTAAACTGGAAAGAGTGCAGAAAAGATTTATGAGAATGTTGCCAGGACTAGAGGGCCTGAATTAAAGGGAGTGGTTGGCCAGGCTAGGTCTTTATTCCTTGGAATGTAGGAGAATGAGAGGCGACCTTATAGAAGTGTTTAAAATTATGAGAGGAATAGATAAGTTGGACGGTAATAGTCTTTTCCCCAGTGTAGGGGAGTCCAAAACTAGGGGGCATAGATTTAGGGTGAGAGGGGAAAGATTTAAAAGGGACCTGAGGGGCAACTTCTTAAACGCAGAGTGTGGTCAGTATATGGAACGAGCTGCCAGAGGAAGTGATTGAGGCAGGTACAATAGTATCATTTAAGAAGCGCTTGGATAGGTCTGTGGAGGGGAGGGGCTTAGAGGGATATGGACTGAATGAAGGATTTGGGACTAGTGGGTGGGCACTGTGGGTGGGCCAAAGGGCTTGTATCCGTGCTGTATTCCCCTATGACTCCAAGATTACTTGTGTTGTTCAGGATTTATCTATCAATAAAACCAAAGATCTTCACAACTTTAACCCAATGTAATTCAAATAGAATAACCAAAAATGAGAGCGAGTAACATTGAATTAACTGGGTTTTAGACCTTTGAGTAGATGCTTCTCCTATATTCAACCACATAAATATTCCTATGCACAGTTCATAGAAAGATGTCTGCAAGATCACAGAAAAAGGCAACCATGAATTACCTAGGTGAAGGCTCACTGCATTGCTTCAGGTACTGACTAAATTGATTTCCACAGAAACTTCCCATTCATCACACTTTATCTACATTAAGCTCTTGGAGAAAGTACAAATATTGATTTCCCATTTAACACCATAAATAGTTTACTTCAGGCTTTTCTCACAAGTTAATTTTCCCAAAGAAATTCATGGTCACTGTGCACCAAGGCTTATGTTGTGTGCACCCAGTCATATTAAGTCTGGGTGTTGGGAGTACGAACTTGTAGTGTTATTGTCATAGTTATATTCTGTATACTGGATGAAAATTGTATCTTGCTGTTTATCAATTGCTGAAAACAATCAAACAGCAAAATTCCAGATCACTCACAGGTTTCATTGTTGATTAAAATTATCTCGCTTGATTGAATATTTTGTCCAAGCCTTCTTCAGAGACTTGAACGTGTAATCTAGGCTGACTACTTGAGGAATGCTACACTGTATGGGTGATGTTATTCAAATGAGATGTGAAACAGAAGTCAAGACTGTCTCCTATATATGGATGTGAGAGATCCCATTCCATTGTTTTTTTGAAGAGCAGTGGAGTTCACCAGTGACTTGCTATATCATTGCTGTTTAATGAACCCTGCTCTGTGTAAACTTCTGTCATATATTCTACATTACAAGAGTGACTGTACTTCAAGAGTATCCCATTAGTAGCACATTCAGAGATGCTGTGATCGCTGAAGTTGCTTTAATGCACACATTGTAATTGCCGTAACGTAACTTGTCACTGTCAGTTTGAATGGAAAAGCATGGATGTGAAGATTTTCTATGTTTGCTAATGTATTGGGTTTTGTATCCAATAATTTAATTTGGCAATGACACATGTCCATAATTCTCTAGTCTAATACAGCAGACAAGACTCTGGCAAGATGCCAGTTGCTTCTTGAAACATCTGAAAGAGCCCAAACATTCATCCATAATAACTGTTATGTTGTAATTATGGAGTAGTCAATTTTTACCACATGATTAATAATATATGACTAGCAATAAGTTAAAATGTAGTCATTCATTTAAACAATTCAATTGCTGCCATAAACTTACTGCTTAAGCTGAACTGTGAAGTAGATGCTTGAATCACTCCACAGTCAGATTTCCACTGCTGCTGCAGTGCTAAAACGTGTACAGTGACAGAGGTAATATATCCTTCCTCCTCTATCTCAACCTTGCTACAGCCTTTGATACAGTTTAGTACACAAGTCCACCTACAACACATCTTCCACGGTTGTCTGGCTTGTTCCCTCAACCTAGAATTCTTTGTCTATTAGCGGTTATTGCATCACCAGTTATCTTCCCTTGCTGGTGCCTCCAAGGATCCCTTTGTATTCCTTACCTACACTCAGTCTACAGCAGTGTCAGTTTCCAGAGGTACACAGACATCCTGGATCCACTTCTCTTGACACCTTGATCCTTTTCCCTATATTGGATAAAGTGAAATTTCTAGCTAAATATTGGGAAGACCAAAACAACTAACCCCATTCCTCTCGCTGGTAACTGTAAAAAGGCTGAAGCAGATGCTTGGAGTCATATTTGACCCTGAAATGACCTTTGCGCTCATTGTCTGTGATCACCTAAATTCCCTATTTCCACCTCCATTACATTGCCTGCAGCACATTTAATGTTTCAGGTTAAATGAAACATTAACTCTGTTCTCCACAGAATCATCTGTTTAATATTTCCAGCTGTTTGTTTTTACCTCAGATTTCCAGCATCTGCAGTACTTTCTCTTTAACTCTGAATGCAAAACTCCAGATGGCATTGGAGTATTGTTTACAACTGAAACGTGAGGTCATCACTTTCATACTTAAAATTGAGATAAATACCACCATTCCATTAACAATTTTATACCTGTGTTATAGCAGTGAAAGTTCTGGATACCAGCATTTCTTTGATTCTATGCAGTTATTCACATTTCAACTTTGACACAAAATTTGATGTGTCTTTTTGTGATCCAGGATAACCTCTCCCATCATTGAACTCTACCTACCATTGTTTTAAATATTTCCTTTGTTTATCTTATAGGTTCCTGCTCCCATGCACACTGATTACTGTGTCTGTGGGAATTAGAATGTAGAACAGAGTAGGTGATTCAGCCTTTTGAGTCTAATCAGTAATTCTATTGTGTAATGACAGAAAAAATTGAATTTGGCCAGAAAAATGCACGCCATCTAGAAATATAATAACTTCGATTTCACAAATATATTTCATCTAGATGAACCTCATTAAATTATTTTAAATAGTACCTGAAAGGAAAGGGAAGGATAGTGTAGTAGATGCAATATATTTGGACTTCCCAGACTTTTGATATGATAGAGTAAACATATCAGAAAATGGTATCAGGTGACAAGAATAATGAATAGCAATTTGTCCATAACACAGAACACGGGGAGGAAGGATTGGAGGTCATTTCCCAGATTTGTCAAAAGCTGAGAAATCGTGTTCCACAAGAACTTGTGGGATTTCCATGTTCTTCCTGTGACTGCTTGGGTTTTCTCCAGGTGCTCCAGTTCCCTCCTATGTCTTACAGATGTGCGAATTGGTAGGTTAATTCACCACTGCAACTTGCTTCGAGTGTAGGTGGTAGAATCTGGGGGAAGTAGGTGGGAATAAAGGGAGAATAAAAATGGGATTAGTCTGGATGAGAACTTGATGGTCAGCATTGGACTCAATGGGCTGAAGGGTCTGTTTCCATGCTGTACGACTCTATGATTGATGTACAGAATGTGCATAAACTATTTGTGCTCGGGAATTGGAAGTGCATTTTCAGAGTTGGTGCATCATTCATTTAGAATGTTGCAAACTGCAGGAAATCATAAATAAACTTGGATAATGGGCATGTAATTAGCTAATGATCTTCAATATGGACTCATGCAAAGTGTTACATTTAGTAGGAAGAACAAGTTCATGTTTTTGAAAATTATTTCAATAAGATAGAAGCTCAGAGAGAGTTGGGCATATAGAGGCACGAAGTAATGATGCAGCTTAATAAACCCATTAAAAAGAACAGAAAAACATTCTGGCTAGCTTTTGGAGTGATATGATTGAGAAATGGACAAGTTAGGCTAAACCTTTGTAGAATTTTGGTAAAGCCACACTTGGAATACTGTAAAGAATTCTCAAAATCAGGCAATGCTGAGAAGATGCAATCAGATGTGCTGCAGAACAAAGTTAAAATCTGACATGTAAAATTGAATAGACTGGATGTTTTTCTAAGAACGTGGAGAGCTGGGTTCTCTAAGATCGAGGGATTGGAAAGGATGGACCTGGAAGGAATAGTTTTACTAGGGCTTCTAAATATAAAATAAACCCAATAGAGAATTCCAAAGAAACTTGACTTGGGAATGACCCCACAGGGAGTAGTGGAGATAATCATAAATTCATTTAAGGGCAAGCTAGATAAAGACACAAGAGAGGAGTAGAAGGAAATGTTGAAGGGGTGAGATGAAAAGGTATAGAAGGGTAATGTAGAGAGCAAACACCGGCATGAACTGAAAGAACAGCCTGTCTTCTGTGCTTTAAAACTAAATAGTGACATTTGGTTCTGAGTGGATCAGTACCACTCCAGATGGTATAGTTACAAACTAAACCACCAAGAGTGGATGCACTTTAAGAGTTCTCATAGGCAGTACTTTTATTATATGTAATAATTGCATGTGTTACAGTAGCCATAAATCATAGGGCTAAGCTCAAGTAGTCTGTCAGCGCTCTTTGAATGCTGAGATGCTAGCTGTGCTGTGATTTATTCCCACCTTATTCTGTGTAGTGCAAACAGGAAAATTATTTTCTCACCACCTTAATGAAAAGTGACGTTCAATGGAATGAAGGTTTTTGAAAGAATGTTTTTCTCAGAGGGGCAGGCTCCTGTGGTGAGACAAATTATTTGATGGCAGCAAGATAGATTTTTATATTTTATAAAATGCCCTGTTCCATCGCACGCAGCCCTCACACACACGTGTGGTTTTTATTTAGTGCTTCAACAGTACTGGCTCCATTCCCTTTGCTGTAGAAACATGCCACATTATGGAGTGGATAGGTCTTGGCAGAAACAGTTTTCATGTTAAAGTGCATAAGGTGGTTTTTGCTGATCTTCATCCTCTAAGAAAACAATGGGGAAAGATCCATCCAGATTGTGAGTGAAAATGTGCAGGACTGAGTGGCTTGGTGTACTACCCACTAAAACGTGTTCACCCGCTCTGATGGGAAGGTACTCGAGATTTCTGTTGCCCTTGGTACCAAGGGATAAAGTTGTGCAGTGCTTCCAGCAGCACACAAGCTCCCATTGCTAGTTACCATTGATTTCAGTTGTAATGACAACAGCTACCTGGCAGTGTTTATGTGGCATCAGTGGGGACCGCTACAAATGAGAATTGTCAAAGTAGAGCACCACTGTGCGATGGCACGGCACATGGAGCTGAATACAGTAATAGTAACATTAGTCATTTGTGTTTCAGATGTCACGCTCCATTTCAGTGGAAGCAAACTGTAGGTTGCCATGGGAACAGATGCTCCAGGTGGCACAGCCAGTGCTGTGTGTTGCTGATAACCTCGGAATTTACACTTGATATTGACCGAGTGGTGATGTTTTGTCAGCTAACAGAGGCAGCATCAAGTGGATTTTCAGCATCATTATTCTTTGTGCTTGACTCTCGTGACACAGTGTCCAGTGGCGCTGAAATCGGTTTTGTAGTACGAGTGCTGAAAGCCATTTATCATCGCCCTTGTTCTGTTTGACAGCAGCACCAATTGTTTCATACCGGGATGCAGCAGATCCTGGCAGACCTCTAGTTCTTGCATACTTGCCAGTGTCTTGTTTAATAGATTTTCTCTTCCTGGTTGCTCTGCATCACATTTGTCATGCTGCCCCTGCAACTACTTCTAACAATACAAAAGAAAAGAGAAATGCGGGAAGAACTCAGCCAATCAAGTAGCATGTGGAAAGAGAAATTGGCTAACACTTTGGGTCAGGGACCCTTCCTCAAAACTGGGGGATGAGTGGAGCAGTGTCAGGTGAGGTGAGGTGTAAGACAAGAGTATGGAGCCACAACTACACAGAGGTGGGTTAAGGCAGATCTGGTGATGAGGAGCATGAATACTGACGATTAATGAGGCATTTTAAAGAAATAAGAAAGGGCCATAAGCATTAACATGGGAAATGATGAGAGAGCAGTGTTCATTTCAGAAGATTGCAAAGTGCCTAGATGGAAGACAAGATGTTTTTCTCATTTATATTGGACCTGCAGACAGACAAGTCAGAATGGGAGTGGAATTGAAAATTAATTTTTTTTATTTCTTCCAGCCTTATCATGAGATCCACACTCAATACCATGCATTGGCACGTGCATGCTCTTAACTTCTCTCCATAGCAATGCTGACTAAATCTATCTCAAAGTTGTCGTAGCTCACTGGCCCACTTTATTCTTCACCACATCCATTGCTGTAACGAGCTCCTTTTTTGCTTCTAACGATAGTACAGTTTTACCCACTATTCTGATAGCGTAGGAATCAAAACTATTTTATGAATGATCTTGTTATATAGCCAAAGCATTTGCTTTATAAAATGGAAATGCAAAGTACATCTCACTCAGAGTGCTGGCAGCATTGTTTGGGAATTTCACCTTCCATTCTAGGATACTAGATGTAGGAGGCCAACTCTGGTCATTGGTGAGTTAAAACACACTTTTAGCCTATTCATTAGTTTCTGTCAAAGAAATGACTGCAACAGGATCATGCAGCATACTAATATTACGAGTATTCAGTTTTTGGGCAGATTGAGTACTGCTTTTTGTTCCACATTGTTCTGGTATCCTTTAGCTCCCTACATTAATGGTACACAGTGTTGTCACAAGATGTTTCTTCATGGAGGTCCAAGTGTACTTATTTTTACATGTAGTAACACAGTTTGCTGCAAACTTATCTTTGACTATTTCTGCCTAATACTGAAGAGACGGGGAAAATGTCTTGTCGGAGTTGCTACAATGACTGAGTGAGGCAGTGCCCAGAGTTACTGAATCTATTGCTGCTGCTATGACTCACTCACACCAAGGGGCTCAGTCAGACTTCCACATCATTTCTTTTCATATCAACAATTACCAAAAGACCAAAGAAATCTGCAGAATAAAATACTGAAAACGCAAAATTCAGCTTGAACTGCTTCTGATATTTGCATATTTGTTCTAATTTATTTTTTGGTTTCTGTTTTTGGCATCAATTAATCACTGACATTCAGGATATTTTGCCCAGTGTCTAAACTGCCCTCATCAATGCCATATTCCATCTCCAACAAAGGGTGCTGTAAGCAATCTGTTTCTGAGCTGCTTGGAGTGTGGGACATGAGCTATTTTAAATGCTGGCGCTTCATTAATGAATTCTGACATAATCTCAATGGCTTTAGGCAGGTGGCAGTCTTCACCGCAGAGAATACTTTTCAAGATTGGGCATTTACAACCATCCCACTGCTGTCAAAATAGTGGCAAGCAGATAAGTGCTGGATTGGGACTGACTTCATGTATTTTTGATTTTTTTTTCAAGCCCTTCTTGGTGCCACTCTGAATCTTCCCCCCAAATTCTTTTTGGTGCACGGACTAACAATGAGGCCATTGTGCTTGCGTTGCTGCAGAATTGAAGTGTATTGGAAAGTAGTGTTTTTCCACATGTGTGTGTTATTGTGCTTTTCGACTAAATTGTGCTGTAGCAAGTCTGAAGTACAGCACATCCAGGACTCAACACATCTGAACAACACCACATTTTTGAGGTGTTTCAATCAAGATTATTTGATGCACTGTGTTTGAGGTGCACATGGTGCAAATTGTTTGCATTGCACTTTAGGCCAATTTAAAAAGCATATGTCCAGCATTTATTGTACATGTGTGGAATACTGAAGTGTTGAGGATAATGTATGTTAACGTACATTATTGTGAAAATTTTGGCATGATTTTTCTGTGTCTCAGGATTGCTAATATTTTTCAAAGCTCTTTCGTGCAGGTAATTGAATTATACATGATCTGGGGTGGTTAAAAGCATATTCCAAGAGGCTTTTGCATTTAGTACTTATTGAGATTTTGTCTTCTGTTCATTCACATCCCATATGTGTACAAAGTACAGCTCTGGTGACTGTGCCTTGCTCCAACCATAGCACTCCCAGTATTCACCATTCTTCATGGGGAGGTCAATGTTCCCCTTTGCCTTAATAATGAGGTTGTATCCAAAAGGCAGAAAGAGTTCTGATCTAATTTCTACAGGTGTGCAAGTTCTTTCACAGATTTAGCTGGAGGTTCAGGGCATTATTCTTCCATTTTGTGACGGTGCTAAAGAATGAGCTGCCAGGGGTGATCGTGGAGGCAAATACAATAGAGATGTTTAAGAGACTCTTAGATGGGCACATGAATGTGCAGAGAATGGAGGGATATGGATATTGTGTAGGCAGAAGGGATTAGTTTAATTAGATGTTTAATTACTAGTTCATTTAGTTCAGCACAACATCATGGGCCGAAGGGCCTGTTCCTGTGCTGTTCTGTTCTATGTTCTAATGCTTCTGATTTCTAAATATTAAGGAGGGGCTTTTGTGCTGGATACCACCTTTCCATGTGGTTTGAGTTTTTGCAAATCTGGCAAGTAGCTTTCTTCCAGAGACTTTGCATCTTGGAAGAGAGTCTTGATACATGAACCCACTCTCCACAAGCAGAATTTTTGAAGAGTTGTTGGCAGTTCCTGAATGCGGCTTTTCAGTATAACTGGAGCATTGCTCCGTAGGGGTGAAACTTCCCTTCAAACCAAAAAAAAGAGATGTGTTTCTCTAGATCTTCTGCATATTTAATGGCCTGGTAACAAAACTGCATTTATAGAAACGGCTGGGAGAGGAATTGGCCTGAGTCACTCAGCTTACTGAGTACAAAGTGATGGTCCCATGCCTGGTCAACCCCAGAAATATGCTAAGTTATACGGCGGCGTTTCCAGCTATCTATGGAGCTACCTTTGGGTTCCTTGAATATGCTAATGATGGGCCACCTTCCTGTTCTGGCATCCAGCTCATAACCTGGGATATGTCAGGTGGACTATTCCAAACGTTTTGGGTCCATGTCACTTTAAAGAATGATTCTTACAGGAACAGCCATGAAGCCAAGTCCTTTATTTAAACCTCCATTTATGTGGAATCAGGAGCATTTCTTCTCCAGTCTGCATTTCATTGCTCTCCCACAACCCTCCCCACTCAAACAGTAATTGGTTGCAGTCAACTTGATAACCAAACAAGTCAAATGTCCCCACGACCTGGCTGCTGCTGCAGCTCCTGGCTTTATGTAGCTGAGGGCTGAGTTTGCAATGTTCAGGGCCCAATATCTTTGGATATGCATTTTAAATGGTTTACCTGCTGAGCTATCCCTCCAGACCTATCCTTCCTTCCCAACTTAATGACATTCTTGGAATGTAACTTTTAACTTAATTTTAGGAATCCTGTTGTTTCTCCCTTTGAGTAAATACCACTTCTTCCCACCCTTGGGGCCAAGCAGCGATCCCTGTGGTACCTATTAGTTACACCCTACAATCCTGAGAAAGATCTATTTATTCCCATTCCTTGTTTTCAGTCCGATAACTAATTGCCAATGAATGTTGGTACATTACCACCAATTCTGCATCCTCTAAGCTTGTTGACCAACCTTTTGTATGGGCGACTTCAAAAACCTTTTGAAAATTCAAGTGCTCATCTACTGGTTCCCCCCATCTATTCTATGAGTCACATTCACAAAGAACTCTCACTCTCAAATGTCACCTGTGAGATTTACTTGATGTTGGAAGTTTTGGTTCTCAGAGCGCTTGCTGTGTTTTCAAGGATTCTAGTAACAGAGCATGAGTGGAAAGACTAATGATGTCAGCCTGATGTAATCTCTTGGATCTCCTTACAGTGAGGTCATTAGGACCCTGGATAGAGGTGCTCTCATGGCAGAGTAAAAGCAGCAATTTATTCATTTTGACCACCCAGTGAATTAATAAGTCCTCTGGAACTCTGCTGCGGAGAAACAACCACCAGCCTGCAGATTTTCTTGGCACTGTAAGTAGAAAATTTTCAGAGGGCTTTCAAACATACAATTAAAGTGATATTCTAAGCTGGCAATGGTGCAAAGTACAAAGGAAATGACAAGCATCAGCTGTTTTTTTTTTGAGGCTGAACAAAGGCAGGATTTTCTGCAGCGAGTTGGAGGTCTTTATTTGGCTGTTCCTACCACAGAGTGCTTAGGTGCCTTTGCAGCCTCAGTAACTCTGACATAGACTCATTATACATCTTTATCATAGCAAGAGATTCCTCCTTTCTCTAAGTGAATAACCTTCCTCACTTTCAGTGATATAAAATACCCCATATACACTGAAAATACTCCTTCATGTACAGTCCTGCTTCTGATGTGGTTTACATTGTCTTTAACTACCTGGTAGTCAAATATTTTGCTGTTTGGAAGTAGATGTTAAGAATGGCAATGATTAGATTCTCATCATGCTGAATAAATAAAGGACTTGTGAGCCTGATGTAAAGAGAATGGGCTTAGTCAGTGATGAAGAATAGCTGGGCTGCATAGAAGGAATGATAAGTTGCGGGAGCAGGACTGTATGGAGGAACAAATGGTCAATGTGTGAGGGACCGCATAGTGGGATAAGGCACAGAAGGAGCCAATACTTAATTCATATGCAAACTAATAAAAGGGAAGTCGTACAAAGAAACACAAAATTAGCATGTAGGTGATTAGGAAGGCAAATGAGAAGTTGTCCTTTATTGCAAGGAGCTGGGAGGAGAGAGTAAGGAAGTGTTTTTGAAGTGTATAGGGCTTTGAGGATATGGCGCATTGTGTGGAGCTTTGCTGTCCTTATTTAAGGGAGGAGATGTGCAGCAAAGGTACATTGATTTCTTCAATGACGGGCATGTCTTAGAAGAAAAGCTTGATGACACGGACTTGTGCTCTCTGGAGCTTAGAGGAATGAGATTTGATCGCATTGTATGTGATTCTGAGGGGACTTGACAGGGTGAACACTATAATGATATTTCCCCTATTGAGAAATCTAAAACTAAGGGACATGATCTCAGGATGAGGAGCCATCCATTCAGATGAGGAGGAGATTTTTCTTTTGGAGGGTTATGAATCTTTTGGATTCTGTATTCGGGTATTTGTGGGTAAATCTTGAGTCATAATCCATTTTTCTGAATAGCAATGGTGGTGCTCCTAGTGATTGGTTTCACAGCAAATTTCCACATCATCATTTTGACTGTTCTCCCTCAGCCTCTTCCTGCACCCTGATCAAACTCCTTGGAGTCATTGAATATACTCGAGGCTGAAATAGATCTTAACTATTGGTCAATTAAGGCTTAAGGAAGTCATGGAAGAAAGATCAAATCAGCCATTTAATTGAGTGGTAGAGCAGATTTGAGGGTCAGTGTGACTTCCTCATTTCTTGTGTACGTTGTTGTAAAACCGTTACTCATTTTGCTATAGATGTAAATCTTCCAAATCACCATATTCATCTATCCACTTTAAAATCTTCACATTGTGCTATTGGATGAGAATAATCTTGTAAACATATTTATTTGTCTTTCATATTATGACACAGAGGGAGCAGCCAATGGAGTGAATAACAAGCCAAATAATTTTCAACTTTAGCACAGAACTGTTTCCAGGCAAGTTCTAAACTAGAATCCATTCTCTTTTAAGTACATTTTCTGTGCTAAGGATAATGCCAAGGTTTCGCTTGGTCCTCTTGACTGTTCTATCCCCAACTTCCTTGGACTCAGCAGTGACAAGCAGACCTTAGGAGACTTTTTGTAAAGAAAACTCGGCTCTTACACAATTTCCATTCCCTCAGTATGTCAAAGCAATGTGTGCTTTCAGACTGTAATAATTTACTCAAGGCTGGGAAGTGAAGTTTATTTAGATTTCCCACAACCCCACACATTAAACCACATTTGTAATGAGGTAAGCGGCTCATACTTGGGCACATTTCTACCTGAACTATTGCACAATTTTAGCCAATATTCTTAATTATTTTGTGGATCCGTTCAAACAAGAGTTACATTTTGTTTTGGACCATGTTGTCATCACCATAGTTTTTACTTATATTGTGCCTTAAATGTGGAAAAGTTGAAGGAGAAGGAGAAACAGATGTCAAATGAAAGAGGAAAGACCGTAAAAAAATAAAACAGCTTTGGTTGAGGGCACAGTGGGGAACAGTGATTTGGTTGCAGGGCTAATCAAAGCATTGAAACAAGGTAGCCAGAAAAAAGTATTGTTCCTAGTTTATACAACTGCTATAGATATTACATACAGGAGTGTCATTAATAGGATTGCTCTTTTAAAGAGTCAACATGGACACAACACATGAAAAGCCTCTCTTAGTGCAGATTGCAATATGATGTGATGTACTTGAAGACAAACACAGCAGCCCAGACTTTGTAAAGACAATTTAAATGAACTTTTGTATTTCAGTCCATTTTAAAATTTATGCTACGCCTTTCATGTTAAGGTGATCAATTAGTGTTACCATTCTTGATCCACTTGGATGAGATGGCCTTCATTGTTTCTGGCTTCAGAGTTTTTATATTCTCCACATTGTTCTTTTGCTGGTGTTTCTCATGTTTTTCTTTTCTAAATGATGAAGTTTCTGCAATAAGAGCTATTGTGTTGAAGACTTGGAGAATAATAATAAAGCAGTCCCTCTTGGACTGTGCAAAAATTGGTGACCTGCCCATGAAAGCAGGAGTGGGTTACATTAACCTCCAGCTTGATCTGCCATTTCAGTGAGGTTATGGGTGATTTGAGATTTAAATTCACATGCCAGGTTTTTTTTCCCCTATACTTCTTAAAACTTAAGTGAATAAGTTATGTCAATCTTGGATTTAAAATGACCAATTCATCTGGTATAAGGTGCCATTTGAAAAGAAAAGTTACGAACAAGTAGACGTGTTTCCTTCCTTAACTCCTGAAAGGCCTAATTCTCTTTGGACCATCTCTGCGTGACCTAGGGGACATAAGAGACTGCAGATGCTTTGTGACCTAGATTTCCCCATCCATCAAAAAATTATTTCTCTCAATTTACCGAGCAATGTTGCTTAGCACCGTAAAAATGTTGATATAATCACCTTCCAGTGATCCAAAAATCTGGGGAATGCAACCTCAGTTTGTGTAATCACTCTTTGTAACGTAACCCCTGGAATGGAAGCAGTGTTCTGGCGAACCCATTCTGTACACCACCCAAGGCCAATAAAGCTTCCTCAGGTGCACTGTTAAAAACTCAGTACTCCAGCTACGACTTCTTGGAGCTTTAAGGCTTGAACTTAATATTGTTTCTGGATTCCTTTCTGAATCTACTTATGACATTTAAATGACTCCTGGTTGTTTTGAACCTCCTTTTCAATATTTGGAAAGTACTATGTACATTTGATTTTATGCCCAAAGACAATCACTTCATATTTCCTTACATTAAAATTAGATTGCCACATTTCTTCCTATTCACTTAATCAATCTCAATCAATTCAGCTTGTCACTACTGGCATGTCGTAGAGTATCAATCCATTTGGGAGCATTCTGCTTCCTGGTGCACACTCAAATTTCCTAACCCTGTCAATGTGTCAGATTATTTTGGACCTAGCCCACTACCTGAGCTGGCCACCTATTATGCCTGCCCACCCACATTAACCTGTTGCGATGAGAGTATTAGGACTCTGCAACTGGATACAGATAGGTTGAGTGAATGGGCAAAAGCTTGACAAATAGAGCTTAAGAGTTTAAAAGTGTGAGGTCATACACCGTGGTAGGAGGATTCTAAAGACTGCCTGTTATCTAAATGGAGAAAGATTGCAGACAAGTGCAGTACAGAAGGATCTAGGTGTTCTTGCACATGAATCACAAAAAAATTAGCAGGCAAGTGCAGCATGTAGTTCAGGCTGCTAACGGTATATTGGTCTTTATTGCAAGAAGATTGTTTAGAAATCAGGAAATAATGTTACAATTGTACAGGGTACTGGTGAGGCCATGCCTGGTGTACTGTGCGCAGTTTTGATCCCCTTATTTAAGAGAGAATGCACTGGCATTAAGGGCAGTCCAGCAGAGATTAACTAGGCCAGATACTGGGAAGAGAGGGTTGCCCTCTCACGAGCAGCTAAATAAATTAGATTCCTGTTACGTGGATGCAAGACTAGGGGCACTCATTGAGCACTGAGGTGTGTAGGGACTTCTTACAGAGTTGTGGTGGATCTGTGGAATTCTCTACCAGGAAGGCTTTTGAAGGGTAGACCCTTGAGGATATTTAAAGAGGCAGTGGATACATTTTTAAAAGATCAGAGAATTGAGAGCCATGGGGAATTGGCACAGAGGGAGAGATGAGGCCTGGGTCAGATTGAATGATGGGGCAAGGTTGAGGGGCCAGGTGGCCTACTCCTACTCCTATGTTCTGGACACGGATTGCTGGCTGGCTTCGCCCTCCATATTTGAGAGGCATCTACAAAGTAGAGTGGGTCTTGAGTGGTGACTTGCTCTCAGGCCGTGTGTCCTGAGGCTCTGGCCTCCGAACATCCTGATGACCTTGTGACAGCTCATCGCTGTCAAATGTCATTGAGTCACTTTTCTTAGTAGGTCTTTGTTCTGGCATTGGATTTGGGTGGTGAGTTCAGAGGCAGAGTGAGAGGTGAGATATGCCAGCAAAGTGCAAGTAGGGAAATTGTAGATGAACTGAAGTGAGGGTAGAATAGCTGATGGTTCTCCATAGAGCTGCCAGCTAAAGCCAAGTGAAATCTAGCCCAGTTCTTAAGAGTTCAGTTTTAGCTCTCGTCAGGGACTATTACTGCAGGTACTTTACAGCTGGAAGTCAGAGTCAATTGATACCTTTGGGTTGAATTCCTGAATTGGTAAAAGTTTGGATTACAGTTTTCATGGAGTTTACAAGGGTTTTGTACCACATCCCTTGCCTATAGAGGTGCTGATGACACTGAAAAGCTGTTACCCATGTGCTTGGTCATTCCCTGTGCGGCACTGCTGCCAAGCATGTCGTGAAACCGACTGGCTCTCTCTGCTGTTCGGAAGCCATGCTTCAGTGCTCATTGTGAGGGTGACACGAGAGAGAGAAATGAACTGGAAAGTGGCAGAGTTCATGGCAATCTGTGTCATGGCATTGTATTGTGTGCCATTTCAGGAGTCAGACAAGTCTCGACCCAGAAGCTGTGTTTTATTGATGAAGTGTAACACTCAATGGGTTAGGTTTAGTTTAGATTCTTTTTTTCTTGAAAATAAAAACAATTTAAAAAAATTGTGAAAACCCAACAAACATATCACAGATGTAATAACTTAAGTCAGTGAACATTGTAGGCCATTGGCTCCTTGGGTCTGCTCTGCCTTTTGATAAAATCATGGCTGACCTTTTGCCTCAGCACTGTTTTCCATACTAAACCCATATCTCTTAATGTTGAAAATTTACTTGGTGTTTCTTGCAACATGTAGGCAACCAATGGGAAATTGCCATGTAATCTAATTTCCAGAAATCGAACAGAGCAGAGTTAGCAACCCTGCTAGTGTTGATGGAGGCTGCAACACTGGGCACCAACATCCAGACAAGAAGTTGGAAAGATTTTCTGGGAAGGCTGTGGGTGAGGTGCAAGGGGGCAGATCTGGGATGCGGGAATGATGAGACTCCCATTGAGGTGTTTTCTGGAGAAAGAGTTTTGTGTAGCTAGTGTGGTGAGGTCTTTAAGTTTGAATAATTTCATGCTGTTAACAGTCTTGCATAGATTTTGAGTGTCATTTTCTAGTCCCTTTTATGTAAATAAGCAGCAGTAAGTGCACTGTGCTGATAGAGGCCTTTGAAAGTTTCAGCCTGAAGCATAATCATTCCAATGTTGTGAAATAATGAATGATCGTATTCCCTTTTAAAATAGCGAGCAGTAATTGTGTACTGGTGAGGGTGTTACTCAGCAAGCAGGGATATTGGAAAGAGATGGACAATAAATTGCAGCCTTGAATTTCAAAGCCACACTTCCTCTTTTTTTTATTTTTCACATTTCATTTATGCTGTGAGGGCTTTGCATTGATTGTAAACATTTATTGCCCTTTCTTAATTAGTCTTGAGGAAACGACAATGACCTAGCTTCTTGAACTGTGGTAGTCTTCTGGCAAGGGTATTACCAGTGTTTTTCAGTAGGGAGGTCCAGTATTTAGACTCAGTAGCAATGGAGAAATGGTAATATTTTCTACGCTAGGACGATGAGTGTCTGGGAGGATAGCATGCAGTTGGTGACTTCCCCTGCACTGCCACCTTTGTCCTTCTAGGCAGTTGAAGTCACAGGTTTGGGAGATGAAGATTGCCATGGTGAGTGACTGTAGTGATGAAGAATTGTGAAACAGATCCTATTGAACTGTAGTTAATGATTATAACAAATTAGCATGTTATCTAGTTTTTCTGTCTGAGTCTTTCAATGAGTTTGTTCCATTGGAGAAAATAACACCAAGTATGAAGCCCAGATCTCATTGTGCATATGATTGATCACTGGCCTTGGAGTTATGAAGAAAGACTCAGCAGGATTTGTGGTCTGGAAGAGGTATTTGAGAGTTAATATTTTAGAAGGGTAAAAGAATGGGAAGAGTAATTGGATTGGGTTAGTTTATAAGAGCAGAGGCTCAGATTTTTAAATGGAAGTATGAAATTGAGTCAGATATTTCTTCCACATGGAATGATCTCTCTGAGAGAATTTGGGAAGTGATGTAGGAATTGAAAAAAAACATTGGATACTGCAGAGAGGGTTTTCAGTTCCAACATGAATTGGAATCCAAAATTGTCATTGGTGTTTCTTGATCATATTTCCATGAAAACCAAAACTTTACATCCATGCCTATGATAATGCACAATAAAAAGTTGTATGCACTTGCTCTAACTTAAGCTGCTGGTCTACCTGAAGCATGCATTTACGGAGCATCAAGGACAAAATGATGTACTACAAGCGATGTTTTTCACCTCCAGTAAATTGGAATTGGTGAATCATAGCATGAAGACAAAAGACTTGGTTTCATGAAGGGGCCTGGGATTGTACTAATCCACAGGAACTGAGGATCAGCTTCAGCCAGATTGGGCTCTGACTCTAGTTCCACATTACAAAATACCCTCAAAACACCTTGTGATAAATGGTTAATAAAATTTGGTTTCGGTGTTCATTTTGGTGAATTTTTTAGTGTTTCGAGGGAATGCTTTCACAGAACAGATTGGATTTGGTATACAGAATGCTATTTCAGATGGTCTTTACAGAATGCAACTAGTTTATTTTTTCAATTTATCATATTTTTATTCCCTCCCCGAGGTCATTTGACTGCTTTTCCCCTTTGTGTATGTGGATTGTGGGGCTGTCTGAGAATCACACTGGTCTGAGGATGTTGAACTGCAACTAAATAGAGGATCTGGTTCACGTAAAATAAAAAGGTTTGTCGTGACGCTGTGATGTGTTGGCCACAGAGCTACAGGTCCAAACCATGCAGTGGCAATAGGTAGAGGTGGGATGGACAAGCACTAGAAGGATATGGGAGGTAATCATGTTAGTGAAACTGGTCATAGATTGTTTCCTCAGTAAAAATACCACTTTCCTGTCAGCTGTAACAAAATGCCTGCAGACACTTGTGCTTTGGAGGTAAGTCAGAGAAAAACATGGTATGAGCCAGCTGCAGACATGTTGTGCACCATGGTACAGTATAATGGTGGCCGTATGTTGCAATCCATTTTAAAGAAGTGGAGTACAATGAGTAACTGCTACCGTCTTGCGTCAGTGAGTGCGATGAACTTAGAGGCATTAGACTCTACCCTACCTTTCTGGGCGATGCTGGTGCTTAAACCTCCCCCCTAGTGGGTGTGGATCCAGTTCCCTTTCATAGGTCGCAGTCGATTCAGAATTGGTTAGACCATAAGATATAGAGGCCTATCGAGTCTGCTTCGCCATTCCATCATGGCTGATTTTGTTTTTCAACCGCATTCTCCTGCCTTCTCCCTGGAACACTTAACTCCTTACCAACCAAGAACCTATCAATCTCTGCCTCAATACACCCGATAACTTGGCCTCCATAGCCTCTGTAGCAGCAAATTCCACAGATTCACTACCCTCTGGCTGAAGAAATTCCTTCTTAGTTTTAAAGGAACGTCTCTTTATTCTGAGGCCGTGCTCTACATCCATTCTATCCAGGCCTTTCAAGTATTTGTTTTTGGCTCTTGAGGAGTTTGACTCATCTCTGTGCATAATAGAGTTCCGAAGTATTACAGCACTGGACTTAACTATTCAGCTCATCCTGTTGATGCTGGCTGTTCCCCTAGTCTTTCCCCATAGTTTGCAAACGGTTTTGCACCTATATAATTTATAGTACTATTTTGCAATTGTATATCCATTCATAATTGTATATCCAATTCACTGAATCATTTTTCATGATCATAACTTGTAATCTACTTTTTCCTTATGTCACCCTGATTCTTTTGCCTTACATTAGTGTCCTTTGGATTTATGCCTCTTCTTACCATACCTCCTGCCAGTGGAAATAATTTTTCATTTACTCTGTCAAAATCTTTTTAGTTTTAAACTCCTATCATTTTCCCCTCAACATTTATGTGTCAAACGCAACAGTCCCAATTCTTTTCCTTAATATATAATCTCCAATCTTGCCTGAGGGGTGATATTCTGCGCATTTATACTTGGAAATCGAAGGTGCCAGTGTTATTAAACTGAAGTGAGTAAGCGGCATTTTAATGGGCGTAGCTTGACAAATCTACTTTAATGCGAGAAGTATCAGGAACAAGGGTGATGAACTTAGAGCATGGGTAAGTACGTGGAAATATGACGTGGTGGCCATTACAGAGACTTGGCTGTCACAAGGGCAAGAATGGCTGCTGGATATTCCAGGGTTCAGATCTCTCAAAAGAGAGGGACGGAGGTGAAAGAGGTGGGGGGGGGGGGGGAGAGGCTTTGCTGATAAGGGGCAGTGTCACAGCTGTAGAAAGGGAGGACGTTTTCGAGGGATCGTCTACTGAGTCAGTGTGGGTGGAAGTCAGAAACAGGAAAGGAGCGATTACTCCATTGGGAGTATTCTACAGACCCCCAATAGCAGCAGAGACACTGAGGAGCAGATTAGGAGACAGATTTTGGAGAAGGGCAAAAATAACAGGGTTATTGTCATGAGTGATTTCAACTTCCCTAATATTGATTGGCACCTCCTTAGTGTAAAGAGGATAGATTGGGCAGGGTTTGTTAGGTGTGTCCAGGAAGGATTCCTGACACAGTATGTGGAGAGGCCATACTGGACCTGGTACTCGGCAATGAGCCTGATCAGGTTTCAGATCTCTCGGTGGGAGACCATTTTGGAGACCGTGACCATAACTCTTTGACCTGTACCAGAGCCTTGGAAAGGGATGGGAGCAGACGATATGGAAAGTATTTAATTGGGGGAGGGGGAATTATGTTGCTATTAGGCAGGAACTTAGGAACTTAAATTGGGAACAGATGTCCTTGGGGAAGTGCACAGCGGAAAAGTGGAGGTTGTTTAGGGAGTACTCGCATGGGCTTCTGGATAGGTTTGTCCAACTGAGGCAGGGTAAGGATGACAGAGTGAAGGAACCATGGTTGACAAGAAATGTAGTACATCTTGTCAAGAGGAAGAAAGAAGTTTACCTAAGGTTTAGAAAGCATGGTTCAGACAGGGCTCTGGAGAGTTACAAGGTTGCCAGGAGGGAGCTTAAGAATGGACTTAAGAGAGCTAGAAGGGGTCATGACAAGGCCTTGGTGAGTAGGATTAAGGAAAGCTCCAAGGCATTCTACACGTATGTGAAGAATGGGAGGATGACTAGAATGAGGGTAGGACTGATCAGGGATTAAAGAGGAAACGTGCCTGGAGTTGGAAGAGGTAGGGGAAGTCCTTAATGAATACTTTGCTTCAGTATTCACCAGTGAGAGAGACCTTGATGTTTGTGAGGATGGCGTACAACAGACTGATTCACTAGGGCATATCGACGTGAGGAAAGAGGATGTGCCTGAACTTTTGAAAAACATTAGGATAGATAAGTCACCAGGGTTGAATGGGGTATATCCAAGGTTATTATGGGAAGCAAGGGAAAAGATTGCTACGCCTTTGGCGATGACCTTTGGGTCCTCACTGGCCACAGGGGTAGTGCCAGATGATTAGAGGGTGGCAAATGTTGTTCCCTTTTTTTAAGAAAGGGAGTAGGGATAACCCTGGGAATTACAGACCAGTGATTTTTACTTCAGTGGTGGGCAAATTACTGGAGAAGATTCTTAGAGACAGGATTTTTGGGCATTTAGAGAAGCACAGGCTGATTAGGGACAGGCAGCATGGCTTTGTGAGGGGCAGGTTGTGCCTCATGAGCCTGATAGAATTCTTTGAAGATGTGACAAAGCACATTGATGAAGGTAAAGCAGTGGATGTGGTGTACATGGATTTTAGTAAGGTGTTCGATAAGGTTCCTCATGGAAGGCTCATTCAGAAAGTCCAGAGGCATGGGGTCCCAGGAAACTTGGCTGTGTGGATTCAGAATTGGCTCGCCCATAGAAGACAGAAGGTGGTGGTAGATGGAGTGTATTCTGCCTGGAGGTTGGTGACCAGTGATGTTCCACAGGGATCTGTTCTGGGACTCCTGCTCTTTGTGATTTTCATAAATGACTTGGCTGAGGGTGGGTTAGTATGTGGAAGGGTGGGTTAGTAAATTTGCTGATAACACAAAGGTTGGTGGTGGTGTGGATTGTGCAGAAAATTGCTGTAGATTACAACAGGACATTGATAGGATGCAGAGCTGGGCTGAGAAGTGGCAGATGGAATTCAACCCGGAAAAGTGTGAAGTGATACACTTTGGAAGATTGAATTTGAAGGCAGAATACAAGGTTAATGGCAGGACTCTTAGCCGTGTGAGGAGCAGAGGGATCTTGGTGTCCACGTCCATAGATCCCTGAAGGTTGCCACGCAGGTCAATAGGGTTGTTAAGAAAGTGTATGGTGTGTTGGCCTTCATTAGTCAGGGTATTGAGTTCAAGAGCCGTGAGGTAATGTTGCAGCTCTCTAGAACTCTGGTAAGACCACACTTGGAGTATTGTGTTCACTTCTGGTTGCCTCATTGTAGGAAGGATGTGGAAGCTTTAGAGAGGATGCAGAAGAGATTTACCAGGATGCTGCCTGGATTGGAGAGCATGTCTTATGAGGATAGGTTGAGTGAGCTTGGGCTTTTATCTTTGGAGAGGAGAATGAGAGCTGACTTGATAGAGGTGTACAGGATGATAAGAAGCATAGAACGAGTGGACAGTCAGATTTTTTTCTCAGGGCGAAAATGGCTAATGTGAGGGGGCATACTTTTAAGGTGATTGCAGGAAGGGATAAGGGATATGTCAGGGGTAAGTTTTTTACACAGTGGTGGGTGCGTGGAATGCACTGCCGGCAGAGGTGGTGGGGGCAGATACATTAGGGACATTTAAGAGACTCTTAGATAGATGCATGAATGATAGAAAAATAGGGGGCTATGTGGGAGGGAAGGGGTAGATAGATATTAGAGCAGGATAAAATGTTGGCACAATATCGTGGGCTGAAGGGCCTGTACTATGCTGTGATGTTCTATGTTCTAAAAGATTGGTAAGTGGACCTTGGAGAGATAGAATTAAGGCTGTTGGGACCATCTCCTACCAATTGGAAATGGATATCCACAAGGTCAAAAGTTAAGCATCCACCCATTTTTTAATATGAATATTTATTTGCATTTATGGATTATGCATTGACTAGATTGCAGATGTAGTTAATGTTTATGCCGCATGTTTTACCCACTATATTTCAAGCATATCCGGCAGCTGTTCCTGAATGTTTGCTGAAGTATATTGGATATATTTGACATTTATCACAGTTTTCTCTTTGTCCTATATGAATCAGTGCAGTTCTGAATCACATACAGGCATCCAGGCATGAGGCCAGGTTGTGGACCACCCCACTGGCTTCTTGGACCTCAGAATATTGGCAGGAGAAAGCTCCACTAATTGTAAATACTTGAAGATTTAGTTCTACTTTTCAAGAGTGTATTAATGTTAGAGTGCAGAAGGGAACAGCCAGCATCTAACAACTGACAACTTAATGGCCGTAAAATGACCTTATTTATAAAATACTCAAATGGGTTGAAACATCAATGCTGTGTTTAAATGCATATCGGAAAATGCTGCACTAGCTGCAGTGATGTTAAAAATTATAAAGAAACAGTAGCTAGTAATAAAACTTTTGACTAGAAAATAAGTTATCTTGTTTCTGTTTAATCCCATTAGAAGTAAAATGGTGATAAATACCACATGTATGAATAGAATTCAATCAGAAAACCAGCACACGTCAGGAGTGTCTGTAAAATTCTGTGATTCAGACCTTGATCTCTTGAGGACTAAAACTCTGAACTGCAGAAATTTTATTCAATTTTATTTTAAGGTAGCATGTGCCCATTTTGGGACTGATCATCAGGCCTTTACTTTTTGTGAGGCTTTTCCTGCCTTTCATAAACCAACATCAAAATTATGACACTGAACTGGTGTTCAGCATATGGACATGTGGAAAAGCCATGCAGGATCTGCTGCTGTTCCAGGGCGGAACTGGTAACTGAAAGTGAAGGGGTTTTCATTGAATGGATTGGAGGGATGAGTGGGGTATGCAAAACGGAGGGCCAAATGCCTTAATAACGACAATATAAGGTACAGTTACCTTTTTCAGATCCCTTTCAATAGTCCTTGAATGCAGAGGAGCAGAGTTGATGACATAGTAATATTTTTCTTTTTAATTGAAGAATTATCAGTCCTTTTTGTTTGGTTTATTATCAATATTTTTTTTGATTTGGGGGGTTCTTTCATATAATTAAATTTCATTTGTTTTCAATCTTTCCTTTTGTATTTGTTCACTTAATAAGAGAGCGGGAGGTCTAGATTAATTTTTTTTAAACTCCTTGCGATTTTATGTGTGTGTGTGTGTGTATATATATATATATATATATATATATATATATATATATATATATAAACTGTTATGGTTGTTATCCTGATCTCTCTGCACCATATGTATAATTACTAATAGAACCATAGAACCATACAGCACAAAACAGACCCTTCGGCCCACCATGTTGTGCCGTCCATCAAACCCCCCTCACACTATCTAACCCTTTCCTCCCGCATATCCCTCTAACTCACATTCCTCCATATGCCTATCCAACAAGCTCTTGAACCTGTCCAATGTATCTGCCTCCACCACCACCCCAGGCAGTGCATTCCATGCACCAACCACTCTCTGGGTGAAAAACATCTCCCCTGAACCTCCCACCCATAACCTTAAAGCCATGCCCTCTTGTCTTGAGCATTGGTGCCCTGGGAAGGAGGTATGTGATATATATTTTGTACTAAATTGAAAATTAATAGAAAGATTGAAAAAAAGAATAATGTACAGTTAACGAGCAGTGTTTGAAATCGATTTCAAATTTAGTGACTGGCAAGGCCAGTGATGCTATTATTGCAGTCATTCATTATGATTGTGAGCTGCCACAGTAATATACTGAGTATTGCATTGGTCATGGTAAATATTTTTGCCATCTAGTGACAAGAGCCAACTTTATGTAAATATAAATCATTCCATTTAATTGCCATTGCACAACATTGTTGAGTGATATACATCGGGGATATTTACAAGACGCATGAATGAAAGAAAAATAGGGGGCGATGTGGGAGGGAAGGGTTAGATAGATCTTAGAGCAGGAAAAAAAATCAGCACAACATTGTGGGCCGAAGGGCCTGTACTGTGCTGTAGTGTTCTATGATACAGGACACATGCCTTATTCTGTAATATGTCACTAGCTTTACAGTGAAACTACAGTCAGGGAGCTAACTGAACTGATTTAATTTGCATAACATAATTTTGAATGAGTTCATTATTCATCACTGGAAACGAATACTGATTTCTACCTTTAATCCCTATAAGAGCAGTCTTGGAAGTAAAATACATCATATAAATGTAACCGCTGACACCACCTCCCCCCCCCCCCCCACTGAGGAGTTCCCTTGAGGTGTAGCTTCTCTTTCTACACTCTGCTTACTGTATGACCCTGTATGGAAAAAACAATGCCAAAGATACTTGTGTCTGAGAAAACCGTTATGTAACTTCTATTCATCCTGAAATCTCAAGAGGGGCCAAGGTTCTTAATGAAGCACAATGCCAAGGTAGAAAGGACAGGAGCAGAGACAAAATAAATCTAGTGCTGGTGCTTTGAGAGTCTGAAGTGAGTACTGAGGATAAGATAAAAGTTCCCACACTCATAATGTCCTGTGAAAGAATGAAGTTTGATTCCATGATTTTGGTACTTTAGTGAAGAGTATCCATGGATGTGTATTTGTAGTTTTAAGATTAATTTTAAAAGTGGTGCCAATGAAATTGTTGTTCACTGTTGTAAGCTATCATTATCAGAGTTTGAATTGGACAGCACAGTGATGCAGTAGTTAAGAGCTGATTCTGCACATTTCCAGGGACCGTTTCTCTTGCTATATCTCTATCTTTTCGTAATTGAGAATCTTCCAAGGCATTTTCCATCCAGTTAAAAGATTGAATCACAAAGTATTGCCTTTTCAAATTGCAGGGCATTGCAAATGCTTTACAGCAACAAAATACTTCGGAAATATGTTCATTGTTGTGAAATGGAGGATGCATTGAATGCACGGGGTGGCACAGTGATGCAGCTAGTAGAGCTGCTGCCTCTGTGCTCTCAGTGTGGAGTTTGCCCGTTCTCCCTATGACCACGTGGATTTCCTCTGATGCTCCAGGTTCCTCTGAAATCTTAAAAACATGCAGGTCGTTAGGTTAATTTGCTGCTATAGATTGGCCCAAATGTTTATGTGAGAATCTAGGGACTAGTTGATAGTAATGTGGGGAGAATAAAATGGGTTAAATAAGATTACTGCAAAAATGGGTGCTTGATGATCGACACAGATTTGGTGGGCCAAAGGGCTTGTTTCTGTACACTATTTCTCTACGATTTGTGCACAGTCATTTTATCATTATGTTTTTAGTGCTAGTTGAGGGATAAATAAGTGGCCAGGGTATTGGGGATAGCTTCTTCCCAGTTATTTTCTTGCTGTGCGCAAATCATCCATTGCAATTTCTATTTCACGACAATGGACATAACTCTAAAGTACTTTATTGCTATAAAGCATTTAGGGTGCCCTGCAATTTAGACGGGGCTTTTTAAATATTGTGCCACAAGACCTTTTGTGTCCATCTGGGAGAGCAGACAAGAAGAGCAGTCTGTTTCACCTGGAAGATGGTACTTTTATCTTTGCAGTACTTGCTCAGTCTTGGAATTAGAGTTGCAGCCAGGCATCGTCTGCCACTGCATTACAGAGAGAATACCCTGATTGAAATCAGCAGGAATACTGTACTATGCCATGTAAAATGTACTATGCTACTGCAGATTTAAATTTATAAAATGGTTGCTCAATTAAGACCACAGATCTCATTACATCATGAGATAAATTTGGGATTTCTCTTTGAATCAACAGATTAGGATAAATTTTATGTAGCTTGGCAGCTGCTTATTTATCATCGTTCATCCTGATGCCTGAATATTCGTCCAGAATATTAGTTACATTCTTTAACAAATTTTTTGCATCAACAAAATGTAGTGCTTTATATTCTATTGTATGAGGGACACAGACACTTGATGGAGTATTTTTATTCATGTTTGCTGATCTCCAATTACATTCCTTGTGGTTAATTGGAGATCCATAGTGGATTATGACTGAAGAATGAGACAAAAAGTGTTTGGGAAAGCCCAGATGGGTGAAGAGCAAGGCTGACAGCAGTAGCGATGATCAGGAGATGGAAAGGGGGCAAGCTGAGAAAAGTTGATGTCAGCAAAGAAGGAATGGCAGGTATTACTACTACAGCATTGTGCATTAGCAAACATCAATCACTGAAAGGACTGTAATCATTAACAGGCTGCAGCTTCGAAACACCACAATGTAAACCTTACATTCAGCAATGTATTTTGGAAGTTTCAAACATTCACAAATGCATCTAGTGATGTCACTTCCAGTACCTTAGCAGCAGTTTCAAGAACGAAAAAGATCTGACCTCGGTTTATTGAACAGCAGATGAAGTCTGTGATAGTTTACTGGTATGGGAGCATACTTAACTCTGATAGTTCACTTCATGTGAAGCCACACCAGCTTACCACATTGCATGCACAGCGCACCATCCATGTAGGATGTGGACTTTCCTAAGCTCCACACTAAGGCCACAAACAGAAGACGCAATTTAATTCTGTGTGCACTGAATTGGACACCATTGCTGTGAATAATCTGCTTCATTTGCACTGAGATGATGTGAGAATAGGAAAGGGCTGCTCTAGTCCAAATCCCAGCTAATCCCACAGGACATTAATTTGAACTGGGAAGTCTGAGGTGATTGTTCTGTAGGAGTAAATTCACATGTGGTGAGCAGATAGAACCTGCCAGGAAAGTTACAGATACTCATGATTCCTATCCACACTATTTTAGAATGGACCACACAGAAATTTGATGTGTAAACCACACAATATTTAGAATCCTTCTACACAATAAAAATTGTTTCCTGCCTCATCTCTGATTTAAAATGTGAGACCAACTCTTAGTTTCAATAAGTTTTTAATACCAGTGAAAAGAGCATTAAAAGAAGTTCATTGTGCATCCTCGTGTTTACCTTATCCTTCCTGAAAGCAAAGTTTATATTTGAGCCCATTGTTTATTTCACTGGAATACAAAACTAAAACAGCAATAAATTTTTGAAGGCTCAATACAACTTCATACATATCTTTCAGTGCTCTTGGCTGTACAGTCTGAATCAGCCATTTGCCCAACTGTAACTTGCCAAGGTACTGATTATTAAGTGACGAATTCAACCTAATGTGAAACTCAGTGCTGAAATGTAGTTCCAGATGACACATCATTAGAAAATTCGTCCAGTTAATAAAAACTGATCTAAAGTGAAGGAATTCTTTGGAAAACAAGTAAAACTGCAGATGCCTGAATTTTAACCTGAAACAGAAAATGCTGGAATAACCCAGCCAGTCAAGCAGCATCTGTGGGAAGAGAAACCAGTTAACATTAAATAGTTTCTCTTTCCACAGATGCTCTTTGACTGGTTGAGTTCTTTAAACATGTTTTGTTTTTATTAAAGGAATTCTTTACCCACTTTCTCTCCTGAACAGAGAGAGACCAGCAGATGAATCAGCCCATTCCACTCTTGCAGTATTTAAGCAGCCAGAGACATGCTCCCTTGTACGTTTGCTTGATCAAGGAATGGCGGACTTTAGAGGAGTGTCCTAAGGGAACATGTGGAACATGAAACTGAAAACAAAAGACTCAACCTCTCCAATTAAATGTAAACACAAACATCGTCTGTGGAGGCAAAGGGATGGTCATTGTTTTGGGTCGAGACCCTACATCAAGTCCTGATGCAGGGGCTCGACCTGAAACATCGACGATCTCTTTGTTTCCACACATGCTGCTTGACCTGTTGACTTCATCCAGCAGTTTTTTTGCTCCAGATTCCTGCACCTTCAGTCTCTTGTTAATTGGTGGTAAAGTCAGTAATTAATGTCTGTCATGAACAGCTTATGACTAAAGCCAGCATCCATTCATTATACTTAAATTCAGTGATTTACAACTGCCCCTGGAAATGCATGTTCCAGATTCCAGTCTTTTGTTTGTAAATAGGCTATTTTTATGTGCAGCATAGCGCTATATGAAACTCTGCTTGCCAAGTCTTTCCCTTGGCAAGCAAAACATGTTATGTAAATAAAATGAATTTCCAGATTATCCTTTCATGACCTAAGGATCTGGTTTTCAGGGCATTTTTTTTTAAAGTTTGTGGTTCTTTAAGTTTATGACACAATATCCAGAACAATTTCCTGAAAGCATTCAACCAGATGCCATCTAAAAGATCACTGCACAAGATGGTACATGGGATTGGAGGGGGTAATATGTTGGCATGAGTAGTAGAGAGATTAACAAACAGAAAGCACAGAGTTGGGATAAATGGATTGGCAATCAGTAACCAGTGTGGTACTGCAGAGACAATGCTGGGACCTTAACTATCTATAATCTACATTAATGATTTGGATGAAGTGACTGAGTGCAGCACTGGAGCCAAATCTGATGGTACAGAGATAGTGGGTTAGCAAATTGTGAGGATGACACAGAAAGTCTACTAAGGGCTAACAGGTTGAGTGGGCAGGAAGTTGACAAATGGAGTATCATGTGAAAATGTTAGGTTATCCACCTTGGAAGGAAGCATGAAAACCAAACCATTATCTAAATGGAGTGAGACTACAAAATTTTGCAGTACAAAGGGATCTGGGTTGCATGTTCATGAAATACAAAAAGCTTGCATGTCGATATAGCAAGTAATTAGAAAGGCTAATGGAACGTTGGTCTTTCTGCCAAGAGGTTTTGAATATAAATATCAAAGTTTTGATGCAATTTTACAGGGGTCTGGTGAGTCATACCTGGAGCACTGTGTAGGGTTTTTGTGTCTGTATTCAAGGAAGGACAAACTTGCACGGGAGGCAATGCAGAGGAGTTTCATTAGGTTCATTCCTGGGAATGGGAATACGTGGAAACATTGAGCTGGTTGGTACTGTTACTCATTGGAATAAGAACGAGTGAGAGATGATCTTATTGAAGCATACACGGTTTTGAAGGGGATTGATGATAGATGCAGAGAAAATCTTTCTCCTAATATCTAGAGCTAGAGGGCATGGTTTCAGAACAAGAGGTTGAACATTTAAGATGGAAAAGGAGGAATTTCTTCTCTGAGGGTCATGACCCTTTGGAATTCTTTACCCCAGTGCGCTACAGAGATGGAATAATTGAATATATTCAGGTGGAGGTCGGCAGATATTTAAATTACAAGGGAGTCAAGGGGTATGGAGAGAAAGTGGGAAAGTGGTGCTGAGACAAAGATTAGATTAGCCACGATCTAACTAAATCTTAGAGAAGGCTCAAGATGCCAACTGAGATACTCCTGTTCCTGTTTATGTTCTTATGTGTTTGTTATGATTTCTGTGGCAGAGTTTCACAACACGACAGAGCTCATACATTTGTTCTGATGGGTGTTGTGTAAGCACAAGAAATGCTTAGAGAGTCAGCTGTGTCATGCAAGGATATATTCATCTGTCATTGAACCAATGTTAATTATTCTCGGAGTCATTCCTTGGGGCCACTGCTATAAACCTTCATGTCTGTTTTTTTCCACTGTATATAGCATTTACCTCATAGCATAGATGATAATATGCCATCCAGCATGCTGTTTGTTAAAAAAGAAAAGGATAGCAACTTCATTCAAACACACTCTAGCCTCTGACTCCTTTCCCAGGTGTCTCTGAAATTGTTGTTTAATTATTGGTGGGATTTGGCCTTGACAGGATTTATTGTCCATCTCAGATTATCCATCAGAAGGTGGTGATGAGCCATTTTATTGAACAGCTGCAGTTACTGTGGTGTCAGTATTCCCAAACTTCTTGTGTGTGTGTGTGTGTGTGTGTGCACGCGCGCGTGCAGTATTGCAATATTCAGACCCAGGAATGAAGTGCTGAAAGGATAGTGTGTGACTTGAAAGGGAAATTATAAGTGATAGTACCATAAGTGCCTGCTGCTTTTGTCCTTCAAGGTGACCTGTATGTGACTTGAGACCTACCAATGTGGTTGATCCTTAACTCTCTCCTCAGGGGCAAATAAGAATGAAAAATAAATGCTGGCCTTGCCAGCAATGTTCACATCCCATGAATGAATAACTTATTTTGATGCAACCTTCCTGCTGAAATTTTCTGGGATGGAATGCCATCTGTAATGGAAATAAAACTGAATCGGGTTTTGACCCATCATCCCTTCCCAACCTTACTCCTGGTATATGCCAGTGGAATTAATGCTTTGTTGACTAAAGCAATGGGTGAGTAATTTACAAATAGAGATCAATAGATGTGGAATGAAACAGGACTTCACAGCAGTGTGAACTTTAGGAATGAAACAAAAAAGATACATGAAATAGGAACAAGATTAGGTCATGGCCCTTCAGATCCACTCTGGCTGATATTTGACTTTAACCCTTCTTTCTCTCATGATCCCCAACTCTCAAAATGCCCTTGGCTCCACCAATCTTTGGATTCCAGAATGCAACATTTTAATGCTGAGCACCCACAGCTCTCCAGTGTGGAGAACTCCAAAGGTTTGCAACCTGGAGTGAAGACATTTTTCATTGTCTCATTCTTAAATGACTTAGCTCTTACCTGAGACTGTGACTGCTTGATCTAGACTCTGAGGTTAGGGAAAATAGCCTCTAGGTATCTATTCTGCTATTTTCTCTCAACCTTGTTTCAGTGGGATTAACTCACATTCTAATAAACTCCAATGAATGTTGTTCTGACCAAAGGCAAGTCCTTCATCCTACGAGTCAATGTAGTAATCCTTTGATGCTCCATGTCAAAGGTATATATAGCCTTCCTTGGGGACAGAAACCAGAACAGTCAAGGTACTTCAGATGTGATGCCAATAAAGCTCTCTAAAATCACAGTAAACCTTTTCTTAATCTTGTTCCCGAATTACCTTGAAATAAAGGCCAGCATTTCCAAATTACTTGCCATACTTGAATCTTAAGATGTTACATTTTGTAGCCAAACACATCCAAGAGGAGTACATCAAAATTCGTTGGATTATAATTTTTTAAAAAAATCTCTTCTTTCTGTTAAAGTGAATACCTCATATTTTCTCATATTTACTCCTTTAAGTGGGTGGGTTCTGTTCTCTTGTTGTCAATTTCTATAAGACCTTGTTAGAGGTGAATAGAAGGTTGCCCCCAAAGGTGGCCCATATTTCAGAAGGGGGTTAGTTTACAGCAAGGAATCTCAGGATGGAAATTTCCTCATTGTTGGCTTGTTGAAGTAGATATTTAGTAGTTCAAAATTAGAGGAGACCAACCTGGCTTTCATTTAGAAAGCATGACATTCATGGATGACATGCCTGGATGTTCAGTCCATTACCTACTGTATTTGTAACATGTCACGGCGTTACCTTGAGGTGAAGTAGCATTCTCCAGAATTATGAGCCTCCCTTAGTGTCAGAATGCAGTCCCAGTGGTGTGTGTGCCCAGAGTATGTTTCAATGATGGAACTTCCTCTTAAGCCTCATAACTGTTTGAAGTTGGTGGTGGAGGGTCAGCATGGAAATACCCTGCATGTAAATTGCTTGTGTAGAATTTGGAAGCTCTTCAATTCTCAGTGTCAGTGAGTCTGCAGTGGGGGCCATTAATTAAAACAGCAGCAGTAAATCAAACTTGTGTTCTTACAAATTACATTCCAATTCCACACAGATGCTGTGCATGGCTACTGAATTGCTTTTGGTAGTGTGAAGCAGTACTGTGATAGTGCCTAGATGGATACTAGCAGTTAGAGCTGTGAAGAAATGCTACGTTCCTGTCAACAAATTGGTGAGAATCTGATATTAAAAGTGCTTAGATGCAAGAAGGAAATCCTGCACAAATAAATCATCTAAAAGGATAAGTTATGTACATTAGTATCATTAAAAAAAAATGTAGCCCCTCATTATTTATGAGCCATTACCAACAGTGGCCTAATAGAGTTGATGGGTCAGCGAAGGGTCAACTAATCACTTAGTCAGGGCAGGGGCTGTCTGAGAGCTCACCTTCCCACGAATTGTATGAAGAAATTATCCTTGTGTGGCCTGAATGTATAGTTACCGTGCCCAATGATTCTGGCATTATTCAGTGGCACTGCAAGGTCTGGCATTGGGCTGAACAAAACATATCAACCCTTTTAGGCATTCATTAGTGATGGCTCAAAAACAATGAGGAACCACATATTTTTATGATATCAAAATGTATCATTAATCATTTTAGACCATTTACTTGTGCAGAATTTTCTTGCACTTTTTCAGCAGCACAATGACAGAGTCATGCAGACTGCATTAATCCATGGGCATGATATAAATCTATTGTTGAATGATCAATCATTGCATGCTGCATTGAGAATTTGACATTCTACGCAGCATTTAGTGGCTATATTTGGATCATAATATTTTAACAAAGGAGATCTGAGGGATAAGCTTTTCATACAGAGGGTGGTGAATATCTGGAACAAGCTGCCAGAGGATGTGGAGGCAAATATAATTACAACATTTAAATGTTTTTGTATTCAGCAGAGACATTGTGGGCCAAAGGGCCTATTTCTATGCTGTACTGTGTTCTATATGCTAAAAGACATTTCGACTGGTACTTGGATAGGAAAGGCATGGAGGGATACAGGCCGAATGTGGGCAAATGCGGTGAGAGTAGATAGACATCATGGTCGGAATGATGTCCAAATGGGCCCGTTTCTTTGCTATATAATTCTATGATGTTAACTTGCATATTTGTGGAACTCATTTACCAAATTTTCACATCAAGGTTTGTTGAACATGTTAAGTTCATTAATCATTATTCTTCTGTGGTGCAAGAGAAAGTAGGGTGTCCAACTGGGAGTTGAGAGGTTCAGCAAAGTACCCAATTCACTAAAGTCGCCTCAAACTACCACCTGAACTAAATAAGTTTTTCATTCGGGGTCAAATAGAGAAAAACCAGCTTACATTGAATGCACCTGCCACCTATTGGCATCAGATTGAATACCATATGTTCAATCACAGAAGACCAGCATTACTTTATAGATGGTTAGGTAGCCAGGCATTGGGCCAAAGTGGATAATGGCACTATTATAATAAAATAAAATGTGACATTATGTGTGAAATCAAAAGGATGGTTACTTAACTAATAGTCGGTGAATTGTAGACATAATAGAAGTGTAATAAAGCTTGAATGGGCTGAAATTAATTTACTTTTAGAGAAGTCATTTAACACCGTGGTCACGAATGGAATAACTATTTATACATTTAGTTTTGAGTCTGAGTTTGTGCCAAGAATATAAGACATGTGGCAAGCCATTTGGCCTATCTTGTCCATGGCAGCCAAAAATGTAGCTACTTGGATTAATTAATTTCACTTCCCAGCACTGTGTCCATAGCCTTCTAGGTTACATCACTTCAAATGCTTATCCAAGTTCCTTTTAAATGTGGTGAGATTTCTGCCTATATCACTCTTTCAGGAAGACGTCTGGACCATCACTGTTTTGTGGACGGGGGAACGAAATCTGTATTTCGTCTGTAATCACTTTCTATCAATGAAATGTTCAACCTCTTTGCCAAGGAAAGAAGGCCATTGCTCTTCACCCTAACCAGGTTGTTCATAATTTTGTACACCTCAGTTAAATCTCCCTAAGTCCAATGTGTTCCAGAGAAAGCAACAGCAGCCCTCCTAACCTCTCCTCATAACTATAATTCTCCTGCTCTAGTACTGTCCTCATGCACCCTGTGTAGTGCTAACACTTTCTTCATGCAGTGTGGGAACTAGAAACGTACTTCAACGGAGGCCTTACTGGTGTGTTTTACAATCCCAGCCAGATACCTCTGCTCTTATATTCTGTGCTCCTCTGCCAATGTAGACAAGTTATGCTTTCTTACCACATTTTTCACCTATCCTACAACCACGGGTATCCGTGAAACAATGCTCCAGTTTAACAATGTGCTTCACATTTTTAGTATCCTACCTTTTATTGTCTATTCTCTCACTTGTGTTCCTTCTTCAATGTGTTATCTGACACTTCAGACCAAATTCCATTTGCTAGTTCTGTGCCCCCCGCCACCCCCCCCAGCCAGTCCATTGATGTGCTCCCATAGGCTGCAGGTTTCTTCCTTATGGTCGGTTGTGGTATTGTCAGCACACTTCCTATGAATGGCACCTATATTTAGGTCCCAATCATTAGTAGTGCAAGGTACCTTGCTTCCTCCCCAAGTGCAGACCTCCCAACTATTCCAACATTTAAAAAGCCCATTCACTATCACCCTTTGCTTTCTGTTGCTGATTTAATTTTTAGTTTCTTTTGCCATTTTCCAAATTTTGTGGATTTTTACTGTCATGATCAGTCCTACTATCTGTCAAGCACCTTGTTAAAATATGCATGGACTACACGACATACATTATCCTCATCAATCCTTCTGTTTAAACCTTCCATACTATTCTATTAACCTTTCTTCGACAAAATCTTTCAACATGCTGATTGTCTTTGATTAACCTGTGCCTCTCTACCTGCTGATTTCTCTGATTTCTGCTGTCCCTTGGGACTTTTCCAACAGTTTGCTCATCACTGATGTATGGCTGATAGGTGTGTAGTCTTTCCCTTTTTTTAAAAACAAATACACCACATCAGTCCTCTGCCGTCAAACCTGTAGCTGAAGAGAATTGGAGGATATTGGTCAGGATTTGCTTTTTAAGAATCTGAGATGCATTTCATCAGAGGTTGATAATTTATCCACATTGAAAGATGCTAGACCTTGTAATATATCCTTTCTCTTTAACATTTCCAGTGCTTCTCATTCTTCTGCCTTCGTATCAAGATCTGTATCACCCTGTTCTGAGAAGACAGATGCAAAGTATTCATGCAGAGCTTCATGTTTTCTGCCCTCAAGTTACCATTTTAGTCTCTGAGAGGATTATGCTTTCTTTATTGCTCTTTCACTGAACATATTTATCAAAATTTTTTTATTGATTTTATCTGCCAATATTATTTAGGTGCCCTCCTTGCTTCCATATTTTTCTTTTAATTTCACCTTGCACCTTCTGCAGCTTTGAGTGTCTAGCGTTAGTCATGCTTCCCATTTTTGTGTTATCCCACCTTGTATAGAGTCATAGAGCACAGGAACTTGCCCTTTGGCCTACCATGTCCATGACTACCATCGTACCACTTTGTTAATCCCATTTGCCAGCACTTTGTCCATAGCCCATTGTTCTATGTATGTTGTTTGACACCCATGGGGATCTATGTTTGGAATCTACCCCTTTTTCTTTTTGGGAACATATTTGGCCTGAGGCCTCACTTTCTCCTCCTGATTACCTCCTGCTGTTCTGGACTGATTTACCTTCAAGTGTCTGCTTTCAATCCACTTTTGTTATATCACATCTGGTACAATTGCCCTTAGTGAATTTAGAGCTTTTACTCCTGATCCCATAAAATTGTTGAATCTAAGGTAAGATATAGGATATAAGATATTTATTTATTAGTCAAATGTACAGTACATCGAAACACACAGTGAAATACATCTTTTTGCGTTACTGAGAATGTGCTGGGGGCAGCCCTCAAGTGCCCGTTAGAATTGCTACCTCCAACATGCTCTTCCAATACCACCCATTTCGCTTGTTGAGGTTCCTTCCCCAAAACATAAGAAAACAAGAAAATAAGAGCAGGAGTAGGCCACTTGGTCTTCAAGCCTGCCCTGCTGTTCAGTGTGATCATGGCTAATCTATGCTGGCTTTGTCCTCTTCTGTGCCAGTTCCCTATAACCCACAATTCCTTGATCTTTCAAATATTTACCTATCGACACCTTAAATATACCTGATGATCTGGCCTCCATCACCATCGGGCAGAGAATTCCGGAGATTCACTACCCTCTGAGAGAAAAAAAATTACATGTACGTCAGTTTTAAATGACCAGCCCCTTATTTTGTAGCTGTATCTCCTTGTTTGTGATTGTCCCACGAGTGAAAGTATCCAGTAGCAGCCCCCCCCACTTCCCTTGTTATAAATAATAGCATATCAAATGGAAGAAGGAGAAGTTCTGCTTAGTTTGATACTCAATATTATGGTTGTTGGTCAACCTTAATTCTCTTTCTATCCTATCCCCATGTGTGGGAAAAAAAATCTATCAATCCTGACCTTGAATTTGCATCAATGAGCATTCATGGACTCCTGGGGTAGCTGTTTCCCAGTTGGTGGCCAGATGGCTCTGTGGTTGAGACCTACTTTCGAGAGATGAGTTAATATTCAAGGCTGACGTTCTTGCTTCGAGTTCATGAGTACTACAGTCTTGGAGATGCAACCTTTTGGATGCAATGTTAAGCCTAGGCTCTGTCTATTCTCTTACTTGATGTAACGATCCCATGTTACAATATAAAGGAAGAGCAGTGGACTTTTTAGTGGCATCCTGGTTAATATTTCTCCCCCAATTAAAACAGAGTAATCATTACTGCAGTGCTGATGGTGGGAGCTTGCTTTGCATAAATTGGCATTCAAGTGTCATACATTACAACACTATCAAAAATACTTAATTGATTATTAAGAACTTTGGGTGAAAGCCACTGCAATATACAATTCTTTCTAATTCCTTGGGACTCCCAGGTACTTAAATCTTTAGACTTCTAAATTTTTTAATGAAAAATTAATTTCCTTTTATTTTGGGGAACAAGTGAGGAGTGTCAGAGTTGTGCAGGGAAAGTGCATCTTTGGGTGTACCTAGTGAGGATACAAAAGCAATTCTGAGTAGACACAAAGTAAATCATAAGGCACCTTCAACGTGTTTTTACTTTCTTCACATTCTTACCTCCAAGTTCCTTGCAACTTTGTAATTGATTTTCCTCGTATTGAGGGGAATTTTGTCTAGTACATTTTCATGATGTATTAAGGGGAAGCTAGATACACACAGAGTGAGAAGAAACAGAGAAGATTTTAATATGCTCAGGTGAAGACGTGGGAGGAGGCTGTTTGTTCAGGTAAATATGGGCATTCTGGGTTGATTGGAGTGTATCTGTACTGTTCATATTTTGTCAAGTCAATTGGATTGATTTCAAATTGAGGTCATAAAGTGCAAAAGCCTGAAGTCCCTCACCACCAGGTTCAAGAACAGCTGCTTCCCTTCAACCATTCGGTTCTTGAACCATCCTGCACAACCCTAATCACTCCCACAGCATTGCAACACTATGACCACTTTGCACTGCAATGGACTGTTTTTTTTTGTTCTAATTGTGTTTTTGTATAATTTTGTATAACTTATGTTTAATTTATGTTTTTCTTGTGAATGTTGTGCCTGTATTGCTGCTGCAAGTAAGATTTTCATTGCTCCTGTGCAAACATGTATTTGTGCATAAATAAACTTGACTTCAACAAAAGATACTGCTTTATTACACTATCTAACCTAATCAATTGGAATTCTGTAGATCCCACTTGCAGTGAGTGCTAATAGCTATGGAATTTGTTTAGAGGTATTTTCATGAGAATTGGTGAAAGTGATTCCAGGCCATTATTAGGCACCAGCTACTTGGAAAAGAGGCTCACAGTCTCCATCTATTAGTTTTCTTCATTTGACCAAAGTTTTGGTTCGGGGTTGCAAGGTTGTGATCTGGGGACCTGCACTCTGATAGACCTCAACTAAATAAGCAAATTCCCTTTCCCTGTTCTGATGACGTGTCCCCGACCTGACAGGTTTACTGTTTCTCTTTCCACAAATGATGCCTGATCTGAGTGTTTCCAGCATTCAGGTGGCCATTTAAACTTCCAAGACATTCTTTGCAGCATAGAATATTCCAGAATTGTAGCCAGCCTTCCTCCTCCTCATTACATTCAGAAAATTACCTTCTGTGGTCATTTATCATTCTGATATATATGGAGCAATGATGGTATATCCACCGCAAAATACGTGCCAGTGTGTTCCGAAGTGATGGTGTTTTTATTTACAAAAATGTACTTCATTCATAAATCTTACAATTATACAACAGAGGATGTTCACTGTACCTAGCATATTTACATTGCATCAATCTTCATTTCCCAGGCATTCCCTTAGCAATTAATTTAAGAAGATTTAACATAGTTCTCAGGTCCTCAGTGTCCAGTGATAGGAGAACCCTATGCTGTGGGCTTTCCTTTGTAGAAACTCTGAAGTTTCATTCCATTTAATCAACAATGATGGGTGATTATTATTCTTGAATATATAATGAGGGCTCAGAGCAGCTTTGCAAGTGGAAATGCTTCAAATGTGATGTCAACACTGAGAGTGTTCTGAGTGAAATAATTAACTATCAATTAACACAATGTGACTGAAACAGTAATAGACAGGTAATGAGTTGTGAATTGCTCAATGTGGAACTGCACTGTAGCAGCTACTGAGCCACGAGGTCCTGGTTTAGCATTCCCATTCCACTCAAATTAGGTGATCTCTGCGGGATTGGTTTGTTAGAATGAAGAAGCACAAAGTCGGTAATCTCACTGCAAATGTCCAGTATCTGTGTCTGAAAGTGTTTCTGTATGCCAGATCAGGAGAGCCAAATTCGGTCATGAGGTCTGGCTGTTTGGATGAAGTCGCCAAATGGCTTGCAGAACCATACGCCATCACTGCGTTCAGGAAGGGAAAAGATGAGGATTATTGCAAGATTAAGGAATTGAATAAGTCAGATCATAGCAATTTAAAATGAATGGCAGAGTATGAATATCTGCAATATTATTTTTTGCCTGAATGTAGCACATTGATGTCATTGCTTCCTGGGAATTCAGTATTCTATTGTCTTCTACTCATTACACCAATAATAAAAACTGTAATTACAAAGGAAACTAAACTGCATTCATTTTTGTTTGATCAATCCAAGTCATCAGTTAAAAGAACATTTTTGTTTTGAACAGATAAATTGCATTACATTTCCCCATCCGGATGTGATGCCTGAGCAGCAGCTGCTGAAACCAGGTGACTGGAGCTACTGCGACTACTTCTGGGTAAGCAAAGTTCTGCCACTTGTGCTGGAGTAGGAGCAATGCTATCAGGGACTATTGGTTGTCACTTCTGGTCTGGGTGTGTGTTTTAGCCACATTGCCACCTTCTCCCCTGTAAACGGCAACAATCGATTTTTGGTCTGCTGTGGTGTTAAACTGAGACTCCAGTTAGCGGGCCATTAAAACTCCCAAGGCCTTCTTTGAAGTGTAGACGGTGGTAGGTTGAGTCTGTGTGTTACCTTCACAGTTGTCACATAATGTCATCACAGTTCAAAGACTTAAGTGAAATAGCCATGAACCTATGGACAATCACAATATTGTTTCTTTTAACTGAATGTTATGCAATCATAAGTTTCGAATTTGTTACAAGTAAAATAAGCAATTAACGTAATGAGAGCATTAGTTATCCCAGTGTAACAATGCACCAAATTATTATCAACAAAGTGGAAAAAAATGGGTTTAAGATTGAATCAGATGTTCCAGCCTATATCTGTCTCTCACTTGTATTTCTCTTCCTCGGTGTTTTTCTTCTCATTCTTACTGTCTTTTCATTCATCTGTTTCTTCTCGTCAAGTTGTTTTCTCTTATCTCTCTTTAGGTTGTCCCTCCCCAGTGTCCCTGACTCAGAGATTGTGCAGACTTAATCCCAGCCCTCTATCTTTCCTGCTCTTGAGCTGAATTGCCATGAGGTGTGTGAGAAGGTGGCCATTGAAAGAAAGAGGCTTGCATTTATTTGACAAATTTCATGGCTTCAGGATTTCCCAAAGTACTTTTGAAGTGGTGTCACTTTGGTAATGTAGGAACCACTGTAGCTAATTTGTGCTTATTTTAATGCAAAGGTAATGTATGTTAGTAATGATGTCGAGGAACTAACCTTGTCAGGTCAGTTGAATTTTCCTACTTTCTTCAAACAGTGCCAGTGAATCTTTCATGTTTGCCTGATTTGGCAGGCATCTCATGTAAAAGATGTCGCCTCTGACTGCATCTCGCGCTCTCTATACAACACTGATGTTAACCTAGATATTGCCCTCAAGTATTGAAAATGGGGTTTCAACCCAATCCTTCTGATTCTTAAGCAAGGGTTCAACAACTGAGCCACTGTTAACATTGATGCTCATGTTTGTGCCCCCAGTTGTTGGCTGCAATAATCAGAGAGTCAAGAGCAAAAATGCTCAAAATCCAAACTTTTGCTGGCAGTAAGCTTTGTAAATTTGCCCTGAAAGCTTTTTTTTGTTTATTAACATTGCGTTAACTGTTGTCTGCCTGGTCATATAAACTTGTGGCTGCTTGAATGCCTAGATAAAACTAAAAGGGATTAGAGAGGCAGAAGATCCACTAGAATGGAATGTGAAACTTGGACTTAAAAGAAAGTATTTGTGGATATTATTTGAGCATGTCAGCATTAAGAGTGCATGTAAAGTAAAAAAAAAACATCCTAAATTGAAATCAAAGGAAAACTGATATATTACCATTCTTTCAAATGTTCTTTTTCTTGCCTTCTCAACAGGCTGATAGAAAGGAGACACAAAGCAATAACACCATTGCTGGATTTGATATTATCCTTGTGAAACAGCTCAAAGGCAAACAAATGCAGAAAGAAATGGCAGAGTTTATTCGGGAAAGGTAATTACATGGGCACACCCTTTAACTACGCTACCTTTTTATTTCATGCATAACAGATTTTTGTTGAATTGTTTGACTTGGGTTGTGGCCCACTTTAATGTTTATGTGATAGCAATAAGTTGGCCACAATTATGTTTAGCTGGGAATTAGTTATTCATTTTTGATCCTTTGCAAGAGAGGTTGTAATAGGTTCTATGACAAATTTTAAGGCAGTGCAACTGTAATCTAGTGGAGCTTCTGCCTCAATTCTAGCAATGTGGGTCCAATCCTGATCTCTGGTGCTGTCTGTGTGGAGTTTGCATTTTCTACTTGTGACCTTATGAGTTCCCCCCCAATATTTCTTTGCCGAGCACCTGTGCTCTGTCCACTCTGGCTGTCTGGAGCTCCCAGTTGCTAGCCATTTTAATTCCCCTCCCCATTCCCACATTGACCTGTCTGTCCTGAGCCGCCTCCACTGCCAGGATGAGGCTAAACACAAACTAGAGGAACAGCATCTCATATTCTGCCTGGGTAGGCTACAACCTGATGGCATGATCATTGGATTCTCCAGTTTCAGGTAACCTTCTCCCCTTCTGTCCCTTTTCTCCCTCCTACTCATTTACCCAGTTCCTCCTAGATCCACTCCAACCCCCATCAACCTGTTTCTTTCCCCTCCTCTACCCACTCCGTCTGCTCCTCACCCACACACTCTTCCCACTGGGGTCCTTCCCCCCTACTGTTCCTAGAAGCTCACCCCATCTCCCTCACTTGACTTCATGTTCCACCTTCCTTTCCTATTGGATTCCATCATCCGCAGCCCCCTGTTGCCTCCACCTATCACCTCCCAGCCCCTGTCACTATTTCCACTCACCTCTCCTTCAGCTGCCTATCACCCCTCCTCACCTGGATCCACCTAATGCTTGCCAGCTCTTGCTCCACCCCTTCCCCTCATCTCTTCATACTGGCTCTCTCCTCTATCTTTCAGTCCAAATGAAGGGTCTCGACCCAAGACATCGACTCTCCATTTCCCTCCACAGATGCTGCCTGACCCACTGATTTCCTACAGCATCTTGTATTTTGCTTCAGATTCCGGCATCTGCAGTCTCTTGTGTCTTCAGAAACAAGCAGGTTAGTAGGTTAATTGGCCACAGTAAATTACCCCTAGTGTTGGAATGTGGGGAAAGTAAAAGATTAGGGTAGGATTGGTGTATGTGGGTGCTTAATGATCAGATCAGACTCAGTGGGCCACAGGGTTAGTTTCTTGCTGCATGACTCCAGATCTATTGTCTGAACTTGCTCAGATCTTGTTGCTCTTCTTGAGCCTTCAGGAAATATTCAAGCTCTAAGAAATGAATGAATAATTCTTTCCTGAAAAAATGTGACAGCTGAATTCTGGATCAAATGCTCTTACATAAAATGACAACAAGCAAAGTGGAGCTGAGGACTTGAATAAACCCAATTTCCTTTTGTTCTCTATGTGTAAGAAGGAGTAAAGCAAGACTTGCTCTTCTAAACTGACTTTCGTAACCACAGGATATGCCAAAACTTTTCACAGAAGATGCAATGCTTTCGAAGTAGGGTCACAATTGCAGCATATGTCTCGGTTGCGAGAGAGACATTGGCTGGAACACCAGGAGAACTTCACTGCTCTTCAAAATAGTCCCATGTGATCTTTTAATTACAAATAAAAAGGCAGACAAAATCTTGGTTTAATGCCTCAGCCCTCCCTCAGATTCTGCATTCAGGTTTCTGGATTGAATTTTGAGTTTAAAACCTTCTGAATTGAGGCAAGAGTACAACCCATGGGAAGGTAAACATTGTGAATGTTCCTGCTTTCCTACTGGACCATAGTTCATTCACTGAAGGGACTGGAAAATTGTGGAGAGTGTACAATGTTTTGTCCAGGAGAACTCAGTCTAAAAACCTGATGTACATGTGAACCCTCCAAAGCATTTGGTAGGCTTGCTTGGTGACCTCCTAACCTGATATAAACCTTCCTTCAACACTCCCCTTCTTTGGAAGGGCTCGTTACTGATGGAGGCTCATGACTACAAGGTGCAGCCATTTGTTGAAGGGGTCATAGGCAAGTGGGGAGTAAGTTATATCCACGTGTCCCACCCTGTTGATGAAGGATGTTTCAGTTAATTTTAGCAGATAGCTTTACCACTGTCTGCTGGAAGGCTGGTGGGTGACAATGGGTTAGCTCTTTGTGTACATGCCACTAGTTTTTTCTTCTCCATTATGATAAGCAGGCAGCTAACTAATTGCTGTTATATATCTTCCTGATTGGATCAGCTGAGATCCCTCCTGTAAGGGAATGGATGGGCAAGGATGCTTTCTGTGCTGCTTTTTATCCCCATAGTAAATCATCTGCAATTGCAGCTGTTTTAAGCTATCTGTGCTTTAAGATAAACCCAGCATTTAGTTAGCCGAGGTTTCACTGATCTTTCCACCACTGTGCTCTCCAGTTCTACTTCTTGAACTATAAATAAATCAGAATATCAGTTTTGTGATTATCAAGATGATCTTTCTTCATTTCACATGAATGTTATGCATTTCTGGCAGTTCCTGTTAGCTAGTTAGATTAAGTGCTGCAGCAGTCAAAAGCAGTCCTCCTTTGTATTGGCAAGAATTTCAGCAAAGTGCAAGGAGAAACAGATACATACTTGATCCGGACCTACTTTATTACCATCAAGTGCATGTATTCCCAGTGTAAGGCCTGCATTTACAGTATAATTACATATATGCCATTATAATGCTTATGTTAATGGATTAGTTATCCAGAGGTCCAATATAATGATCTGGAGACACAAGTTCAGAACCCAAAATGACAACGGGAGAATTTAAATTCAGTTTAAATAAAACTGCAATAAAAATACGTAATGATTAGAAGCCAATAATTTACAGTAATTTGCTATGATACTATGAAATCATTGTGATCCACTAATGGCTTTTAGGAAAGAAATCGCCTTGTCTTTACTTAATGCAGTTTATCTGTGATTTCAGAGTCACAGCAATGTGGCTATCCCTCATTTGGCATTTGAAAACTGCATAGGCACCAAATGTGACAAAGTTATATCCATTTCAGTTATATCAGCAAAGGAGATGTACCAAAATTAGGAGAGTGGTTATACAGATTAATCAAGCAGCCGTTTGCCATTGCTATGCTCAAAGAATCCTGCCTTTCATTTGGCATCTCAGTTCCGTCCATTGCCATCTCTGGGATTGTCCTGGTCTGCCGAAGGTAATGGCACTGTGGTATATAGTCAGGAGGTTATGACCCGGGAAGTCCTCTGAATTTCATGCACCTCATGATATTTGATCAGACGTGAACAAAGACCACCAAATGTAATCTGGATGTGGAATTCCACTGCCCATAACCTTGTGCTTCAGTGACATTAGTGATTACAATTAGTGAGTACAGTTTTAACATTGAAGGTGCCCTCTGTTGTCACATGCTATCAGTGTTATAAATAGGATAGATTCAGAGTCAGTAGAGATCCACACTTCTGATTGTAAGATGGAGGGAGATTCAGAACATATCTGGCAGTTCAACTCTGAGTATCTATGAGGCAGCATTGGCCATTCCACCACAGTTAATAACTGCACGGACTGATGTATCAATTATATGCCGAGGGTCTAAACCTGGTTCAAATAGAATTGAATGTCAGGCACAATTAAAGGGATAGTTCTCAACCTGGTGAAGCTCTCGTACTTAGACTTCATTAAAACATTGTTCCAAATATGGTCATAAGATCTTAATTTTAGAGGTGAAGAAGGTGACGGATGTTTGTGTCGAGCAGTATTTGAATAGATGTGGCATCAGGAATGCTGATGAAATTACTGGGGTTAGGAGTGGGATGGTCCATTAACTCTCCGGAGGTGGGAGTCCTAACAGAAAGGAAATTGTGGATGGATATATGGAAGTGTTCCTCAGGCATCTATCTTTAGCTCTTTTGTAATTGCTTCTCCCTCCTTTATACAATCAGAAGAGTGGATCTCTACTGATGATTGCACAATGTTCAAACTCCACTCTCAGTTTCACAGATACTGAATCAGTCTGTATCTGAATGTAGAAAAATCTAGAAAACATTTGCATTGCACAAATGCTTGACAATGACCAACTCCAGCAAAGAACTTCCCGTGATGCTGAGTGGTCTTGCCATCACCAGACCCTGACCATCAACACCATTTACTTGAAATATAAATGAACTATTCAAATAACTATGTTTTCAAAAGAGTGGATCAGAGGCTGGTATTCTTGGAAAGTCACTGGTCTTCTGATTTAACAAGAACTTCTGTCATCTATACACCAGGAGACAGAATATTATCTATTTGCCTGAACTCCATGAATACTTGAGCTCTGCGCCATCCAGGGCAAATTGGAAAATCATCTTTTTTTTTCGTAAGAAACTTCTAATCAGATCAATATTGTGTCTCATTGTATTAAAAGGATTAAAATTGAAGAGGATTATGCCAAAAATCTGGCAAAGCTCTCCCAGAGTCCACTGGCGGGCATGGAGGAAGGGTAAGTTACTATCTCATTTTCTTACTGATCATCACTGAAAGATTGAATAGGAAAATTTTTGTTCTTCATTGGAGTTTCATTATTAATGATTTTTTTGTAAATATAGGTTTTGGGGAAAGCTTATTGATGCATAATCAGGAGGTGATGCATTTCTTCATAAAGACCCATCATGCAGGGGGAATTTGCTTCAAAGCATAGAAGGTCAAACAGAATTAATGCATAATAACAGTAAGATTTTCACCAGATGCACTATCTCATCTGGTAAATCTCATGTCTTTTTTTTATGTTTACAGATGTCAGACTTTCATGTGTTCAAAATGTCATACTGTTATGATATGTTATGAGGATGGATTTCTGTTCATTGAACTGGGGGCAATTAAATTGCCCTAGAATCTAAACAAGATCTACAGAGGTGACAGAGGTTTTGAGATAAAGCCATGGACTAGATGAGCAGCCAGCATGGATTCACTTTTGGGGTCTTGCAAATTATTGGCATTCTGATAATATGACACAAAGAACAATCAGTGACACAGCTGGTAGAGCCATTGCCTCACAGCTCCAGTGACCCAGGATTGATCATGACCACAAGTGTTGTCTATGTGGAATTTGCACATTCTCCCTGTGACCACATGGGTTCCCCCCAGTGCTCCTGTTTCCTCCTCCATCCCAAAGACTTGTGGGTTGCTAGGTTAATTGACCAGTGTAAAATTGTTCCTAGTGTGCAAGTGAGTTATAGAATGTGGGGGAGAGATGATGGGAATATAATAGGCTTGGTGTAGGATTGGTGTAAATAGATGCTTGATGGACAGCCAAAGGGTTGTTTCCATGCTGTGAGTCTCTGTGATTCTAATGGTTAACCTTCGTGGGGGTGGGGGGGAAGAGACAGGGAGAGAGAGAGAAATAATCTCCACGTCCTAGAATTGGCCAACTTGTCTCAATGTTAAAAGGAGTATAACTGAGCTGTACTGACCATTGCAACAATGATCAGTCACTATCAAAATGATTTAATCTTTAGCTTTTTAGAGTCACAGATTTTTTAGTGGTGTCTTTTGGTATTGACACAGTCTAAAATTCCATGAATTCTTCATGTTGCAATTGTCAGTAACAAACTCTCCCAGATCAGCTGGACCGTGGACCAAATTGAGAAGAGCTGAATTGTCATTTTTGTTTTTTCATCTGATTAGTTTCTGCTGTGACCCAATATTGGGCCTAACTGGAAACACAAAAGGAAATGGACTTGTTTGAGAATGTTTCCTTTTCCTGGAGCACCCATTGTCAAATTCCAGCCAAGATAATATTTGCACTTTACTTCTAATTGACATCAAATTATCGTTAGCTGTGGATTAATGGCAGCTATGATTTAGGCCAAGATTACAATATTCATAGCTTTGTACTGAATCCCTTAAAGCTATCCAGGCTGGTTGGGATGGGACACCACTAGCAGTGAAAAGAGTAGGAGGGGAGATTAAGAAAGAATTGTAAATTGTCTATGTGCTTGGATTGTAATGCTTCATGACAGCAGGAATAGTATTGAGGCAGTTAAGGAGTATTTTTTGGGAATTTGGGAAACTTGTAAAAGTTGCAATGAATTTGAGTGTCAAGGTTTCAGAGCTTCACTCTTTGAATAGATTGTTATTTGACAGAAGCAGGGATCACAAGTCAGCTGCTGACAAAACAGCCTAATCTGATGGAAGTGAGTGAGTTCAGTGCACTTAATTCAAGCTACGCTCAATTTCAGATCATTCACTTTAATGATTGGAAAATTGAGAGCAATACAAATTGGACATGCTGACCTCGATTCGCTACCCATGCATAACTCGTGAATCTAGGCTCCTGCCAAATAAGATTCCACTCTGGGAATATAACCTGATAAAATTTGCCCTTTCTAATTGGGTACTTCTGGCACAAACCCATTACTTACTGGGGTTGATTAATAGAAAGGGCACTTATCGGGAATAAGCTCATATTTTGATGTTTCCATTCATTGCAACTAATAGAAATGTATGAAGTTGGAGCAGTATGTATGATTCTGCTCTAAGTGATTTATAGCTGATGTCAAAGCTGGCTAGATATTGAGAATTCATCACATTTTTCACATTTGCAATTAATTTAAATTTATTATGCAGTGTTTCTGCTTATTAACCTATGGGTTGTTTGAAAATTGGGATTTGCAAATATTTAATAAAATCAGGAAATGCTGGAAACATTCAGTAGGTCAGACAGCATCAGTGGAAAGGAACAAAATTAATTTTCCAGGTTGAGGATCCTTTGTCTGAGAGAGAGAGAAAACAAGTTAGAAACATGTTACAGAGCAGGTGAGGGGGAGAATGGACAAGACAAAGGAAATCCCTCTGGTAAGGTGGGGCCAGTGTTGCCATGGGGATAAACTGTAAATGAGGTAATTCAGTCTGTGAGTTCATGGGGGCAGTCAGAGAGAAAATCTGAACAGAACATAAATACTCTAAAATGAGGGCAGTTTGAGAGTGAAAGCATAAACCAAGGGCAATATAGTGGTGCAGCTAGTAGAGCCACTGCCTCACAGTGCCAGAGACCCAGGTTCAAGTGTGTGGAGTTTGCACATTCTCCCCATGACAGTCTGTGTTTCCCCTGGGTGCTCTGATTTCATTCCACATCCCAAAGAGGTGCAGGTTGTAGGTTAATTGGTCACTGTAGCCTGCCCCTAGTGTAGGTGAGTAGTAAAATCTGGGGGGAGTTGATGGAATGTGGGGAGAATAAAATAGAATTGGTGTAGGAACAGTGTAAATGGGAGATTGATGGTTGGTGCAGACTCGGTGAACCTGTTTTCCTGTTGTATCTCTCTATGACTATGAACGTAAAAGATTCAAAATGTAGAGCTGGAGGACATCCCCCGCAGGTCAGGCTGTGCTAATAGGCAGTGAAAAACTGAGCCCTCACCACGGTTAGACTAAACAATTCTGATGCACACAGAGAAAGTGCGTTGTTCAAAGTTGTGGAATTCAGTATCGAGTATGGAAGGCTACAACATATCCAGAAAAAAGATGAGGTGCTGTTTGTCAAGCTTGCATTGGGTCTCACTATAACAGTTCCAGAGGGCATGGACTGATAGATCAGAGTGGGAGTGGGTGGAGAATTAAAGTGACAGGCAGCAGGAAACTCAGGGTCACTCTCATGAACTGAATTCAGGTGGTACTTAAGTTAGTAAGTATAAAAGTATCCCAAGGAATATAGCGGTATAAGGAGAAAACACGTCATACCAAAAAGAAATTATTAAAAGGAAAGACTAAAAGACTGAATTGATGTTCATGAAGTGATTTGATGGAGTATGGGAATTAATGGGTTATTAGTAAACTGAACAGTTGTGTTTTCATTTCTTGTACCATAGTCTGGAACAGCAAAGAGAATTTCCTTCTGTCTGTAGTTTTCCTCCAATAGTTGGATGCTCAGCTTGGATAGAGGCCAAACCTTTGCAATGTGCATTCATCTTTAGTCCTAACTTGACACTGGAGCCAAGCAGAGTGATGCACCCTCGAAAAAATGGCCATCACAACAGAGATATTTTTGTTCTTGGCAACCTACCTCAGCATCAGGCCTCGGTAATTTGGGCTTCTTAATGATGTGAAATGTGAAGTGTGGGGATATCCTGCAAAGCACACACAGCAGGATTCTCAGATGCAATTTTAAGATGTCCTGGGTTTCATGATGTGAGGAATCATATAGAAATCTGAAATGATTGCAGCTGTACAGAGCATTGATCACAGTCCACCTCGGTGCTGTTACATTGATTTTATGGAGAATTTAATTTCCCTTGAATGTCTGCAGAGGCATGAAGGTAAGTGAGCAATTGGGACTTGATTTTTGAGTAAAGGCTGAGAAAGCTCCTTGTTTTATCTCTGAAAATGAGACCTAAAACAAATATTTGATAATTACAAAAGGATTGACAAATATACTCAAAGCAAATTGTGATGGAGTCAAACATCAGGGAATGGTGTTCGTAATCAAAAAAAGAAATTATAATCTGTGTTCTGTTCTACAAACTGCAAGAGATTTTTGTACTATTTTTAACAGAGAGACAATCTTAAAATAATTGAAGGATTTTTAAGTTAAAGTTTCATAATGCCTACTGAAAATTGCATAGCTAGCAATGATTAGCCAGGGGCAAGTGTTGTACTAATAGTAGCAGATTAATGGTACAAATTATCAAATAGCCATTGAACAAGGCATTTAGTAGATACAAAGAATTGCTTTGATAAGTACACATTCAACTTATCAACAATCCATTTCATTGTATTTATGATGTCATCACACATCATGTGCAGATGTTCTGTTTCCTTTTGGGAAATATTTTATGAATCAGGTAGCTGGAACTAATATCACAAAGTGTCTTGGATATTTGTCATTTCCTGCTCTTAAGACTTCTTCCTCTGTCTTTGGTAGCACCTTGGGAGAGTCTTGGACACAGGTGAAGAAAAGTTTGGCAGATGAAGCTGAGGTTCATCTGAAGTTTTCATCGAAGGTAATGACTTATTTTACAAATTTTACCACTACTGTTGGGATAAAAATAAATAATACCAAACTCAATTGTGGGTGCAACACTAAATCTGTGGCACTGACAAAAGACTTGAGAGGATATGATTGCTGGAACTTTCATTTTCCTTTATTTCAGGGGTCCCCACCCCTCCCAACTCTCAATAGTTCAACAAGGATTTCTTTGCTCTGTACCCTTTACATTATAATAAAAATACTCTTATAAACTTACAATGTTAATCAACACAGGAAGTGATTTGTAAGCCAGAAGTACAGTCTGTTAATAACACAGGAAATGCATAGCCTGTTGACTTCTCTATAATTGCAATATTTGTGCCATTGTGCTGTAGAACGTGATCAGATAAAGATTTTGAGCTGTGCACTATTGGAAGGTTTTCAAGTGGGAAGATTCTATGTGCACTTGTATTAAGTCTTCCTATTTTCTTCTATGAATTAACTCAAACTCTATGAGCTCCACTCCCTTTCCATATCTGGCCATATTTGCCATGAGAAGGCAACAAAGATAAAATTGAAAATACCCTCTATTGGCTGATTGCAGCTTTACATGGAAGATAGGAAATAGAACAGTACAGCACAGGAACAGGTCCTTCAGCCCACAATGTCTGTGCTGACCACAATGCCAACTTAAACTGCACATCTGCCTTCACGTGGTCCATATCCCTCCATTCCCTGCCTGTTCACGTGCCTGTCTAAATGCCTCTTAAACACCCCTTAAATTCCTCAGTTTTAAGAGTACTGGTTGCTAGGGATTCCTTGTTCCCTGGCCATACACATCAGGCACAGTGGGCTATTTAAGTGCTTGGCAATATGACCAGGGAACATGATATGAAAAAAGACAATGTTGCACTTGAGATATGCAAACCTACAATATCAAACACACATCTTTGACATAATCACATTCTCTGAGAATTATTTCTGCCTACCCATTACTTGCCTGTCTGCTAACTTCTACTGGAGTAGATATTGTTCTTTGCAATTGAGTCCAAATGTCCACTCAGGAGAAGGTAATGAGAGCTTGTCTGTGCAGACTTGCTAGTTGCTGCATCATATATACAGTACTGCAAGTGTCCATAGAGAGATTCTTTCCAGGAGAATTTTAATAGGAGGACACGGTAGTGTAGCGGTTAGCGTAACGCTTTACAGCGCCAGCGACCTTGGTTCAATTCCGGCCGCTGTCTGTAAGGAGTTTGTACCTTCTCCCCATGTCTGCATGGGTTTCCTCCGTGTGCTCCGGTTTCCTCCCACATTCCAAAGACATATGGGTTAGGAAGTTGTGGGCATGCTATGTTGGTGCCAGAAGCGTGGCCACACTTGCGGGCTGCCCCCAGAACACTCTATGCAAAAGATGCATTTCACTGTGTGTTTTGATGTACATGTGACTAATAAAGTGATCTTATCTAATAGAACGTGCAATGTAGAACAGTACAGCACAGTTTCAGGCCCTTTAGTCTACCACATCGCACCAACCATGATGCCTACCTAACTAATCCCACCTGCCCACATGTGGTCTGTATCCCTCTATTCTCTGCCTGTTCATGTGCCTGTCTAAATGCTTCTTAAATGTCGCTATGTTATCTGTTTCTACCATCTCCTCTGACAGCGTGTCCCAGACCTATCACTCTCTTTGTAGAAAAACTTGCCTTTCACATCTCCATTAAATTTTCCCCCTTTCACCTTAAACCTATGCCCTCTAGTATCTGACATTTCCACCCCGGGAAGAAGACTCTATCTACCATTCTTATGCCTCTCATGATTTCATATACTCCTGTCAGGTCGCCCCTCAGCCTCCAACGCTGCAGAGAAAATAATCCCAGTTTGTCCAACCTCCCCTTATAGCTGATCCTCGCCAATTCAGGCAACATCCTAGTAAACCTTTTCTGCACCCTCTGCACATCCTTCATATAGTGTGGTGACCAGAAATGCATGCAGTACTCCAAATGTAACCGAACCAAAACTTCGTACAGCTGCCATATGACTTGCCAGCTTTTATACTCAATGCCCTGACCAAAGAAAGCAAACATGCAGTATGCCTTTATCACTCTATCTACTTGAGTTGCCACTTTCAGGGAACTATGGATTTGCACCCAAGATCTTTCTGTCCATCAATGCTCCTAAAGATCCTGCCATGTACTGTATACTCTCCTCTTGCATTTGACCTCCCACTTGTCCGGATTAAACTCCATCCTTTATTTCTTTGTCCAAATTTCCACCTGATCTGTATTCTGCTGTATCCTTTGATAAACATCCTCATTATCCACAATGATTAGAAAGAGCAGAGGTCCCAGCACAGATCCTTGCAGAATGCCACTGGTCACAGACATCCAGTTAGAGAAACACCCCCTCATCACTCCCCTTTGTCTTCTATGACCAAGTCAGTTTTGTATCCAACTTTATCAACTCACTATAGATCCAATGGGACTTGGTCTTCAGGGCCAGCCTATCAGGGACCTTGTCAAATGCTTCACTAAAGTTGAGACGCGAGAGACTGCAAATGCTGGAAATCTGGAGCAACGCACAAAATTCTGGAGGAACTCAACGAGTCAGGCAGCATCTATGGAGGGAAATGGGCAGTGATGTTTCAGGTTGAGACCCTTCAGGACTTGAAACGTTGACTGTCCATTGCCCTCCATAGATGCGGCCTGACCTGCTGAGTTCCTCCAGCTCCTTTGTGTGTTGCTTTACTAAAGTCCATGTAAACAACTTGCACTGCTCTACCCTCATCAATCAAGTTCATCACCTCCTCAAAAGCACTCAATCAAATTTATGAGACAGTAACCCCCCCCCCAGCACAAAGCCATGCTGACTATCTGCAATAAGGCTATATTTTTCCAAATGTGAGTAACTCCTTTCCCAAAGAATAATAATTTCCCTACCACTAATGTAAGGTTCACTGGTCTATAATTTCTTGATTGTCCCTGTTGCCCTTCTTAAAAACAAAAGGAACAACATCATCTATTCTCCGGTCTTCTGGGACCTTGCATCGCTTACGGCTAAAGAGGATACAAAAATCTCTGTTGAGGCTCCAGCAATCTCCTCCCTTGTCTCCCTCAGTATCCTGGGATAGATTCCATTAGGCCTTAGAGACTCATCCACCTTAATGTTTTTTCAATACATCTAACACCTCAACATATCGACATGCCCTAGAATATCGACATGCCCTAGAATATCAACATGCCCTTGCCTGATCTCTCCATCATTCATGTCCTTCTCCTTGGTGAATACCAATGCAAGGTACTCATTGAGAATCTCACCCACTTCCTTTTGCTCAATGCATGCATTCCTCCTTTGTCCTTGAGTGAACCTACCCTTTCCCTAGCCACCTTCTTGCTCCTAATGTACATATAAAATGCCTTGGGATTCTCTTTAATCCTACTTGCCAAGGAGATTTCATGTCCCTTTTAAGCTCTCATAATTCTCTTTAAGTTCTTTCCTGATTCCTTTATATTCCTTAAGATGCTTGTCTGATTTCAGCTTCCTACATGTGTTTCCTTTTCCTTTTTGACTAAATTTATAATATCTCTTGTCATCCAAGGTTCCTGAACCTTGCCATCTTTATCTTTCATCCTGGTCCTGAACTCTAACCAGCTGGCCTTTAAAAGACTCCTGCATGTCTATGGTGGAGATCAAAATTGGGCTTAGCAGCCGATTCTCCTACTCCCATTCCCAAGCGGTGCATCTGAAGCGAATTATTGCCTTGCCTAAGATTACGTTACTCTGAAGAGTTTGGAGACTGGTCTGTCTGTTTGAGTTCCCCACTCAGCTGCTCACTCAGCTAACAGTCAAACTGCATTGAAGTTGATAAACACAGCTGCAAAACAATGCCAGAAACTTTCCAACAGTATAAATCTCCAAATGCTTTAATTACAGGAAATTACGATGCTAGGGAAACTAACTGTGCCCATGCTCTGAAGTCTCTGATATTTATTAACTTTTTAAAAGGTAGCTAGACTAAAGAACATCCTTTGGGCAATGTCATGGTGAGTGATATTCTGACCATAAACTCTAGGGGAGGAATCCCAATGCACTGAATGTTCTCTGCATTTGATGATGAGAGCTGCTTTTTTTGTGTTTGTTTCATCAGCTGCAGAGTGAGGTGGAGAAACCACTGCTGTCATTTCGAGAAAACTTCAAGAAGGATATGAAGAAGTTTGACCACCATGTATCTGACCTCCGCAAGCAACTGAGCACCCGCTATGCTACAGTGGAGAAGGTATCCGATTGTCAGGATTAGTGCAGTGTTTGAATGGAAGCTCTAATGTTTTCAGATATACAGAGCTCTTAAAGCTTCTGTCCTTTTTAAGCTTGGCTTAAAAAGGATTTTTTTTCACTTTGTGTAATTAAATATTAGACTAAAGTTTTATTTATTGTTGCCACTGCATCGCAGACATGACAAAGGTTCAGTGAAATCCTTCAAAGGAAATTCTTTTGAAGAGTAGTCACCATTGTACATTTGTGGGATGTGGACAATGCTGACAAGGCTGTCCATCCCTAATTGGCCATTTCAGAGAGCAGTAACGAGTCAAGTGAGTCTGGTGTCACATATCGGTTGAAATGGATAAGGATGGCAGATTTCCTTCCCGAAAGTACATTAGATGAGATTTTATGACAATCCGTTAGATTCATTGCTACCATACAGAGGCTAGTTTTATCCCCCCTCCTCAAATTCCAAATGTATTTAATTACTTGAATTTAAATTGCACAACTACCGTGACAGGATTCAATCTTGTGTTTCCAGACTAACAGGCCAAATCTCTGGCTATGTCTGGTAACGGAAACACTGTGCCAACATGCTGTCCAAAGTAGGAAATAGAGCAGCAGATCTGTGCTTTGAGGAACAAGAATTATTCTGGACACCAGGATAACTGTGCCACTGTCTTCAAGTAGTGTAGTAGCATTATTATGTCCACCTGAGAGACCAAATGGGGCCTTGGTCTGGTATTTCATCTGAACAATGAAATCTCTGACTTATTCCCTCAATATTGCACTGAAGTGTCATCCCAGATTTGTACTCTCATCCCTGGAAGTTGAAACCACAAAACTAGAATTCCATGGGTGACATGGACACTTTTGCACATTTATCCTGTTTGCTTGGAGGTCTGTCTGGAATCCTTTTGGAGTTGTTATAGAAAACCATAGGAATGTCTGTGAGCTTTCAAGTCTGTTGGATCCTTTTTCTCAGCACCAAAAGGTAACCTCAAAATCAATGAAAATTAAAATCAGGATTTTAATTTGCCATTGTTCATTTTGCATAATTACATAAAATTCACCCTTTGATGTAAATTCGCTGTTTAACATACAGACAAAGAGTCCTCGCTCCATGTCAGCAGTTAATTTATAAACCCATGCTCTCAAATGCACCTTCAGTGTGGTTGAGATTTGTCACGACAAATTATTGCATGAACAATACAGCAAAAAAAACAGAACAAAGCAAATGGCAGTCAAACACCAGCCTGTCAACTGAGAGATTAAGCCTACTGTAGCAGGAATGCAGTAGAGACTCTTGCTAAGATGCAATCACATATTGTCACCCTCTAGGATCCAACAAGGTGAAATAAAGCACATTCACTTAATTAGGCATCAGCAGCATGTCAAAAATGGCAGGGAAATCTTTGACATTGCTAGCTGGAATCTCAGTTCATCCTGATAAATTCCTGAGATTGTCTGGGGCTCATCCAACAATCAGATAACTATCTTCTCAACATTACAGAGGCAGATTTCATTGCAGGCAGCTGTCTCTCTAATTCATGTTGTTACTTGGAGATCCATGGATGGCCACTTTATATACAGCTGTCTGTTGTGAGGTGCTGAATATTCTTTAAAAAAATAGAGATGATAGATATACAGTTACAATATTACTGTGATAAAATGGAAAAAGTTGGTCAGGCAACATGTTTGGAGAGAGAGTGTCAACAGTTCTGTATAATGATCTTCCATTTGAAAAAGTTTGCTTTTTGAGTGCAATGGAACTGTATTAATTTAGGAAGATTAATGTTAATGAGATTAGGAAAACAAAAAACAGATAGCTACTCGATTTGGGTACACAAATGGTGTTGGAGTAGTTCATAACAATGTTGTCCAACTACTGCCTTGACTGGGCTTTCAATCTCCAATTTTCTCCCCTGCCGTCCACTCAGTCATACTGAGTCACCAATCTGCAGGTGTGAGTTTCTGGGTGTCATTCTTTGTGTCAGCCTTGACTTTATGCTCCATGCACATACAGCTCTCGGCAGTGTGGTAATATTTTTACTAAAAGGTGACAGCATGTTATCATTGGGTGAGAGATGTAAAGTGGGCTATGTTACACCATGGGACAAAGTTGAGATTTACCCCATGCAGTGCCAGTCAGCTCCATGGATGACTTGTGATACATTACTAACTACAATTGTCACATCTTTTTGTATCGATTTCGATATCCCTTACAATTTTCTTTTTATACTCTGTTTTATTCTCATTCTTTCTGATTTGTTAACACTTGTACCTCTTTTTGTTCTCTTTTACCAGGATTTTTGTTTACATCTCTCTGCTTTTTCTTTTCATTTTATGTTGTCAACTACCTCCAGTCACCTCAGGCTGTTTCTTTTTTGGTAAATAATATGCTTGCCTCTTAAAGGAATATCATTCTTTATTAAACACCTCCTATTGATTTATTGTTTACACACCAAGAGATATGCCAGTTTTCCACAGCTAGGCTCTGCCTCCTCACATGGAGGTCTGTCCTACCAAAGTCTGAAGCCTTGGCTGTTCTGCTTTTCTCCATATTAAGCATATTGGGCTAGATTGTGCTGGTCCGGACCTTTTGCCTGGAATCACTACCTGTTGCCTCTGCAGCCCACCTTACGTGGACCTGGATGCTCAGGGCCTGTCCCACTGGTATTCCAAACCCTTGAGTACAATAGTCAAGTCCAAATGTTGACTGGGTTGTGAGTGGTGCGGTGCAAAGACCCTGTCCCTGGTGGGGATTAACAGTCAGCAAAGCTGGCAGTGGGACTTTGCTAGTTGTAAAGCCTGTTAGTCATTTTGTTTTTTAGCTGTCTTATATTCAAAGACATATAACAATTTAAAACTCAAGTAAATAATTTTAAATTAAATATGTAATAAATTACAATCCACTGTTTAATATTTTAGATGTACACATGGATATAAATCAGGTGCACTGCTGCTGGAGTGGCTGAAACTGGGAGTTTCATTCTGAGCTGCCAACCAAAACCAGCATGGCTCATGGTTGAACTTCATATTAAGATCTATTATGTTATTATTTTATTCTGCCTCATCATTAGGATGGTGCACTCTCTTGGTTTCAGGACTTCTGGACAGAACTTGTTGCCAGTAATGAGTTGCCCCACACTCGCAGTTGACCTATGATGCAAATCCAAATTTACTTTTTCCAAATCCTCTACTGTCTACACTGTCCTAAGTTGTTCTGTCTAAATGGCGAGTTCTGTCTAAATGCTGTGTAGCAGAAGATGGGTGGGCTGAAACCAGTCCTGCCAGCAAAAACAGCTGATAAACAGCTGGCCAAATATCAGCTTCAGTTTTGTCAGCTGTCATATCTTTCAAGGACTTGAATATTTCTAATGTCCCATATTTAAATACACAACTCCCAACTGAGTCTCAAATCCTTGATAACCTCTCCAGTGATTGAAATAAGTTCATCCTTAATAATTGTCTTGTCTATCTCTAGCAATTTCCCTATCTTCTTTTCCAGTCCTTATAATCTGGTATACTCAGTTCCCAATCCTGACCTTTCTTTCAGAAAGAACAAAGAGGAAACAAGTGGTAGTCATTACTATGCTTAATTTGTATTTGCAGTTCATTCATTTGATACTTGCATGTGTTTAGGGTTGTATCTTAACCTGTCTTTGTGCTTTAATACTCTGCCTCGCACATTTCTTACTTCCCTGATTTGGTGATGTTACATTTCATACCTTTGGCTTTACCTGTGGAGTCATTAAATGTTTACTCTTTTCCTTTTCATTTGACTTTGAATTATTATTTTTAAGCTGTTGGTGCAATTGAGGCAAGTCAAAAGTCTCAATCACTTGAGAATTGTGATGTGGTATTGTATGAATTCCCTGAAAGGCACAGGAAATCCCATATGACTCAGTTGTGGCCAGTAAGTGCTAAAAACATACTGATGTCATATTTTTTTTTGTATGGGTGTGTGTATCACTGCATTAGCTCACCTACATGTAGAAAATGATTTTACACTGGCAGTCATTTGTCATTTGTCATCCAGTTGAATCATGATCATTGTTGGTTTTAGACATTATGCAAGTTTTATTTTTGAAGGGACCTGAGTTACAAAGGCCCAGAAATTCAGCAGCTCTTTGGGTGCTTAATAACCTCATGGGCCTTCCCTGTGGAGTCCAAAACCTGTGCTACACTCTGAGTTGGATAAGGTGAATAGAGTGAAAATTAAGAGCATTCGAAGGTTGAAATAATGAAATTAAGTTAGGGTCCCATTACTGATCATAAAACTCTGTGGTGTTGAACTTGCAATGCACAGTGTAACTAAATAGCTTCAGAAGTATGCATAGCGTCTTCTGTTCTCCCTTCTCTCCTGCAACCCTGCCACACTATCATGCTATCGGCCTTCCCGTCCCTCACCCATTTCCTGGAAGTGTAGCCTACGCCTTAATCTTGGCAGCATAGTGTCTCCTGGTTTCCCAAAAAGATTCATGCCTAAATTTCTCCAATAGACAAGCTGAAGACTGGAAACTTTATTGATCACCACACGTTTCAAAATTAATATGTTTCACATTATGTCGATGTTATGAGAAGATAAAATGATCCCTCGCCTCCTGATTCTCTGCAGTCTATACTAATCTGTTAAAATAGTCTCCCAGTATAACTCTAAGTGGCCATCTGAACAATGCAGTCTGGTCCCTGTAATATTAAGATGAACGAGTTAATTAATTTGAAGCTACCAATTCAGTCCAATGACACTGTGTCCATGCATCAGACTGCTATCACACTACCACCCTTCAGATAAATCCTCAATCATGCCAGTAAACTACCATTTTCAGTTAATGTGAGTATTGTAACCATTTAAAATGTACCTATTTTCTAGAAAAGGGAAGGTCTCAATCTTCAGTGTGGAAGTTCTGTGTGTTCTTTAGTTTATGCAATTTTCTGAAGAGTGGCTTGGAAACACCAATGTCATTTGTATGAGGATAGGACAACTTTAGGGTCTTCATATCATGCCCGTAGTCTTGCTTTCGTTTTGTACCATCCATCATGCATACCACCAACTCCAGAAACATCTTCATTCACTATGCATCTTTATTCTGGAGGCCTCATTCCTCTATTACTTTCATTTAATGCCCCTTCAAAACTTTTCTCATGGGCATGGGTCATTTCATTTTGAGACTTCCTCAATAGCCCCTGTTATTGCTGTCATGGTGTGCTTTAAGTTATACGTTGCTGTTATTCAGGTAGATCCCAAGGAAAGGAAGACCTCTTTGGATCTGGTCTAATTGATGTCACGTTCCTCACAGGCTCGCAAAGCGTTGGCAGAGAGACAGAAGGATCTGGAATTTAAAACTCAACAACTGGAGAATAAATCTACTTACAAAACAGAGGAAGACATCAAGAAAGCCAGGCGGAAATCGACGCAAGCAGGTAGGGTATGGCACAGTGTTTGGGACTTTGAAATCAAACACGTTGACTGCTGAGGTAGGCCTTGAGCTGTTGATTCCCTTGCTGTGTTATTCTTTGATTGTTGTATTGCTAGATTCTTGTGCCTTATGCAGGGGGCAATTTGAAAATGTAAAGAGGAGGGAGTGAAACCAATGGACTGTTATAACAAACCGTATAATGCTTTACCATACAGCAGAAAGAGGTGACACATTTTAGAAAAATGCATGGAACAAATGTTGTTATTCACATTGAAGAGCTGTCTGGGAAGTTTCTTTTATTCAAATCACTCTTTCAATTATATATTGGGGAGAAAAGATAGACTGACAAAACAGGAAGCTTTGAGAAAAGAAATATCCTGACTGCCAAGTAAATTTGCAAGGCTGGGGATCTAGTGAGCTTTCTAATATGGCTACATTTGAATGTTTGTGTGCTGTGACTCTGGACCTGTCTCTTCTCTCCTGACATCAAGGCTGGTGGTCCTCGTTGTGTTAGCCTTGATTCAGGTTTGCGTGACTTGTGCTCAATGTTTCCAGTGAAGTGATGCTCAACTGTGAGTACATTTCCAGGACAGTGATGCTCCAAAGAAACATTTGAGAGAGATATTGCAAAAAATATGGGATATCTGACCTTTGGTTGGTCATAAAAGTACACAGAAGACTTTTCTTGAACCATAGCCATGAAAATTAGCAAGCAAATTCATTAGTTGTTTTTATCATTTGACCAGGGTTTCTGTCAATATATCTTAAATTAGCAATGTAGGCTGCTTCTGGCCTCAGGGTCAGGTCAATCCATCCCATCGTGGTAATGGGCTATCCACCTGCACTTGTTGCTCCCCTAGCAGACTTGCCAGAAGCATGAACCTGGCCCGGAAGCTACCACCAAATTGGCAAGGCTCGGAGGGTAGAGAACTCTCCTGCCAAAGATACAAACTCTGTCCCAGAGCTGCTTTGACAGCAAATAAGTCGCACCCAGGGCTCAACAACAGTCAAAAGTCATACCATTAAATGTGATTACCAAAAAAAATTAAAGTAAATATCTTAAAAATGATTGGAATACTTAACTAATTAGAGAACACTAAAATCAACTGAGCATATTAAAAGACAATGCATCCAACTTGGTACAAATCAAGCATTATAATTTCTGACAAACTGCTAGAAGTTGACTCTTGAAGTTTATAACTTCCTTGTCTGCATGGTCTGGATTGACCAGGGTTGGACCTTGTGGTCTGGATTGTCAGTTTTTTGGAGGGAAAATGTGCCCTGTTGATGTACTTCACTCAAAACTAAAACCTCACCAAAGTTACAAAACTTTATGATTATCTCCATTAGTTTTACATGGAATAGAACTCTTAGGAAGCATGAAGGACAAAAAATTTGAAAGATAAGAGCTGCTAATTTGCTGTTCCTTAGATGTACAGGCTGCTGTAATGTTTGACGAGATTTCCCTGTATTATCTTTGCATATCAACTCACTTGGAAGTAGCAAGTCTGGCGGTCATTTTTATTCCCATGGTTTCCTGTGTTAATTTATATAAAGATTGAGGAAAAGGGACAGTCTACAATGAGAGGGGGAGGGGTGGTTATCTCCTCCATCCACCCCAGCCCTGGAAAGGTTATTGAAAATTTGTTAGCCCATTGATTAACTGATTTTATGATCCAAGTGGGCACAATGCCAACAATTGTTAAGCTGTGAATAAAGAAGGTTTTGGAAATAGGCTTCAGTATACATGAATGGAGATATAAATTATCTACCTATGCCCAATATTGAAATATAGAGAAAACTCTTCCAGTCATAAAACATGGTTTAACATTTGCTTACAGTGCTGGCACAATTGCACATTCCTCTTAAATTATGTAATGTAGATTCTTGTTATCTAAGCTGGCCATCATAATGAATGAATCTATTCTGGATGTTCCTCATAGAACACCAGATTTTTTTGTAACCAGAAGTGAAAGTTTACAGACGATGAAAATCAGAGGGAACTGAACAAAAAACACGTCCCCTTGTAGAATTAAAAAATGGCTGGGTAAGCAGCATCTGCGGAGGCAAAGGGGGATGGCCAGTGTTTCAGGTCGAGACGTCTGCATCAGGACTGAGAGTGCAGAGGGAAGATAGCCACTCTATAGAAGTGAGAGGAAGGGGTGAGGTACAGGTTGTTTTGTGATAGGTTAGAACCATAAGATAAGGGAGGGATGATGGAACCAGGTAAGGGAGGGAATAGGAAAGTTGAGTCAAGGAAGAAGAAACCCAGGTAGATGCATTTATGGGTGACGGGCAGATGGACCAAGTAGGTAAGGGTGATGAGTCTCGGTAATGAGGTGGTAGAGGGGCACGGAGAGATGAAGAACGTGAATAAAGGGAGAGAGAACCTGGGTGGACTGATGGGAGTGGGAAAGGAACACAAAGGAGTTGGCTACCTTGGAGGCCGCGTTGAGAGCACCGAATGCAGTTGTCCAGGTTGGAGGAGGTGCTTGTGAATCTCTGCCTCACCTGGCAGGGCTTTTAGGCCCCGGGATAGCTGTGCTCTCGATATGACCTCTGAGGGAACCCCCCTCCCCCAGTGCTCCTTTCCCACTCCTGCCAGTTCACTCAGGTTTTCTCTCTCGCTCTTTCTCTCTCTCTCTCTCTTGCTCCCTCCCTCCCTTTGTTCACCCTTTCCGTCCCTCCTTCACACCTCCCCCTCCTGGTTCCATCTGCCCACCACCCACATATCTATCTCCCTTGGTTTCTTCTCCCTTGGTTCACCTTTCCTATCCCCCTCCCCCACCTGGCTTAAATCTGCCCATCATGCCTCCCTTATCTGGTTCCACCTATCACCGACCAGCCTCAGTCTCTGCCCTTCCCCCTTGCTCCCCCACCTGGTTTCACTTACCTAATTTTTATTTTCTTATGTTGTCACCTTTTACCCCTCGGCCTCTGTTTCACTTCTGTATACTGGCTATTTCCCTCTACACCCTCAGTACTGATGCAGATCGTCCCTTTGTCTCCTCCGATGCTGCTTGACCCTCTGAGTTCTTCCATCAATTTATTTTTTTGATCCAGATTCCAGCATCTGCAGACTCTTGTGACTCCCTTCCCCTTATACTTGGATTTTATATGGAAGGTGATATTTGGGCAAAGTTCCTTTTTATTTATTACAGTTAAAGCTGAAATTCTCCAGCAACAGTGTATCTTTTTATCCTTATTTGCTAGGTTCTGATGGATGTGCTCAGCTTGGAGTTGTATTTTTGTCATTATGATAAATGCTTCCTATTAGTGTTGCAGGGCTACACTGGTTGGTGATAATATATATCTCAATCAACTTACATTTAGTCCTAGCTTTGGGATGTTAATATAGCTAGTGTATTAGCAAAATTTGTTTACAGAAGGATAAATATTGGCCAGAACACCAGGAGGATGCATTATTGAATCACGTTATGAGATTTTATTTGTCTGCAGATGGGTTTGCAGTATAGGAGTTCATCTGAGAGGTGCTATCTCAAAGTTCAACAGTCCCCCAGTAGTCCTCTGAAATATCAGTGCTGGTTATGTGATTGAATTTTGGAGAGAGCTTTGAACCCTAATGCAGAGGCAAGATTGCTACTATTGGATTAAGGCAATCACTTGAGGCGAAGTTATTGTCAGGATGGGAATAGTTCAGATTTCCTGTTTGCCCACTATTAACACTATTAAAACATTTTCAAATAATTGCTGACAATGCAATATTACTTTCCCACTTATGCATTTCAACCCAACCTTATGCAGACACTCTCTGCGTAATTTCTGCTGTAGGGAACAAGCAAGCCCGTGAACACATAGTACTAAACATAGCTGAACCCACTTTTGCAGCTGGGTTTTCAGGCACTGAGAGAGACAAGCCCAAGTTGACATCCCTGGGAATTCTGGGTTCTACTGGCTGTAGTCTCTCAGACATCAATGAGAGCCACAATCAGAAATGCAACTGCTGAGGAATTCCCTAAGTGTAGTTGATGGAAAGTGTACTTGTATTGTCTCCTGCTCCAGCAGTCACTAAAGTATAATCCTTTGAAGCCCTTGTGCCTTCCTTTCTTTGTAACCTCTTCATGCTGTAAATCCCTTCAGGATCTGTGGGTTCCTTCAAGTCTGCCTGCTTGTGCATATCTGATCTCTTTTGCCCCTCATATGATGGCCATGTTTTCTGCTGCCTGGGCCCTAAGTTGGGGTAATTTCTCCTCAGACCTTTTCCCCCTTTTGATCTTTCTTTATTTAAGATGCCACTTATTCCTCTTTTTCCTCGTTATTTCCTCTTTGCACCATTTATTTATTTTTGTAACTTATAGTAATCTTTATGTCTTTGTTGCCTTGCGCTGTACTGCTGCCACAAAACAACAAATTTCACAACATGTCAGTGATAATAAACCTGATTCTGATTCTAAAACCCAACTTGATCTTATTTTGAATTTTTTTTTCTGATTATAAGCCTTATAAGACATGTAAATGTAAGTTGTTATGATATTACAATGTTTGCGTTTCCATGGTTATTCGGAAGTCCCCCCCACAAAATTTAAGTGGGGCCAATTGTAAGTTCTTGCAACATCACTGACCTCTGTACCCAGTGGGAGCAGCTTCACCGTGTCAGTGCACACAAGACTCCTTTCAATACTTTGTTGTTTGGCATATGCAAGTTACTTAAGATCAAATTTGAATTGCAATGCACTGTCAGTTTTATGACTCTCACCAAGCAACAGAGGAGGGTGACGCACAGTATTCCTGGGAAATAGGGCTAGAGTCTTAACATTTTGTCAGAACGAGTGTGGGAAGTTGGGAATTTAAAACATCTGTATTTGCAAAGCAAGGTGCCAAATTTTGCTTTTGCTTCCTTTCCATTTTCAATGACTATACGCTTAGTGGATTGACTTGGACAATGTTTTCAGTGTTGGCTGTTGGTGAAAATTAGCAGCTGTTGTGAATTACAATTGAGAGCAAAATATTTCCCCATTGGTGTTTCAGAGCAAAAAAAAACTGTAGTAACCGGACTTGGATCAGGCCAATATAAATAAGGCAGTTTTGAATGCTGCTCTCTTCCTGGCCAAAATTATATACACTCCACATGGCACATGTGTTTGGCTGTAATTTAACACCACCCTGCATCTGCATTAATGGACTGATCTCCTGACAGGCAATCATTAAAGTACAAGTAACAACATATGGAAAATGATAAAATCAGATACAAAATAAGTATGAAAAAAGCACAGTTAGGTTTATCTCTTTAAAAAGTCATTTTATTTGTTGCTGTTGAGCTTTTCTCCTGTGCCTACAATAACAACATTAACATATTAAAATTGTCCGACTTGCTTATTCTCTCACTTCTCGGCCATTCACAGCCCAGTAAAAGGTCCCCAGTTCTTTCTGTATTTGGAAAATTGATGCACATCTACTGATTCTGAACTTGCCTGCCCTTGGATCATGCTGTTCCTTCCAGTGTGATCCTGCACGCAATCTTCCGCTCCCAGCATGGCAAGGCCCCCCTGGACGCCGGTTGCGGGCTGCTCTCATAGAACGGCATTGATAGCTGGTGAGGGTACGTTCCCAGTCTCAACTGCTCTTGAAACTGAATATTTGTCAACATTTCAGAAACTTTGAAAAACACATGGAAAGTATTAAAATAATACAGTTAAAACTTTGTTTTTTTGTAAACTGAAACAAGAAAATACATTCACACTTAATTTGTTTAGTTTTTGTACTTAATTGCAAAATAAAAGTGCCCACTTAGCATTCTCCCAGCAGTTGTTTCATCCCATTGATTTCAATGGGGCTGCTGCACTTGGGTCAGGTGGGAAATCTATGGATCATCAACACCAACACCCTCACCGACATAATATGAGGATTGCTGATGGCAAAATCGCAAGATGCCAGTGTTAAGTTGGTACTAGCAGTGGATTTTGAGACTTTCACAATGAAGCATGGGAAAGTCCACTCAGAAGAACCAGTGCCTGGGAGACTCCCTCCCCCTCCCTCCTCTGGTGCATGAACATTCACTTAATGCTCCTTTCCAAACCTCTTCCCATCTATACAACTTGCCACCCAATTTGGGAGAGTCAGCAAAGTTTAAGGTGTATATCCTGGTCTAGGTAATTTTCAAATGTCATTGAAAAACTGAAGACCCAGCACAGATCCTTGTGGGTTGTTACAAGTTACTTTGAGAACTTTCCAATTATCCCTAACTGCTGTCTTCCATTACTTAATCAATTCCCTACCATCGTCAACATGTTACTTGCATAGCTGGGAGGCAGGGTTACTAGAGGTTACTGACTACAAAATTATTGTTCAGGAACCAGAGGGAAATTGGGCCTGGTGATTCAAGTAGACATTAGATATTTGAAAGGAACTTTTAGCAGGGCCGCAGGAAGGAGCTGTGGAGCGATATGGATTCCGGTAGTGTGTTCAAACAACCAGAGGACAGGTGGGGCGGTCCTGGTAAAATCTGAAGGTGTTTCCAGTCAATAACTAAGTTGCTGGATATGCAAAAAAGAACAGATGAAGAAAAGATAAAATGGATCAGTCAGCATTGACAAGAGAATCTGTACCTTCATGGATAAGGGGCTAATGTTTTGTACTGCAATTTGCATTCTTCACTGAGCACTTCCTCCTCATTTCCTGCAATACAAGAGGAATTCTGATTTTAAAAAATATAAACAGCATGTTAATCGTTGTCTTTTGATTTGCTGTTAGAATTGGAAGGAGCACAATCATTCTGCCATTTCAGAGCAGTCTCAGATTCTAGTGGGGCAAGGGTAAACAGGGGCTTCAGGTTTCCTGGGGCATGTATCCACTTAAGCCTGACAGTGGGCATAGAGCTGAGACCAAGAGTTTCCTATAGTGTGAGTTCCACATCCTTATTGTAACATGCTTACAGAGTAATATGGCTTAAAGAATGGGGGAGCAACTAGACTTGTGATAAGGCAGGTGGGTGCCCCCTGACAGACTTGGCCTAGAATGTGAGACTGGGGGCAGGGGGGTAGGAGGGGGAGAAGAGTATATTTTTTTTGCAGAAGAAACTGCCCTTTCTGTTCCTCTGCTCTAAGTCTCTCTGCCTCACTTTGATGCCATTTTGGGCCATGTCATACTTGCAAAACACCCTATTGCCATATTGCTCCTCTTTATACTGGCCACCCCCCTTCTCCGCTCTCAGTCCTGATGCAGGGTTTCTACTCAAAACGTCAACAATTCCTTTTCTCCCACAGACGCTACTGGACCCGCTGAATTTCCTTGAGCAGATTGTTTGTAGCTCCCCATTACCCTGTGCAAATATAGTGACCTCTCACTGATGCAGGGTGTCCATAGGGTTACTGATGAATATCACCATGGGTGTGACGTTATCGTTACTGCCAAGATACATCTCCCTTCTGACCCAAATACAGTGATCTCATTGAAATCAATGGCAAAAAAACAACTAATGAGAAATTGCCAATTGGATATACTGACTTAACAATTCAATACATTAAAACAAACTGAATTAAGGGGGAGAGAATGTGTTTTTTGTGTTAAACTTTAGGGAAAAAAAAAGTAATAATTTTAGTTTTGCCAAACCACCAACAGGTTATCTGGACCTGCCTGTGCAGCACCTCGTGGAGAAATGTGTACTTACGATAAATACTCTCCCCAAATCCTCGCTGAAAAGTAAAAGCCCACTGATACCTCTCCACTGTTAGAAACCTGCATTTTTAAGAGTTGTGACTGAACCGGAGTTCAAGCTGGTCCTGTTTGCTGGGGTGGCACAGTGGTACAGCTGGTATAGCTGCAGTTCCAATGATCCTGACCTCCAGTGCTGTCAGTGTGGAGTTTGCACATTTTCTCTGTGACCACATGGGTTCCCTCCGGGTACTCTGATTTCCTTCAGCGTCCCAAAAAAACGTGTGCTTTGGTAGATTAATTGGCCACTGTAAATTGCTCCCAGTGCGTAGGTGAGTGGTGGAAACTGGGGGGTTGGGGGTGGGGGGAAATTGTTGGGACTGTTTGTGGAATAAAATGGGTTAGTGAGGATTAGTGTGGATGGCGGTCAGTAGGCTAATAGGTTTTTGTGCTGTATCTCTCTCACTCTTTTCTCAGTGATTTGGAAGTGGCTGGGCAGTCCAACATCCCAAGCTAGGCCAAACAGATGTAGGGCAGTGGAATTTTGTAGAAGTGTGGGGCACTGTAAGGCTACCCATACAGGAGAGCAGTACCTTCAAAACACCTTGAGAACACATGCTGACTTTAATCACACCACAGAGCCCCTGAATGTAGGACGTCATGACTATCCCTTGTGGATGAATTAGGGAAGTAACAGACAAATGATTTGTGGTGTTGAGGTCAACCATACTAAGCACAGGAAATTTGGAACATATATAGACATTCTACATCAAATCAGACCCAGACTCCAAAGGGTTTGAAGCCTCTTTGTGGTCTGTTGACCCTGGCAAATGAGTCAGGAATACAGTTTTGGGGAAAAAAAGGTCAGAAAAAAGTCAGCAGACCTCTTGTTAAATTCACATAATATGAAAGAAAATGGTGTGCATGCTTCAGAAGAGTCTCTCGTATCTATTACTGTGTGGAATGCTGTACAGTTGTCTAAAAATCAGATTATACTGCACACCACAATCCAATTTCTGATGAAAACTGAATGCTTACAGTACCATTTGCAAAGTCAGTGACTTTGGCTCTGGGTTTGTCCATGAGTCTGCTGCCTACTATGCGTACTGAGGATGTTCTAGGATGGTGTACTCTGCAATATCCCCTGAGCAGAAATTGAAAACTGAAAACCTGTGCTTCTTGTACTTTGATCTGAAAGTAATTTTATTGCTTAAATCTCCAGCATTACATTAATTTGCAATGGAATAATGGAATTGACACACCAGGGACAAATAATTTGATACAACTACAATAATCATTGTGTTTAGTGGGAGAGTTTTTCATTTTGTGAGACTTATTGCATGACTGTGGAAATGTGCAACTTCAAATTAACAAACAATACCAGGCAATGATGTGAAGGGCACATCTGAGCTTCACCAACTGGATGTTCACTGGAGTGGTTCACACTCTCTATTGGCCAGTCCGGCTTTGGCTTCCATGAGGCCTGCTTTTGTAAAGTTCCCTAAACAGTTACCAGTTGGCATCAGGAACCTGGCCCTTAAGTTATTTACTTACTGAGTCCCCCTAAGGCTCCCTTTGTTTTGTGGTACCCTCCCACTGCATCTTACCCCACCCCACTCATTCAACACCAGACCAGATGACTGAGCATCTAACCAGAGCCCTCCCGAGATTTGTGATCACAAGACTTCCGCATCCACGTCTCAGCATCCTCTCGACCATGACTCTCACCTGGGCTACATTCTTCCCCTGGACCTGACAGTATTCCCAGATTTATTCAACTTGTGCACTGCTGCTGACAGCAGAATAAAAAAGGCCTTCTCTCTTGCAAGATTGATTCAGTCATGCCCAATGCCTTGGACGCTATTGAGTTTCTGACTGGTGAGATCCAAAACAGTAATTGACTGCTGCACAATGACTATTTATCATGCCTTTGCGACCACTGATGACGTTCTAGGCTGGTATACTATGCAACATCGTCTGCGCAGAAATTGAAAACAGAAAATCTGTGCTAGTCTGACCTAAAAGTAAAGTTATTGCTTAAATCTCCAGTGTTACATTAATTTACAATAGAATAATGTGGTTGGTGCAGTAGTGCCAAGTAATTTGATAACTACAATAATCAATGTGCTTATGGGGAGAGTTTTTCATTTCATGAGATTTTGTTGTATGAATGTAGAAATGTGCAATATCATTTTAACAAACAATACTTTGATAAATGTTTCTCTCTCTCTCTCCCTCCCTCTTTCTCTCTCCCCTCCCCCACTGATGATTTAAAAACCTATTGCCACTATCTTAGAACCATTTTGAAACCATCTGTCTTGTTCACAAGGCTCATAAAATAAATACTGTTGCGTAAAAGTGACTTGAATCAGTCACTGTGCAGCAAAGGTAGGCATGGACGTCGTGGGCCGTGGGACCCATTTCTGTGCTATACAACTCCATGACTCATTTAATCCTGAGCGCTACTCCCCACTTAGTGGAGAAGAGAATCAACTAAACTTCTCCGCCTGGATTTTGTGGGCTGTGAGCTGTGCTCTCTGTTCATTATGCTTACAGGTGCCTTTTGTGCATCATCCAATTCCGGAACATCCTGTTTAGCCCAGGGATCTATAATGTTGTAACTTGACCAATCAGACTGACAAATATTCACCGAAATCCACAGTGTCCAAATCAGGAAGTATAAATTGGAATATTTAAATTAATATAAAATCATGTACTTAAAGTGCAATAAACTGAGAGAAAGAAAATCTAAATAAATTGCAGATACTGGTAATCTGAAATAAAAACTGTAAGTACTAGAAGCACTCAGCATCTGTAGAAAGAAAAGTGGAGTTAATATCCACTTGTGTATTCCACTTCCAGCACAGGTGGTCTACCCTGGTGAACATTAAAGGCTCTAGACCACGGAATTGCTGGGGCTTGGTTTGGGTAAATCCTCAAGTTCTATTAACCCCTTGTGGTGGTTCTCCTTTGGGACCCCACCCCAAATTAAAAGCCTGTCCCCCAATACTTCATCTCCAATCGTGAGCCCAGCATTCTCCACGCTACACCTCTACCCCACCCCAGTTTCCTGAACCAGGCATCAAGCTCCCAATTCCCAGTGATTGACACCTCCTTTTCCCATGCCCTTTTGATTGGACTTGTGATATGCCCCTTTCAAAGTGTGCAAGGCCTGAACCGTAATGCATGTCGACTTAGGCCTTCACTGTTGTTGAATTTAGCAGGGGCAGGCTCTTAAGAACTTAAAAGTATAATGCAGTTCTGTGCACTACTAATTTAGCACACCTTTTCATGTATCAATGAAATTCTAGACCCAATTGTAAAGTATTGATGGTTGGTGGCAGTACTGGAATATCCCAATCTTCCACCAAGTATCTTTGTTACATACCATATTCATCTCCAATTTCAGATGATGCAAGTTCATCTACCTTAACTCGAATTTTTGTCTCCACACATGCTGCCAGATCTGCTGGGCTTTTCCATCATTCTCTTTTGCTTCAGGTTTCCAATAACTGCTGTATTCAGCCTCTCAGTTTCAGCATTTTTCTTTGTTGTTCTTCCTCTCCTTGCCCTCGTTCGCATGTTAACTCTGAAAGCATTGTGTCACGTGGGCAACTTTCATCTTCACCCTATCACAGACTCTACCCTTCCCCTCGCTGTAACTTAAAACATACTTGTTTTCTCACTTTTCCAGTTCTGATGAAGGTTCCTTGACCTGAAACATTGCCATTTTCTCTCTCTCCCTCTCTCTCTTTTTAAGTAGCTTTTAAGAGTTAATGGAAATGGCTGTTAACACAAATCCTCCAATGTTTCCATTGATCTGACTGTGAAGTTGTCAGATGTTAGTTCAGAAGAAGTTAATGAATATTCCATCCTCAAAACACCTAAGGATTGCCATTTGGATTTGGAACCTCAAAACATAAATTTAAAGATAAAACTTATGTCTCAAACACCCATTTCTTAACCCTTGGTGCTGGAAAATTGTAAAGATAAATGATTAGTTTAGAGTTAATTTAAAACTACTTCATTAGAAATACTATGATAAAGGAAAAATGATTTGCATAATTCTGAACTGAACAGAAAAGAATAAAATAGTTTTCAAGCTTGCATTTTTAAATTTATAACCTATCCACTTTGGTCTAAAATTTCTGTGATCAGGAGGAGTTTTTGCCTGAAGTTTCCCCACATGACAAATTCCTGTTCATGTTTGTATCATTGAGAGAGAGAAAATGGAATGCCACGTGAACTGTATAGGGAGTGAGGACAAAATACTGGGCATTCTCCACCACTACCTAACAGGCTGAGGGTATTGCTCTGGGGGCTGATTTGTTATCCTATTTCCCTTACTTTACCAATCTCCTGTTTTCATCTCTGCTCACCCAACTCCTGTTCCCTCCACCGTCACATGTTGTCTGTCCCCCTCTCTCAACTCTCCCTCTCTGTACTCTCCCCATCTTCACCCTGCCTGTCCCCTCCCATGTTTCTTTTTGTCTAATCCCCCATCACACTGTTCTCCTCCCCCCCCCCCCCCCCCCCCCCCCCACACCTCATCTCTCTGCCACAGGTTGAATCTCAGCTGATAGACTTCCTCATGCACTCTGTTGCTAATGAGAAGCTGGAGGCATACAAGGCAGTGAGGTCTTTGATGTGGTGCACTATAAGCTAGGAATAGTAAAATCACACAGAATCCTTCCTTAAAATTATTGCCTGATAATCACCTGCTATGTGCACACATTAGGTACAGATGCAATCAGGCCCTTGCAATGCCCCTGGGTTTGAATGAGTAATTGATAATTTCTATCTATCAGCTTGTGTACACAAGGCAGAAGAGGTAGTTATCTAGCGACATCATGAGCAAGAGTAAGCATCAATGACAGGAAGAGGGAAGAGCTTTTATTATTTAAAAAATAACTAATTGCTGTTTGCGGCATTCTGTTGTCATTATAATGTAGAACAAGCATGTAAACAGATGCCAAACAGCAGAACTGCCTTCTTCGCAGAGCTTTGTTGTATTTGTGATACAAAATCATTAAATGCTGTGATATTGATTTGTTCATTTGCAAGACATTAAATCCACACTGCCATCTAGTGTGAACCAAGGCTAAATCCTGCCACTTAGAAGATCTATCAGTTTGCAGGCAGCACTCTCCATGATGCATTGACAATTATAAGCATTCAAGATCAGTATAAAAGTTTCCTTACCTTGACTAGTGATATTGACCATGGTCTTAATAACTGTGAGATTTATGGATACTGAGCTGGAAGTTTTCTTGCCTGAACTCTTCAGACTTTTAATATTTACTTCAGGCTCAGAACATTTGTATCCTGTGGTTCAACCCACTGAGGCTGTGGTATTACATCCTTTATTTCCAAGAATGTGCGTGCAGTTCTCTTGACATCATATGGATTGAGTAAAACAATATATTCAATAAACACACACAAACGTTTTTAGCCACTGGTTGGCGTGGTTGACCTGTAGGGGTTGTAGAATTTGGTCCAACTCATGCTTGATCCACAGACCATCCTTATTCCCACGTGCCAATACTCCAATTATTACAACAAGGCTGATGCCTCTCCCCACTGCTTTGTCCCCCCTCCCCTTGTTATTTTTGCAGCTGGTAATTGAGGTGCTGTTGTGGAGAAGTCCTGACTGGGGATTTTTTAGTAAATGACAAAAGAGAGTTCCTTATTCTGTGTGAAATGTCTTTACCTGAGGCTGAGAGAGAACAAGGCTGTAACTCTATAACAGCAGACACTAGATCCCCGTCCCCTTCTCTCTAACCCCCAACAGTACAAGTTAAGCCCAGTGTACACTTGTGACTGTGCCAGTGGTCAATTTGCTGGCGATCCGATCAGGCACAACTTCTGTTGATTGGCAGGTCAAACCTTCCCTGAATGTGGCAACTTCCTCAGTGGTCCACCTGCTGCCATCTGCTGGTGCCTATCCCTGACTGTAGCACCTTGCCTGAGTGGTTGAGAGGCCTGACTTGTAAGTTAAAACCTCGCTGCCATAAAGATCACTGAGATACCACACAGTTTCTGAGATTTTGGGACACAAAGTACGTCTCCTGTGCAATGACCTGCACATCTCCCCAGCCTCATAAATGCAAGTAGAGTTGGCTACCTTTTCTGTGGTTATTGCTTCATTTTAAACTGGGAACTGGCCAGGATTTATGTGGAGCTAAATATAGGTATCTCCTTGTTCTTGCTTTGACCCAATTACCTCAAGTTCCTGCCACTGTTGCTAAGTAGCCACCAATCTCTTCTTGCCCTAACACTAGTACTTTTAAATTACATTCTATTATTCCACAACATGGCAAATAACCTCTTTCTGTGCTCTTAAGTTTCTATGATTCTGTTCTTTAAACATTTGCTGCATGTAAAAGCATTAAAATACCATTTAATTATCACAGTGCTGTGTGGTTTTGTCAAGGTTGAGTTAGTATTGACAATGTGTTTAATATCATCAGTCCTGATGCTACATTGACAAAACCAAAATCGCCACCTCTCACTCTCTTCTGTTGCTGAGTTCTCACACTATTTGTCCAGTGTACTGTCTTGGATGAGCAGAAGTTTTCACTCCATGTCATTAACTCCATCCCCTAGACACCAAATTCATCTCTCTCCTGCCAGGCTAGTTGTGGCTGAATCAGACTTTCATAACTTTGCTGCTGCATCAACACAGCCGACTTGCAACACCACAGTGTTGCCCTTCTCTCCTTGTTGTGGTTAATCTCATCCACGACTTCGTTACCTTCAGCCTTGGCAACCCCACAATGCTCCTGGACCACCTCTGTTTTCCAGCATACTTGACCTGAAGTACTGTAAACTGCAGACACAAGACTGCAGATGCTGGAATCTGGAGCAACACACAAAGAGCTGGAGGAACTCAGCGGGTCGGGCAGCATCTATGGAGGGAAGTTGACAGCCGACGTTTTGGGTCGAGACCCTTAGTCTTGACCTGAAATGCTGACTGCCGTTTCCCTCCATAGATGCTGCCTGATCCACTGAGTTTCTCCAATTCTTTGTGTGTAAACTACATCTTGCACCTGGCTCCATTCACCCATCAGCCCTGTGAACTGTGTGCATGGACTGGGAGCCTGCGGACTAACTTGGACGTAGGGCAGGTGGTGGTGTTGGAGGAGTGCAGCTGAATCTCCCAGTGTGGCTTGTTGTAGCTTCTTCACCATCTATTGGCCAGGTCCAATCTTGCTGAGATTTCTAGGCCTGGAGATTGAAAGGCAAAAGAGAAAGTATATTATTTTAAGGTTATTTTGATTTAGTTTAATGTTTATAAAACATTCTAGAGGCTTTTAAGTGTTTTTACTTTTTTTAAACATAATTTTTTATTGTTTACTTCTTCAGTTTAATAGTCTTTAAAGGTGTCTTTGACATTCAGAGATGTTTAAGAACTGTTCCAATGAGAGGCAGCTGGAGGGCATAGGTTTAAGGTGAGAGGGGAAAGATATAAAAGGGATCTGAGGGGCAATTTTTTCCCACAGATAGTGGTAGATACATATATGGAAGGAGCTGTCAGAGGAAGTGTAGAGGTGAGTACAATTACAATGTTTAAAAGACATTTAGACAGTACGTGGATTGGAAAGGTTTAGAGGGATATGGGTCAAACGCAGGGAAGTGGGATGAGCTCAAGTAGACAACTTGGTTGGCGTGGATGAGTTGGATTGAAGGGTCTGTTCCCACGCTGTATAACTCATGCTGTATAACTCTGAGACAAAACTCGGTCCCCAGCCTTGCCTTTTGTGAGGGCCATTCTGTTGGGGAGGGGGGGAATCTTTGCATAATGCCATCTGAGGCTGAATTACAGACCAGACTCGAGCCCAATACGATGGTACTGAGGGCTGGTGAGGTCAGTTCTCATTTGGCCCAGGTCAGTGTAGTGGGGATGACAGTGGTGATTTCACCTGGTGGGCAGGGTCCAAGCAAGAATGGCCCATGAAATGTATTTTATAATTGCAAATTGTAATTAGAGTAACAAAGTAGGAAGATGCTGGAAACACTAAGACTGGCAGCATCTGTGGAGAGAGAAACAAGAGTTCACATTTAAGAGTTGTAAATTTTAATGAATCTTATTGAGTGAGACTGGAAGTACGCATGATAAACCCAACCATTTATGATAAATGTAAATGATGTTTTCTTTTTTAACCCAGCCTTTAAAGAATGTCCTTTATGATTACAGGTGATGAACTAATGCGCTGTGTAGACCTCTACAACCAAACCCAATCTAAATGGTTCGAAGAGATGGTCACGACAACTCTGGTGAGTAACGATCAATCAACCAGCACCATTCCATTTAAACATCAATTTTGCTGTAATGAAACTGCAGTTCAAATGGTTGGGAAAACACTATTTTCCTCAGGCCATCTTACTATAGATTCTTCAGAGGAATCTCTGATATTCAGAGATGATTTAAAAAAAACATCAAAATGTAATTGTGGATTGATGGAGAGATGAAAAATTTTTCATAGAACAGTACAGCACAGTACGGCCCTTTGGCCACGATGTTGTGCCGACCTATATAAACACCTATTGCATGATCAATCTAACCTTTCCCTTCTACACAGCCCATAACACTCCATTTTTCTTGCATCCATGTGCCTATCTAAGAGTCTCTTAGATTTCCCTGTTGTATCAGCCTCTACCACCACCCCTGGCAGTGCGTTCCAGGCACCCACTGCGCTCTGTGTTTAAAAAAAATCTACCTCTGACATCTCCCCTAAACTTTCCTCCTCTGACCTTAAACTGATGTCCTCTGGTATTGGCCATTACCACCCTGGGGAAAAGGTGCTGGCTGTCCACTGTATCTATGCCCCTCATAATCTTATACACAGAGTCAACTGTGGGCCCGGTACAGTGACATGAAGCAGCTGGTCCGAGGTAGGGAGGGGTGGAAGAGGGGACCGGGGGGTGGGAGGGAGAGGCTCATAATCTTATACACATCTATGAAGTCGCCTCTCATCCTGTGTCGCTCCAGAGAGAAAAGCCCTAGCCCACTCAACCTTTTCTCATAAGATATGTCCTCTAATCCAGGCAGCATCTTGTTAAACCTCCTCTGCACCCTCTCTAAAGCTTCCACATCCTCCCTATAATAAGGTAACCAGAACTGAACGCAATACCCTAAGTGTGGTCTAACCATTTTATAGAGCTGCAACATTACCTTGCGGCTCTTGAACTCAATCCCCTGACTAATGAAGGCCAGCGCACCATACGCTTTCTTAACCACCCTATCAATGTGCGCGGCAACTTTGAGGGATCTATGTACTTGGACCCCAAGACCCCTCTGTTTCTCCACACTGTTAAGAATCCTGCCAGACCTTTGTACTTCCAAAGTGTATCACCTCACACTTTCCTGAATTGAACTCCATCTGCCACTTCTCCACCCAACTCTGCATCCTGCCCATATCCTGTTGTAATCTATGACAACCTTCTATACTATCCATAACACTTTCATGTCATCTGCAAACTTTCTAACCCATCCCTCCACTTCCTCATCCAAGTCATTTGTAAAAATCACAAAGAGCAGGGGTCCCAGAACAGATCCTGCGGAACACCACTGATCACCGACCTCCAGGCAGAATACGTTCCACCTACTACCACCCTCTGCCTTCTGTGGGCAAGCCAATTCAGAATCCACACAACCAAGTCTCCATGGATCCAATGCCTCATGACTTTCTGGATGAGCCTACCATGGGGAACCTTGTCAAGTGCCTTACTAAAGTCCATATACACCACAACCACCATGCTACCTTCATCAATTTGATTTGTCACCTCCTCAAAAAACTCAATTAGGTTCATGAGGCATGACCTGCCCCTCACACAGCCATGCTTACTATCCATAATAAGACTATGCTTCTCCAAATGCTCATAAATCTTGTCCCTAAGAATCCTCTCCAATAGCTTGCCCACCACTGACGTAAGACTCACTGGTCTATAATTCCCAGGATTACCCCTATTACCTTTCTTGAACAAGGGAACAACATTTGCCATCCTCCAATCTTCTGGTACCATGCCTGTAGCCAGGGAGGATGTAAATATCATCATCAACGCCCCAGCAATCTCTTCCCTCGTTTCCCGTAGTAACTTGGGATATATTGTGTCTGGCCCCGGGGATTTATCTATCCTAATATTTTCCAGAAGCTCAAACACTATCTCTTTCTTAACCTCACCATGCTCCAGCATATTAGCCTGTTCTATGCTGACTTCACATTCATCAAAGTTCCCGGTGAACACTGAAGCAAAGTATTCATTGAGGACCTCCCCCACTCCCTCCGCCTCCAGGCACATGTTTCCCCCTTTATCCCTGAGTGGTCCTACCCTCACTCAAGTTATCCTCCTGTTCTTCACGTGTGTGGAACGCTTTGGCTTTCCTTGTGGGGTTTTCCAAAGCCGCCTTATGTCCCCTTTTAGCTCTCCTAAATCCCTTTTTCAGATAGTAATCTTGAGATTATGTTGAAATAGCACGTGGTTTTCCACAGTGTGAGAGAATCAATAGTTTCTGAAGCTTAATAGAGTGATTTTGCTTTCAACTTGCCAATCACCAAAATTTTTATTTTGGTTCCGCGTCTGCATATGTGAGGCTTGGTCTTGAGAATGATTAACTGACCAGTACTATCTAGCTAGGAGTAATGGTGACTTAAGGAACTGGCACGGTGCAAACAATACATGGCAAGGAACTGCAAAAGAACAAGTGAGGGAGAGAAGTTAATGAAAACAAAATGGGTAAATTGTAATAGTCTTCTTTCCCTTCTACCCAACCTGACTTTGCTGGTGATTTGAGAGGTACATCTCACGGTTTGAAACTCTTTCAATATCACATATTTCATGCCCGGGTAATTAAAAGTCCCGAAGGCCCTCCAATCATACAGTCTCATCGCATTCACGGGACATCTACAACACCTCATAACAGGACCATCATGTTTGAAGTGCAGGCAATATTATTGCAGAAGCTAATGTGTGTGCAGTAAGTCACCAAAAAATAATGCACGACCAATTGATTATTTTTTGGCAGCATTCATTGGGCATGTGATTTGATTTCCTCCTTTAAATAGTGCATTGGGTTCACTTGCATCCAACTGACTAAGCAGGAATAACCTCAGTGTAAGGTTTCATTTTAAATACTGCCCCCAGCGCAACAGCCCACGATGAGGAGCTGGAATGTCAATCATGTTTTCATTCCCAACTCTGTGGAGCAGGGCTTAAACCCATAACCACTAGATTCAAATGCAAGAATGTCACGAGCTAAGCAAGCGGAAAGGTTAGGCCTATGGATTTGTGCGTCTCTGTGGAATATAGTGTGTGGCACTAGAGGATTACCTCAAACACTTCTTGCTTGTGAGTTAGGTTGTGATCCATTTAAACTGGATAGCCATTTCTCCCCTGTGATGTTTGACGATTTTGTTTCTTTTCAGGACTTCCATCTCTTCCAGTTGTTAACACATCCTTCTGGTGTATGTTAGGCTGTTCCTAGCTGTGTTACATTCACCAGAGTGTTATTGAACCCATAGCAACTTTGCCAGATTTCATTTAGGCTAGGATAATCCTCTTTCCTTTCCAGGACCCTCCTAGCTTGTCAACCTCAGCGACCCAGAGAGGTTCAGACTGCATAAAACACATAGGGTGCACACGGCATTAAAAACACCAACTATTTTGCAGCCAGTAATCTAACCCAGTTAAAATTTATGCAAGTAATTATCATTGGGACCAAGCAGCTGAAATTTTTCAGAGCCTCTGGATAGACAGTAAATCTTAACTTGAGAGTGAAATAATGTACCTGTGTGTTTCTTGCTTCCTTTCGAATGGCTTTTAAACTGGATTTAGACCAGAATCTGAAAATGGAGTCCTGAATACAGGGGAGGACCTGGTATAGCTGGCAATCTGACTTTAGGCTGCCGGGACCTGACTGTGCTCATCACACCTGGGTCGGGTGCATAATCTGATGAAACTTGGGCTTGGGACAGGCCATCTCATGTTGGCCTGGCTCAGCACTTTATCTAGGTCAGGCTGACTTGCTTAGAATCCAGTTCTTGGCCAACATTTGGTGGTTCATTTTCAAAGAGACTTAATAGCATGTATGATGAGATTGTTACATTTACTGTGATTCTGATCTGGGGAGAAAAGTGTACTTAGGTTGGATTTGGATTAATCATAGTGGTTTTATTTCAAAAATATGCTTTCTTCATATTATATGCAGGAAATACAAACATTACATGTCTTTCTTTACTTTCAAACATTCTCTTGCGAAGTGTCAATGCCACTTATGTTTCCACCTTTAATAGTGCATTTGTGAAGTGTTTGACAGGCTGTTATACAGGGCACAGCTGTCCTGCGTCCAGTGGCTGCAGAACCCTAGGCTGTGGTCTTTCTCCACAGAGCCTTCATGGTGACTGCATCCAGCTTCAGTGCATAGATTCAGAGAGTTGTATAGCATAGATACAGGCACTCCGGCCCTCTGCATCTGTGCCAACAATCATGCCTATCTATGCTAATCCCACTTGCCCGCATCGTCAATATATCCCTCTTTTCTCTGCTCATTCAAGTACCTGTCCAGGTTCCTCTTAAATGTTGTCACTGCTCCTACCTTTACCATCTCCTCTGGCAGCTCATCCCAGGTACCAACTACTCTTTGTATGAAAAATAGTAGCCCTTAGATCCCCTTTAAACCTCCTCCCTCTCACCTTAAACCTATGGTTTCTAGCTTACCTAATATCACGTCACCTCTCAGCCTCCTTTGCTCCAGTGAAAACAGACCTAGTTTATCCAATCTCTCCTTATAATTCAAACCCTCCAATCCAGGCAACATCCCTGTGAATCTTTTCTGCACTCACTCCAGCTTACTTTCACCTTTCCTGTAGTGTGACCAGAACTGCACCCGACGTTCCAAGTGCGCTCTAACCAATGTTCTGTACAGCTGTAACATGATGTCCCAACTCCTGTACACTCAGTGCCCTTTCAATGAAGGCAAGTATGCCATATACCTCCTTCACCATCCTGTCTCCCTGTTGCCACTTTCAGGGAGCTATGTACTTGTGCCCTTAGGCTCTCTGTTCAACAACACTCCCCATGGTCCTATCTTTCACTGTGAATGTCCTGCCATGGTTTAACTTCACAATATGCATCAATTCACACTTGTCTGAATTAAGTGCCATTTGCCATTCCTTTGCCTACTTTCCCAGTTGATCAGCATCCTGTTGTAAACTTAGGCAATCACCTTCACTGTCTATTACAGCACCAATGGGTCATTTAGCCTATCAGACCTCCCACGGTCCCTGTTCTATCCCTGCCTGCTGGGCTTGCTTGTGTTAATTCTATATTTGCTTTATCTTTCTTATCTGTAACTCAGCATGAACTCCTGCACCTTGGAATGTGTCATTTGGCAGCATTCACTTGTGGACATCTTGTACTGATTGGCCCTAGTTGTGATGAGTTTTAATTTTATACCCAACTGGAACTCAAGAACCTAGTGCTCTCACATTGGTTGCACTGGGTGGATTAATGCCACTTCAGTATTACTAGAGAAACAAAGGACTGCAGATGCTGGAATCGAGATGAAAAACACAATGATGCTGGAGGAACTCAGCAGGTCAGGCAGCATCCGTGGAGAAAAGCAGGTGGTCAATGATTTGGGTCAGGACCCTTCTTGAGTCTTGAAGAAGAGTCCTGACCTGAAACATTGACCGCCTGCTTTTCTTCACGGATGCTGCCTGGCCTGCTGAGTTCCTCCAGCATTATCGTGTTTGCCACTTCGGTATAGTGGCTACATGGTTGTTGTAACCTCCACTGAAAAGCTATTTTATTAACCCATGAGGAAAAAAAAGCAGAACAATTAGACTGACATGAAAGATTTGCAGTACAATGAACAAGGAACCAAAAAAACTATAACAGAAACAATTTTCAGAAATGGTCAAAGCCATTCAGTTACCTTTTTAGAATATTATTCTTCCTCCCTCTTCAGCAAAGTCAATCATCTTGCCACCTCATGAATATTGTGTGCGTCAGTGGCAATGTACTCCAGAGGGACATGTTGCTCTTTGAGTACGAACATCACACAACTTCCTCCTTAATGCTGACTTCTTCATTTTCAAGGTTGTGTTTCATGGTATGGAACTGGCTAATGTGTTAGTTACTGAAGAATTGATTGGATGCTGTTGAATGGATTTTCTTGCAAAGACTTACCAACCTACAACTTGAAGAAATGGGAAAAGTTTTCTGAATTTGATAAGTTAATGCTGTACTGCCAACCTGTTAGCCTGTGGATGAGGGCAGTGTGTTTGTAATCTGTGTGGATTATAACAAAGCTTATGACAAAATGACAGCTTGGTCAAAATGGTAAAAGTTCATGGGATCCAGTGGCAAATTGCGTCCAAGACTGCCCCAATGGCAGGAAACAGGGTGTCAGGTATTTGTTTCTGACTTGAAGACATTCCTAGTGGGATTTCACAGGAGTCTGTATTCAGTCCCTTGCTTTCTGCTGTATATATTAATGATCTAGACTTAAATGTAGAGGGCATGTTAAATAAGTTTGCAGCTGATACAAAAATGGTCACTTAGTGACGAGGAAAGCTGAAGGAAGATGTTAGTCGGCAAATTAGGCAGATATATGAGAAAAGGAATATAATCCAGAGTTGTGTGAGTGATGCACTCGGGAGGTGCAACAAGACAGTGGAATGTTCAATGAATGGGAGGATGCTGAGAAATGTGCACATCCACGGATCCTTAATTGTAGCAGGATAGGTCAATAGGTAGTTAAAAGGCCTTATGAGATTATTTATTAGATGAGATCCAGAATATAAGAGCAGGGAGGATACACTAGAACTGTATACAACACCAGTTACATTAAAAGCTGATGTAACTGATGTTGTATACAGTTGCGGTATATAGGTATTTCTGGTCACCACTTTACAGGAAATGTGGTTAAACTGTCAAGGTTGTGGAAAAATTTACAAGTATATTGCCAAGGCTGGAAATTCTAGATTGCATACGCTCGAGTTTGTTTTGGAGCAAAAGAGGCTGAGAAGAGAGTCCGAAATAGGACAAGTAGAAAGGATCTATTTGAGGTGGTGGGGGTCAAAAACCAGAGGACATTAGTTTTAAAGTAATTGATTGAAGGGTGGTCAGGGTCTGGAACGCATTGCTTGGTAGATGCAGAAACCTTCAGCATCTTTAAAAAGCAAATGGAAATGTGCCTGAAGAACTGTGACCTGCCGATAGCCGGGGAGCTCATTTTAGAACAGCACAGAACTAAAGGGGCAAATGGTCTTCTATATCGTAGATTTTCAGTGATTTTAAAATGTTGGAGATGCAGTCCTTAGGATGAAATATTCAACCACGGATCTGTGGATGGAGATGATTCCATAGCACTATTTTAGAGTAGTGAGCTCTCCCTGGTGTCCTATCCAATATTTATCATTCATCCATTGAAAGTTAAAATAAAACTATCCGACCATTGTCTCTTTGTTCGGTGTGGAAATCTGCATTGTGTGACATGAGTGCTATAATTCATACATCAGAACAGTGACTACAATGCAAAATGTATATTTTGGTTGTTATGGGCTTTGAGGAAGTTCTGCAGCCACAGAAGGTATTACATAAATGCACATCTATCTTTTGAATGGCTGGATAAAGATTCAATAATACCATTCACTCTTTGGCAATGCAACTTGCACTGAAACATCTATCCTTAGCTGATCATTTTCTGTTTGTGCAGCATGCAATTGATAATCCTGAGTCATGGTTAATGGATAATTATTTGTGATGCAACAAATAGTAATGTAAAATGAAAAGCATTTTTTATTAGTTCCTGTTTTGCATTCAGGAGAGCTGCTAACGGTGTGTGTTTCACATCTGTTTCCTGTTAGGAAGATGGTGAGCTCACAAAGTGCTCCTGCAGTAGCTGGAAATGTTACATGAATTATTAAACCTGTCTTTATCTTTCTTGAACAGGCTAACACGCCGTGCTTTAACCAGGGATATGCCAGACAGCCCTTTTGCTATTAGTGCTCTGCTGCCAGTGGACAGGCCTCCAGACAAATTTGTTGTTTATTCCCATCTGTGGAAAAAGAGGCTCTGAAAATATCCATCAAAACTTGGAAGCAACCTCCCACAGTCTGAGGGAAAAATTGGCAAAAAAAGATGTTTTCCCTTCACAAAACTAGGATTCTACTCAATAATAGGCTCAGCCAGATTTCAAGTATAGAAATACAAATCTGTTGCTTTGATTGGCTTGTTTGGAAGTTTCTCAGATGTGAACTAGGCAGTAAAAAGATCATTTTTAACTATTTCTGCTTGGAGGCAAACTGGTAGTTTGACTAGTTTAGGCTGATACCCCATCAGACTTTACTCTCTTTTGATTTTAGTGGGCATTTAAAAAAGGCCGCCAGCTTGATCCTTATAAAAAGCTCCCTCAAAATTTTATTTCAATGGCAAAATTTTTTCATGTGTCAAGTGCTTGCAAAAGTTTCCGATGAATTATCAATAAAGGGAACACTTACCCCTCACTATCATTTTACTCATTGCTTAAGTCTGAAACATGGCAAACCAAGAAGTAATGTGGGTTGAGGGGCCATGAGTCTCGCACATTAACTGTCTCGTTTGGGTGGCATTTCCTCTTGAGGTGATGGGAGTGATAATGTGGCACTTTTACCATGACATTTTAAATGCTTATTCTAGGTGAATAAATATATGATGTAATGAGAGACAACTCTTTGAATGAGACCACTTAAGGAGTGGGATATCATGAAGTAATTCATGTTGCTGAGGGCAACAGTGAATTGGTAACAATATGCCAAGTAATAGGAGGTTACGGCCGATCTATTGCCTATCTCCAGCTTCAATAACTTCTTTATCCAGAAGGCAGTTAAAAATCTGGAAGTCAGAATGTGGCCAAAAGAAGCAGAATCAGGTTTATTGTCACTGTCTTATATGACTTGAAGTTTGTTGTTTTATGGCAGCAATACAGTGCAAAGACCATAAAGTTACCATAAATTACAAAATAAATAGTGCAAAAAAAAAGGAACAATTCTTGGGTTCATGGACTGTTCAGAAATCTGATGGCAGAGGGGAAGAAGCTGCTCCTGAATTATTGAGTTTGGGTCTTCAGGCTCCTGTACCTCCTCCCTGATGCTAGTAACGAGAAGAGGGCAGGTCTCGGATGGTGAGAGTCTTTCATGATGGATGACGCCTTCTTGAGGCAGCACCTCTTAAAGATATCCTCGATGGTGGGGAGGGTTGTGCCCATGATAGAGCTCACCAAGTCTACAACCTGATTGCCTCTTGCGATCCTGTGCATTGGAGCCTCCATACCAGGCTGTGATGTAACCAGTCAGGATGCTCTCCACCATACATCTATAGAAATTTGCAAGAGTCTTTGGTGACATACCAAATCTCCTCAAACTCCTAACAAAGTAGAGCCGCTGGTGTGCCTTATTCGTGATTGCATCAATGTGTTGGGCCCAAGACAGATCCTCTGAGATGTTGACACCCAGGAACTTAAAACTGCTCACCCTTTCCATCACTGACCCCTCAATGAGGACCGGTGTGTGTTCTCCTAACTTCCCTTTCCTTAAGTCCGCAATCAGTTCCTTAGTCTTGCTAATGTTGAGTGTGAGGTTGTTGTTGCAAAACCAGTTAAGGCAAATAGTACATTTGTATTTAAGGAGAAGCCAAGTAAATACATGACTGAGAAACAAATGGAAGCTATCCCTGGTAGGGTTAGATGGGGTGGGCCTGGGAGAAGTCTCAGGTAGAATGTAAGAATATTGGCCTGTGTCATTTGGGTTAATTAAACCATCCACTTTTTTTTGTGCTGTAAATTCTGTGGATCTGACTTGTAACTAAGCCATCTCCACTTTCAGTTGGAGTAAAGTCATGGCTTGTTTTGGAAACTATGATAAACAGGACATGCAGAATTATTTCCATCTATCAAAGGCAACATTCAAAGCTTTGAACTATTCCAATTACTGAAACAAATGAGGGCCATATTTAATTCAAATGTTAATAGACTGTTGTATTATTAAGGAAGCCCACGCTAATATTTCTGTTTATTTTTGACCTTCCAGGAGCTTGAGAGGTTGGAGGTTGAAAGGATTGAAATGATTCGGCAACACCTCTGTCAGTACACACAACTTCGCCATGAGACAGACATGTTCAACCAAAGTGTAAGGCAAACTTTACCTCTCTGGCATTACTGGGAAATACCTGCACAGAAAAATATGCTTCAGTCAATCTTTGATTATTTTGGAAACGTAAGATGGGGTCAGAGTTTGGGGAAGTGCTTTAATGACACAGTTGCTTCACTGTATTAGGATGTGTTGGTATTGTGGAAATGCAGGACGGTGTTTGATTGGAACAGTCTTTCTCCTAGTTCAAAAGCACTGGCTCTTCTCGACTGTTCACCCTCTAAAATATCTCTTCAATACTTTCTCTATGCTCTGCTTCCACTGCTTCCTTGGGTAATATTGTTTAAATATAATTTTTAAAAAGGACTAACTTCCTTGTCAGTTTTAAAATACACACAGGAGGAAAATTATCAGAACTAGCCACTGGCACACTATACTTCTCATTATTTGTATCACTTTTTTTTAATAGATTATTGAACTGTCTGCTTGGTTTACTTTTCTCACAGGCAATAAAATGCAGCTGGATAATTAAATAGTTCTCTGTTACTCTGATTGTCAAAGCACCTTTTTTTCCTAATTTGGGGACGTAGGCTTCACTAGCAAGGCCAGTGTTTATTTCCCGTCCCTGACTGAGCTTGAGAAGGTAGAAGTCGGCCACCACTTTGAACTGCTGCAGGCCTCCTGGTGAAGGTCCTTCCACAGTGCTGTTGGGTGGGACGTTCCAGAACCCACCAGCAATATGTTGCCAAGGCTTGATCGTGTCTGACTTGTAGGAGAAGGCAAGGTGGGTAGTGTTCCACTGTATGTTCTCCCACTACCCCACCTCCCACTCCCCATGACGTGGTGGTGGGGGTCAAGGATTTGGGAGATGCTGTTGAAGTGACTGATGTAAGTAACAGCAATGCAATTTGAAGATGGCTCACACTGTAGTCTTAGTGTGCTGGTAGTGGAGGAAACAAATGCTAAAAGTGATAGATGATCTGCTTGAGTGGCAGCCCATTTTGCAGTTGCAGTGTAGTAGTGGTGGAGTGAACGAAAGATTAGGTACGTGGTATGCCAGTCAAGCAGGCCTCTTTGTTCTGCTTTTGTGTTGAGCTTCCTGAGTGTTATTGGAGATCCACTCATCCAGGCAAGTGGAGAGTATTCCATCAGGCTCGTTGCATGTGCTTTGTCGATGGTGGAAAGGCCTTGGTGTCTTAGGAGGTGAGTCATTTGCCACAGGATACTTACCCTCTGATCTGTTCTTAGAGATATGTATATTGCTGGTCCAATTGAGTTCTGGTCAATGGTAATCTCCAGGCAAATGATAGTGGAGTCTCCGCGCTGCTAATGCTATTAGTCATAGTCAGAGTCATAGAGTAACACAGCATGCAAACAGGCCCTTCAGCCCAACTCGTCCATGCTGACCAAGGTGACCACCAAGCTAGTCCCATTTGCCCATATCCCTCTAAACCCCTCCTATGCATGTACCTATCCAAATGTCTTTTAAATGTTGTTATTGTACCTGCCTCAACCACCTTCTCTGGCAGTTCATTCCATATACGCACCATCCCCGTGGAGAAGTTGCCTCTCAGGTCCCTTTTACATATTTCATCCCTCACCCTAAACCTATGCCCTCTAGTTTATAGTTCCACTTTCCTGGGAATAAGACTATGTGCATTCACCCTATCTATGCCCCTCATGACTTTATAGACCTCTATAAAGTCACTCCCAATCTCCTACTTTCTAGGTCCTAGCCTGCCCAACCTCTCAGGCCCTTGAGTTCTGGCAGCATCCTCGTAAATCTTCTCTGCACTCTTTCCAGTTTAGTGATGTTTTTCCTATAACAGGGCGACCAAAACTGTACACAATAAAATTGAATGTGAAGGGTAGGTGATTGGAGACTCTGTGGTGTACCTGTTACTTGTCATTTATCAGTCCATGCCTGAATGTTGTTTCAGTCTTCCTGCATGCAGGCATGGACTGCTTCATTTGCTAGGGAATCACACATGGATGATTATGTAATGTTTAATTCCACAAAATGAATACAATTTGATCAATGAATCAATCTGATCATGGCTGATCTACCCCAGGCCTCAACTTCTCTTCTGAACCAGATCCCCAGAGCCTTGAATTCCTCCATCTTTCAATTTTTTTCTACCTACTCTTTAAGTAACATTAGTGATCTAGCCTCCATAACCCTCTGGGGTATAGAATTCTATCGATTCACCACCTTCTGCAAGAAGAAATTACTACGCACCTCCGTTTTAAATTATCATCCCCATGTAATAATGTCTCCTTATTTGAGGCTCTCCCATTAGTGTAAATATCTCAACATCTACCCTGTCACCCCTCCCCCCAAAGAGACCCTTGCATGTTTCCATAAGATCACCCTCTTTCTTTTGAACTCCAAAGAATACAGATTCAACTTCTTTAGCCACTCATGGCAGGGTGATTTCAATAGTGTGAGAAAGGATTTGGTGCAAGTAGATTGGGAGCAGATGCTTGCAGGTAAAACAAGTGGGTATCTTTTAAAAGAGAGTTGGTAAGAGTTCATCCAACACACCTTTGGGTGTAAGGCGATGATGGCAAAACTAGGATGAAGGCATTTAACAAGGTCCCACATGGTAGGCTGGTCCAGAAGGTTAAAGCCAAGGTCAGCTGACCAATTGGATCGGTGATAGAGGCAGAAGGATGCTTTTCTAACTGGAAGTCTGTGACCAGTGGTGTATGGCAGGAATCAGTGCTGGAACTCTTGTTATTTGCAATGACTTGGATGTGAATATTGTTGGTATGATTTGTAAGTTGTAAATGACACAAAAGTTGGTGTTTTGGATAGCGAGGAAAGTTGTCTAAGGCTACAGCAGGATATAGATCAGAAGGAAAATTAGGTAGAACATTGACAGATGAAATTTAATCCCGGAAGTCCAAGGTGACACATTTTGGGATGTCAAATACAGATAGGACATGTAGAGTAAATGCTAGGGTGCTAAGGAATGTTGATGAACAGGAGGACCTTGGGGTTCACGTCCATAGTTCCTGAAAGTGGCAACGGAGGTAGATAAGGAAGGCATCCTTGCCTTCGTAGGTTGGGGCGTAGAATATAAAAGTTAGGACGTTATGTCGCAACTTTGCAAACCACTGGCTGGATTGCACCTGGTTCTGATTGCCACACTATAGGAAGGATGTGGTTACGCTGGACAGAGTGCAGAGGAAATTCACCAGGATGTTGTCTGGATTGGAGGTAGTTATGGGGAGGGATCGGATCAGCTGGGCCTGTTTTTCCCGGAGCAAAGGAGGCTGGTGGCTGTGTCCTGCTGCTGGGAAGAAATGTACTTGGGGTGAGGAGTCTGGCACATTAACTGTTGGGTGTGGTTCAGTGAATATGACCATGTCAATCTGAGGGACAGCTCTCCAATTTAGATACCAGTCCCCAGGAGGGATTTGCAGTATCAATGGTGTGGGGAGTGACTTGGTGATGTCCAAATTCAGTGTCCAGCTTGATGCTAGTCTGTTGGTTTGATCTATTTTTTCTTTCTGTTTTAATGTAGATTATGTAAGAACTGAGTGGCTTGCTAGGCCATTTAAGAGGGCAGTTGAGAATCAACCTTATTGCTGTTGGTCTCCAGTCACATATAGGCCAGAATGGGGAAGGATGGCAGATTATCTCCTCTGCAAAGGACATCAGTGAATGAGATGGATATTCATGACAGTGGCTTTGTGGTCATCACTACTGTGTCTCTTTTATTCCAGATTATCCACTCAATGTAAATTCCATGGCAGTCAAAGTGGAGTTTGAATATGGGCCTCTTTATTGTTAGTCCATGGTTTTGAGTTAACATTTTAATACCTTAACCACTGTCCCATCACCATATCCAACAGCAACACATCCTTTTTAATTTAGAAAGAGGTATAATCAAGTGTGTTCTTGATGTAGAATAACAGCTCCTTCCAGTGAAAGCTGTTCTTGTTTGACTGCTGGTCATCAGCTAATTGAGGATGAAAGACTGCAGGAGGTAACATGGGCAACCATGGTGTTGTCTGATGTAGACAACTTGTACATTAGCCTTTTAATTATGAATGTTGCTGAGTTGTTTCCCTTTAGTTCAGTGCCACTTTTTATCAATGGCTAGGCTTAGTGCACCTACAGCCCTTACACCATGTTGACAGCAGCAGCTCACTAGATTTCTGTTGTCTATTTCTAAATGCCTAACTCGGTAGTTTCATTTTACATATATTGAAGATGTCAGTAGCACTTTAGTCTCTGGAGTCAGTTCCACAAGGATAGATGGCAGATCTATATCTGGTCATTACCAGGCAGTTAGTTTCCTGAAGCTACTTCACTGTTTGACAAGTGTGGAAGCATTTTGATTTTCCCTTTGCAGCTGTGAAACTTAAGTGCAGCAGCTGGCTCCTCACAATTTGGACCTGTTTATTTCAGGGTGTCAGATTCTTAAGTCAAGAGAGAAACTTAGTTGGAGCTGAAAATAGACTTGTGGTATGCCAAAAGAAAATCTGATATTCTATGTGTCATGGGTTAAGTTTAATGACTGGCTGTACTAGTAAGGTGCAGGAGTATCAGAGATTTGGGTGAGTTATTGTTGGGTATGGTTCCCTCCCAACTGACTCTGCCTGGTCACTTCCAGTCAACTGGATTTTGTGCAGAGGAGCATTCATCTCACTTTCAGCATTGTAGCGATGCTGGACTTCTGTGTAAAATGGCTAATGTTGGCTCAGCTGCTGGCTGTGCAGTGCTTCCAATTTCATTTCAACGTGCATGAAAATGTGAGTGCTGGATGGTATCAGTTTGGGTGAGGCTCACAGCCTTGCACTTCCTTTTGTGCTCTTGAATATCAGCTTGTCCAAGGTGACAATGGGGTCTTGGGTTTGTTACCTGTATTGTCCGTTACCGGCAGATGTTTTAAGTTGGGAAGACGAGTGAACACAGACTTGTATCATTCTACATCCTGATCTATGGCAATTGATTGTAATTGTTTTCCAGTGGACTTGATGTGTGAAATGCCAGTGGATAAAATAAGGCTTTAGAACGTAGAGCACAGGAACAGGCCCTTCAGCCCATGATGTCTGTGCTGACCATAATGCCAAACTAAACAAACTTATCTGCCTGCACGTGAACCATATCCCTCTATTCCCTGCATGTTCACATGTCTGTCTAAATGCCTCGTAAATACCATTATCACGTCTGCTTCCAGCACCACCCCTGGCAGCATGTTCCCAGTACCTACCACTCTTTGTGTAACAAAAAAACTTGCCTTTCACATCTCCTTTAAACTTTCCCCCTCTCACTTTAAAGCTATATTCTCTAGTCTTTGATATTTTTACCCTGAGAAAGAGATCTATCCTATTTATGCCTCTCATAACTTTTTAAACCTCTATAAGGTCTCCCCTCAGCCTCCGATGCTCCAGAGAAAACAAACCATGCTTGTCCAATCTCTCCTTATAACTGATACTCTCTTTCAGGCAGCATCCTGGTGAACCTCATCTACACCCTCTCCAAAGACTCCATATCCTTCCTGTAATGGGGCAACCAGAACTGCACACAATATTCCAAATGCAGCCATACCAAAGTGTTATACAGCTGCAATGTGACTTCCTGACTCTTAAACTCAATGCCCTGACTGACAAAGACATGGATGCTGTATGCCTTCCACACTATCTACTTGTGTTACCATTCATTGTTAAGTTGCTACTTTGATGTGTGGTCTACTGACACCAGGGCACGGATTAAATTTCACGAGAGGGATTGCCACAGATGTTAACATCTTATGACATGGTGTCAGGCCAACAAATGACATTAACTAATCTTACCTGGTGAAATGGAGCAAGTACATGGTAATGATTCTGTCTCTACCCATGCTGGGTAATCTCAGCAAGCAGAAACCTGTCCTTCATCTCCCAATTCTGGTTTGGCTTCCAGTGGTGGGGGTTGGGGCAACCTCTCCTTCCCAACATTCCCTTATGTGGGGAGTCCACAGCATTAGGCACCCGATGGCTGCTCTAAAGACGGTTACGGTCATGGAAAAAGAATTCAAGGGCTAATCTTTCTCCATTATTCAAGTAAACAAATGTGAAGGTACAAAATAATGAGGAGTGAGTCTTTGAGATTTACTACCAGACCTGGCTATTATGTCAGGCACAGCCCCAAGGCCATCATTGTCCACTCAGCCAATCATGAAACAGTTGGTGGTTGCTTCATTCCTTGCTTCAGTGTTTGCCTTTGTTTTCTATTTGACAAACATTTTCTTGTAGAACCTCTTAGCTGCTGCTATTTATATCAGCGATGGGCAATAAACTCTGGCTGGCCAATAGTGCCCATGTCCTGAAATATAAATAAATCTAACGAATAATTAAAGCTAATTTTTTTTGCTGAATACGTGACACTTGTAGGTAATCAAATCCTTTCACCTCCTTCCTGAGGTTTATGTAGGGAATTTTAAGCTCCTTTCTCAATTTCATTTCTCCTTTCTCCTTGCCCTGCGATGAAGTTCTTGTACAAGAGTGTTCTTTGTAAGCAGCTCGGAGTTTGAAGCTAAATAAGCTAACTTCACTCCATTCAGCAATGTCAGCATTAAGAAATGTGCAATCTGGGCACATTATGTTTCATTATTGACTATTGTTGGCACTAAAATAAATTAAATAGCAGCAAATGAAATTCCAGCATGTGCTTCTAGCATTGCCTCGCAGAACCTCCAGACCATTCTTTTTACGTCTTGGTTGAAACGAAGTAACCCTCTATGCGAAGCTTAGTGTAAGGAGATGCTCCTTTGTATGATTTCAAACCAAAATATCCCAGTGGGGATTGCAGAAAAAGAATACAAAACTTTAAAAGTGATGGATTAATATTTTTGATAACATTTCTCTAGGCAATCTTTGTTGATATATTGAAAGTGCTTCCCAGGTTCTGCAGAATACAACTCGCTAGGCTGATGAAGCCAAATATTTTAACTTAAAACTGTTCAGGGGCCAAAGATCAAATGATTTTTATTTTCTTTGAAGAATTCTCTGGCAGAGGAAGTATCAAGAGATGAGATCTGAATATTATTGGTGAGGGTATATGTGAATAAGCCTTTTAACTATTGGGAAGTTGACCTAATCATATGGAAGGCTTTGGAGAAGCTTGTTCCTAAACCTCGTGTGACCTAAATCTGACCTACGATAAAAGATCGCATTTGTTAGCTTGTAACAGTTGGGGTGAAGCTGAGTGTGTTGACGGTGCCTTTTGCAATGTAAGTAGCATTGTGTATGTAAGACAGAGAGATGGGGATGAATAGTCAAAAAAGGCCTGTTCCAAAAATCTGGTGAAAAAATGTCACAGCTGTTAAACCATATGCTTGCTTAGGTTGATATCAAAATCTTTGAATATTTTGAGTATTTAAGTAATATTCATAAATGAGTAAAGTATTTTAAAATAATTAAGCGTTTTGTTCTGTAATTAAAAAAAATATTTAATTTTAAGAATTTTTTGCTGTTCACAGCTCCTCCTCTTCTGTCAAGTCCCACTTGTGTAGGTTCTTCAAGTGAATTCCTCATCTCAGGCTGTGGTGACTCCTTGCAGCCACGTTCCCTTGCTCGGCTTCAGGTGGAGTCAGGGCAAAGTAAGGAAAAATGCTATCAATTGTCAGTGGCTTTGAGTTCTGCTTACATGGGTAATTTATGATATCCAACTGCAAAATCCAGGGCAATACTCTTGAAATTGTATACTTATGTTTGGCATTATATGTTATGCTTTGAGACACAAGCCTATCTGCAGAAATTGCACTAGCAGGAGTTCATTAGGAAGTATTTATTCTTGTCATTAATGTTTACTGAGGGTTAGGTTTGCACTCCAGACCTGGGATGCATCATTCATCACCTCCTTGTTTACACCTGAATTCTTGCCTTGTCAAAATCTGAATCTGCTTTGATATACATCAAATCAAGGATTGGACTGAATAGGGAGTCATTTCTTTACCATGGGATCCAATGTTTAGAAGAGTTCCTTTTGGGAATATTCCAGAGCAAGTACATAGAGGAGTATTTTTTCCATTGAGAGCCTACTGTACATGTGTTAGGAGTGAAAATGTTGGTTCAGTCTGATGGACAGAACTTGGGTCCTGGTTGTTAAAAATAGGAAAAATGGGTAATGGAGTTTGATGGAATTAGTTTTAAAATATGTGGAAATGATAAAATACTAGCACTGGAAATATGATAACATCCAGATCATGGTACTTATTAATTGCTCTGCATATTTCCTCTTGGTCCAATTGGTTTCTTCCTCCTCTTGTTTCATTGAATGTTGCTTCTTCAATTTTGATGTGGTACAGTTTTTAGGTCCAACAGTTTGGCTTAGCCATTAACTTGACACTCCCATCCTGGGAAGAATATTCAATGGTTGTTCAAATTACCATAGTCAAACCAAAGCCCTAAAGGTTTGGGGAGAGTCAGCAGGTCACAAGTTAAGTAACATGTTAAGTCTGTGTTCATTCTTATTAGAACACTGATAAGTGGTTATTCTTATAGAGAGGAACATTTGTCCATTGTTACTCAAAGAATGACCCTCTATGGCATAGCAAACGGAGCCTAAGAGCGATCAATGTGAAAACCCTACACAAAAGATCTAAATGCCTGTTTAATTTTATAGTTGACTACATTTGAACAAGGTGACATTTATATATCTTTTACTAAGAACACAATGATGTAGCAAAGAACAAATTAATATACACAGCAGGACAGATTGGGTCCCCTGTTCACTTGGCTGGAGGTGAAAGTCCTATCTTACTCACCGTCCAAGCCCTTGAGTCCAGCAGCAAGGCCCCAGAATGATGAGATGTCGTTGGCACAGTGTGGAGGTCCCATCCCCTAAACACACCATCAGACTTTCAAGGCAGCAAGGCAGAGGCCTTGTCAGCTGTGAAAGCGTGAAGCATCTTGATGATCTTTCAATGTCTCCGACATTCAGAGAAGTAAATAATTAAAGGAAAAATATTATAAACATAAAACTAACTAAAATATTTGTAGGTAAGTTTAATTGTTTTAGTATTTTGAATTAAACTTGCTATTGTCCCATAATCTAAGAAATTTCTTCTCTTTTCTGTCTGGAATGGCTGACCCTTTTTTTTTGAGATTTTGATGCCTGATTCTTGACACTGGGGTTGCATAAGAACTTGCATTAGAAAATGAGTGTAAGTATGGCCTTATTTCTCCCCTGTTCTTTAGACTATCGAACCAGTGGATCAGCTGCTGCGGAAGGTTGACCCTGCCAAGGACAGAGAACTCTGGGTAAAAGAGCACAAGACAGGCCACATCCGGCCTGTGGACATGGAATTATAGAGTAAGCCCTTTGCGGGAATGATTTCCTTTTCCACAGGCGTTAACTGAGCAGTTAGCTGCTACTGGTCTTCAGGTGGATGGATTGTGTCAAGGAATCAAAGTGCAATGAAAGTCACAGTGCAAGCTCATAACAGAGTGCCTTTTGTGTATATGAAACAAAAAAAAGTTTAAATATTTAGCCATCTGTGTCAAGCGGTTTGTTTTTTGTGCTAGTATGAGTTTTCTTGCAAATCAAACTGCCTATTCACCAGCAATGGTGGAAAAGCTTTCTCTTGCATGCTAAGCATGTATATAAAAAGAGTGCTTCAGCTGTCATGGATTCTGTATCCCACCCACCCTCAACCCTCCTTACATTCCAGAAAACAGTGCAATGTGGTTGTCCCTGGATTAAGATGGGCACTTTCACATGAAAACCAGTTCTGACTTTTGACTTCTGGCATTTTTTTTTGCCCCAGTGTTGCAATCCCAGCCATGTGCTGGGCAAGTGATATGATGTTTGCAGCTGGCCACATCTGTAGTTTGTCGTGTCTCAGAACCAGGTTAGCTTGAGCTGAAAGGTAAATATAGGAGCTGTGGTAAGGCTTTTAATGACCAAGTGTGTTGTTCAGTATATTCTGATAATGAGTATACTTGTCTTAATTATTTGTTTTGGCAGTTATCATCATTTGAATGTGATTGGAATTCTAGTTTCAAATTGTCAGGATATTGCTGAGCTTCCAAAAGAACTATTAATGAGTTAACGATGTTCCAATTCACCACATTACGAAACTGGAGTTCAGCAAGAATTGAAGTTCTAAATTCACCTCTGCCAAAGGGAAACCACCTGCAACCCTTTCTTGGCTGGGGTTTGTCACGGAAGTGATTTTTTTTTACTCGTATAACTGGATAGTTTTCCGTGTAAGTGTCCTCTGCTTTATCCGCATCTCTTTTTCTGTTTGACTATGCACCTGCTAAGTATAGTCAGTACTTGATGGCACCTCACAGCAACCTCTAAGATGCTTGGGACTATTTTTGCATCTTTTTTTCTTCTCTATTCACTTTATTCTTCTCCAATTTTCCAGTCTTCTTCCAATTTTGCTTGCTTGATGTAAATAAGTAATTGAGTCTTTGTGCACTAATTGTTAGTGTTTGAAGCAGATTTGATTTGCTTTTTTTGGCAGCCAAATGGTTTTCTGCCTAAGTAAGCCTGTAAAGCGTTTTCTTCCCGCCTGGAGTCCTTCATTTCTTGGGAGGTCATGAGCAAGTGATTGCAAATATGTTTGGTTCCACATGACATTGCTTAGGATGCAAATACATATGGGCTGATTCTGTTCCAAAATCTCTCTGTGCAGAAGTCAATGTATCATTCAACTAATGATTCAAAATTGTATAAAACTAAATTATTAGAACAATCTTAAAATGATTCTCTCTGCGAGCTTCAGCATAAATGGAATCTCCAGTAATGTTACCTTGAGAGTTTTTCCATCGGCATTGTGCTCGCTCGGATGAACACACAAAACGCTGGAGGAACTCAGCAGGTCCGCTGAGGATAAAGTTCTGTTGACAGTGGAATTACAAATGTGAAGAATCAAACTCCAAACTGTCACACAATGTGAATTTTCTTGTGTTATGTCCCATTTGACCATCTAAAGAGACTTGCAAAACACAATCAGCTCCATAGCATCCAAAGTGGCAATGTTAATTCAGAGCACCATCAACATGGCCACTACAGTTAGTTAAGATTTCAATGGAGATGTGCTTGAATGGAAGAATGTTATGTTCCATTTGATATCTGATTAAAACAAACAGGCTCCAACAGATGGAGTGCTGTCAACTGAGATTGTTTTGGGGTGCTCTCCTGACATTAACAAAGAAGTGCAAAGTTCTGGCTCTAATTAGAAAGGTGCAATATGGAGAAATCATCTAGTGATTTAATGCAGCCCTATCACTCTGGCTCGCTCTAAGAGGCAAACTGTTTAAATATTCCTTTAGCACCTGAGATTTTCCAGCAATATGTAGAGATTGCTCTGGCTTACGAAGGACAAAGAAGCAAATTTCCTTTTAGGAAAAGCTGCTTGTGCTGTTTTTGACCTTGCTAATCTTTATATAAGGTAGGACAGAAACATTCCAAATGACCTCAGCAGATAACAATCCAATCCTGTGCATCTTAACATGCTTACTTAGCATTGCAGGATCTAGCTCTATTGGTGCTATTGTCTGCTTTTTTTATATATAGAACACAAATTTGATTATGATATGATGCATACTTAACAGTTTATACAACATTACTGGGGAGCATTTTATCAATGTATGACTAACTTGTCCACAACTTTTTAAAGCACAAATGCTTTTTGTATATCTTAAATTCAGTTGGGTTTCATAAACCAATAACCTTGTTACAATAGTGCAGTTTCTCTATAATCTGAATTTCTATATACTGTAAAAGTTTATTAATTTTCCATAAAACAGCATGTCTGACCAAGTGGCTGTTACTTAAGATGTTTTCATGTGAAAGTACCCCAAGATGAATTTAAACTGTATTTGCAGCAACATAATATTTCTTATTTACCACTTTGTGTATGTTGCTTTGAATATTGTGCAAGTTGTGATAAATGTCCTCTAGTTAAATTGATGTTATTAAAACATTCACACTCTCAATGAAAAGGAAATTGCTTTTAAAGGCTGTAGCTGCTAAAATCAGAATGTTTTCTGTACAATAAATGACATCTAAGTGAAACAGTGGTGCAGAAGATTACAGTGGTTCAGCGTCTGGTCTTTATCAGGAAATGTGCAAATCGTTGTAATTTGAACTGGACTCAACTTTGGTTGATGGCTCTGTAAGTGTCGCCAGGAATCTGAATGTTACCAGCTGAGCAGACTGCCATTGCTGGAGGGGAAGGGCTGATTTATTGGACTGCAACATAAGCTTGCAAATCAGCACACGCTCCTTCGTCTTAGCAGCAAAAAGACCTCACAATTGCTGACATATCATCATCTGGGATTGTGCTTTGACCCTTGCCCTCCCTGATGCATCTTTTGAGTTTCTTTTCTTGTCCCAATTGTGACTTAGAATCTGGTAGTGAATTCCATTTTCAGGCTGGCAACCAATTAACAACCGAAGTGATGGCACTATGGGTTTCCTTTTACCATGCTAGTGTGGAGCATGTCACTTCAGCTCAGTTTTGTCAATGCAGGGTATGACTGCAATGATTCTCCAGAAATACTGGCCCCTTCTTTCCTTATGCAGTCTCTCAGGATCAGAATTTTGATTTACTTCCACTTCCGTTCTGAGGTGACTGATCAAGCAAGTATGGGACCTGCAGACTCTGCCAGAGATGGGGCGGCTGGGTGGTCTGAGCGGTGGTGCGTTGTTTATGCTCTTACGCGCCTGACACTTGGCCTCAGTTGTCAGTGCCATCCTGAATGCTTCTTTTCCACTTCGAGTGGTTTTGGGTGAACAGTTCCCAGGTGTCAGCAGGGCTGATGCGCCTTTCCCAAGGAGATTTTGAGAACATCTTTCTCCTCAGGCTATCCGGTAATCTCTCGCCATTACAGAGTTCAGAATAGTGTTTCAGCAGCCTGATGTTGGACAGGCAAATGATGTGCCCTGCCCAATGGAGCTCCCTGAGCTTCAATACTGGGAATATTGGGCTGGGAGAGGATACTACCTTTGGTTTGCTTATCCACCCATTGCAGTTGGAGGCTTGTATTGGTGATCTATCTCTAGTGCTTTGAGGTACTGGCCCTTACTCCATAACGCACTACTTACAACAGTATTATGCTTGCTGCATAGTGGAAGAAACAAACTGGTGGTGTATCTTTTTTGTCATTTTTGTTCTTATTTCTCACCTTCCAAAGGTGCTGCTGACAGCTTGGGTCTTTCCCTTAGCTGCTCTCGGGCAACGTCTTGAAAGACATCCAATTGCCCTTTCTCTGAGAGCCGTGATGATAAGAATCAACGGTTGGATGGTTCACTTGAGAGGTGAGGAGCCATCATTAATGCATTGCAGAAACTCTGCTTCACCAACAATACCTGGAGCTTGCTCCTCCTCAAAGAAACTGTTCAGTCTTAAGATTACAGTGGTTTATTACATTGTAAAATGCACAGTAGTATTAACAATTACCATGGATTACACTAAAGGTACAGGTGGTTAAATTGACTAGCTAGAGATTTTCATCTGCAAATATGGAGCTAAAAGGTGTATTATAAAGTTAACTAAGCAGTCCACAATATATATATAATATATATAAAATATAAATATAATGCAATTTCTCAGTGATACAAAAATGGGTCTCTTTTAAATTTTAATATGATTCCAGTGTGGCTTTGAAATCTGACATGGAGCTTTGTTGCACTGAGTTTGAAGGGTGTGGAACGGAGGAGGCTTAACTGACAACCTGAGGAAGCAAGAAATGATGCTGATGTACCAAGATAGAACACAGCAAAGTGCATTCTGATTCTGGGTGAAGTGACTGGGTTTAACAGTTTTATTGTCTTATTATACCTACTCCACGTTCAATTGATTGCTAACAGTTTATTCAGAAGACCATCTCAGTTAATATTAGTAAGAAGCACTGCAGCTTTAATTGCATCTGTGACCCATTGTTCCCAACCACTACACACCCTGTATGTAAGCAATTACTCATGAAAGACATTTTTAAATCTTGTTGTAATGTACATGGTTGAGTATTAATGTGATGCTCCTACCAGTCTGATTCTCCATAGATACTGGCAGATCCTGCATGCGGCAGAGACATTGAGATGTCCATATCATTTTTGTTGCACGTCGCTCCAGTGGTAAATGCTAGCTGTCTTTCCCCATCCACTCTAGTTAGTGCATGAGCGGTGGCCCTCTTCTGGGAATTATTCAATAATCAACTTCTTAAGGGAATTCAGGTAAGTGGGAATGAGAGAGGTAGAATCATCATCATTCAGCACCTTCTCTGTTCTTCCTTCTGACCCAGCCGAGCTAGGAGACCTGACAAGGGTGGCAAAGGGGGAGTTGTAACCCTGTAGACAAAAGCAATAGAAATAAGCAATATTATTTTAGTTGTACCTAAGGTTTTGCATAGATTTCTGTGCAATTGTGGCAAAAGAAATGCAGTCCTAGGTAAACTCGATGCGTACACAATGAACAGTATTTCACGGAGAGAGGACAATTGGAACTGGGAGTGGCCATTTATTTATCAATCTTGCTTTTGGTTTGGAGGTGAGTTTAGTAGGAGATCAATTCTGTGAAGCTTAAAGAATCCAAGGGAGGACCTGAATTGAATGTCTTGCAGTCTTTGACTCTTAAGTGGAATGGTGCACCAGGCCCTTTCATGGTCTTCAGCCACCCCAAAGGATGATGGCGAAAATCAGATGGCCAGTTTTGCAGGTAGCAGGCTGAGTGCATTTAGGTTGCTTGTGGAGCCTGATCAGAAGTTGCACTGCAAGTGTGTCTGCTTCTGAATTCAGCCATCCTTGGCTGCTTTTGCCTGCCAAATGTCTAGAATCCTGGAACTGGCCACCTGTGGTATAAAAATACAATGAAATGTTAATGACCTGCAAATAGTTTGGTTGTTCACTTTCTTAAAACTGGACGGAGAGGCAGGTTGTTTCCGGCCCAGAATTTTTCACTTTGACCTCTGAAGTGTTTATAGGAAGTAAGATTCATTCTAATGTCTGGACAATCTGGAGAAGTAATTAGTAAAATTAAATAACATTACTAACAACAAATATGGCATTGGCCATTCTCCCCAGGCTTTTGCATTGTCCTCACTCCTGAGTACAGTGTTTAATTTAACGTAGCTGAAAGGGCACAGAGCAACGAGACTGAACCCAGGTGTAGTGGGAGGAAAAAAGGTGAGACAAAGAGGACAGAAATATTAAATGGCTGGTTTGGAAATGTAAACCCAAGACATTAATTCAAATTGCTCTAAAAAAAAATCAGACTAGATACAAATATGAAAGAGCTTTTACATCAATACCAATAAGAATTTGAACTTTTTAGCCTATGCTCTGGCTAGAAAAAGACTGGGAAAGGTCAAGGTAAGATTTGGTTCACTTAACTTTGGTCTCTCATACAGGTTAAGAAACTCTTATGTTTAACATCTCAGTGATCTCCATGTTCATTTACTAGATGGAAGTTGAGGCAGGAGAGGTCACTGCCTGTTCAATGAAAGCAGCTTGAGCCAATTTTTTCAGCAAGCTGTCAACTAGATTTCAGGGAAGCGTATGCTGGAAGAAGTGGATTGGTGAGTTCAACAGACCCACAGCTGTGCTAGTTTAGAGGTGGATATATTAAGATTGGTGAAGGTGAATTTAGTGGGGAGAGAGCGAGCCTCTGAGAATTGTGCATCCAGGCCCTCTCATGGTCTTCAGGATGTTGGTGGGACCAGGTAGTAAACATCATTGCATTGTTTTTATTTGGACTACGGGAGCGGGAAAGAAATCCAACTTAGATTGGTTAAAAAATGATTCAGGCAAGGGGGTACATTGTGTATCACATGCACAGATGTAGGTAAAAAGTGTGGAAGACTTATCACAAACTTTTAACTCTGACAGAAGTTATTTAACATAAAGTAGGCTCTGCAGTAAAAAGTGATTCATTAGTTAAATTCCTCAACATTAGAGACTGATCTTTAATTCAGCAATTAATGTGTGAAAATTATTTAATATTCACTAATTTTACCACTTAAACACCTTTACCATAGATTCATTCAATATAAATAAATGGAAAACCAAGTAAAACAAAATAGGTGCCGTCTCACAGATCTAGTGATCCAGTTCAATCCTGATTCCCAATACTGTATGGGTGGAGTTTGCACATTCTCCCTGTGACTGCTCCAGTTTCCTCCCATGTCCCAAAAATGAGTGGGTTGCTTGGTTAATTGTCCACTGTAAATCGCCCTTAGTAATGTAGGTGTGTGGTAGAATCTGGGGGGACGGAGGAGTTAGGGGGAGAATAAAATGGGATTAGTGTGGATGGGTGTCTGATGGTTGGCATGGACTCAGTGCGCCAAAGGGCCTGTAGCTGTGCTGAATGGCTCTAACTCTTGACAACAAACTGGAAAAATTCATGCAATAACAAGAAAGATTGGGATTCAACACGACCTGAGACCCAACAGCAACCTTGCATTTTTAACAGTAGTTGACATCCATACCCGCTTAATCTGGTCCAGGGAGGGAGGGGCAGGGTGCAGTGTACCAAGTTATACCTGAATAATGAGACTATCTTACTTAGGGTGAATCCTTAGACTATAAAACTCTTCTTCATGAGGACAGACAACTCACCTGTGGCTCATAGCTTACCTTGTACATGGATAGACAGTCTCAAGAAACTCTGGGAACTCCAGAGAGAGAAGTGGGTAATGTTTTGGATAGATAGTCAGATCAGAAGAAGTGAGGGGAAAATAAAGTTGTAGGATTCTGATGCAGGTTCTTTCACCTGAAACATCCCGACACTCTCTATAAGCACTGCCTGACCTGCTGCGTATCCCCAGCACTTTGTCTTTACCTCAGATTTCCAGCATCTACAGGTTTTGCACTTCTAATGAAAAAAAAAATCAGATCATCCAAGGGGAGCAGCTCTAAGGTGAGAGGGCAAAAAAGTTTAAAGGAGATTTACATGGCAAGTTTCTTTGAGGGGTAGGTGCCTGGAACGTGGACACGATAGTGATTTTAAGTGGCATTTAAACAGTCACACGAAGAGTATGGAGAGATTAAAGTGGCATCACACAGACATTGTGGGCTGAAGGGCCTGTTCCTGTGCTGGTCTATGTTCAAACAAGGTTACAAGAGACTGACACTCATTCTGAGCTCGTGATGGCAATGGAGAGTGTTAATTGTGCAAAGCCAGATCTAGAAACTACATCCAGCCTGTCAGGATTCTGAATTCCATTAAATCTGCCAGAAAATTAGACACTCAACCTCCTGCCCTCAGATGGAAGCACTCACCGAGGAGTAGCCTTTGCCGAAACTGGCCCGGTTCTTGGTGCGGATTTTGGTGAGTGCCGCCTCCGCGATGTCAGCACGCTCCTCAGCATCATCTAACTCGTGAACCGTCTTCCTGTACTTTGCCAGATTCATGTTCGCTTGTTCTTCCTGCAACAGAGAGGTGGTGAGGGATTGCAGTGGTGTGATTGTCACATTGTTGAATCCCCTAAGCTTTGCAGTGGTCTCCCTCTGCGCTTCACTAAAATCAAACTGGGTTTCAGGAGAGAGCAGAAGTCATCAGTGCCAGGTGCTGCTCTCACAGCTCAGGCCCATTATATTCATCAATACAGGTTTGTCTTCCTATCTGATGCCTCCTTTAAGGATCATTTGGAAGTTCCCTGAAGGATCCATACTAATGTTGGAACGTTGTCCAATCAAAAGAACACATTGCTTCTGCATAGACAAAATAAACTTGTAGAGCTGCAACATGGAAACAGGCCTTCTGCTTATTGAGTCATTTACACTAATTCAATATTAATCCTGTCCTGCACACATCTCCAAATTTCCCAGATTTACCTTCTTCAATGAAAGGAAGCATATTAACGTGAAAATATTGTTATGGATGGTGGTTACTAAATGCATTAAACAGAGCCACAGTGGTCTTCTGGGCAAGGTTGACTGCTTTAAAGGTCCGAGCACATTGCTGACATGTTCTTGGGCACAGAGTAGCAGCCAGAAGTAAAGAAGTGACTCGATGTCTGCACTCCGATAGTTCAAACTAGAAAATCCACCAAAGCCGAGAAGTAGTGGCAGACCAAATGATCCACCAGTGGCCGAACTCAGGAGGTTTGTTAAAGTCAAATTAATTCTGTGGGTTCTGGAGAAGCAGGGATTGTACTGAAATACCCTGCTATATGGTTGCCCCACCTGTGGTGAAACAGCTGGACTAGAAGCCAGAGTCATCCTCCCTCCTCTGCCCCCAGGACTCTGAGGGGAAGGATATGGGGAGAGAGGGGGGGTGGGAGAGGGAGGGTGGAGAGAGGGGGAAAGAGGGGTGGGGAGGCGAAGGGGCGAGGGTGAAGGAACCCACCTTATTTCTAGAACAATGACGGGCATCTGTTCACCACCCAAAACTACAATTAACCAACTAGTCTCCACGTTTCAGTTGCTGGGACCGGTGGGCCTGCTTGGCTCAACGTTTCTACAGGGCAGGATCAAGTAACTCCTCCACCCATGCACCAGAACATCACTGCCCCCCACCCTGGTCCACACTCACCGCCTCCTCCACCTGCCTCTTGTAGGCCCTTAACTTGCTCTGGAGCCTCTCGACCAGCTCCTGCATGCGGTGCTGGTTCTTCTGGTCCTCCTCAGCTTGGAACACCAGCTCCTTCAGCCGCCGCTCGTTCTTGCGCAGGGTCTTCACGGTCTCTGCGTGATGCTTCTGCTCCGTGTCCAGTTCCACTTCCAGTTCTTTCACCTGTCCCAAGAGACAGCAGTCAACGCGTTGTCACGTACTCGTGGCCAGAGGAATAATTTGCCCTGAATCCATCACCCCCCGCTCTCCCAGAGAGGACTTTGTGCTGGGCAGGTCAATGGAGTTAAAGTATTTCAAGACTGATATTATCTCATTCCACAGAGAAACTGAACCTAAGCATTTGATTTATAAAGCACAATCAGCTATTTAAAAAAAGCACTTTCTCTTTTTGTCTCGCCACAGATGCTGCCTGACCTACTGTGTTTTTCCAATTTCTGACATCTGATGTTGGAAACGCTCAGCAAGTCAGGCAGCATCTGTGGAGAGAGAAACAGAGTTGATGTTTCAGGTTGAAGATCCTTCATCAGTTTTGACGGGAGTTTTTGACTTGCCACCTTAACCTTTTCTCGCCACAGATGTTGCCCGAGTGTTTCTAGTTTAAAGAAGTTGTCTAGCTTAACACTGAGGCTCTCTACAAACACCTCTGCGCCCCACCTCTGCCAGCAGCCAGCCCTGGCTGTGTGGACCACAACGTCCTAAATCCAAGATCAGCTCCCAAATCTAAGGCAGTAACTTAAATTCCATGTGGCGTCAGCCATTTTCTCACCAGTGTGCTGTACCAGCTTAGGTTCACCTCTGCCTCCATCCCGGATTTTCTGTCTGGGTGGAGGACAGAGTCGAAGTGGGGACTGCAGCAGGCTGGTACAGAATGGGCACCCCACTCTTAGCTCAACCCCAGGACCAGCCTGCTCACCCCGACCAGGTTCAGAAGTCTTGACCTCCCTCCTTCTGTAGCTCAACCTGGGAAAAGGGAGCCCAGAGTGGCGTGGATAAAGAGGGAGAGATAGCTAGATGGATGGAGGGAGTGAAGCTGCAGCACATTGCTGGCTGACTTCCTTACAAAATTCATCAACCCTGTCCGTCCTCATCACCTTTCCCAAATGTCCAAAAAATTGAGAATCAATCTTTGTCAGCTGGCAGCAGATTCCTTGTCAAATGTGAATCTGCCGGGATCTGCACCCTCCGAGGGACCCCTTCCCTTCCCCTCCCCTCCCGCCTCCTCCCCACCACCAGTCCTACCCGTCCCTCCAGTTTCTGAATGATCTTCTTCCCTCCCTTCAGCGCCAGCTGCTCGGCCTCCTCCAGCTTGCCGTTCAGATCCTTGATCTGCGCCTCGAGGCCCTTCCTCACCCGCTCCAGGTGCAGGGAGTGGTCCTGTTCGTGGTGCAGCTCCTCGGCCAGTCGGGCTACCTGAGCGAGAGGGAGAGAGGGTCACATCTGTCGGCCGGGCCACCGGACACAGGGATACACTGACCCCCTGTGGCCATCCTGGGAACGGGCACTCGGCCACTCTGAGTCCCGGTGTCACTGAAATATTCACCACGGTCCCAAATCCCCACCAATCATCTAATCACACAGGGTGTGTGGGGGGGGGGGGGGAGGGGGAGAGGGAGGAGGAGATGTGGGGGGAGAGATGGGTGGAACGGGGGGGTGAACTGGGTGATGAACAGCGAGGGTGAGAGGAGGAAGAGGCAGGGAGCAGGGGCGAGGATGGGTGGAGGGAATCAGTCTGCTTGCAAAGGACGAGACCTAGTGGCCTAGAGTTTTTTTTGTGCCTGAACAGCATTGGGGTAAAGTCAGCACCAGCTCAGTGCCAGGTCTGCTGACTGGATGTTCTATCACACACTCAGCCTGGGGCGACCTGGCCACACAAGCTCAAAGGCTCCACCCCTGCAGAGAAATTCAGGTGGAGAAGGGTTGGGAGAAGGAAAGGGAGGGGTTGAAAGATGTGTCGGGATGGATGGGTTGTCATGACAACAGGAGGGAGGAGTGTGTGGGGTCGGAGACGCGTTCGGGCGGGGAAGGGACACACGCTCCTGGGTCACGGACAACTCTGGTGGAGGGAGAGGTGAACACGGTCGACCAGCCGGCACCTGGTGCCTGACTGAGGACAATGAGGGCCGGGCCTGTGTACTGGGGAAACAGCCTCCTGCTTGTGTGTGAAAAGGACGCTTGAAGAACAAGACATCAAATTCTGGCACAAAACCCGTGGTTTACCGGGCAGCAGTGACCCCTGCCCTCCGCTGCATTTCTGGGACTTGGCATTGCCCATAGCTCACCGCTCACTGACCTTGTGTCTACAAACCCTTGCAAATCTGCAGGCAGCTTAAACAGACCAACATCAGTGTCCTGTCCCAGACCCACAACACCAAGGCCCTCCATACATTCAGTCACATCCAGTAGAGGGAAGGAAGAAATGTGAGGGGAGGGGAAGGGGAGTGGAGTGTTCACCCCCACTCTGTTTCACACTCCCAAGCGAAGTTACTGGGGGAACTCAGCGGGTCGGGCAGGCATCTAAGGACGGAAGTGGACAGTCAACGTTTTGGGTCGAGACCCTTCCTCTGGATTGTCCATTTCCCTCCACAGATGCTCGTGCATCTGGGTGATGGTGGTTGAGGGACAAGTGTTGGTCAGGGCTCTGGGGAGAACTTCCCTACTCGTCATCAAGCAGTGTCACGAGATCTGAGGGGAGATGGAACTCGATTTCCCTCAGAAAGGCGATGAGTATGAAATCCCTCCCTCCCTCCTCCTGACATCCCTTGGGCTGCATTGTCCGGTCTAGGCATTTGCTCCCTGGTCATTGTTTAATCCACTGGACCAGTAACATCAGTTTTGACCACCAGCTCAGACCGGGACGGATAAGATATCTATATTAGTCACATGTACATCAAAACACACAGTGAAATGCACCTTTTGCGTAGAGTGTTCTGGGGACAGCCCGCAAGTGTCGCCACACTTCCGGTGCCAACATAGCATGCCCACAACTTCCTAACCCATACATCTTTGGAATGTGGGAGGAAACCGGAGCACCCGGAGGAAACCCATGCAGACACAGGGAGAACATACAAGCTCCTTACAGACAGTAGCTGGAATTGAACCCGGGTCATTGGCGCTGTAATAGCCTTACACTATTGTGAGCCGCGGGATCTGCTGAAGACACTTATGGGCCTTGAATCCCAAGGGAACCTGATCCCATTTTCCAGACTAACAAATCCTACCGTCCGGATATAACGTACAGCTGAGCCAGTCCCAGTGGAAGCTGGCTGACAGCAACATCTCCAAGCTCTTCAGTAGCCCCAGTAACCAAGGTTGGCAGTGAAAGCAGTCGATGAGGGCTCCCTGTGCTTTAAATCTCAACCACTCCCCCAACATCCCCTCCAGTACAGGCTGGCAGTGGTGGGTTCATTAAGGAAGAGCAGGGGTGGGAAAGAGAATCACAAGGATTGGCTGGCATGGACCAGTTGGGCTGAAGGGCCTTGTTTCTCCATGCTGTATGACTCCCTGACGAAGGATGTTATCTGGAGGGCTCGAGTTATAAGGAGGGATTGGATAGGCCGGGATTTATTTTCCCTTGGACAAAGGAGGCTGAGGGGTGATCTACGAAGGTTTGTAAAATGATGAGGATCATAGGTAGGGTAGACAGTCACAATTCTCTTCCCAAGGTAGGGGAGTCCAAAACTAGAGAGCACAGATTTAGGGAGACTGGAGAAAGATTTAAAGGGGATCTGAGGGGCAAGTTTTTTCACCCAGAGGATGGTGAGTATATCAAACAAGCTGTCAACAGGAAGTGATAGAGTAACATTTAAAGGACATTTGGACAGGTACATGGATAGGAAAGGTTTAGAGGGATATGGGCCAAATGTGGGCAATGGGATCAGCTTCGGTGAGAATCTTGGCTGGCATGGATCAGTTGGGCTGAAGGGCCTGTTTCTGTGCTATATGACTGTATGAATCCTGGGACTAGTTTATCAGCTGTACTCCAGCTGCTTTCTCTCCAAGTCCTCCCAGGAGACCCACAAAATGGAGCCTAGAACTTCCGTCAATCTATCCTGCTTTATGTGAGGGAGAATTCCGGGTTCCTGCAGCTCAGAAGGAGTCACGGGCTATCCTGGGCAGCCAGCGACTCTCCTCGCCCTGTGTGTGAACCATAAGGATTCATGTTCTCTGAGGAACACGGAGAGAATGTGGGGCCAGGCACTCCTGGGGTATGTACAAAGCTGGCAGCGAGCTGGGCATGTGTGAGAGCTGGGGTGGGAACACCAAGAGGACCCCGCCTGCCAGAAGATCGATACCTGCAACAATCCAAGGACTGGTAAAGGATGGGTCTCCTTCATGCGGGGCTCTCCTGTCCCCCCTCAGACCAGGGCCTCTGCTCTTTGTTCACCTGATGAGTTGACAGATAGTGACCTCCTCCCTGCCATCAGCTGGTGTACGAGGGGCCTCTGGGTACAGACTGAAGATGCACGCCACCTCAGTCCACATTCAGTTCCATCTTGTAACACGACAGGCTGCAAACCATCCCCAAGAAACACAATGGACAGCAGACGCTGGAATCCGGAGCAACACACAAAGTGCTTTGCTCCGGATTCTAGCATCTATGGAGGGAAATGGACGGTCAACATTTCGGATCGAGACCCTTCACCTGGACTGAAGGAGCCTGATGAACCTTTCACCATAGATGCTGCCCGACCTGCTGAGTTCTTCCAGCGCTTCTTATGTTGTTGTAAAGTATCCCTGTACTGATCAGCTGCATTTGAAGCAGCAACGTTCACACACACTAACATTTGGCAGATCTTACAACTTAACTTTCCATTGATTAATACAGACGGTTTGAAATGTAAACACACAGCCCAGCAAAAATGCAAAACAATTCAACTCCTAAAGAATCCTGAAGAAGGGTCCTGACCCAAAACATTGACCGCCTGCTTTTCTCCACGGATGCTGCCTGGCCTGCTGAGTTCCTCCAGCATCGTCGTGTTTTTCATCAACGCCCAAATCCACGGCTCAGTCTGAACAGTTTGCAGTGTGGAGCGTTGCTGCCACCTGTTGGCAGCTCTCACACTTGCCGCAGCGAAGCATTAGATTGCAGCCAGTCATTCAACAGAGCTTGTGTCGATGATACAAAGCTGTCGATGATGCAAAACCAGCTGGCAAGCTCATTATAACCCATGCTATTTAAAGCTGATATAATAGAAAACACTTGAACTAGTGTGAGAGACCTCAGAGCAGCTGCTCCGGACTGACGCAAGTTGAAATTTTCTGATCGGAGGGGAATTGAGGTGATTCTGAGACCTGTGGCTCCTGCAGGCCAGAAATACTGAGTGCAGAGTCTTTGATCCTCCTCTCCACCTCCCCCCACACCAACCTGGCCACTGTCTTTCATTTCTAAATATGACTGACTCATCCTGCAGTTCCTGTTTCACACATTTTTTCAGCCACATTTCCAGTCCTGTTAAACTTCTTGGCAGCAATAGGGACAGGTCTTCAGATTCACCAGGAATCACCGACACAGTTCCAGATCTCACCGTGGGAGCCACAGGCCACGACACAACGGTTGGTCACCGATCAACAGCAGCAGGCCAAGGACGGAAACGTACAACGACACTAGCGGTGGAGGCAGGCACTCTCACATTTAAAATGTATCTGGACGAGCACCTGAATCACCAAGGGCAGAGAAGGGTACAGACCAAGTGCTGGTAAATGGGATGGGTACAGATGGGTACTTGTGGGTCAGCATCAACGTGGTGGGTCAAAGGGCCTGTCCCTGTGCTGTAAGACTCCGTGACATGGTTATACCTTCTAGTACCTAGCACCCTACTCGATGTGGTTATTCCTGGAATGTGCACAAGTTGCCTAAAGTCAGGTACTCCAGACAATAGAGGGGCCTTGGACCACAAGTCCATGGTTCCCTAAAAGTGGAGTCACAGGTCGACAGGGCGGTGACGAAGACTTTTGGCGCACTGGCCTTCATCAGTCAGGGCATTGAGTATAGAAGTTGGGAGTTGTACAGGACACTGGTGAGGCCGCACTTGGAGTATTGTTTTCAGTTTTGGTCGCCCTGCTAGAGGAAGGATGTTGGTAAACTGGAAAGAGTGCAGAAAAGATTCACGAGGATGTTGCCAAGACTCGAGGAACTGAGTTAGAGGGAGAGGTTAGACAGGCCGGGACTTTTTCTTCAATGGAGCGTAGGACCGATCCAATAGAGGTGTAAAAATCATGGGGTGCAGCTGTGCTGGAGATCCTCTCCCCAGCTCGGCTGTGTGACAGGAGCTGCTGCAATTCGCTGGGAGTCAATACCTCCGTGGGTGTGGGACACCAAAGACCTGGTCCCTGCACAATGGCAAGGTCAATGCACACATGGTAGCGTTGGGTGACCCTTGCTTTGGGTGCTGGAGGGCGTCAGGGGTATCGGGCACATGAAATGGTCTGTCTCCAAACTAACAGAAGCAGAACCTGGGCTGGTTGCAACGAGGGGTAAATGAGGGAAAGTTCAGTGAAGTGCCAAGGGTCAGAAGCAACATTACACTCTCTTCCTTCACCTGCTCTGCATGGAGGTCTCAAAATGCAAATTATTCGCTCTAATCCCTCACCTCAGCAGGCCTGACACTCCTTAAAAACATGCCACCCCCCCCCCCCCCACTAAAGATGTCCCAACCCATCAACAGGACGACGCTGAGAGATGGCAGAGTCCTTACCTCACACACCGCCTTCTTTGCCTTCTCGTCCGAGCCCCTGAACTCATTGGCCAGCTCCTCGTGCTCCGTCACCAGCTGCTGGAACTCTGCCTCCAGCTTGCGTTTGACAACGGTGAGTCCTTGGAACTGGAGGAAGGCAGACGAGGAATTGATGAGTGGTGCCCTGGGGAGAGGGGATCCCACCTGATGGTCACGTCGCTTGGGGCCACAGCCCACACTGAGCGATCCTCAGCTTCACTGAGTGAGCTGCCTGGGATGGAGAGCTGTGTTGTGACAAGTACAGGTGACCCCTGTGTTACGGGGGGATTGCATTCCTAAAAAACTGTCCGTATCACAATTTTCCACAATGCAAAGCTGCTTCACACGCATCAAGAAACAAAATAAATTCTGTTTATTTCCTTTTCTCCCCCATATATATTCCATGAGGGTGAACTTTATTCCACATCTCTAATCTTCAGCTGGTGATTTGTAATTTGTGAAGGGCAGATTTCTGTCACCTGAAAGGCTGTAAGGCTGGGGGGTTGCCTGTGTACAACTGGTGGGTTGATTCAGGAGGTGAGGGGAGTCTCCCAGGCTGAGCCGAGAGGTTGACTCGAGGGGTGAGGTAGGTCTCCCAGACTGAGCCCAAGGGCTCTGGAGTCTCTGGGTGGCAGAAGATTGAGAAGGGACCTTATTGAAGTTTTTACAGTTCTTGGAGGGCGTGAGAGGGTAGATGGTGGGAGGTGTGGAACCAGGGGCATGAACTCTGGCCTAGCTGGGGCTGGTCCAAGGAGAGGTCCCTTCACTCCGAGAACTGTGAACCTTCGGGAGTTCTCTCCTTCACAGGGCTTGCTCGTCGGGCATGTTGAGGGCTGGGACGGGAAGATTCTTCGGAACCTTGGCAGCCAAGCAACATGGTGAGGAGGGTGGGGAGTGGGTGGGGAAGGAGACGTGCCACGGCTGGTGGGTGGGCTGGTTCTAGTGCCTGCTCCCTGGCCCAGTTTCCATTACTCATCTCATTCAGTTTTGGCAGTCTCTCATTGGGAGTTCCCCAGCCCCTACCCGCCTTCGTCGTTGGCCCATGGCCCGCTATCATTCGAAGAAGAAGTTCCAAACCCCACGTACAGCAGTCCCACAAGTTCTCGTGGCGATCACGTCTGGCTTTTGGCATGCTGGTCTCCATCAGGCAGGGCATTGAGTATTGGAGCTGGGTGGTTGTGTTCCAATTGTACAAGACGTTAATGAGGCTGCATTTGGAATATTATGTTCCGTTTAGGTCAGGGAAGATGGCATTAAGCTGGAAAGAGTGCAGAGAAGATTTACGAGGATGTTGCTGGAACTTGAGGGACTGAGTTATGGAGAGAGGTTGAGCAGATTGGGACTTTATTCCTTGGAGTGCAGGAGAATGACGGGTGCTGTCACAGAGGTGTAGAAAATCATGAGTGCCCTGGAATGGGTGAATGCACACAGTCTTATTCCCAGGATTGAGGAATGGGGAACTAGAGGGCACAGGTTTAAGGTGAGAGGCAAGAGATTTAAAAGGAACCTGAGGGGGCAACCTTTACACCCAGAGGGTGGTCCGTATATGGAACGAGCTGCCAGAGGAAGTGGTTGAGGCAGGTACATTAACAACATTTAAAAGGAACTTGGACAGGGACATGGATCGGAAAGGTTTAGGGGGATATGGGCCAAACGTGGGCAAATGGGAACCTTGATCAGCATGGACCAGTTGGGCTGAAGGGCCTGTTTCTGTGCCATACAATTCTATGACTCTATGCCGCCCATTGTATCTATAATCCCATTTACCCGTCAGGTCCATGGCTTTCAATGTCTCAGCGATTCAAGTGCTTGTCCAGCTGCCTCCACCACCTCTTCAGGCAGTGTGATCCAGTCCCCAACCACCCTCCTTGTGGGAACAAAATCCCCCCTCACACCCCTCTGTGCCTCCTCCCTCTCACCTTAAGCCTCTACCCTCCAGTTCTCGATTCGCCAGCCCTGGGAAAGAGACTGTGCGCATTCACCCCGTGTTTGCCCCTCATGACGTTATACACAGGGTGGGTCTGCGCCGTACGACACCGTGAGCAGCTGCCCCCCGTCCCCAGTGCCCCCTCTCCGCACGCACCTGCGTGTTGGTTTCATTGAACTTGTCCGTCATGTCCACCAGCTCCTGCTCAAGGAGCTTGCGGGAGCGCTCGGTCACGTCCAGCGCGCCGCGAGTTTCCTCCAGCTCCGCGGAGAGGGCGCCGGAGCGCCGCTCCACCAGTGCGTACTGCTCCCGGAGCTCCTCGTGCTGCCGCGTGTCCTCCTCCATCTGGCTCTGCATGTCCTGGGCGCAGGGACACAGCTCGGTGAGCAGCAGTGCAAGCAATGGGGCGGGGGGGGGGGGGGGGGGGGAGGGTGGGCAGGGAGGGTGGGGAGAGGAGGGGTGGGGAGAGGAGGGGAGGGTGGGGGGAGGGTGGGCAGAGGAGGGGTGGGGAGAGGAGGGGAGGGGGGAGGAGGGGAGGGTGGGAGGAGGGGAGAATGACTCTCGCGTTGAAGGGGGCAAGAGGATATGTGGACAGGAGACGCTTGTGTTTACAGAGAACCAACTCCAAACTTCAACATTCAGCCAATTTAGGTGCAGGAAACACAGGAACCGGTGGTGCACAGCAAACCCCCACATATAGCAAGTAAACAACTAGATACTCTTGTTTCTGGGTGTTGCTTTGATAATAACCATTGGCCAGAACTCCAGCCCTCTTCACCTTGGTTCCAAGGCAGGGGAGACATGGACCGAGTCTGTCGATGTCTGGAACCCTTTCCAAACCATCCCAGCGAACGAAGCATGGACTTCCCTCAGCTCTCCCATCTCTACCCAGCTGGGGTCTCCTGCACAACGTGGTTCATCAGAATGAAAGGTCTTTGACCAGACACATTCACTGTTTCTCCTTCCACACCTGCTGAGTATATCCACCATTTTCTGCTGTTCTTCCAGATTTCCAGCACCCTCGGCTTTGATTTTCGTTTTGCGTTCTCTGCTCCCTCCCTTCCCTTCCTCCACCCCTCCAGCGTTACAACTGCTCCCCCTCTCTGTCCCATCGCCTCAATGACCTTTTCTCCCCCTCCCGCCAATCAGCCGACCTCAATATCAGCCCTTTGTCCCCCCCCATCCCACCGCCGCTTCCCCAGGACTGCTCCGGATCACAGGCTCCAAGCGGGCACAGTCACCACAGAGGGTATACAGGCTCTTCTTCCCAGGAGAGAGGAAGCTGGGAAGATGTTTCATCTCCTCTGAGATGCCCACAGGTGGAATGGGAACGTGCAGAGGTTTCCTCGATACTCAGGGGTGTGTATTTAAACACGTGGGCACCGTCTGCCTGAGTCTGTCACTGGTCACGCCCGCAGGAGTGCACTCTCTCTCCGCTCGCTCCCGTGGACCAAAAAGGTGGTAAACACTGCCACCTGGTGGCTGCACAAGTGCAGACAATCTGCCCAGAGAAATCCCCTGCATTTCTCAAAGATGGGCCTTTCACAGTGTGGCAGGATGACACCTCTCCCCAAACACCTCCCCACACCTACTGCAACTTCTAATGCTCCAAACTCTGTGACCGCTTCCTCTCCACAGATGTTCCCATCAGTAGCAGGACTGCATTAAGGACACAGAGAAATAGAAGCAGGAGTCGGCTATTCAGCCCATCGTGCTCGCACTAACCCTACATTCCTTAATATCTGAAAATCGGAAAGGAGCATTGCACACGTGCAAGTGTCTGGGGAGCACAGATGTCACCCAGCTCAGTGCTGGTAACTACCCCAGGAGTGCTGCTGTTGCGACTGTGCCTGGCTGGAGCCTGTGGCAGTCCTTATCTGTCCAGAAGGAGTATTGTTGCCTACCTGGTCTCCCCTCCAACCATCGGCCCCTAACGTTGAAGTCCCAGAGCTGCGACCTGGTACTGGGAGTGTGCAGGCACTGGCAGCTAAGTCTGATCTGGGCTGGGTGGTGGGCACATACAGAGGGGCAACTGGGGCCACATCTGTCCCTGGCTGTGTCCAGTTGTGCCAAAGCTGTCCAAGGGATTCACCTCTAATCCCAAGCCATCCAAACCTTACCAGGTCAGGTCCCAGTGTTTGGATGGGGATTCCTAACCTCAGGAATGAGAAGGGAAATGGTGAGCTACCTCTTCCTTCCTTTAAAGTTCTAAATTATTTTTCTGCTTCAATATCTTTTTAATCAATTTAATTTTTTTCTGAAATATAGTTGCATAAGACCATAAGATATAGGAGCAGAATTAGGCCATTCGGCCCGTCGAGTCTGCTCCACCGTTCAATCATGGCCGATTTTCTTTTTCACAACCCCAAAATCCTTAGCCATACCCCCCCCCCCACCGCTCCCCCCCCCCTTACCAATTGAAAACCTATCAATCTCTGCCTTAAATACACCCAATGACTTGGCCTCCACAGCCCTCTGTGGCAACAAATTCCACAGATTCAGCACCCTCTGGCTGAAGAAATTCCTCCTCATCTCAGTTTTAAAGGGACACCCCATTATTCTGAGGCTGTGCCCTCAGATCCTAAAATCTCCCACTAATGGAAACATCCTCTCCATGTCCACTCTATCCAGGCCTTTCAGTATCCCATAGCTTTCTCTTATTTTTAAAACTATTCTAATAAAAATGTGATAGTCTTCAAATGCCTATCAATATTAAAACCTCAAGGCCTCAGCCTTTGACGAAGGGTAAGCTCCGCCCCCAGCCTCGCCTCCTGCCATTGGATGTTCTGGCGGTGGGCGGGGCCTTGGATGCGGCTCCTGAGGCCCAGTTGCTGCTGAGGTCTCGCCGCACAGACCCACTCGATTCCGGGCTCAGGAAACCCAGGAACATTGGATCCGCACAACTGGATCAGATCGGTATGGGCTTGGCCGTGGGGGTGGGAAGTCCAGTGCATTAGCTAATTATTCGACTGTGGGAAGCGTCACTCCTCACTCAGCCTACCATTGGCCACTCAAAAGCACTTTCAATGAGAGGGATGAAAGATTTTTTAAAAATCTTCTTTGGCAAGCAAAGCCGGAGCAAATTTCAGCAAAGCTCCTCGGTAGCCTTGGTAAAACCAGCCCAAAAAGAGCAGGCTGGCGGTAGATGCACCCGCTCACTCACCGAGTCGGTGAGTCTGCCGAGGGGGAGCCTCTCTTCCCATGCCCGGGGGCTGCTCTCCCCACGCCTGCTCGCTCTCTCGCTCCCCGCCGTTTCTGCGATCCTCTCGCACACACTGTTCCTGTTCCATTTCCAACCTACGGGCAATTCAGGTTACAAACGGTCCTCAGGAAGTGAACCCTGTCATAACCTGGGGACTTCCTGTGCAATTCTGAAGACTTTCTGAGAGAGCGAGTCAGCAGTGCTGTGTGCTGTTTGCGTCTCCTTACCTCAGGCAGGACGTGTGCAATCGATGGAGTGAAATAAGGTGCATCAGACTGATGACTGGGGATAGTGGGAGAGATTGGGTCGAGCAGGTGGGCTCCCCCCCCTCTGGTCCCCAGCTCGGCCTCACCTTCACCTGTTGCTGCGTCTTCTTCAGCAGCTTCAGCAGGTCGCTGTTGTTCTTGTTGCCCTGGTCCAGCTGAACCTCCAGCTCGTTCAGGTCATTCTCGAGCTTCTTCCTCACCCGCAGCATCTCTGCCCGACCTTTCACCTCTGCGTCGAGACTGGCCTGCAGCGAGTCCAGAGTCCGCTGATGGTTTTTCCTTCAAGGACAAAACATGGTTGCGTCACCTGAGACAAGCCCAAAATCCTTTCAACCAACACAACGGCGACACCCGGCATCAGATAAAGACGAATGTCAACCAGCAGTGTTGATTAAAAGCTCTTAAAATTGTCCAGAATTGTTCACTCGGCCGGACTCTCACCCCCACACTCCGCAAACTCTGGTGCTTACGTTCTGGAGCAGCGCACAGAGGCGTCGGAGGAACCTCAGCGGGTCAGGCAGCGTCTATGGAGGGAAATGGACTGTCAACGTTTCAGGTCGAGACCCTTCATTACGGCTGGGAATCCTGATGAAGGGCGTCGACCCGAAACATTTCCCTCCATAGACGCTGCCTGACCCACCGGGTTCCTCTGGTGCCTCTGTGAGTTGTTTGTGCAACCCACTAAGTCCCATTCATCCATCACTCCTTTGCTTGCTGACCTACACCGGCTCTCGGTATGGTTCTATTGGGCTTACAATCACCCCAGTGGCTTGCCCCCAGACCCCAATATCCCCACCCCACTTCCAACTCTGCAACTACCTCCTTCCACTCTGCTAATTCAGCCCTCTCGAGTGTTCTCAATTATCACTGTGCTCCCATGGCAGACGTACCTTCTGCTACCTGGATCTACAAACCTTGCAATTCCCTCCCTAAAACTTCAGTCATCCCTCTCTTTGAAGATGCTCTCTCCTTAACCAAGATCACCTTTTATGATACCTGGGATTGTTTGGTTTTAAGGTGCTCTTGAGAAGGAGCCCAGGACATTTTAGAACATCTTAGAACAGCACAGGACATTTTAGAACACAGGACATAGAACATTTTACAACAGCACAGGAAGAGGCCCTTCAGTCCACGATGTTGTGCTAAACTAATGAAAATGGTAAATTAAAGGCCTAATTAAACTAATCCCCTCTGCCTGCACAACACCGCTATCCCTCCATTCCCTGGACATTCATGTGGCAATCTAAGAGCCTCTTAAATGCCTCTATCGTATCTGCCCCCACCACCACCGGCAGTGCATTCCAGGCACCCACCACTCTCTGTGTAAAAAAAACTTGCCCTGCACCTCTCCTTTGAACTTACCCCCTCTCACTTTAAAAGCACGCCCTCTAGTATTAGATATTTTGAGCCTGGTGAAAAGAGACCAGCTGTCTGCTCTCTCTGTGGCTCTCACAATCTTATAAACTTCTTTCAGGTCTCCCTTGTTGAAAGTGCTACACAAGTTCAAGTTGTTGCTCAAATCCTGCTCTAACATTTTCTTCTGAGGACTTAAAATTTCCTTTTGAATTCCCTTCCTACTGCAATCAAACTTCAGGTCATCATCTGGATCCTGATTCTTCTATTCCCTTGAAGTATGCCCTGAACCGTGCTTCAACCTGCACTGTGAGCTTGGCCACTCCCCAATGAACTGCATCTTCCCCCTCGTGTGTGTGAATCCTTTCACGCTGAGTTCACATTCCAGAGATGGCCACTAGCGTAAGAAGCCACAACCAGACTATTTTGCAATGGAAAGGAAACTTTCTGTCAAAGAAGAAGAACTGGACATTTCTGCCGATCATCCATCTGTGATTTTGACTCCATTTTTCTCTCTCCATTAGTACAGCTTGCTGGGCAAGTCCCACAGCCCCGTCACTAACACAGGCAATGAAGCAGAATCTAATTTACCCGCCACATTAACCCTTTTGGTCCCATACTATCAGAGATAAGAGTCATACAGCACAGAAGCAGGCCCTTCAACCCATCTCATCCATCTAAACTTGTCCCTTTTGCCTGCATTTGGCCCATAACCTTCTAAACCTTTCCTATCAATGTACCCGTCCAACTGTACTACCCACCCCTACCCTCACTTCTTTTACAACTGAAAATTGACTTGTTTCTCTCTTTCCAAACACCAACAAAGGTCCCGGGCAGGAAATGTTAACGCTGTTTCTCTCTTTGTGTTTCCAGCAGTTTTATGTTTTTATTTCAGGCTTTCACACCTACAGTTTTTCTAATTTTCTAAATCCTTTGATACGAGTGCCTTCAGGAGTAATGCCGGTGTTTCACACTTACCACAAGAGGGAGGAGATTCCGAGAGAAGTTATGGAAGAGAAAAGAAGAGAAACGTGAGTAAAGGTGGGAAACAGATTTTTCAGCAGCAGAAATTCATTCACGTGAGGAGCTATCAAACACAGTAAAAAAACAAAACAGCCTTTATACTAACTGCAGTTTGCAACGTCCAAACAGATCCTCCCCAAATTACAAAGGCCCATTGACGAACAGCCCTGACATCCGATCGAGCATTGGGGAGACTGTCGGGATGGATTTGCCAGCTGCTGCAGGGACCTTCTGCCGTGTGGGAACTCAGTTCACAGCAACATCATTGCATTCTGCAGAGAAATCTGACCGACTAAGTGAAACAGTCTGGTTTAACTACACGTTGCCCTCAGTTGGCCTATGCTTTCATTTAAATAAACCGCTGGGTGGTCGCATTTCTGACGTGCAACTTCTGCGGAATAGAACCCTGTGGGGAGGACCTGCATTTGTCTATCAGCATCCACTGTACAGTCAATGCACAATGTGGTGTGTTGCAAGGATGGGCCCACTGATTTGGAGAGGTCTTGGGCTGGTCCCTGATCATCTATTTGATCTCTACCTTGCAGTAGGGATGCTATAAATTACCTCAGCCTTCTCAGCCCATGTGAAGGGGACATTAGGGTCCTCGTCTCAGTTCATCCACCTGTGTGACAGGGGACTCTCTGATCTACGGGCTGTTCCCAGGGACACACACACAGATGGACATCAAGTGCTGCTGGAAGATCACCAACTCGGTGAAAGACGTTCTTTGGTCTGCCTGAAACTTTTTGGTCTCCCAGCACAGCGAGATGTCCATGAGGGAATCCTGTTGACTGGCACAGCCCAGGCTGCAGGAGTCCGTGCTGAGGGACGCACTGAAGCTCGGTCCTGCCAATGCTAAGGCTCTGTGGGTAAGGTCCACAGTCTGGGGCTCTTCCACTACTGGACATGGAGGGGTTGAGTTGGGTGGGGAAGCCCCTCAAACAATGAAAGGGGTATCACCCCAAGGGGCAATGGTCCTATGGTTTAAAATAGAAGTGTTATCACTACTGAACATATTGACCAAAGGACATGAAGAACGTAAAGAGTTTCGCACTGAAAACTTTGTGTCATTTAGCACGGAAACAGAGCCTTCGGCCCAACTCATGCATGCTGACTGTGTTGCCCAGCGAGCTAGTCCCATCTACCTGGGTTTGGCCCATAGCCCTCTAAACTTATCTAGATGGCTTTTAAATGTTGCTAATGTACCCACCTCAACCACTATTTCTGGCAGCTCGTTCCAAATACGCACCACCCTTTGCGTGAAGAAGCTGCCCCTGATGTCCCTTCTAAATCTCTCGCCTCTAATCTTAAACCTATTCCCTCTTGTTTTTAGCACAGTTTTTCTTTTTGTACATATATTCTGTTATGAGTAAAGTTTATTTTTGAAATTAAAAAAAATGTGAAGGGAACGAGTCAGAGTACTCTAATCTGATGGCGAATCCATTACTCCCTGGTGGGAGGAATACACACAGAGACATAACCAGCACTGCTTCAATACCCCCGTGTGTCGAACAGCCTACCAACATCCTCTGGGAGCAGCCCTGAGAAACAGCTGCGAGGGTAGGGCAGCTGGTGGAACTGATGCACGGTAGGGATCTGTATCTTCAGGAGGGACGCAATGGGAGTGAGCAGAGGGGGAACATTACACTGAAACCTTTATTCCATTTTCGCGTTAGAAAATTTAACTTTTTTAATTCCAGCTGCATTAATTCATTGTTTAGAAAAGACAAGGCAAGGTACGAAAGTATTGCTTTGGGATTAGACTCCCTTTTACCAGTCCCCCATCCCACCAGAAACCACTGGGTCTCAACTTCATCTTGTTCTTGTACCACAGAACACTCAGCCTGGGGAGTTGGAACTCCGAGTATGTTGAATCCATGCAACTGGCTCTGTCCACCTTTAATATCCCTGCCACCAAACCCTCCCCTCCCCACCCCCTTGCCAACAACTGCAAGTCTTCGAACAAATAGCAGGGACCAGCGCAGCTGAAAGTCAGTGAGGTCCCAACCCACATCATGGGGCAGAAGGCCGGAGCCTGGGCTTCTGAGCTTTGGTGCCGTCAAAGGAGGGAGGTGTGGGTGCAACGCCACACGGTGGGGTAGTCGAGCTCTCCCAGTTTCAGCTCCATAGGCGGAAAGCTCCCTCCATCCACCAAGCGTTTGGGATGTACAGTGGGTTAAGAGTCACCGCATCATAGAGCTACAGGATTGAAAAAGGTCCTTGGTCCCACTGAGTCTGTGCTGACCACCAACCACTCATTTCCACCAGAGTCACGGGAACAGGCCATTCGGCCCATCACATCCACGCTGCCAATTGGGGACCTATCCGTATTAATGGCATCATCCAGCACTTGGCCCACTGCCTTCCATATCTAGGTGATACAAGGTGAGGGGAGGGGGGGGGTGGAGTTCAAAGGAGATGTGGGGGGCAAGTTTTCTTTTACACAGAGTGGTGGGTTCCTGGAACAGGCTGCCAGTGGTGGTGGTGGAAGCAGATACGATAGAGGCATTAAAGAGGTTGTTAGATAGACACGTGAACGTGCAGGGAGTGGAGGGACATGGGATTTAGTTTAATCCGACATCGTGTTCGGTGCAGACAAAGGCCTGTTCCCGTGCTGTACTGTCGTGTTCGATGATTCATGTGCTCGTCCAGACACTTCTTAACAATGATCAGGTAATAATCCCATTTTCTGCTTTCACATCAACTCCCCCAGACTCTACCACTCACCTCCACACCGGGGACAAGTTACAGCGGCCAATTAACCTACCAACCTGCACGTGTTTGGGATGTGGGAGGGAACTGGAGCACCCGGTGGAAACCCCATGTAGGTTCAGGGAGAACGTGTAAACTCCATGCAGATTGAACCCAGGTTTTCAATGCTGTGAGGCAGTGGTTCTGTAATCTTATTGTCAAATGAAGTTTCAGTGAGGGGCAATTGCTGAACTCTGCACCATATATCAGCCTGAATTTCAGCATCTTAGCAGCTTTTCTTATTTTCCTATTTAAAAATTTCTACTTCCTACCATAGTTTTGGAGAAGGTGACAAATAAATGCAGCCTAATGGAAAGTCACGGCCAAGGTTGTTGTTCAAACCCCACTGCTATTAACTCTCTCTTCCCCCACCCCAACTTCTCCTCAATCATTTCACACCTGATTCTCTCAGCTGTCGGCTCAACTGTCCCTGGCACAGTCGCCGATTAAAGATCACTGTAAGTGAACGAGATTGGTGCAGAGCGGGGCGACTCATTGCAAGCTGCTCTCTGCAGATTTACTCATTACTTTTACTATAACCGTTCTACACTTTTAAATTTAAATTCTATGCCACTAACTATTACTAATAGTGTTCTTTTAAATCTTCTTACAGGGCTGGCGATCTTCCAAACCTTGCACCTTATCATCTACCTGCAATGCACTTCCCTGTAGCTGTGACACTTTACTCTGTATTCTGTTATTGTTTTTACCCTGTACTACCTCAGTACACTGTGTGATGAATTGATCTGCATGAACAGTATGCAAGACAGGTTTTTTCACTGCACCTCGGTACAAGTGACAATAATAAACCGATATCAATACCTTGTTGCCTCAAACTCCTCTTCCTTCTCCTGGATTCTCCGATCGATCTCTGTCTTAACTTGAGTCAGCTCGAGCTGCAGTCGGACCACCTTGTTCTCCTCAGCCTGAAACCAGGGAAAGTGTGGATGGTCAAATGAGTGCTGGCTTCCCCCGAGTAACAGACCCGGCGCTGATTCAGTGAATGCAACCGCAAAGTGCAGCAAACGTTCCAGCTGCAATGTGTTCAGAGACATGGCACCTTGGCAAACGCACCACAACACGCAGGCAAAGTCACTATTTCAGGTGATGCATCACTGAGGCAAAGCAACCTTTTAAATGCATTGCATTAGTCTCATGTAGCAAACCTTGAAGAAATAACTACTCAGGAACAGCACCTTCATAAATATTCAGGCAAGGCATTCCCTCCAGACATGGAGACCACAGAAATTGCACCATAATCCTCAGGCCTACCACCTCTGCAAATGTACTTGGACATTGCTGCTCCTGTAAACTTAACTAACATTCAGACACTTTAATCCTTGCAAAGGCACCAACGGTACTCAAGCACAAGCCTTACAGACACCAAACTCTGATCATGATATTCAGCGGCAGGTTTCTCTCCACTTTTACCAAACTTGATATTATGCTGAAAAACATGACGATGCCGGAGGAACTCAGCGGGCCAGGCAGCATCTGTGGAGAAAAGCAGGCGGTCAGCATTTCGGGTCAGGACCCTTCTTCAGGACTGAAGATAGGAAATGGGGAAGCCCAATATATAGTAGCGAAGAGCAGCGCAGTGATAGGTGGACAAAAGAGGGGAGGCGGGGCGGGCACAGGGTGGTGATAAGTAGATGCAGGTAAGAGATAGTGATGGGCAGGTGTGGGGGAGGAGGGGAGAGCAGATCCACCTGGGGATGTGTCAAAGGTAAAGAGAGGGGGGCAAAACAGGTTGAAGAAAAAGAGGCTTGGAAAGGGAGGAGAAGCAGCAAAGAAGCATGGTGGTTGGGGGGGGGGGGGAGAGGGTTTGTGGGGAAGTGGGTTAGGGATTACCTAAAGTGGGAGAATTCAATGTTCATGCTGTTAGGCTGCACGGTTCCACGATGGAAAATGAGGTGCTGTTCCTCCAGGTTGCGCTTGGAGTTCTCCTGGCAGTGGAGGAGGCCGAGGACTGTTGTATATCAGTGATAGCGCGGGAGGGGGAGCTGAAGTGACTGGCAACGGGGGAAAAATGAAATTACGCTGTTGGATATGATCAATAATTCTTAGCGAGTTCACCTCATGTTTGTGTGTCTGTGGATTTACTGAACCTGCTAACCTAATGGATGTTGAGGTGGAGAGGCAGCACTTTTTGCTCTGCATCTCACGCCTCAATCGGAGCTGGACGTGCTCGAGTTAAGATGTGATTTTGCACCCGAATGATTCCAAGTCGGGTTTGTACCAACGTGACTGGGAATCTGAAATTTGCATGCAATTTTCTGGCGTCAGTTCATGATCAAAGTACCAGACATCTCCTGGAGCGATACAGAAGGCAGGAATTCAGGAGTACCACAAGGGATTCATTTATTTCCTTCTCACAGGGCAACCTCTGGGACCAGTTCTGTTACTGTTGCATACATGCTTTCCAACTTCAATCATTTTCAATAATACTTATACCTTACTTTAGTGATCATTTCAATTCTTGAGAAGGAAATGTAATGAAATCTGAGGCAGCAGCTCCCTGCGTCACTGCTTCTTGTTACCCATCGATGAGTCCCAAAGTTTCAGTCCAGCTGATCTGCTTTGGTTCATCTTCATACAATATACTCAATCCCAAATGATGTTGAATAGCAAATCGCAACAAAATAAGATGCTGGTCGTAAGTTGACTAACGCAAAAACAAATTGCTGGGAAGTTATCAAATCAGCCATCTATTAAGCACTGGACCCAGAATTACTTATTAGTGAAGTCAATGGAATAAGAAAATTAAGCTGGATGCACAATAGGTAGTCAATTCAAAATCAGCAACTTTGCAACAACACCCGAGATTAACATTCCCTCTGTCAGAGTTCTCAACGAACGGTGACTCCCGTTGTGTACACAGCTGGGACCACAGAAAAAGATCAAGCAACAAGCAGGTGAATGGGGCACGAATCTGATTTTAGTATCGTTGGTTGAAAGATAATTGGTGATGTGAATGCTGGAGAAATGGCCTGCACTGCTTCAAGTAGAGCAATGGGATCTTCAAGTCTCATCAAAGCACTGGATGGGATTTTAATTTCATTCTAAGGACATAGCCTCTGACAACACAGCACTTCCTCAGAATGGAGTGTCAGACAACACTGTGGGTTCAAGCTTTATGATGGACTTTAAATCTACAAAGTGATTTGCATGAGAAAATTCAACATAGCTGATGCAGACGGAGGTTAGAAGACGAGTTGAACGAGTTGTGACAGGACAGGGTTTGTCCCAGAGACCAAAGTCATCATCTTCGGTCTTCCCAATGTGGCTCACACAAGGTTGGACATGCGATTCATTAATACAAAGGCAGTGAAGAGTCAGGAGATGATGGTGGTGAGGTAGACCAACTTGTTGCCAATGTACAATGGAACCTGATCATGTGGTTTTGGATGAAGTTCCTGAGAGCATGTTCCTGTTCTGGCTTTACACCCCAAACAGAAGGCCAAGAACATCCAGCAACCTTCAGAGCACGTAGACTTCCATTCTCGTGTACAAAATCTTTGCCACATACAGGTGTGGAGGCCCGATCATTGGGGATGTTTAAGGAAGAGATTGATAGGTATCTAATTAGTCAGGGTATCAAGGGATATGGGGAAAAGGCTGGGAATTGGGGCTGGATGGGAGAATAGTTTAGCTAATGGTGAAGTGATGGAGCAGACTTGATGGGCCGAATGGCCTACTTCTGCTCCTTTGTATTGTGATCTTGTGATAAATCTCATACTCTTCAAGCAAAGCTTCTGTCCCTATAGGATATGTATCCCCTCTCACTTCAGACCAATGTTCACTGTGCGTTTAACAGCACAATAAAGGTTTTCCACAGTACAGTCCGTAGCTTCACTGTGAAAGGAGCTGCTTGGATTGTGGAACTAACGGTGTTTACCTCCAGCGCTGCCTCCGACTCCTCGAGAGTTGCCTGCAGCTCTTCTTTCTCCATCTCGAGTTTCTTCTTGGACTTCTGCAGCTCATGGACACTCTTCCCTCCCTCGCCCAGCTGGTCGGTCAAGTCGGTAATCTCCTCTGCAGAATTAATCCAGGAAGGAAGAGGGTCAAATGTCAGCATGGAGCATCGTCAGCAATAACAAACCGAACTTAACCATGATCTTAACCTAGCACAATGTCCCAGGTGCTTCATGGGGGGGGGGGGCATCACCAAACAAAAGTGACACCAATGAAAATCAAAAGATGCCGGAAACCTGGACAAAAAATGGAAAAGGTTGAAAAAATCTCAGCAGTTCAGGCAGCATCTACGGAGAGGGAAACAGCAAATGCTTCAGGTCGGGGACCAAGAGAGTCATAACTGAGAAAGAGGGAAACAGGTCAGGTAGCAGAGTAGGTGGAGGGTGGGAGGGATGGGTGGGACGTGGGGAGCTTTTTTTGATAGGGTTAAAAATGGCAGTTAAGGGGCAGTGAACTCCTTTTTCAATGTAATGTGTTGCTGATGGCTGGAAAGTCTGTGTAAAGTTGTATACTCTTGGCCAACTGGGATATGCCCAGCAGGTCAGGAAATAGACAGTGAAAGAAAAAGGCAAGGAGCGTCAGAAAACTAACCCCAACCCACAGAAAACAACGTTACAGACAGTGGGCCAAGCCTCGGAAGAGGAGTGGGGTTTAAGGAGCACTTTAGATATATCGAGTTATACAGCATGAAAACAGGCCCTTCGGCCCAACTGAGAACTGGGGAGGTTCTGACGATGGGTCTTCGACCGGAAACATTAGCTCTGTTTCTCTTTCCACAGATGCGGCCTGAACTGCTGAGTACTTCCATTCAGGAATGTGACCCCAGGCTGGGTGTCATGGTGAACAGGGAGGGTGCTAATTCGGGGTAATCCTTCGCTTTACACCGGGGCTGGGAAGCTGCAGAACTCAACCTCTTCTGTGTTCAATTACAGTTTAACTACCTGACCTGTACTTAATGGGACCAGATCAGTTCAGGTACATCCTGGAGCTGGGGTCAGATCACATTGGATCAGCTCTTTACAGATAAACGCACTAAGGCTCAGTCACGTGGGGCAGGACAGTGGCAGCAGGTAGCCCAGTCCGTGAACGCAGAGCAGCAAGTGATGGTTAAAAAAAAAACTTTGAAGACTTTATTTATACAGCACGATGAGTCCGCGGCGCCCATTTTAAACCCATGTTAACCTCCCCATACGTCTTTGTAATGTGGGAGGAAACCCACGCAGACACGGGGAGAACGTACAACCTCCTTACAGACAGTGGCGGGAATTGAACCCGGGTTACTGGCGCCATAATAGCGTCGCGCTAACCGCTACACTACCGTGCCACCAATGCATGGTTCGAGGAATACAAACCATGTATGGAGCGTACCTTGAAAAGACTTTGCAGTGGGGTGGAGCTTCACTGCACAGTCTGGCCACCGATACAGAGCACTACTTCACTGGGTGGGAGTGGAGACAAAGATTGTAACTGCTCAGTCTGTGGCTCGGGTTGGGTTTTAATTTTATACATGCATTGATCTCCGTGGTATTTGCAGACTCTGCGACTCTGATAGGGGACGCCGTGGATCTGAGGCAGACTCCTACACAGTGTCCCAATTTGTCCTGGGTTGGCGGAGGGAGAACCACGGAGGGGTATAGAAAGCTGCAGGTCATTGAAAGGTCGAGGGATGGGACCAAGTAAAGAGGAAGACATAAAAACGCAGGGAGAGCATTAAAAACTATCCCGTATCATCAGAGGCAGGGAACTGTGAGGAGTGGTGGAAAGGAACAGAGAAGCAGCCGACAATGTGGGGTGAGCCTGCAGTCCTGACCGGTCCCGTGTGTGCTGAAGTACAGGTGGTGGTGGTATGGGAGTTACCATGAAGATCGATCGTCTTTGGGCCACTCCACAGCATCATTCCCATGGTTTAATGTTGCCACAAAGGGTTTCAGTCCGAGGGCTAATTTCAGGTGTCAGTTCGCCCTCAACTGTGGTCACAACCGTCACGAGGTTGCGCATTCAGGACCCACGTTAGGAATGGAGCACAAAATTCTAGCTGACACTTTGGTCCAGAGGAACATCGAAAGGTCATTAATGATCGTTTTCCCCAAGGCCATGCTGGGCAGACCAGGGCTGAAGAAATGGTCAGTGACATATCAGAGCAGGTTGTGTGATGAAGCAGGCTTTCTGGTGCGGATCACACCTGTACAATAAGGCGTGGTTTTGAGGTAGTCCAGCAGTATCAATGTTTAGCTACTCAGATACTTTGTCTTCAGATCTATCATCCCAGGGTTTCTCTATCTGTTGGATACAGAAACCCTGCCCTGCATTGGATTGTCTGCCAATATGAGGCACATTCACTGTTTTCCAGCTGCCAACTATAAACCCTTCACTCCCAAACATTTGGACAGGCCAATAAAGCACTAACAGATTATTAGGTTTAATCTTGTTTACTTCCCTGCACAACCCTGATCAATATTCTACTGACATCTACAAAGACTCATGTTTCATACAGGTACGGTAGTGTAGCAGTTAGCGTAACGCTATTACAGCGCCAGCGACCCAGGTTCAATTCCGGCCACCATCTGTAAGGAGTTTGTACGTTCTCCCCGTGTCTGCGTGGGTTTCCTCCGGGTGCTCTGGTTTCCTCCCACATTCCAAAGACGTACGGGTTAGGAAGCTGTGGGTGTGCTATGTTGGCGCCGGAAATGTGGCGACACTTGCGGGCTGCCCTTAGAACACTCTACGCAAAGGTGCATTTCACTGTGTGTTTCGATGTACACGTGACTAGTAAAGATCCTAATCTTATTAATAGTACTCTTCAACACACTAATCATTGTTTCTTTATCCTTAATACCTTTCTAAGTTGTTGTACATTGACCACAGAATACAGCTTTCTACAGTCACTCCTGGCTGATGTTCATATTCAGAACCAACAGTTTGCAGCTGTACCGCGGACCCATTGTGCCTGAACTATTTTCCTCAACACTACCTTGCAATGTTTTGTTCTCCCGCTTAATGGAGTCCAGTTGCTCGATCAGCTCTTCATAGGACGCCTTCAGTTTGAAGAGCTCGGTGGTGTACTGCCGGCACTCCTTCTGTGAGGTTTCCAGCTCCGTCTGAATCTCCTCGCACTTCTGACGCCAATCAGAAATCTGCTTGTCAATCATTCGCTGCTTCTTGTCCAGGGTTGCACCTGCTGCGTTCGCCTACAGGATGGAGAGAGAACCAGTTTAAGTTCATTTGATATTTCAATATATGCCCGACGCATTGAGCAAAGTGAAGTTTAGTGGCTTGGGTGCAGTACATTACATCTCATCACAGACAGTCATCAAACTGCCAACACTGACTACTTGCTGCAAAAGGGAGAGAGCAACGATCTGTACGAAACAGGAAACATTGGCTGGAAGGCTCCGTGACTGGCTGCCTGACCTGCCGAGTTCCTCCAGCACTTTTTGTGTCTTGCTCCAGGTTCCAGCATCTGCAGAATTTCTTGTGTCTTGGTTGGAAGGCTAATTGGCCAAGGTAAATTGTTCCCAGTGCAGGTGCGTGTTGGGGGAATCAGGGGGAATTAATGAACATAGAGAGAGAGAATGGGCTGCAGAGAAATAAGGGTGAGATTGATGGGAATGTATGAGACCATCATAGAATGCTTTCCTGTATCATTAGGAAAGGAAATAAACATATGGGAGGTAACAGGTGCATCAAAAAGCTTACAAGGGAATGCCTGCAGCTAAGGTAACCTCTCATCTCTTTGTCTGCCAAATGTACTGTACGTGATCCGAGTTGCTGAGTGAGCTTGCTGAACCGCTCCCGCCAGCAGGGATCACTCCGGGGAGACGCACCTTCTCCAGGTCAATGCTCAGCTCCTCCACCTCGACTTGCAGCCGTTGTTTAGTTTTCTCCAGGCTGGAGCACTTGGCCTGGGCTGCTTCCACAGCCTCCTCAGCCTCCTGCAGTCGGGACATCAGCTTCTTCCTGTCGTGATCCAAATATGACAACGTTATTTTCTCTTCTATTCCAAGACTGTTCAAGCTTTGCACTAACAGTGGAAACAGACAACAAAGTGGTGAACAGAACCATCCCGGCACAAAACCCCTCTGCCCGATACCTCCCCACACTCCACCCAAACTTCAGAGCTAAACAAGACCAAGGGCAAAGACCAACAGCTCCTGGACCTATTGCCAGCGGTGACCTACACCAGCCGCACACTCAGCTGTATAAACTCGTGCACCAAACTGGTTCTGCTTGGATTTGAACGCACTGCAAGTTTCCAGATGAATTAGCAGGAAGCCTTCTCCACAATTCAACATGATCATGGCCACTCTGATGGTTATTTCAACACGTTCCCAGCTGTGACGATCCCTTTAACCAGCGACCCTTTGCTCTAGATTCCCCCACATGAAAAACGTCCTTTCAATATCCACCCTGTCATAGCCCCCTCAGGATCTTAGCGTTTCAATTATATCCCCTCTCCTGAACTCCAGCAGATACAAGCCTGGCCTGTTTAACTCTGTCCCATGACACAGCTGGCCCATTTCAGGTATTAATCTAATGAACCATCTCTGAACTGCTGCTAACAAATTAAAATCTTTACAATTCACTGGGTTTCTGTGCTGTGCCGTGGCGACTGTCTGCCACACCACTAGTCTAGTTACAGGTTCACGTCAGGGGACTGAGCAAAAATGCACTCCTTATTTCGCAACACCTGTCATTCAGCAACTGCCACTTCGGACGGCGAACGCGCTGGGCCGAGCCTGCTGCCTGGAATTGCTGTCGGTCCCCTCTGTTTCCCCCAGTGTTACCGAGCTGGATGCAGAGGGTCTGTCTCACTGACGTCCCACCATCTCAGGCCTGGCTGCACAGTCGGAAACAACACAACCTGAAGACGGTGTAATGTGGAGGACCCACCCCACCTCCCCCCCCGAAACACTTCCAACAGCCTTGACCGAGGCAAACGTGGCCACTAAACTTTGACTTGTCACGGCGTTCACTGAATTTAAAAGCTTTTAAATCTGTCCAACATTCAGACACATCTAGAACCTACTAAAATAAAAGTAAAGATTAAAAAAAAATGAAATTGAAAACAAATAAACATTGAGAAATAACTGAAAATATCATGCTCAAGTAGAATAATTAAAAAACATAACTCATCTCTGTTAACCAGTAGGCTTAGCATCCTTCTTGAAACCAGTGAGGTCTCAGACCCTGCACCAGCACACAGCTGCCTTGGGATTGGAAATGCAGTCCCCCAAACTGATACTCAGCAGTCCCAGCAAGACTAGTGAAGATTAGGCCCACTTGCTAAATTTCTCAGCAAGTCCTGAACTGTCATTGTTCATGGAAGTTTGGGACTTTCTTCAGTCTGAATGACTAAACTTCAAGGTTTTAACTTTGGACCACTGGGCCACACAGACAATACAATTCAGCTCAGTGCTTCCATTTTACCAGAGCAGTTCCGAAGTACAACACTAGATGGCACCCGGAGGCCAATGAACATGGGAGAAAGTTGGAGAACAAAAAAAGGGCTGCAGATACTGGAAATAATCAGCAGGTCGGGTAGCAGCTACAGTGAGAGAAACACGATTAAGTTTTTAGGTCAACAATCTTTCATCAGATTGTGGGAAGAATTCTATCGAAGCCTTCAGTACACAGAATAAAGGTTGAATCACGTTTTTGTTTGAATAACAGTTGATCGGCTAGAGATAATCCAAACACAGGCAATATTTTGTTCTAACCCTTCGCTTCCAATAGAATCAACGTTTAGAGCTGCTCTTTCAACCAACTGTTTTACTCACTGCTATTTTCTCCCATGCACAAGTTCAGGAAATAAATAAAAGAGGGGTTTAAAAAACAGAAAATGCTGGAAACACTCTGCAGGTCAGGCAGTATCTGTGGTAAAAGACTCAGGGTTAACATGCAACAGAAACTCATTTGTTTTCTCATTTTTTCAATTCAAAGGGCTTCGGACCTGAAAAGTTAACCATTTCTCTTTCCACAGACGCTGTGGGGGGCTCTCAGCAATTTCTGCTTTCATTCCAGATTTCCAGCATCTGGAATATTTTTGATTTCCGTTTATTGCTGGTCATGCCTGCTTTTACTCTGAGGAGAGTCTGTCTTAAATTGCATAATGGTGAAATGCACAAATGCTGTGCTCTAGTCTCCAGGTTAATGGAGCCAAACTCCAGGACATCTCTTTCCTTCTTAGTATTCTTTTTACTAAAAAGGAGGAACTTCGCATTCACTGCACTGAACTGGATCATCAAACTGCCCGTCCGCCAGGCTTTGATCTCCTGTACCCTCTCTCACATTTCACCATCTCAACACTACAAAATAAAGATACCCCTTCCTCTTGCTCAAGTTCCAATCATGAATAGAAATGGAAGTCCGAGCAAGATCGCGAGCTCACACATGACTCACATTCTGCATTCAGAGAACATTATCCATGATCAGTCTCTCCTCCTTTCCATCCAATGGCCTTTTCCTATCACCTGTCCCATTTCTTAACTGCCTCTAATGTGACACCAGCTTTGGTCCTGGTATTTAAGAAAGGATACCCTAGCACTGGAGGCTGTCCAGAACAGATTCATTTGGCTAATTTGTGGCATGAGAGGGTTGTCCCAGGAGACAAGGTCTGGACGAGATCAGCCACGATCATACTGAATGGCGGGGCAGACTTGAGGGGCTGAGCGGCCTCTTTCTTTCTCATATCAACTTCCTCCTCCCTTTCTGATTCTCTCAACTGTGTGTTCTGGGCTCTGAATATTGCAAACAACTCAAATTCCCGAAGCTGTCATCTGCCAACTGCTGCACCAGGCATTTTCCTAAGAGATGCCAGTCATGATCCAAGTTCATTTTTAAACCTTTTTCAAAACTAATTTAAAATTTTTTAGACACTTTAATAAAAAAGGCAAAGAACATGTTCACACAAGTTTAAAAAACTAGAGAAAATCCAACCAATATGCTTTCAGCAAGCTTCCCAGGTAACTGAAGCGTGTTAAAAACATCTTTGCCTAGAAATTCCAGTACACTCTCAGGGTGCAGGAGGTGAGCACTGCACTGGGGCTGCAGTGCCCTCAAACCCACTGCCTCAGTTCAGGATGATGCAATTTAGTATGGAGACTTAGATCAACTGTAACAACAGAACTCAGACACTCAGGGTTGGAGGATACAATGAAGATACGGATACTGAATTAGGGAGGAAACACCTGCTTGAATGACCTGGGGAAATAACTCGCAATTTTCTTTTCCATTGATTGCTACAGGAACCAGGATCCCCAGGCCAGTTTTTTCTCCCCAGGGAAGGAGAATGATTTAGCTGAAGGAGTGACCAACAGCCACCTTATTGTAGATTCTCAGCAGAGTCTGATCTATAGCCTCCAACAATTTCTATGCAGCACTATCCTTGATTGTCACTGGACCATCACTTGGAAATGCAGCCATAAACAAATTTTTTGGTGGAATTCAGCAACCTCAAGGGTCCTATGCATTTTTCACATTACTTGTGTTTTTCCAAGTAACTGTTATATTAGTGGGTGCCTGTGATTAGATTAGTTATAGCGTTCTACTTATTTATTTCCTATTAAACCACGTATCTCTCTACCTCAGTCTGTCTTGCTGCAGTTATCTACACTCTTAACAGCCACACTGAACATCTACTGCTTCAGTTTGGCCCTTCACTGTTGTCATTTATAAAACTGCCACAAAACTTCTGGCCTAGCGGAGCTGAAAGGGATACACCAGGGTTGAGGTCAAGAGGACCTGAAAGAGTGAAGGGAGAGCGGACCGTGTAGGGTGAACCAGGAGCAGGGATGGAGAGTGCGGAGAGGCAACTTAACGTGGGCCGGGCAACGTGAAGAGGTGCAGGGGGGCGAGGCAGCGCAGGAGGTTGGCAGAAGCACGATCAGGCCGAGAAAGCGAAGCGAGAGCGTAGGGCAGAGGGGGAGCGGGCGGGCGGCAGGGAGAAGCGCAGAGGCGGCGGGATGACCCGGAGTGCATCTGGCAAACTAGATGCGGACCCGGCAGGGTGGAGCTGAAGCGGACCTGAAAGGGTGATGGCCCAACGGAGCTCAGGCGGACCTGGAAGGAATACACCGGGGTTGAGCTCAAGCGGACTTGAATGTGACAGTGCAGCGCGCAACTCAAGCGGACCTGAAAGGATGATGGCAGAACGGACCGTGTAGGGTGAACGCAGGAGCAGCGATGGACAGTGCAGAGGGGCAACCTAACGTGGGCAGGGCAACGTGCAGAGGTGCGGGGGGGGGGGGGGTGGTGCGAGGCAGCGCAGGAGGTTGGGTGAAGTACGATCAGGCCGAGAAAGCGAAGCGAGAGCGTAGGGCGGAGAGCGGAGCGGGCGGTAGGGAATCTGGCAAACTAGATGCGGACCCGGCAGGGTGGAGCTGAAGCGGACCTGAAAGGGTGATGGCCCAGCAGAACTCAAGCGGACCTGGAAGGAATACACCGGGGTTGGGCTCAAGCGGACTTGAAAGTGACAGTGCAGCGCGCAATTCAAGCCGACCTGAAAGGATGATGGCAGAGCGGACCGCGTAGGGTGAACCAGGAGCAGCGATGGACAGTGCGGGGGGGGGGGGGGGTCAACTAAAAGTTAGCCGGGCAATATGAAAAGGTGCAGAGTGACGAGCCCGGCAGGGTGAACCCCTGACAAGCTGAGAAAGTGAAGCGAGGGCGAACCACTTAGGGCGGAGAAGGAGCGGGCGGCAAGGGAAGGAAGCGCAGAGGCGGCGGCATGACCCGGAGTGCATCTGGTACACTAGATGCGGACCCGGCAGGGTGGAGCTGAAGCGGACCTGAAAGGATGATGGCCCAGCGGAGCTCAGGCGGACCTGGAAGGAATACTCTAGGGTTGAGCTCAAGCGGACCTGAAAAGGGTGACGGCAGAGCTCTGCCCTGGCGGACCCGACGGCAAGGAGCAGACAGCATTGAGGGGGTTTCACCGACAGAGATACTTGGTGGGGGAAGGATAGTTTCATAGGCACATCAACTAACACGGCAAGGTTGTTAGCAAAACGTGTGGAATCTTGGGCTTCCTAAACAGACACATTGAATATAGAGCAGGAAAGTGAAGCTGAATCAAAGGCAAAAAAAATCTACCGATGCTGGGATCTGAAAAAAAAACAGAAAATGCAGGAAAAACACATTAGGTCCTGCAGCAACTATGCGAAAGAAACAAAGTAAACATTTAGGATCGTTGATACTTTATGCCGAACCCCTTATAAAGCTCTAGTTGGGCCACTTGTAGAGATTGAGGTCAGTTCGTGCTAGTTTTATGGAACAGCATAGCACCTGGACATTAATGGCCGAGACCTCTGTAAAACAAAATTAAAAAATGGATAGGAAAGGTTTAGAGGCAGATGGGTCAAATATGGGACTGGCTTACAATATATATTAATGGCTTGGAAGAAGAATAATGTACAATAATCACATCTGTGCGATGGCAAGAAGCAAGGAGGCATTGGATCAACGGTGGGTGGGCTGTGGGGTGGCTATACGGGGGGAAGAATCAACCACGATTGGCAGAGCAGACTCGATGGGCCGAATGGCCTAATTCTGCTCCTATGTCTTATGGTCTAAACCCTCCAAATGGATTCCCCTCATTCAACGTTTGACAGTTGGGCGACTTTGTTGAGCGTGCTGAATTTTGATTATCCACGATGTATTAAGGAAGGTGAAGAGGGTACAGAGGAGATTGACTGGGATGTGGTCTGGGTTGGAATGCTTGTGTAACGAGAGACTGGAGAGATTGGGCTTGTTTTCCTTGGAGCAGAAGAGGCTGGGGTGGGGGTGGGGATGCTGAAAGAAGTCTCCAAAGTTACGATGGGCAGAGGTGGGGCAGGTTGTTGGAAACTTTTCCCCATTGCAGAGGTGGCTGAAACACGAGGGCAGAGGTTTAGAGTTGGGGGTAAGAGGCTTGGAGGAAGGAGTGGATGGTTGGAATCTGGTGCACACTCCCTGAGGGGTAGTGGAGGCAGGTACACTCACAACATTGAGATGAGAACTTGAACTGCCAAGGCACAGAAGGCCGAGTGCCGGTAAATGTGAATTGTACAGATGTGACCTTGGCAATGGGCATGGACAGAGTGAGCGCAAAGGGAGTGTCTGTGTTCTATGACTCTAGAAGGGGTTCTTTTCTTGGTTCGTCAAACTAAGGATCATTTTCCCTGAATTTTTCTGATCCTTTAGTGAAGTCATTTCATCAAGTAAATACATGGCTGGCATGGACTTGGCTGGGTAAAGGGACTGTTTTCATGGTGCTTTACTCTATAACAGTTTCTACTGATGAAAAGCATTTCTAATTTTAATGTCTATAAATGGCAGTCTTGAGGTTGCAATGAACACTTCATAAGGCAATGTCATACACAGCAGCAGGGTTTGATTCTGTGAGAATACTACCAACAAGAACCCAGCAGCTGAGAGTCAGTTATACATCAGATGTGTTTAAAGAGACCCCATTAACAACGTTATTCCCAAAACAAAGTAACAAGTTTGAGACACAAGAGGCTGGAAATCTGCAGCAACACACAAAGGAGCTGGAGGAACTCAGTGGGTCAGGCAGCATCTATTGGAGGGAGTTGGACAGTTGACGTATTGAGTCAAGACCCTTCATCTGGGCTGATGAATCAGGGCAGGAAGACCATTGACTGCCAGTGTCCCCAGTTTTTAGGGAGACTTCTACTTTTCCACTGTGCTACACGAGGTAAAAGGGCTTTGTATTTCAGTCTTCAACAGCCAATTCTAATTTAATTCTAATTTGCCAATTCTATTTCTATAATAGCAAATTTTAAAAATTTCTAAAACAGTTGATTCTAATTCAGTCTAATTGACTGTTGAGGAGCAAAATCAGAAATCTCTTTTTCCTAATGAGGCATAGTGGGAAAGTACAAGTCTCCCTAAAAACTGGGGACACTTGGCAGTCAATGGTCTCAAAGGCCCAAGGTTTGATTGTTTGATAGCTGGTCTGGAAAATCTGACTTCACTCATTAAACCCCAGTTTTGAAACCCATTGCTAATTCTGAATTGGAACATGGAAGAAGAAAAGGGCAAGTGAAGGGTTTTAGAACTATAGACAGATAAAAGGCATAATTAAAGGTTAAAAGAAAAGATTGGGTGCCAACAACAAACTGGGAGGGGACTATGGTCAACAATTTAAGCCAGATTTCTGTTCACTCATTGTTTTCTGTCGCTCCCATGACTTGGCTTCTGAATAAGAGTGTGAGTCAATGAAAACACCACCTTTTCTGAACACAGCTTCAGTACACAAGCAAGATTGACCCTCGAGAACAGTGCCACAGTATAGGAAGAGTTGTGTTTCAGATAAAACAGTAAACTGAAGAGTCCACCAGCTGGTGCTGTACAAGATCCCATGGTTGCTTATGAAGTGAAGCACAGGAGTGACTTGGTGAAGAGTCATGCTGCCACCATCAGGGCAGATGAACTGATCATTCATTCCACTGCCGTTTCTAGTTCCACGCTGTGTGTGTCATGTGATTTCTGAGCAAATGGGTATCAATTACAACTTAGCTGCTGTGAGTGCTGAGGATGTAAAGCATATAAGATAAATACAAGTTTTTTTTTGATGATGGCTTTGAAATTCAGTCACATAGTCTTTTTTTCGAATGCTACTTTGACTGGAATTCAAATATTTCCAGGATGGAATGTGATTGTGACAATTTCCAGAGCAAATCCTGTTTCTCTGGTCACCTCTAGTGGCAAATCATCCATGTCCAACATGATTTCTGCATTAAATCTACATCCGATGATGTCAATTCCTGTGTTCTGAAAAGCACGACTCATTGGCCGCTCCCAGGACATCCAGGAGTTAATACACAAATCCCTGCTGAAATCCCACTCAGTTAAGTCCCATTATCTATCTCCCCTCCTTCAGTGATGCCCCTCCCCCCGCCACATCCAATGCAATAACCCTGTGTTGCACACATCAAATTATTTGCAAAAATGTTATTGCTTATGGGCACTTTTAGATACTGCACCAGGAAAATATCATAAAATTATGAACAAAGGAAATGCAAACAAAAATGTGGTGTTTGATTGGCTCAGTTAGCTGTCTGTCAGAGCTCCGCTTAAAATTTGGTATCCTTGACCAGTTTACCGAAGCAACATGTCTGTTTTCTAAATTCGCGACAAAATATCACATCAAAGACTTTTTGGTTATGGGAACACACGCACACACAAACAAACAAACAACCGCACGCACGCATGCACACACACACACACACACTATCCCAACTATCAGAATCTATTTGGACTCCTCAAAGTGCCAGGCTTATCTATAGAAACGAGAGCAGGTAGCTGAAAACATATTCTTCTTAGGTAAAGGAGCAAAGCCAAAACAGGAAATTAAGGATAAGACGTTAAGGAAACAAGTTTGGCCAAGGCAATCTGTTCATGCAGCTCCTCACTTACTTGCTCCCTGGCAAATGTTATCTTGGCATGACTCAACTATCTCCAGCCCTTTGTGAATAGTTTATTGCCTTCATTATAAATATTTCCTGCTTTCAACATGAGGACTGTTATTAGGATCCATAATTGACAGTTCCAGCTTGCGACTTTTTTTTTAAATTGATGTTTTCACTAAAAGTAGCTTGCAAACAGGTTTCAAGGGCAGCACAGCTCATGCAGCACCAGTAGCAGGTTCAATCCTGACCTCCGATGCTGACTGTGCAAAGTTCGCATGTTCTTCTGGCGAATACAATGGTTTCTTCTGAGTGTTCTGGTCTCCTCCCACATTTCAAAGAATTGCAGGCAGGTAGGTTAATCAGCCACTGTAAAGTGCCCGTACTATATAGGTGAGTGGTGCAATCTAGAAGGAGATGATAGGAACGTGGAAAAATAATTCCTGATGTAGTAACATTGCAGTTTTCAGGACTCAATTCCAAAATTTCAGATAATCCCCAATTCCACTCTCTTCTCGCACATTTTCAGCACATGGTTTAACTCTTTTCCGGTATTTCTGACTTCATTCATGTCTCTGACTTACACATCCTCCAGTGTACCATCCGTTCATCAACCTTTTCTACCCTTCCTCAGTTAGCACCACTTGGTCGCTCCGTCCCTTCGCCCTTAGCACAGACCTTTTGCTCTGCCCACCACCCCCACCCGTTTTGCTCCAATTTTGAACTTGTTTAATTTCCAACTCCTCCCAGTTCCAATGAAAAGGCATCAATCTGAAGTGTTAGCGGCCTCTTCCTCCAGTGATGCTGTCGGATCTTCTGAGTATTTCCAATATCTTCGACTTATATAATGGGAGCTGAGTTTGTGGGTTTTCAGGTACGGGAATGTCGGATGAAATAACAGCATTCCCACCATCAAGTGCAGCATTTAAACTCCATTCCTGCATATTGTGGGGCCTGGGGGCACATACACTCCAAATGCACAGAATGCACTCCAATGTTCAGCAGCGGAGCTCCAGTCTCCATCCACAGGTTAGACTGTAGAGTTGTCTACACTCCCATATTTCAGATAAGGAAGTCAATGGTCAGCTGATGAAGTTCTACAGAGACAAGCCACATGGCCCAGGTAGTCTTCCTGAGAGTTTCTAAAACCAACCAGCCTTCATCATTTGAGTGAGCTTTAAAAAAAGAGCAAAGTCCAAAGACTGGCAAATAGCCAATTCAGCATCTATCTTTATGTCATGGATCAAGCATTAATGGGAAACTTAACATCTATTGCTGGTAACATTAGAAAGAAGGCAATAAGAAGTACTTTGATCAATATGGCTCAAGAGGAGAGGATCGCCATGGATTTACGAAGAGACATACGTCCTGATGTCATTTTTTGGGAGTGCTTTAAGGAAATGGTCGACTACATTGCGACAGGAAATTTGGCATGTTTGGATCTTGACAAGGCTCTTGGATCGTTAGCCAAAGACAATAAAAATTGGATCCATATTCTTTGGCGTTTAGAAGAATGAGGGGAGCTCTCAGTGTAACATGCAAGATCCTGAGGGGGCTTGACCGGGTAGACATCGAGAGGTTTTCACTCGTGGGAGAGCCTCAAACAAGGGGACATAGTTACGCTCCATGGGGGCATAGGAATTTCTTCTCACAGAGGGCAGTGAATCTAAGTGATTCTCGACCCGAGACGGTTGTGGAGGCGAGATCGTTGGAGATACTTAAAGAAGAAAGATGATAAATTTTTGAAAGGTATGCAAATTGAGGGCCATAGGAAACTGGTACAGAAGGAGAGATGACAACTGGGGTAGATCAGCCATGATCACATTGAATAAGGGGGAAGGCTTGAGCGGCCCACTCCTGCTCCTACCTTCTCATGGTATGGACAAAAGAGGAAGCTTTGGCAACGGTTTGAAATTTGGCTTATTAAGTGAGCAGAGGAAAACCTAAGTGACTCCAGGCTCCAGAACACAAACCAGAGCGGAATCAGGGAGTACTACTCCTTCACACAAATCAACTGCAAAGGTTTACAGTAACTATAAGAAAAGCTAACTGAATGTGTGTCCAAAGATATAAAGCAAAGATCCCAGGATATGAGAATTAGCTTGTACTAGGCTTGGCAGCCTACGTGGAATTCTGGAGGTCACGCATCTCCAGGATATCCTCAAAGTGCAATCAAAGTGAGGTACTTGAGAGTTATCAGCGATGGAAGAATCTGAGGGTGATTCCTTCCGGGAACACATGATTCAGGGACATATTACTGAACTATCCAACATCCTTAACAAAATGGGCAACTCAGCCTGAAAATGTATTGGAGGTTGTCACCAAATCTATAACCTGGGGTATGGGTCAAACTCAGATGTTTCACTTTCATTTAGCCGTCCTCCAGAGAGCACAGTGAAGATAGATAACAGATAACACAGGGAGATAAAATTCTGGACAAATTTTCAGGAAAAAAAAATGGGATATTTTCAGGCAAGAATGATTGAGTGGTGGGACCTACCCAATGGATTGCAGAAAATTTCCCAGTCCTGTGCTTGCTTATTCCCATATCCAATTTATATGTTTTCTTGGTTCACTGGGAACATTGACCCACAACAGTCATCCTGAGGAATAAATCCTACTCCAAGAGACACGAGCACATTATTCAGGCTGATGTTACTTTATACTTGGAGGGGGTGACCTTTCAGATGACATTTGAAACTTTCAGGTCAACATTAAGGATCTCACATCATCATCTGATGTGGAGGGGAGAGCTCCCTTGCGTCCTGGTCAATATTTAGCCTTTAGCTAACACTACTGGATACAGATTATGTCATCATGTTGGACTTTGCTGTCCTGCATTTGCTGCTGTATTCCTTGTATTACAACAACGACTTTCAAGTCAACAGTGATCACACACCAGAATGTACTTTGTTAGCCAGCAACGCATCATAGGGCTCAAAGTTTATACATAAATGGAGGTCTTTATTTATTGAAGTCTCGCTGTACCTTTATTCAGAGTATTTATGGGTAAGTTTGCATCAGCCAGTGTTAGAGATGGGGTGGGGAATATGACACAGTAAGCAGTCTACTGTACAGCAAACAAAATCAATTTACTCAAGAAAGCAGCCCATTTAATGAGGAAATAGAAACCACAATAAAATCAAAAAAAGATCGAGTTCTCCAAAAGCAAAGTACGGTCAGTGGGGGAGATGAACACTGGTGGTACAGTGACACAGCCAGTAGAGCTGCTGCCTCACAGCTCCAGTGACCCAGGTTCAATCCTGACCCCGGTGCTATCTGTGTCCACAGAGATTTCCTCTGGGTGCTCTGGTTTCCTCCCACATCCCAAAGACGTGCAGGTTGGTCGGTTAATAGACTACTGTAAGTTGCCCCCAGTGTGTGGTTTCATCTGGATTCTGGGAAGGGAGGAGAGTTGTTGATAGGAATGTGGGAAAGATAGGTCATGGGGAAAATTAACAGGGAATGGGATTGTTCTGAGAGCCAGAGTGGACTCAATGGGTCAAAATGGCCTCCAATGTTGTATGGAAATGTAACACCAATTTATCCTCTTGATAATTGAGAATGAATGTAGGCCCAGACTGTGTACAGAGCTTTAAGCTTCATGCCTTTCATCTTACAGATACTAACTCTCTTAGTCTAACCCTATATCTACCGGAGGAATGTATTGAACAAAAGGATGTTTTGATTCCACTGAACACGTTTCCTTATGTGATGGATTGACTTGAAGTATGAAATCCTCCAAAATTGTAAACACTTGCTTGTAACATGTGGTGAAAGGAGGAGGTAAAAAAGATGTCCAATACATGTACAAAAATATTCTAAGAGGATTTATTTTTCAGTGTGTTGTGGAAGGCAGCCAAGCTTTTGTTCAGAGTGTTTCTTTGATCATAAAAAACAGAACAATCTGTGCGATGTCTGATCCCAACAACTGACAGTCAGTACAACTGACTGCTTTGATCTCAGGAGCTGCCTTGGTGACACCTCACAGCATAAATCTGAAAGACGTGACTAAGAGCAGATGGTGCAATGCAATAATCTGCTGAAGGAAGCTCTTAGATCGTAGGAGTTGTTCCAAATGCAATCATTGAAAGTAAAGCTTTGGGAATATCCTGTTCACCAGCCAAAATGAAACTACTATTCCACTGCCATTCTTAAAAGAGGAAGAGAGAACATTTTCAGTGGAATCTGTGTCCTGGAACCTTTCTGGTCTTCTAGAACTCTAGTCTTCAAGGAACTGCTATCATTCCAATAAGTATTTTTCTTTATCAACACTTCCGTCATTCATTCTTAAGGGTGGAGCCTTTTATTCATTGAATCTTTGGGACCGTTAGCTTGCTTTATTGTTGGAATTATTACTATTTTGTTTTAATGTCTTCTGTTCCCTCAGGTCTTCATGCATCACACCAGGGTATGCAATAGTTAAAAAGTGAGGGGGAAAGGTCTGAGCTCTGCTCTCGTGAGGAAGGTGCAGCTAGTGATAGGATTGTTGATTTGGATTTAACATTGGTGGACAGAACACAATCTGAAAAAGCTTAATGTTGATTGAAAATCATGATGTGGAACCATGACTTTTTTTTAAGATGGGAACTTTAGAACAAGTACTGGGACTGCCATCATGTGACTGAATCGGGTAATTGCTATTTGGTTTGTCCCCTTTGACTCTCACCAAATTTTATTGATGCACAATAGAAAGCATCCTATCTGGATGTATCACATCTTGGTACAGCAACTGCTCTGCCCAGGACTGTAAGAAACTGCAGAGAGTTGTGGATACAGCCCAACGCATCACGGACACCAGCCTCTCCTCCTTGGACTCTGTCTTTACCTCTCGCTGTCTTGGTGAAGCGGCCAGCATAATCAAAGACCCCACCCACCCAGGTCCTCTACCATCGGGACATACTTCCAGACTTAAGGACAGCTTCTACCCCACTACGATAAGACTGTTGAATGGTTCCCTTATATGATAAGATGGACTCTGACCTCACGATCTACCTTGTTGTGACCTTGCACCTTATTGCACTGCACTTCACCTGTAGCTGTGACACTTTGTACTGTTATTGTTTTTACCTGTACTACCTCAATGCACTCTGTAATAACTCAATGTAACTGCACTATGTAATGAATTGATCTGTGCGATCGGTATGCAAGACAAGTTTTTCACTGTACCTTGGTACAAGAGACAATAATAAACCAATAACCAATATTTGCAGTCCTGATGCTCCAAGTAAACCAGACCCGAATTTCTGACTCTCTACTGTAACAAAGAGTGTTTCCATCCAGTACATTGTTTTCTTCGACACCAGTCCATTTCTCAACAGCACATCCACGTGTTTCAGACTTGAATACTCCATTGATTTTTGTCAGCCTCCCAAATCACGCCATCAACAGCCATGTTTCCCATCCTGCAATAATCCAAATTACCACCAGGAATTTTGATCTGTCTTTTGGCCATTCTTGCCTCAAGACATTAGCCCAATTGCACACAACCTCCTCCAGCCCTACAACCCCAGAGAATTCTACGACTTCAGAATCAATCTTCCCTTCATCTCATGCCTTCAGCTGCTTGAGACTCACTCTCTGGAATTCTCTTTAAACCTTTTTCTCTCCTCATTTTAGGATGCTGCTTAAAATCCAAATCCTTTGACCAAACTTCTTTTCACCTTCTAGTCTCTCTTTTCACTTTTAACCCGTTTTTCTCATACCTCTGAGAAGTGCCAAGAAATACATTTCTACATTAAGAGTTCTGCACAACTCAACAGTCCATGGTGATGTTTTTGAATGTGACTGCACCCTGGTGATATGGCATTGGAATCTAATCAATTGAAATTACTGGTTGAAGAGATATCTGAAAGATCCTGGTTGGTTAAGCTTCTGACATGGTGAAAATCTTAAGGCAGCGGTACACATTCAGACACAAGATTTTTCTTCTTTAAATTTCATTTTGTCCCAACCAGGAGTTGGATAGACAAAGTCCCATTTTACTTAATTCGAATGCAACATATGCTTTTGTTTCAAAGAGGAGACAGATTGTCTTGGTAAACCTGATATACAAAAGGAAGCTTCATGTATTCAGGAAGACGTTGGTGTATGCTAAAATCATAGTACAAATATGTGGGTTATTAACATCTCACATCATGATTTAAACACATCCATAGCAGTGTAAACTGTCATGCTATTTGGCTCAAGTTTCCCAGGAACTAATCAAAAAGTATTTAAAGACTTGCTTCACTCAGGACACCCCTCAGAAAATACATCCCCAATCCCTGTACTATGTGCCAACTTTGATCTTTCTGGATATCAAGGTAAACCACATACAGAACATATGTATTCAATGTGTGTGACATGCTGTAATTTATTGTGAGGAACATCACCAGAAGGTCTGCAAGTGCTCTTAAAAAAAAAGCAATCTGGGGAACACTACATTTTCACAATATCCCTGTCACAGTATCAAAAACTAAAAATCTTCACATTTCCCGAGAGTCTGCCCATGCTGCCTCACACATACTTTGTTTCTCACTGATGAATGACTCAGTTGGTGACATGGGATTAATGCACAGGCTGAACAAATCTTAAATCAGCCATTCTCATTTCTGTAAATCTTATGTAGCAAAGATGATTTCAAATGAATGGAAATGATTACTTTATTGGTTCTCCATTATTTAAGTAAACTGAAAGAGCTGGAGTTTTGTTTTTAAATTAAATTAAATTTTAATAACACTCAAGTATCTGGAAGAAAACCAAGCAGGAGCTGTAGTTATTACCAATGATCCCAGACGATTTATTCAATTGTAGTTGACCTCACAGTAACCCTTAGCAATCACAGTAAAACTTCATTAATCCTCTAAACCAAAGGCAGCGCGGGGACTGGGGCCCCGGTGCGTTAAAGGGAGCGCGGGGACCGGGGCCCCGGTTCGTTAAAGGGAGCGCGGAAACCAGCTCTCCTGATGTTGAATCAGAGTGTCCAAACAATCGGATTACAGATTATTAGAGTTTTACTGAACGAAATGACTGGGCTATATTGTCCTTCAACTTATTGCCGAGATGGAGACAAACCCAGACATTAGTTGATAAATGTCAGCCATAGATGGAACTTGTCAAATTAAACATCGCTGTATAAAATAGAACCATAAAATGACAGCTCTTAAAACACTTCCTGCTTCCTCACCAGGTGACTAACACAATCAGCTCCTCCAATCAATCATTTTGAAGAGCAGACTGGATGTCCAACCATGTATACCTTAACAGTTTCTATGCTCCTCAACAATGAATGAATTATTTTGAAGTGTAATAATAAAAAAGCCCATATTTAATCCGATGCATCACAGTGTTGTACACCTCTGTTGACCTACAATGCTCATCTCAGCAATATTCTAATACCTTAGGGACATGCATTCATTTGCACATTTCAATCTCTGAATTGTTAATTCAGCAATCAACCAAACAATCATAGTGCTAATCAAAGTTCTTGTATCTACTTACAGAATATAAACACATTTATTTTAAGCTTCTCATCAACTGAAATGAAGTTTTGTATCTGAGAGGCAATTAATTATAAGAAGCTCTCCAAAACAAAATCAAAGAATCATTTCAACACAGAAGACGCCATTCGACCCACTGAGTGCCTCTGGCTCTTTGCAGAATTGTCCACTCAGTGCCATCTGTCCACCCATTCTCCATAGCCTTGCAAGTTACTTCCCATTAAATGCTCGGCCAATCTTCCTTTGAAAGCCCCGATGGTCTCCAATTCTGTCACCCTCACAGAAAGTGATTTCTTGATCATAATCTCTCTCTGTATGAAAAAAGACTTTTCCTCACATCCTTCTTGTATCTTCTACTCATCACTTTAAATTCATGTCCTCTCGTCTTTGACCCATCCACTAATGAGAACAGCATCTCTCTATTTGCCTGGTCTAAACCCACTAAAGACTTGTACACCTCTAACAGATAGTGTCATAGAGCTTTTCAGCATGGAAACAAGCCCTTTGGTCCAACTCGTCCATGCCAACCAAGTTGCCTATCTGAGCTTGTCCCAGTTGCCTGTGCTTGGCCCATATCCCTCTAAATCTTTCCTATCCATGTAACTTTCCAAATGCCTTTTAAATGTTGCAATTGTACCCACCTCTACTACTTCTCACCCCCCTTTGTATGAAAAACTTGCCTCTCAAGTTACTTTTAAATCTTTCCCCGTCTTAAACCTTCATCTTAAACCTAAGCCCTCTAGTTTTAGATTCCCCTACCCCGGGGAAAAGACTTTTGACTATTCACCTTATCTATGCCCCTCATGAATTTATAAACCGCTATAAGGTCACCCCCTCAGCCTCCTACGCTCCATGGCAAGAAGTCCTAGCCTATCCAGCCTCTCCTTATAACCCAAGCCTCCAATCCTGGTAACATTCTTGTAAATCTTGTTTGCACCCTCTCTGTTCAATGACATCCTTCCTGTAGCAGGGTGACCAGAACTGCACACAGAATTCCAAATGTGGCCTTACAAATATCTTGTACAGCTGCAACATGGCATCCTACCTCTGGTACTCAATGTTCTCCTCTTAACTGCCTTTGCCTCAGGAAGAAGAACCCCAGCTTTTCCACCCTGACTTTACAATTCAAATAACTGGAACTGTTCCAGGAAATTTTTCCTGTAACTTGTTGAGGACTTTCACTTTGTTCCTAAATGGAGGTCACTGAATTGTATTCAATACTCTGATTATGGATGAAATAGGTTATGGACAAAGTGTGGGGGGTGTGTGCATGTGTGCAGGATGGGTATGGGGGGGGGGGGGGTACATGCATGGCACATGCCATGCATGTGGGAAGTGTGTAGTGTGTGGGGGTGGTGTGGTGTGTGTGTGTGTGTGGGTGTGTGTGTGTGTGTGTGTGTGTGTGTGGGGGTGTGTGTGTGGGGGGTGTGTGTGTGGGGGGTGTGTGTGTGGGGGGTGTGTGTGTGGGGGTTGTGTGTGTGGGGGGGGTGTGTGTGGGGGGGTGTGTGTGTGGGGGTGTGTGTGTGTGGGGTGTGTGTGTGGGGTGTGTGTGTGGGGTGTGTGTGGGGGGGGGGGTGTGTGTGTGGTGCGTGCTGTGCATGTGTGAAGTGTGTGTGTGTGTGTGTGAAGTGTGTGTGTGTGTGTGTGGTGTGTGTGTGTGTGTGAAGTGTGTGTGTGTGTGTGTGTGTGTGTGTGTGTGTGTTACTTTTAAAGTTTCAACACAACGCTGCCCTGACATGTTTCCGAAAGATAAATGTCACAGAGTCATACAGCATTGAAACAGGCAGTCTGGGCTACTGAGTTTGTGTTGACTATTTACACAAATCCTACACTAATCCTATTTTATCCTGCCCAGATTCTAACACTCACCTTTACACTCAGGACAATATACAGCGGCTGATTAACTTAACCCAGCCCACTAAGTTATTTGAAGCAATTCAATTGGTGCATAGTCTGAGTTTAGTGACTCGTGATGAATACAAACTGCATGAACAAAACTCCTCAAGGTTCAGTGAACAAATAGAAACATAGAAAAACTACAGCACAATTCAGGCCCTTCAGCCCACAAAGCTGTGCCGAACATGTCCCTACCCTAGAAATTACTAGGCTTACCCATAGCTCTCTATTTTACTCAGCTCCATGTACCTATCTAACAGTCTCTTGAAAGACCCTATCGTATCCGCCTCCACCACCGTTGCCGGCAGCCCATTCCACGCACTCACCACTCTCTGAGTAAAAAACTTACTCCTGACATCTCCTCTATATCTCCTCCCCAGCACCTTAAACCTATGTCCTCTTGTGGCCACCAATTCAGCCCTGGGGAAAAGCCTCTGACTATCTACCCTATCAATACCTCTCATCATCTTATATACCCCTATCAGGTCCCCCCTCATGCTCCGTCGCTCCAAGGAGAAAAGGCCGAGTTCCCTCAACCTGCTTTCATAAGGCATGCTCTGCATTCCAGGCAGCATCCTTGTAAATCTCCTCTGCACCCTCTCTGTGGCTTCCACATCCTTCCTGTAGTGAGGCGATCAGAACTGAGCACAGTACTCCAAGTGGGGTCTGACTAGGGACCTATATAGTTGCAACAATACCTCTCGGCTCCTAAATTCAGACACGGTAGTGTAGCGGTTAGCGTAACGCTATTACAGCGCCAGCGACCCAGGTTCAATTCCAGCCACTGTCTGTAAGGAGTTTGTACATTCTCCCCGTGTCTGTGTATGTTTCATCTGGGTGCTCCGGTCTCCTCCCACATTCCAAAGATGTACGGGTTAGGAAGTTGTGGGCATGCTATGTTGAGGGTAAAAACAGTAACAGTACAGAGTAAAGTGTCACAGCTACAGAGAAAGTGCAGTGCAATAAGGTGCAAGGTCACAACAAGGTAGGTCGTGAGGTCATAGTCCATCTCATCGTATAAGGGAATCGTTCAATAGTCTTATCACAGTGGGGTAGAAGCTGTCAAGTCTGGTGGTACGTGCCCTCAGGCACCTGTATCTTCTACCTGATGGAAGAGGAGAGAAGAGAGAATGTCCCGGATGGGTGGGGTCTTTGATTATGCTAGCTGCTTCACCAAGACAACAAGAGGTAAAGACAAGAGTCCAAGGAGGGGAGGCTGGTGCCCATGATGCGTTGGGCTGTGTCCACAACTCTCTGCAGCTTCTTGCGGTCCTGGGCAGAGCAGTTGCCGCTCAGATTCTCTTGACAATTCATTTCAGAACTGGGTTTATTAATCTGGTCTTTCAGCCCCTAACTTGTCCTGCTTTCATAAACCGAGCATTAACTGGTGTTAGCTTGGAAGATCCAGCCCAATTAGTTAACTGAAACAATTGGTACATACTTTAAGCTACGTGAATCCTGCCAAGAAAAAAAAGTGTATTGGTAGAGAATATAGGGGAATTGAAGGAAGAGGGCTATTGATATGGACAATTTTGAAAGAATTTTCTGAGCAAGGAGACTACTGTTAATGGAAGTGTTCTCAAGATGCATTGAGCAGGTTTTTTTTATGCTTTAACCACCAGAGACCATAAACTTTGCCCTCGGGCTAATAAGCTCATTTCAGGGCTATCTGATAACAAACCACATTGCTTACTTGGACTCTTCAAGCTCGTCTGTTCTCTGAATGGCGTCAGTTTCATAGCGGGTCCGCCAGTGAGTGACCTCACTGTTTAGTTTGGAGATGAGCCTCTGCAGTTCAGATTTACTCTCCTGCTCCTCCTCAACTTGCTCCTTCAGCAGCTCATTGTCATGCTTAGCACTTGAGAGACTGATGGCCATCGTGCTCTTCAGCTGAAAGAAGAAGATCAAATACTCAGACACAGAGAATCTTGAGTCTACTTTTTTCAATTACTTCTCGCAGAGGATGGTGAGTCTCTGGAATCCCTGGAGGATTTTGGAGGCTAGATCATTGGGGGTATTTAATGTGGAAGGAGATAAATTGTTGAAAAGAAAATCAAGGAATTTGAGGGCTATGGGGAAATGGTGCAGAATAGATAATGCCATGATTATATTGAATGGTGGAGCAGGCTTGATTGGCTGAGTTTCCTTTGCCTGCTCCTGCTTTTTTATGTTCTGTTGTTCTTATCTTTAGGTTCAGTGTTTTATTAATGTGTAGTCTTTGAGGATAATGCACATTTGTGGTAAAGATGGTTCAGTAATAATTTAAGCTATGTTATAATAACAACAGATTAAATTACTTTTTTGCTTGGAAATAAAATGATTTATTGTCAGGGTTAAAGAAAGCTGTTGGATAGAGAAAGGTACACCAGCACAGAAACAGATAAAAAGCTTGTCACAGATTCAGTTCCATGGCTCCACTGCCACCTGGACTGGAAGCTGGAGGTAGGGCAGCATCCTGCAGTCCCTGATTTGAACCACGTGCTCATGTTCAGGAACACCTTTGCCGTTTCCGTCCTAATAATCAGCTTCATCGGCAGCTCCTACCTCTAACCTGTCAAGCTGCTGAGTAAAACCCAATGGATTGTAATCCCTCTGGGAGTCATAACTGAAAGCTTTGGACAGGCCACATGATCCCTCTTCCATATATTGAATGGAAAACAGTCGAACCAAAGAGATATTAAGCTGCAGTGAGCAATGCAAGGAAACCCATATATCGGTGCTCTGGATTCTGGACTACACATTGAAAAATTTTGGCACACACCTTCCCCCTCATTTTCCATCCATTAAAATGAATGATGGGAAATAACATGGGGTAGATGCCTCCATTCCCAACATGCTAGTACCAGAATGCTGAAGATTAACATCCCTCCAACCTGTCTTAAATCAAATAGCTTTCCAATTATCCACTGGAGACATCATTATCTTTTGTCTTCCAAACATGAATCATGCTGTATGAATTTGACATTGTGGCACACACTTTATGAACCTAAAACGGATTTAACGATTGGTAATTTAACAGCACAAGGATCTGAGCCTGACCTACGCAGGCATCTGGCTGCTGTTATATTGGTTTAACTTCTTTTTAATGTGACTTATTCAAAATGAGTGGAAAAGACCATCAACAAAGGCAAGATCTGGCATCAAAAGCTTAACCCAACAGAGAGTCTGTTCAGCTTTCCACCTGAGCGAAAAAGAAACAGAAAGCAACCATCTGCGACTGAAAACATTCTCCACACTAGCTGCCCATGTAATCTTTGAGTTACAACAGACACAGCCCTGTCTTTACACTGGTACCTCACTTGGCACTCAGGATGTGTGGTCAGGAATGAAAATGCTGATGGAATCAGTACTAAAAGGGTTCACTATATACGGAGATATGCATGACTGACAGCCTTGCTATGCCAGGAACCTGGTGCGAATCCAGCAGTAAGTCACCCCATGGCTCGATGCGGAGAAGCAGCCTGGGAGAGCTGGTGTTGATGGACCAGCACTGAGATTTGTAGCTCAGGACTGCCGCCTGGCTGGTGGGTCATTGCTGGGAAATGGCAGCACCTACTCCTTGTGTCGACAGACTATCCAGATCCAAAGGTTTCTCTCATCACCTCCTGTTGGACATGATGGAGATCAGCTCTGCCAGGTAAAATCAATACTCAGTTTCAGATCTGTACTGAAACACTAAAATAACATTGACGAGCATGTCTCCCCCTCTGGCCACACAGCTCTCCCCCACTTGTCATTTTTCAACAGTCAGCAACCACTGTTGAATGTGTTACTGTCAGGAAATGTCAGGGCTGGGAGCGAGCAGCTTCCATCACATCCAGCAGGAGGTGATGAGAGAGACCCCAGGATCTGGGCAGACTGTCAGCACCATGGAGCTGGTGCTGCCAGTCTCCAGCAATGGTCATACACCCCGTTCCCGCCAGGGGGCAGCCCTGAGCCCCACATCTCAGAGCTGAGTGGCCGCATCTCTCAGCCCTCACGGGCCGCTCTTCGCACATAGCTGTTGGGTGATTCGTTGCTGGGGGAGTGCCAGTGAAGGGCAAGGATTCACGTCAGGTTCCCAGCAGACTGGTGTAAAACCCAAGCAGATGTCTATTTTAAAGGACAAGGGTATGTCCCTGTGTTTGGACTGGAGGAACAAGAGTTGCAAAACAGATCATGGCTCGAAAACAGACCATCACACTAAGCGGGACATTAGTGTTTCTTTGTTTGATGCACAGGATACTACAGAAGTCCATTGAGTGTCAACAGAAGCCTTGGAACTCTTATTAAAGAAAAAGATTTTAAATTGCTGCATTGCTACAAAACTAACCAACACAAGAAATAGAACATCCATTTATTTGACACTCCATTTAGTGTCTTGGATATCCATTCACTGCACCACCGACTCAGCATGGCTGTAGTTGTGCACCATTAACAAGGTGCAATGTCACAGCTCACCCAGGCCTTTGGTCCAACACCTCACAAACAGCAACTACACAGCAAACGTCGGTTTGCCTTCTAAGTCGCACAAGATCCTGACTTGGAAATGTAACGGCATTCCCTCCTTATTGCTGGGCTGACATCTGACAACTCCTTACCTCAAGGAAGGACCTTCCACCACAAGCTGTGCGGTGATGTAAGCCCTCCACAGCTTATGAGCAGTTGCAATTGCGCAATAAATACTTCTCATTGTGCAGTCATCCCAAGAACAGGCAAATTAAAGAAATGTCCTAAAGCACTGGATGTGTGGCTTTCATTTGGTTGACAGGAGAAGAAATGGCTTCCCTGGCTCCGCACTGTTGTGGGTCACTGCCAGTTTAGCTTGGGTCTGCACTTTTGCCTTTTCCAGAATTCATCACAGTTCCTGGCGATCACATAGGACCACACAGGCGCGGTGCACCTGGGTCCCAGAAACCTGACTGAGTTATTGAACCTGATGACAGATCTAGCTCAGTGTTCATGCCTCTCCATCTTGGCACTGCTTGGAACAGCTTGAGACACCCATGACTCACATTCAATACTCTTCACCTCGAGGAAAGTAGTTGGAAACTTTTCACTCTAACTGATTTCAGGCCAAAACTGGAGCAGGTAAGGGACAACAATGGGTGGGGGCTATTTCTCCCATTTCCTTGCCTATCTTCACGCCCATTGCCTTTCCCACCAGGCAATGATCAATATACATTTCCATATCTGCAGTGAAATACTAAATGACATAAATACTTGTATGCTTCCTACAAATCATCACTTTTTACTTAATCCTTAGTGTACTGAATGTATAGTGGATGTGTCTCCAGATGGAAGAGGAAGATGCAAACATTTTGTGTAGGTATGTTTGGCCAATCATTTGCAATGCTGTGGCACAAAATCAATGTATATTTGACTGTAACTAAAGTATCAGAAAAATTACAAAATAGTTAATAACCCGCAAGGAGATACAACACAGAATGTGTATTCTTACTTGCGAGCACCTGAATTCAAGCAGATTGCATTAACTCAAAATTAGGTCATTGTAAGATATGTCAAAACACACAGAACATAAACATCAGAACTCTCAAATGTTAGTGCAATAGTTTTTACCAACATCATTTTGAATGCTTTGAGTTTTATGTAGAAGTGAGATTTGGGGATTATTGAGGATCAATAACTTCAACTCTGGCAGATCATTGTCTAATTAAAAAGCAGAATCTCATTAAATGTTCTTACTTCTGCATGTGTATATTCACACTCCTGGTACACAGTAGAAAAATACAGGGAACTCTGATCACTGATTGGATCAAGTAGCATTAAAATAATCAATAAACATCAATTCATTATTCACAATTCTTTAATTACCTTTGATTCATCATCAATCTGCTTTTTCAAGTCTTCAACTTGTGATGTCAGGATGATCTTTGACCTGTTCAGTTGACCTATTTTGTTCTCCGCCTCCTCCAGCTGGCGAGTTAAATCATTATTTTCAGCTGAAACAACAAATAGCACCAGAATTACAATCTAAAGAACATGAGTTTAGCCAACCCAGTTCCTCTGGTGCTTTCAGGTCTTTTGTTTTAGTTTCCTCCATTTTTAGACCATTTTTCATTGCCTGGGGTTCTTCCACTTCCTTTCGTTGTCTTACTATTCACACATCCTTCTGGCATTTCCAATGTCCTGCTCAGATACTCTTTAATATCATTTGAATTGTTTTCCATTGAACAATTTGTAGATAGTTGGACCCAATAATTCTCCGTCCATGACGTTAGTCTTTGTTTTAATCTCCCTCCACCCTCTTCTCTCTATATTTTTTCCCCAGTAACCGTATTAAATTGAACAATCACAACTTTTGTTTTCAGTTCCGACAAGGGGTATGTACAGGAGAGGTTAATTATCTTCTCTCTCTTCAGGTGTCCTACTGTGCATTTCCAGTATATTAAAGCAAAGAAAAAATGTGATATGTTCACTTTATCCAGGTAGAACCCAGACATTGCAGATGGAACAAAATACAACCAACAGGTGATTTGTAATTTATGACATAGGATTTATAACTATTAAAATTGTTCCCCAAAGCAAAAACTATTATTGGCCTTCATTATTGTTGGGCCCAGCAGGAGGCTCAGTAGGAAGTGTATGACCAGGCCAACAGCCAATGCCAAAAGAAATAATACCAAATCCAGTAACTTTAACCCAGGATTTAGTGGAAATTGAGCCCAGGTGGAGACTGGGCAGCAAATTAACACAGCCAGCTGACAAAATCCCAGTTGGCATTTTGAAATTGTTAGGCTAAAACGAGCGATCAGATTCGCCTCTCTCATTAGCCTTGTGAAACAAAGGCAGCAGCACACATCGCTACTGCATGTCAGCAAGGTTATTCTGGTTATTGGAGATAGAGGGTAGAGTCTTTGCTTGTTCAGACTAGTAATGCCACAGTAATCTGCAGGCATCATGGAATTTTACACAGAGGTATGTTTCTGTGTTCTCTGATATGCTATACTGACACAACAAAAGAATTTGCTCATATTTGTCCTGTCCCATTCAAAATTGTGAGATTTTCCCGATAGTTCTAATTTGGTGAGGTTCTTTATGTTGGATTTATTTTCATAGCCACAGGGCCATTAGTAGGTACTTAGAGTCATACAGCATGGAAACAGGCCATTCAGCCCACCAAATCCATGCTAACCAGTGGGCATCCATCTACATTAATCCCACCGCCCAGCACTTGGCCCACAGCCTTCTATGTCTAGACGGTTCAAGTGCTCGTCTAGACACTTCCTAAAGGCTGTCAGTGACACTGCTTCCACCACTTTCTCAGGCAGTGCATTTCAGGTACTCAGCAATCTCTGGGTGTAACATTTTTTTGTCTCAAAAATAACTTAATTTCAAAAAAGGTTTAGTAGTGTACGATAATGAAATTAAAAGCCTAAGCATATTTCTAAAGAAATGTTCAACAATTTTAAATTACACCCACAGACAGAGAAATGTGCAAGATTTTCATTATAAATCCATTTTCTGCTGTGTGAATGAAACTGAACTTAAATATATCAAGAAAACCTTCTAAAAGAAAGAAAATATGCTACTATGCTACCAAAGTGCATTGGTAAGTAAGGATTTTATATTTTTGACCATAAGAATTTTACTGAGACCTTGAACTGTCCCTAGAACTGCATTTTCAAGCATACTTTGGAAGAATTGTTCACTTTTGTGGCCAAATAGAAAACTCCACCTCAGATTGTTAACAGGTTCAAAATGTGCACCAAAGGCCAAAAGGATTTGTCACTAACTTACTCTTTGAATACAGCACAAACAATTAACTCTATCTCCATTGTAATAATCTCTTCTTCCATACCTGTCAGTCTTGTTTTGCCTAGGCTCTGCTCAGTGAGAGAACGCTGCAGATCCTCATTTCGGGAAGTGGCTTCCGACAGCAAATCTTCGAGCTTTCGAATCTGTGCATCACCTGCCACCTGGACACAAGAATACTACAAAGCTTCAGGGCTGCTTGGAATCAGCGTTTAACATGTTTTTTGAGAGAGGTATTAAAGAGAAAACACCTGAATTTATAATTCTAGTGAATTTTGGCACTGAGATGTGAAATGTCAAAGGATTGCTTTTCCAAATTGGGTGTTCAGTGTATCCAGGATGCTGTGGTGTACATCATACCACGGTGTAGTGTGGCTACCTCAATATAGCAACACTATGACCACTTTGCTCTCCAATGGACTTTGTTTTCTTGTGTTATAATTGTATTCTTTTTTGTATAATTTTGCATAATTTATTTTGTTAATTTATGTTTTTCTTGTGAATGTTGTGTATCGGATGCTATGTGCCTGTAATGCTGCTGCGAGTAAATTTTTAATTGCACCTGTGCATCCATGTACTTGTGCATATAACAATAAACTCAACTTTCTATACCAAATGCCCAACAGTGTGTTTGAAATCTTATCCAAAAAACTGGAGGGAAGTCGGGGGTGGTGACAGCACTGGAAGACAGGTGCAGAGATCACAATTAATCCAAGTGCACAAATAATGCATCACATTTATGCCAAGTGCCATCATAATTTTAACATCCAGCTATCTCTAGTTATGCTGCTAAATGCTGAATCCCAATTTTGTAAGGGCCTAGCACAAATCAAGCCAGACTGAACGACTTCAACTGACTTTCAGGGATTGCAAGTTGGTGGAATATATAGGACAACATAGAGGGATGTGGAGCCTAATGGTTAACCTTCTGGTGAAGGGGTAATAAATATATTTGGAATAAAGCTAGTTCTGTAACAGTAACCATGAAACTCCGTACTGTTGCAAAAAACCATCTGGTTCACTAATGCACTTCAGGAAATCTACCATTCTTATCCCACTGTCTTTTAGTCACTATACCCAACAGTGTGATTGACTTTTATCTGCCCTCTCAGGTCAGGGACAACTTAGGATGGACAATAACTGCCAGCGATGTCCACAACTGTAAATGTTTTTTTGCATGTTACTTGGAGACCTTGGTGAAGGTGAAGAGGAAGAGGCACATGGTTGGCTTGCAACATAAGGAAAGGAATATGACAATTGTTGCTGAATGGAGAATGTGCTGATTGATAGTGCACTCTCATCTACTGGTCATTCTCAAACTTGAACAAGAAGGGAAAAGGTGACGTAAAGACTGCCTTAAAACGGTTCCCTTCTTTAAATGCAATGGATATCTACATTTTCATTTCCTCCTTTCAGATTTTAATTTACCCACACACTATAAATGCCCTTTTATACTTACCACAAGGAATCTGGACAATGAATGTTGACATGTAATTTGACTTTGTGGTAGTTAAAGGCAAGAGCAGATGAGCAATAACTTTCACTCACACAGTCAAGGTAATTCATCAGAGTAGGCACTATTATTACATTTTATGCATTGTATTAAATTTAATCCACTGATGCCAAGGCCTTTTCCACCCATCCTACCAACTACAGATGGACAAACTCGAGACCTTTAGGGTAACAAGTCTCAATTTCACAATGGGCAGTCTCTTTACTCCCCGTGCATTAAGGGAGCACACAACTGGGTGAGATCCCACCGTGCAACTCAGATTGCATCAATACCAGTTTTCCCTTGACTGTGTCCCAAAGGATAACCTTACCCCTGGAGCACATCCAAAGCAGGAGCAGAGGAACAAATTATGCTCAGGACACCCTGCTGTGGTTTGAAGGGGCTGTTTAAATAGATCCCGTCTACTAAGAACACAGCAAAACCCACCTAACACTCACTGGCTGTACTCAATCAGAAAACACAATTATTTCCAAATAGGAAGTACTTTGCCCTGCTAATTGGCAATTGCAAATGCATTTAAGTGTTCCACCAATTCTTAAAATAGTAACCATAATACCTTGCTTTTTTGAAGGCCATCAATGGTGAGGCTCATGCTGTCTAGTTCCAGTTTCATGCTTTGCTTTTCTTTCTCTGTTTTCACGCGTAGCCTCTGCAGGTTCTCATACTGCTCAGTTATTTCCACCACCGTGTCCCCGTGCTTCTTGCGAAGAGCTGCAGCCGTGGTCTCCGACTGCAGTGTGGCTTCCTCCAACTCACGCCGCAGCCGTAGCAATTCTGACTCCCGCTTCTTGTTCATCTCGATCTCCAGGAGAAAGGTTTTAAAACAAGATAATTAAATGCGAGGAATCATTTCATGTCCTTAACCCTGATTATTAGGACCTTTCAGTCGGGCAAATGTTGATAATGCTCCTGTGAAATACCTTGAGACTTGTTACAATATTAAAGATGACAAATGAATGTCAGAAGGTCATTGACCCAAAATATTAACTCTGGTTCTCTTTCCAGAAACTCTGCTTAACCTGCTGAGAACTTCTGGCATTTTCAGTTAATTCCACTTAAATCTGAGATGCTCTTGTTGGACAGGAGATAAAAGTTTTTTTTAAAATCTTAAATTTTACTTACAGCGTGGTAACAGGCCCTTCCGGCCCAACGAGTCCCCGCCACCCATTTTAAACCCCAAATTAACCTATCCGTACGTCTTTAGAATGTGGGAGGAAACGGGAGCACCCAGCGGAAACCCACGCAGACATGGGAGAACGTACAAACTCCTTACAGACAGCAACGGGAATCGAACCCCGATCGCTGGCGCTGTAATAGCGTCGCGCTAACTGCTACGCTACCGTGCCGCCCATCCAGTTTCATAACAGTGACCCCAGTTAGGTTAGGTGGTGGTGGTGAAAGGAAGACACATTCTTGCATGGACCCTCTCTAATCCATGTTTCCTGCATCTGCTCTATGAAAACCCTTCTAACTTCAATGGAAGTTCAAAAGTAGGTGGGATGCAAAACGGATGGCAAGTTCATTATCACTCAGTGTCAAAATGACCCCTGATGTAATCTGCACCAGTTGGTTCATAAAAACAGCAACCAAATGTGCCAAAACCTTTCTCGGAGACAAGATTAAAATGGTGCATCTCCCCCTTCTTTATGTATCTCCCTACCACCACCCCCCAGACACCTCACTCCATTTCTCTCTCTCTCTCCGACACACCCCTATCCCATGTCTCACTCTCCCTCTGCCTGTGTGCAAGGGTGAGAATGCAAAAGAGAATGTATACACGGGTGTGTCGAGAGCGAGGTCGTGGGTGTGGAGGGAGGGAGAACTTGATGTTAATTTCATCCCTGATATTTTACATTATGGCTTCATGATGTTAAAAACAGAAAATGAACAATTTATAAAACAAAATAGAGGTTATTTCTAAATCAGGCTCACAATGTGGCCTTGACTCCCACCATTCTGCTGAAACCTAATAGACCAATCCTAACCCTCAGCTGCTGGGGGATTCAGCGGAGAGGTTTGGGTACCTTCCACAGACACTGAGGCCAACAACCCAGTACCACTGCATCAGTGCAGACAGTGAAGGTCTGGCACAACTTGTCCCAGGATCATAGCTGAATGCGGCATCCAATTTTCAGAAGAGTGTCACTGGTTAACATCAGGGGCAAGTAGCTGGCTGATTTCCTCCCTGATCCTCATCCCAGAGGTACTGAACCCAATGCAATGAATGAAACCAAACTGTTTAATAAGGAATTCCTCCCTGTAAATGGTTTGGTAATAAATTGGTTGGTTTAGCCACTCACTGAGGCGCCAGAGAATTTCAGAAAACATCAGCTATAAGACCAAAATCATAGACATAAGTAATATACAGATTTACCACAAACCAAAGGAATTTTCTTTGACCTATGCTGAACTTTTTGCTGGAGGAAAAATTTACTGAAAGCACTCTATTCCCGACAGGTTTAGTGGTAAAAGTATACATATAATGAGGCATTCCGCTTCATGCAATTACCAGTGCTTCCCTTCACCACTGACATGAAGTTTATTCCATCTCCCTAGAAGAATTTGAATGAATAACATTGGCTTTGTAGAAGCATATGAAAAGATGATTAAGGCAAAGAAACTTGCAAAAGGATTTTCTATATTTCAATTTTATTAATAAGCAAATCAGGGATCTTGGAGAGATTCTGTCCAGCTGTGATGCAGCAGTGACTTTGTAAATAGCACAGAGATTTAAATTCTTGAAAAATCATTAATACATTCAGAAGAAAGAGCTTACTTTGACAGTGCCCAGCAAAGCAAATCTACATTAACATGTTCACACTGTCTCTGCCTATTATGGATAATCCTTCCTTCCACTGCATCTGGGAAAGGCTCCTATGAATACAGACAAATAAATTAAGGTAAATAATAAAGAGCAGGCAAAGAAAAGAAGCACTGAATTTCTACCTGGGATGCGGTGACTCCACCAGCTTCCTCCAGTCTATCAGTAAGGTCTTCCAGTTCCCTGGTAAGATCAGCTCGCTGTTTCTCCACCTGTGGACGGGAGAAGTACATTTCACCGAATCACTGGAAAGTTCAGTTCAACGCCATGTTTCTCACATTCCAGATTAGAATTTCCATGAACTCTTGTGGAGATGCTGTCATTTGCTTCAAAATTAAGATCCATGAAGTAAGAGGCAGCACCCTGGCAAAGCTGGTAGGAAAGCTGCCTCCCTTCAAACCTGACCCCTGGTGTGTGTATGGAGTTTACATGTTCTCCCTGTGACCATGTGGGTTTCCTCCAGGTGATGTAGTTTCTTCCCACATCCAAAAGTCATGTGGGTTGGTACGTTTTGATGATCCACTGTAAGTTGCCTTGTGTGTGCAGGTGAATGGTGGAATCAAGGGGGAAGGGGTGGAGTGGATGGGATCATAGAGAGAATAAAATGGAATCAGTATACCTTCAGTGTAGATGGGTGTTTGATAGTCAGTTGGGATTTAGTGGGCCAAAAGACCCATTTCTGAGCTGTATGAATCTGCGACAGTATAAGATCAAAGAAAATGCGATTAGATCGTTGGTGTAGCTTTGAAATGAAGACTGGTGTGGGCTTGGGGCCCAGAAATGAGATGATGATAAGATATCTTTATTAGTCACATGTACCTCGAAACACACAGTGAAATGCATCTTTGCGTGAAGTGTTCTGGGGGCAGCCCGCAAGTGTTGCCACACATCCGGCGCCAACCTAGCATGCCCACAACTTCCTAACCCGTACGTCTTTGGAATGTGGGAGGAAAAGCGGAGCACTCGGAGGAAACCCACGCAGACACGGGGAGAACGTACAAACTCCTTCCAGACAGTGGCCGGAATCGAACCCGGGTCGCTGGCGCTATAATAGCGTTATGCTAACCGCTAAACTATTGTGCCTGCCCGCCGATGAGTTCTCCTTACGGTGAAGGTTGCATAAAAGCTAAGTGAAGTTAAAGGTGTTGATAAATGAGAATAGCTGTGTGCCACAAGTGACAATGGAACAGGGTTCATTAGCACGGTGCCCGTCTTCCATCCAGTTCCTCATCAGGAAGTTCATCCTCAGGTTTACATTTGCTCTGCAATTTTCTTAACCTCAGCCAGACTATTCCATCAAATCACAAATAATTATAGCAGTAGCATTTAACAGGGTAACTGGGAGAAATTTAACACCATTCCAAAGCCTACAAGTGGAGCCATGCCAGACAGCAACTCCAGCAACTAACACAACCTGGGCTGCACTACACCACCGACCCTGGCCTTCAACAGGCAGCTTAATCCCATATAAAATAGGTTTAATTGTCACGCTGTGAAGATCAGTAAACATTTGTAAACAACGGCCTTGAAATTCTGAAACACAAACATGAAATGCTGGAAAAACTCATCAGGTCAGGCAGCATCTGTGGAAAGAGAAACAGTTAATGTTTCAGGTTTGCAAAGGCTTAGAAGTTTTTTTATACAATGTTTTTATGCACCCCGTGACCATGGCATGGGCGTGTGCAGTCTTCTCTGGGTCCTCCATACATACGGTGCAGTCACCCAGCTATGCACAATAAGGCTTTGATCCTGCTTCAGTAAAAGTTAATTTGACCATGTGTGATCTGTGAAGTGTGTGAACCATTTGCACAGCTGCTGGACATCATGTGAGACCAGCTACCAGCACTGGGTAAAGTGGACCTGCTGGTGTGGTGAATGGTCAGGGAGCCCGGCCCTTGGATCCTCCTTTAAGATTTTTATTTCCCTCAAACTTCACCTCCCGTCACTGCGACTGTCCTTCACTTGCCGTCACCCCCTTTCATCTGAGCTCGGCCAGATCGTGACCTCGGCAGACTCCCACCTGGCCACACACTTGACCCTCAGGTCCTGATGACAGTGAAAAGTTTCTCACCCTGCCCCACCCAAATGAAGATCAAACTTCCCTATTCAGCACCAACCCCCCCCCCCCACCGCACCCTCCCCACCACCCCCCCCCCCAATCCTAAACCAAAGTCTCTCTGGGTCATCACCACCCCTCCTCTCTGACCTACCTGTTTTCCTCATCAGCTCCAGACCAGTGGAGCATGTTGCTGGGTTTAACATGCTTTTTGAGATGTGGAACAATTTCTTAGCCACTGACTGTGTCAGGAGGGAAGGAGCTTAAGAGGACACCAACAGAAGCCAGTCTTATTGCACAGAATGGTTGTACACCCTGTCTGCACAGTGTGATGAGAGGAACTTGAAATGCAGGTGAGGTGGAATGGAAAGAGGAGCTCCTAAGTTTCCTTGTATTCTAAGCTCCACTTGGATTCTAACCTTCTCCTAACCATGACTGGATACAAACTGTCACTTTACTATCTGATTACCTATTGATTTATGAGCTGCTTTTGGCTCAGTAATTGCAGAACAGAACATTTCTTGATATGCACTTTTCAAGTATCCTCGGGTTAAACTGCTGAATGCATGATTTGTGCAAAGAAACCCATAAATTCGAGGGAACTTGATTAGCTTGCTCAGCTATTTGAGGAAGGAAGAAATATGTGCCAGAACACAACTTGAAGCAGTGCTTTCCCTGCGCTACACACTCTATGAACTGTCACTTCCTCTCATTCATGAAAGATTATGCTCCAATCAAAAGTATGATTTTCCAACTGCCTATGATCTAATAAAATTAATCAGTTCCTGACTGATTAGTGGATTGATGTATCACACATATAAACCAAATGTCCCAGGATCAATCAACTTTGTGGCCCAGCTGGCTGTTGTTTACCTAACTGGGGCAGGAAGGAAAAACCTTGCTTTGTGCCTTTGGACCTAATCCCACTTGCAGGACAGGAGTCAATCAGCCCAGAGAATGGCATGAGGAGTGCATCTTCCACAGGGGAGTACCGTCCCACCCACAGTTCCACTGCAGCTGGTGTGCGTGTGTCCATCTGCCTTTTCTGAGAGAGCTCCAGTTTCCGTTGCCTTTTGTGTGAAGCAGTGTTCATGTTATTCATGAGTGGGCAGCCCAAATCCAAGTTTGTGAAAATGCCTCTTTTTCGCAACCTTGCTGCCTCAGAGAACAGTTCCCTCTCTGCACCATCAAATCTTGTAGTGACCTTAAAGCACCTCGAATAAATTACCCTTAATATCTGCATTACTATTATTCAAAATAACCTCATCAGCAATGTGTGGACAGGATCTTATGTGGGATCCAGGGGTTTATGGGAACTCTGTTTCACTGCACTCTAGCACCAAAGTAAAATGATTGGAATATTAGCCCATGAACCAATTTTCTTTAACAGGGAGGAACAAAAGACTACAGTAAAAAAAAATGGGGATTTAAAAGACGTGAAAGATTTGCCATAAATCTAAACTAAGAATGTTTTGGTCATGTCTACCTGATTGAGTTGTTGCTCAGTTGCTGGCACTTGTGTCTCTGAATTAAAATAAAACTAGGGTTGTGTCCCATTTCAGAGATTTGAATGTGCAATCCAACCTGCAACATATCCAATACGTTACTGAAGGACCCCTGCACTGCTGGAGGTAATCTGGAGACTTGAGCGAGCAACCAGAGACATGAGATCAAATGCCACTGCAGCAGCTGGGGATTTAAGTTCAAGTAATTAAATCACCCCAAATTAATTTTTAAGAAGTTTCAATAATGGTGACAATGAAGCTAACAGATCATTGTAAGAACCAATTGGATCACTGGTGCCTTCATTGTTTAATTACTCTGTCTTATATGTGACTCCTGACCCACAACGACATGGAGGAATGGGATTGCTCTGTGAGCCAGCATATACTTGATGAGCTGAGTAGCCTCCTTCTATGTCATAAGGAAATATGAAGTTAACTGTCCTTTGAAATGGCACAGCTCAAAGTTCGGTTACAATAAGGACGAGCAGATGACATAAGTGTTATCAGCACACTCCCACCAGTCAATTAATAGAAGGAAAATCAACTCTTCTCGATGAAACGTTAAACCAAGAGTCCATCTGAACCCTCAGGTGGAAGCAAAGAACTATGACAAAGTGAAGGCTAATTTTCTCTTTATTACAACCATTATTTGTTTCTCAACACCAGTAAAAACAGATTATAATTCCTTTGCTACTCAGGGCACTTTGCTAGGCATAATTCTATATCACCCTTCTTCGTACAAGTACTTCAAATGTTTGTAAAACTCTGGGATATCCTTAAGTCGTCCATGTAGATTCAAGTCTTTGTTTCTTATGTGAAAAAAAGGCTAGGATTTCCAGCAGGTTTCAAGAGAATCCTGGGAATTACTTCCCAAATTCAGGATGACTCTCAATAAATAATTACATGCAGCTAAGAAACATTCCATACTTGTCCAGGAGCAAGGCTCTTTGCAAAGATATTAGACAGGGAATTTCCAATTTAGTTTGGAATGAACGTGCTCTTTAAATTGTCAGTGGATTTACAGTTCAGTCAGTTTAAATACATTGTCTTGTTGAAGTGCTTGGCTTGGCAGGAAGTTAATAATACAGTTCCCAGTATCATCCATTAACATGAGAGGACATTGGAACTTTTCTTCCCCCAAAATATAGGTTATGCAGGAATGTGGATGATTGCTCAAAACAACTGTAACATTTTAGTACTCAAGAAATGATGAAAAGTCTCTCTGAGATGAACACCTGTTAGAAGTATAACAAATATATCATCTTTTCTGTCAAACCCTGCTTTATCTCATTTCAACACTACCACTGAAGTTGAAAAGAACACTTGCACCTTGACAAAATGAACAACATGAAAGTAGACTTGTTTTTAGCCTTGGGGTTGGGACAAAGATACCTCTTCACGTAGCACATTAGATGATATATTTCTTCCGTTTATTCCCAGGCTTACCTTGGAGGGTAGATCTGTCAGAGGCACTGATTGATTGTTGTAATTAAGCTGTGGAATGTGCTGGACATGCCACCCGCCAGAAATCAAAGGCATGGGTCTGACATAAGTTGGTGAGGAATTCATTAGTTGGTAGAGAATCCAATTAACTCCACTTTTGGAGCAGAATAAAAATACACTAGGTCTATTACTTACTAAAGAATGATCAACAACATTTCAGTCTGCTTGTCTGCACCTCAATTCAAGGCATTTTAGTAACATTTGTTTTTTGGCTTCCATTGAATTAAACATCTGACAAAATTGCATCTTGTTGCATGAATCAAAATCTGACCAAGGAATTAAGACTCCAGGCTTAACTGGCTGTGGTTCAAAGAAACTAGCACCGTTTGCATTCAGAAACATTAGTAAAGATCAATTTATATTGTGCATTTCCTCCAAGCACCTATTATGGAGACCAAGTGGATTCAGTGCCCCAGATTCAATGGACAAGATAGGTAGACAGATGTCAATCATCTGCGGTTAGGCCTGGAGATACAAGCGGACTCCAGTCTCTCACATAGGCTATATTTTTGACCTGCATAAACCTCATTAGAAAGTTCAAGAATGTGGCTTCTGAACAACTGTCCATCTGTGATTATTTCAAAGGTGAAGTCACAAGATCCGAATGGCTCCGTGTGACCAAGTGTCCTGTACACACAGCTGTGCTAATGCACAAAATCCACCCACAGAATATAAAGAGGGCACATCTAGAACACCAGCGGCCCCCTCATACTGTGAATCACCACCATCGGGTGCTTTCCTGCTGTATGCCATTGGGCAGGGCAACACATTAAGACAACTTTCCAAGTTTAATTAGTAATCAACAAATCAGATCTTAAAAACATCTGCTACCAATCCATCCAAACTTAGAATACTTATATTGGAATTCATTCTGATTCAAATACTCGCCACTTTGAAAGAAATTAATGCAGTTATTTTTCCCTCAGAGTTATGTGATTGAAAATTAATTTAACCCAGAGTGAAATGCTTATTTGGTTTGTTTTGTATCATGAGATTTCAACTGGACACTTCCCAGCATGACTCACCCTTGCGTGCTTGACGCAACTTCCCCTGCCAATCATGCAGAGATGGCATCATTCCTCGGATCCCCATCCCCTCCTCCTATTCTTGATTTGGAAACTCATCCACACCTCGGCCACTCAGCCTGTCATTCTCCAGCTGCCACCCATATCACTGCCCCTCTCCCTCAAGTGGCCAGGGGTGTGACTGAAATTTGTAAAGGGGAGGGGAGGGGAGGGGTGCCACACCAGAACAGCCCCTCTGCAATACCAACCAGCATAATCACTTGGGTGCACTGGATTGTCTGTGTTTGTGACTGCACTTCGAAAGTACGTCATTGATTCTGAATACTTTAGGGACATGCTGAGGTCACGATGGTGCTCTATAAGTGCATCTTCTTTCTCTCCCTCCTGCACATGATGTAGGCTGATGCTTCAGTGTATTAATAAGGAACACAGCACTATTGGAGTCCTGCAATTATTATGAATTATAAAGCTCAAGATTAATCTGGGTTCCATTGTACAGTACGAGATGCAACAGTCCTTATACATAATTCGGCATTGTTTATTATACATGAGCCTGGAGGGTCACTGGTAAGAGTTTATGATTGTGAAAAGCAAAGTCTGAATGTTAAGCTTGATCTAAATGAATGGTTGAGCAGATTTAAGGAGTGGAATAGCCCGTATCTTGTCCCTACTTTTCTCCTTCATGAAGAACAGGAAGATTTCAGTTCTGAACTGCTCTATGGTCCAGTGTAATGCCTTTAGCATCACCTCATCAGAAGCACTCATTAGAACAGGGTCAACCATGGACCTGGGACTTTGGTCTGTCAGACCCAGTACTGTACTATTGCACAAGAACACAAGAAGACTGGAGCAGGAGTAGGCCATGCAGCCCCACAACCCTGCCCCATCATTCAATATGACCATGGTTGATCTATCCCAGGCCTCAACTTCTCCTCAGTGTCAGATAACCAAAGCCCTCGATTCCCCAATCTTTCAGAAGTTAACTATCTCCACTTTAAATACAAGCGAGCCTCCACAACTCTCTGAGGGTAGAGAATTCCAGAGATTCACCACCCTCCATGAGAAGACATTTCTACACATCATGGATTTAAATGACAAGCCTCTTATCTTGCAAGTAACTAGTAATTAGTTCAATTAGTCAGTGAACCATTAGAGAAGTCTCATCTAATGTGGCACAAAGAATTATTGTTTACTCTTTCCTTCTAAAAACATTGTAACTGGACCTCCACTTCCTCTAAAACAATTCTTAAAACCAACCTCTGACCAAGCTTTTGGTTATCAACTTTAATATGTAGCTTGCAGCAAGTTGGTAACACTGGTGTGAAATGCCTTAGGACATTACACAGTGTTAAAACAACAAGAAAAACATATGTCCTTTTGCTCCATGCAAGTTGTTGATGGTGGTTTATTTTGTTGGGCATGAACATCTACTTTTACTCTGTCTATTTATATATCATTTATTTTTATTTCTTGCAGTTACAAAAAAAAATAAATACTCATTCAGTTCCTGGTAACACATACCTTGGCTCTCATAGCTCGCTCTGCATCCAGCTCCTCTTCCAGTTCCTCAACTCGGGCCTGTAAAATAAGAACAGAGAAAAAAATCATTAGTGCAATCATGTTGAAATTGGGGATGGAGGAAGAATGAGAGAAACTTTCCAATTTTTTTGCTGTGAATTTTGGCCCATTCTTCCCTTGCCTCTAAAAGACCATAAATATCCATGATGGTTCCAAAGGAAACAACCAGCCACAGCAGTTGCTTCTTGCAAAGGCAAATGGCCCACATCAGCATGGCAATGTCAGCATATTCATACATCACAGATCCCTCCTTAAGTAAAGAAGTTGCTGTCTGTTCTGTCACAGAGATTACCCTGTACATTTGGACTAGTTTTTATGGCTGTCTAGGTGCTGCAAAAAACTCAACTGCTGTTTTACTTTGGGTGCTGCAAGAGATAGAGTGGAAAAAATTGATAAGGTGATCCAAGCAGATCAGAGGGTCCTGTCTACACAAAGAGGACATTTAAAATTACATTGCAATAGTAATGTAAACTCCATACTAAGAGCAGAAGAAGAACTACATTGGCACTTTCTGCTAAATTGTTGAGTCACAGGCAGCAGGATAATAGAGGGGATGTAGACAACTCAGCTTCTGAAATATGAATGCAAATTAGGAGGAGTAAACCACAAAGGTACAGCAGTGCAAGGTCCACAAAACCCTCTAGAAAATCATTAACAATGAAACAAAAGACTGACAGGTTGCATTACCCATAAGTGACAGATAGATTTTCCAAAAACAAGGATAGGAAAATATACAAATCACCAAGATTACCATTGGATATATTTTTGAAAGCAAGGCTCAGTAAACGAATAAAACAATCACAGCTGCAAGAAAGTGAGCAATTATGAAGATTGTAAAGTTAACATAATATAAACCCTTAAGGATTTCTCACAGTCCATAGAAGCTAAATTTCATCAGAAGTGAAGACAATGCATTACCTTAAAACTAGTTTGTTGTGAGGAAATATTTCCACGATAGGTAAAGATTTATACAATTTCTACAAGCAGATCTCTGACACTTTTATATTTCAGTGCGTGAGGTAATATTGACAGGTTTGACAGGCTCCATAATATATGCTGACCCCTGCACTCACATGTAGTAGGATCAGAAACTCAGCACCCTTCATTTCCATAAGTAAATTCAGGCACGCTTTATTCCATATTAGAATCATTGACATGGATTTTTTTGCTCAAAAACAGTTCAATAGATCATCAGGTTTATACCAGTATCTGCCTCTGGTAAAAAAAATTACTATGTTCTTCTATTCCTTCCTTCATTATGTGTAGAATGATAGAACTTTATAGCACAGGAAACCTCTCTTTGGTTCATTGAATCAATGCCAGTTTAAGTACTTATCCAGTTTCCCCTTAAATTTTCCTCATTTTCCCCTTTGTTTTCCCTCATTCCTGTGGCCCCTCACCCCTTCCCTTTCCCCTCCCCCTGCCCTCATGACCTGCCCATCCATTCCCCTCCTTCCCTTTATTCCATGGTCTACTGCTCTCTCCTACCGAATTCCTCCTTCTTCAGCCATTTGCCTCTTCTACCTATCACCTCTCAGCTTCTTACATCACTCTCTTTCATCTCCCCTCCCCTACCCACCTGCCTTCCCCCCCTCACCTGGACTCAACCTGTCACCTGCCAGATTGCGTCCTCCCCTGACCTTCTTATTCCGGCCTCTGCCCTCTTCCTTTCCAGTCCTGATGAAGGGTCTCGACCCGAAACGTCGACCGTTTATTTCCTTCCACAGATGCTGCCTGACCTGCTGAGTTTCTCCAGCATTTTGTGTGTGGTGCTCCAGATTCCAGCATCCGCAGAATCTCTGGTGTCCCCTTAAATGCATCTGAGCCCATTTTCAACCATCTTCAATAGCATGTGAATAAGGAACACCAGTTTGCTTACACTATGAGATATTCTTCACCAGATCCTTAGCTCATGAGCTGCATTCATGATGCAGAAATTTCTTTAAAAATATCTCTCATATAATGCAATCTTTGCATAGGAGGGGAATTGAGGGCTATGAGGAAAAGACAGGTAGATGGAGCTGAGTCCATGGCCAGATCAGCCATGATCTTATTGAACAATGGAGCAGGCTCAACGGGCCAGATGGTCTACTCCTGTTTATTATGTTCTTAAATCATGAGCGCTTCAACTTAGCACTAATAATTTATACCAGCAGTTTTATCTTTCAGTAGGTTTCAGAAAGGTTTCTGCCCGTCTTGTTGGTTAATGCAGTAAGACAAGTCACTCATGCTCCATGCAGCTTGAAGGAATTGCTCCATTTCAATGTTTCAACAGTTGGCTCCAAAGGCATCAGAACAACATTCACAGAAGCCACGTACGTATATGGACACAGCAGGAAGATGAATGAAATTATCCTAACTGGTACCTCAATATAAAGGTCTGCTTGGTAAACGGAAATCAAAACCTGACGACAGCAGCCAGTTGTTAGGTGATGTCAGCCTCACTGGGGCACATGTGGCTCGGCTTCTTGGTTTAACAGATGATTATATTTATAACTGGAATGACTGGAAATGCATTATATTTTTGCCTTTACCTTTGCAGATCCTCAAAAGTAGTGATCTATAGAGCCTCAAATCTTACCTGAGCCAGAGCACTTGTAATCTTTTTTCATACCCAACCTGATCTGGATCCAACGAATGTGGTTGGGTTTGCAGGTTCTGTCTTTTAGCTGGTCCAGAATTGCAAATCCCGTCCTTAAATGCTGAGGAAGTTTATTACCTCCACCACCCTCAATATTTTTTTTTAAAAGGAAGCTTTCAAACTGTGCAAGCTTACGAAGACTTTGCTCTTTTCCAAACAAATCAAATTCCTTTCAATCACAGAAGCATTCATGAACCACATTAACCAAAGCTGATAACATAAATTGAGAAATGTGATATTTGATGTACTGCAAGCATTTAGCTCGGCCATTCCAAAGATGTTGAGTTGCTTCAAAGTTTTTTTTAAAATCACTTTTATCCCATCTTGCCAGTGTTTGGGTGCAAGCTGAGGTCCCTTCTGGTGCTTCCAACAGACCACCTAACAGCTGGCCAGTACTGCACCCCACTGACAGCAATTGTCGCTGGGGCCTACGCTTGATTTTTAAGCTCTGGGGTTCTGATTGGCTGATTGTGACCAAAAATTCTTCTCTTATTGCTGTGTCACTGCCCTGGGGATCGGATACGGCATTCTGTTGTGCTGTGGCTACGGTGAATTTATGATCAATTGTACTGAGGCCAAGCCATTTTGAATGAAACCTGGTGCAATTCACGGATCAGCCTAGAAGACGGCTTAATTGTAGAGGCTGCACAGCAGGGCTCAACTCAATCACTAATGTCGTCTATTTTGTTGTTTCTTGCATCAGTGGTTGTTGTTTATTTTGCACACGTGAAAGTTATGTATAATTTATGTTAATTTAAGCTTATGTTAACTATGTTTGTCCATGCCTTGTAATGTACTGTGCTGCTGATGCAAAATGCTAATTTTCACGGCATTTATACCATATGCCTATGACAACAATGAACTTGAACCTGCACACAATTACATCAGTCAGTAGGGACTGTCAGACTAAAGTAGCAGGAAAAGAACAAGCTTAGAGGTTCTATCACAATGATGAAACATTTTTATGCAGTATGTTACAGAATTTAATGAAAAGCCTACTTGCTTTGTGGATTATAGAGGGTCAGCAACTTTTTTTTTCCCCAGGCACCTTGTACATACCGAATACCAATGTGCAGTGACCTCCAACTCATAGCTGGACGGCACTCACCTATATTTCTTTTGTACACGCGTGGCCTGTAGATAGTACAAGCATTCACATAGAAGCTGGTTTCCACAACATGCGAGAGTCCTGCTTCAGCCAGACTAAGAGTGAACCTCCAGATTCCAGCATCTGCAGCCTCACATCTTACACTCCTCCTCAGTCCACCAATAGCCTTGGAATCTTTTCTCGCCATTCCTTCTTCCTCCTTATACTGGCCACCTCGCCTCTCCACTCTCAGTCCTGATGCAGGGTTTTGATCTGAAACATCGATAATTCCTTTTCTCCCACAGATGCTGTTCGACCCGCTGAGTTCTTCCAGCAGATTGTTTGTTGCTCTAGATTCCAGCATCTGCAGTCTTTTGTGTCTCCGAAGAGTGGACCTGCTTGGCTCTCTATTTACCAAAGTGTACCTCCCCTGTATGTTAAACGTGGCCCTTGCTTCCACCCGGACCCCTCACTGTGCGCCTTTCAAGTCCCCTGCACCTGATTATTGCAAACCCAACTGCTCTGTAGAAGTCGATCAAAATCCCCATCCCCCTTCCCCCAAACTGTTCACAACCATCCCTTCATTATCCTGACAGCCCTGGAGGCCCTTGCCTTTCTGAGACTGATGCCTGGACACACCTACTGCAACCCCATCCCTCTTGCCTCCTTGGCCCCCTCTCAACACCATGCCACATCCCCACCAGCCATCCAACACCGACTGGAATTCTTCTGTTGGCTCCTTAGGGTGGGGCAGGTGGATGAGAGGTCGCCACCCACACAAAGGGTGCAAGACTGATCTTACCAACCTCAATGCCTTGAGCCTCACTTGCAGTACAATACTGAGCAGATCAGAGGATGCCTGGGCACTCACACAAAACGTGCATTGGCCGACCAGATATTGCTGGTTTAACACACACTACTTCCAGTACAGAACAATTTCTAACTCCTGAAGTTCTCTCCCTTAGCTTGGGTCAAAAACAACCACACATACCTCCATTCTCCATCCTTCCCAACACCTGCAGCCAGGATCAAAGGGAATTAATTACCGGAGGTTGGAAATCCTGTTTGGACCCTCTTGTTCTGAATGGCTGAGCAGTAATGGGCAGACAACTTTACCTACTGGATCACCCCAGAACATTTTGGAATCCTAATTTCTAAACAGTATGCTCATAGAGTCGTACAACACAGAAACAGGCCCTTTGGCCCATCTAGTCCAAGGCAACCAAGATTTCCATCTAAGGAAGTTCCATTGGCCCATGTTTGGCCCAAAAACCTTTCCGATCCATGTACCTGCCTCAACCACTTCCTCTACCAGTTCATTCCGTACACGGACCATTCTCTGTGTGAAAAGGTTGCCCCTCAGGTTCCTATTAAATCCCTCCCCTCTCATCTTAAACCTATGTCCACTAGTTCTTGATTCCTCAACCCTAGGAAAATGTGCACATTCACCTTATCTATGCCCCTCATAATTTTATACACCCCTAAAAGATCACCTCTCATTCTCCTACACTCCAATGAAAAAAGTCCCAACCTACTCAACCTCTCTCCATAACTCAGTCCCTCGAGTCCCAGCAACATCCTCGTAAATCTCCTCTGCACTGTTTCCGGCTTAATGGCATCTTTCCTATAGCAAGGTGAGCAAAACTGAACGCAATATTCCAAATGCAGCCTCACCAACCTCTCGTACAACTGGAACTTAATTTCCCAACTTCTCTACTCAGTGCCCAGACTGATGAAGGCCAGTGTGCCAAAAGCCTTCTTCACCATCCTGTTTACCTGCGACGCTACTTTCAGGGAACCATGGACTTGTACTCCTAGGTCCCTCTGTTCTACAATAAATGAAATGATAAGGCACGGGATCTGAAAGTAAAGGACTGCATACCTGAACTTTCATTCTTGAATAAACCATTGAATCATAATTTAAAGCAATAGAAATTGACACCAACTGGAATTTGATGTGACCCGGCTTTGTTCACTGTTCATCAGGCAATTGTATGTCATTCCACGCTGATCTTCCACAACAGTCCTACCATCTAAGTTACCCACAATAAATAAAACCACTGCCTGAACGCTACAGGGTGCAAACAGAGACGTTATAATTTCCCTTTATGTTTGTGGTGACAGTTATAAAGCATTTTGGTATTGTCCCTGGTATCAGATGTCACATACAGTGCTGTCTGATGTTGTACAGTTATACTTTACCTCATGCAATGCAAATATATGACACTCATTTAAGAGCTGTAGTGCAACAAGGAAGGAAACTCACATGTTCTCTGTATTGATTGGAATAATGTGTGGAATTAAAATTAAAACCTTTCATAAATAATTAATCCGTGCTTAGTAAAATTACACCTAACATCGAGCACTACAGCACAGTACAGGCCCTTCAGCCCACAATGTTGTGCCGACATTTTATCCTGCTCTAAGATCCATCTAACCCTTCCCTGCTACATAACCCCCTATTTTTCCACCATTCATGTGTCTATCTAAGAGTCTCTTAAATGTCCCTTATGTATCTGCGCTCCATGCACCCATCATTCTGTAAAAAAAAACTTACCCCTGACATCCCCTTCCTCCAATCACCTTAAATTTATGTCCTCTCGTGTTAGCCATTATCGCACTGGGAAAAAGTCTCTGATTGTCCACTCGATCTATGCCTCTTATCATCTTGTACACCTCTATCAAATCCCCTCTCATCCTCCTCCTCTCCAAAGCCCCAGCTCGCTCAACCTATCCTCATAGGACATGGTCTCCAATCCAGGCAGCATCCTGGTAAATCTCCTCTGCACCCTCTCTAAAACTTCCACATCCTTCCTATAATGAGGCGACCAGAACTGAACACAATACTCCAAGTGGAACTATTGAAAAACATTAGGATAGATGTCACCGAGGCCAGATGGGATATATCCAAGGTTATTACGGGAAGCTAGGGAAGAGATTGCTGCGCCTTTGACGACAATCTTTGCGTCCTCACTGGACACAGGAATAGTGCCAGATGATTGGAGAGTGGCAAATGTTGGCCTTCATTAGTCAGGGTTTTGAGTTCAAGAGCCACGAGGCGATGTTGCAGCTCTACAGAACGCTGGTCAGACTCCAACTGAACACAATTCACCTACAGAGCAATTTACAATATTGAACTAATTAAAATCTGAGATGGATGTCGTCACATTTCTTTCATGAACTTTCAGAAGAAATAGGCAGCAGCCTGTCAAGTCTGTGCCATCTTCAATTCTCTGGGACAAACTAGTGTGGCAGATCAATGTTCCACCTGACAACAGGATGCAGGCATCACATGCTGCTGCCTGTCCTCTTCTGCTGCAAGGTTTGACATTTACAAGATCTGAAGGGGAAGTCATTGGAAAGAGCGAAAAAGGCAAAAGGACAATTTTCCCACTGTAATTTCAAATATACACAGAGAACAAGGTACTTACTGCACAATGAATCATCAACAGTTAACACCAGAGGTGGTGGTGATTTGGCCCATCGCTGCTCTGTTGGCTCTTAGCTCCAGTGATTCTCACTGCACCACTGTTCCACTAACTTTAAAAACAGCTATCATTTCACGGCAAAGCATTCCATGGTCCATAGATCTTTCAGAGGAATTTCTCTTAATCCCTTGTCTCACACTCTGTGTAACATCAGGTACAATTCTGTCACGCAGAAATATCTGTGGAGGATTCAGAGTGAAGCAATTCTGTGCTCCATGCTCAATGAAAGAAATGAAATCTTCATTTTAGCATTTTAAACAAGAAATCAAAATTGCAGATTTAGCACAGCACTAGTACCTGCTTTTGAACATATTTTGTCAATTAAAGAAATACTCGACAAATGCTTAGTTACAAGCCTACAGCTAACACTAGAATGCGAGGAGAAGCCTTAAAGTAAAAACACACTGTTTTACAATTATTTAAAAAATAATTACATATAACTAGTGGATTGACCTTGATTACTGCTGCATAGTTTTTGACACGGAGCTCAAAATATAAGGGGCAGCATTTTCAACAAAGCCTCTCACATATCTGCACCCAAACTCAAATGGGAACTTCAAGCCACACAGTTACATTGCTGCATTTGTGTAGATTCAAGTTAAACCTGCGCAATTCAAATGCAGCGACTGCAACAGAACAACCCAAAGAGTTGAGGACAGTCACATTTTACACAATTTTCTTTGGACTTCGCATTTCACCTAACTTTTTGATATGTATATACACACATACATTTCCACATTTACGCATGCACACAAAAACACAGATACACAAGCAATCTGGACAAATTCAAGTTGGTAGCCAATGATTCCCAAGAAACTGCCAACATTAAGAGGTCACAGAGGATTGCATTGTTGGTGCAGTACAGAAGGAGAAAGCAGGTGTAGAGCATTTGGCCCCTCATGCCTGCTGCTAGCAGCACTTTGTAGTGCTGCTCATGTCGGACTTTGTACACTTTCAGCCAATGACAGAAGTCTATGATCAGGTGCCAGTATCATTGACCTCCCCCTGCCATTATGCTCACCATTGAGCTCAGCAGCACAGCAGTGTTGAGCTGAAGCAGGAATTTGAATACACCACACCAGGCCCCTCATCAGTACAAAGGGAGAGCCAGCTTGCAAATGGTAACTCCATTCACACACTATGGAAAAATGCGTTTGAGTTATTTAATCTATTTTAATGCCTTTAGTTGTTAGCATTTTAAGGTGTTTAAAATAAATTGCACTTTCATTGTATTTTAAATTACTCAATTTGAATCTTTTTTAAAGTCTCTCTCTCTCTCTCTCACACACACACACACACAGATATTTAGGAACAGTTCAAAAGCTTTTGACAGAAATGTCCCAGGGTGGGTGTTCACAGTAAGGAGCCCAAACTGCCTCTCTGGATTCCTCTCAGATGCAGACAGTCAGCTCACCCAGCTATTCAAAGCAAGCGCAGGTGGGCAGGGTCCAGCACAATCTGGCCCCGAGGACAAAACGATAGACATCCCATTATGCGAGCTGTCCTTAAATACCAATTTGATATGCTCCCTTTTCAAAACCCTCCAGCAAAGCACTTCTTGAATAAGGCCTTCCATAACACAGCTTACCAGTGAAAAATCATAACCATTATTGCACATAATGTACAGCATAATACAAACAACTTTTACAGACATCTGAGCAACTTATTTTAAAGATAAACATCATTCTCACAGACAGAAATTCTTGTTTCCACTTCTCTCAGCCAGCGTTGTAACTGGACTGCTTTACACAAAATGCTCTTTGGTCCCTCTATCAGCAACATTCCTTCTCTTTAATTAGAATGCTGAAGCACGAACACCCGTGCCCTGTGCCGCTGTCTGCAATCAGTTCTGCCCCACCAAGTCAGCGCAAATCACAGAGGCAATAACTGCAAATTGTTTCATCGACTGCCAGCTGGAGATGCAGAAGTGACACTGTATTTAGCTGTTTGATGTGGAATGTAAATTGCATGGATTCCCTGTCACATATCCCCACTATCAGTGGATGAAGAAATAATGTTGTATTGACTTCTGTTTTGAATTCTAGTGCTGAGGTAATTTTCTTTCTGAACATAAAGGCGAATGAGTAGGGAACTCTGGTAACTCAAAATATTACTATCTTTATTTACATACTAACCGTGAAGTCGCAAAAGCATCTGAGGCCTATCTTTTGGGCGATATCAAACAGGGATTATGGTGTATCAGGAGACATTAGGACAGGTAAGTAATATGCAGTTTTAAAGCTCATCATAAAGGAAGAGAGGAAAGGTAGAAAGGGCAAGATGTTAAGGGAATTTCCAAGATAAGGAGGTGGACAACTGAAAGGAGCACATGGGATTAAGAACACAGGAACAAAATAGGTCTAGACAACATTCAATAAATCGCAGCTGATCTTTTACCTCAGCACAGATTCCTTGCACAAACCCTGTATCCCTCAATTGTTTAATGTCTAGTTGCTCTCCTTCTTGACTATACTCAATGAAAAAACCTCCAGTACCTGCTTTCATAGAGAATTCAAACAATTCACCCACTAAATTTCCTCTCATCTCTGTCCTGTACAGTCGACTCATTTCAAGCCTGTGATGCCTTGTTCTATACACCTCAGCCAGGGGAATCATTAACTTCATATCTACCTGTCAAACCCTCAAAGAACTCGTAATTTCAATGCGATCACTGTTCATTCTTCTAAATTCTGGAGAGGATGGATGCAGTCTGCTTAATTTCTCCTTCTATGACAAGGCTGCCATGCTGGGAATCAACCTGTGAAGCTTCTCTGCACTCTTTCTATCATACATACATCCTTCCTTGCTTAGGGAGACCAGATCTGTATACAGTATTTGAGATGCAGTCTCAGCAGGGCCATATATAATTGGAGCAAGACTTCTCCTGCTCTTGTAAAAATATCCTTACAATAAAACCAAAGTACCGTTTATCTTCCTAACTACCTGCTTACCTGCATGTTAACTTTCACTAACACCCAGGTGTCAGTCTCAGCCCATTTAAAAAATACTCCACTATTCTTCACGTCTTTCCACATTACATCCCATCTGTAAAATCCTTCTCCATTCACTTACTGTTTCTGTCCTTCTGAAGCCTCTCTGCCTCCTCCTCACATTCCACACTGCCACTTGCTTTATATCAGCAGACTTAGATATATTACACCTGACCCTGTGGCAGACAGCTGGGACCACAGCACCAATCCCTGTGGCAAGCCAATAGCCACAGCTTCCCAACTGGAAAATGACTGGTTTATTCCTATTCTTGTTTTTTATCCTCAATCTATAGCAGTTCATTATCTCCAGTACCATGCGCTCTAATTCTGTTTCATAAGCTCTGGCAATGCACACTATGAAAGGATTTCTGAAGGTCCAAATACAACAAAACCAGTATGCCCTTATCTGTTTTGCTGGCTACAACTGCAAAAAAAAATTACAACAGATTTGTCAAACATTATTTCTCTTTTTGAGATCCAATTAAAATATTCCAAGTCCCCTCTTCCAAATTCTTTCACCCCGTTCCTTCATTTTTTTGTACTGGCTATCACCCCTCTCTCTCTCTCAGTCCAGGTGAAAGGTCTCGTCCCAAAATTTGACCAGCCATTTCCCTCCATAGAGTTCCTCCAGCAGTTTATTTTTCGGTCCAGATTCCAGCATCTGCAGTCACTTGTGTCTCCATTTTACTAGGTGAAATATCTTCAAGGTATGCCCACTTTGAAGAGGTTTTCCTCCTCTCTTCAATGCGAGTTCTGTGAGACCTTATCTCATTGCCTCCCCCTCAGTGATTTCTGCTGCTCTTCGACCATGTTCCACTTTTCCCCTCCATCGGCCTGTCACCACTGGATCCACCTATCACTTGCCCCATCCCTTCCCTTCACCTCTTTATACCTGCCGTCTCCCCTCTCTCAGTCCAGATGAAGGGCTTTGACCCGAAACATCGACCGTCCGTTTCCCTTCACGGATGCTGCCTGACCCTCTGGGTTCCTCCAGCATTTTGTTGTTGGTATTTCATTCTGTGGCTGTGTCCAAGAGGGATCAAAGGTGTGAGAGGACTGACAGTTGGTGCTCTGCTTGGGGCCTGGGAGGATGGGGTGTGCTAATGGTGGCTGGCAGGCATTCAGGAGATCGATCAAGGCCCGAGGAGAGAAGTGGCCTAAGTGGGTGTTGGGAAGTGGATGCTGGTCAGAGATCAGAGCCTTGTGCTGTCTGCAGATGGGTGGGTAGTTGTGTCTAGAGGGCAGTGGGCCAATAGTGGATCAGGGAATTCAGGAATATCTGGTGTGGTTAGGCTGACTGGGGTTGGGGATCAAGGAAATAGTAGGGGTTGGGCCAATTGGGCTGTTGGTACCAGGGTTAGGTTGGAAGGCTTGAAGTGGAGCAGATAAGTAACAGAACTTAACCAAATGTGGCTTTGCTCAGGTGCAGTGCTAAGATTGTTGCCTAGCAGTGCCTAACGACAGGCATTCCCAAGAATAATTTCCTTGGAATACTCCAAAATGATGTGACTTGGTGCACATCTTGAGCAGAAATCCCCTCAGACGTGCATGAATAAAGGAAGTGCGAGTTGAAAAACCAGAGTGACACAACTCAACCTGGAAATAACATCAATGACTTCCACTTTCCAGACTCCTTATGCTGAAAAAGGATGCTGCACGGTGAAATTCCTGAAACTATGAACTTTGCTGTCAATGGACAACAAAGTCAATGGCAATAAAAACTGGTGGATCTGCTGATACACGACCAGTCTACAGAAGGGCACCCCCACAAAAAGTATACTGTATTGGTTTATTTACAAGCTATCTTTATTTTTTTTGAAAAGGCGATACATTGTCTGGGTGTTGATGACCAAGTTAAACTCAGGCTGCAACCTTAATGTTAATAAACCCTTAAGTACGTCTATTTTTGGTAAATGTATTATTTCAGTACAATTCAATCTGACAAAAAAAAAGTTGGAGTGGGGTTTTCTGAGCCTTGCTACTCAAATGCTTCAAAACTAAAAAGGCAAAGACTCCAAAAACTTAATTTTTCCAGCAAGCAAAGTGTCCTGTTGTTTAGTAGGTCACCGTAGCAACATTTAGAGGCAGGATTCTGACACTGAGTGGTCGGCTGCCGGAATCTTAGAAAAATTCTCAACAAAATAGGACCTAGAAGCCAGACGTGGGCACACGGCCAGGAACAATGAGAGGAGTCAAGGCAGAGCCTTAAAATCAAAAGCTGAAAGAGATAGTGGCATTCCGTGAAATACTACCTTTGTGGGAGACTAATTCACTGGCAGTTGGTTTGTGGTTAAAACAAAAGCCTGCATAAAGGAGCTGAAATTACACATTGCAGATTTATTTCTCCAAGAGCTGGACAGTTTCAGTGTTTAGGATTTCACCAGACACTGCATTATTATTTGATAGGACATAGATTTTATGTAGAGTGATAGTTCTATCCGATCTTCCCACGGGAGGTCAGGATTCTGAGGGAGTATGGGTGGAGATGAACCTGGACACTGTAGCTCCTACTTTGCATTTTGTGTGGCTAGAGTTCAGAATCTTTGAAGTGTCATTGCTTTATGAAAGACTCTGTAAAAATGACAGTTTCTTTCGTTGCTCAAGAAACCAATGTATGCGTGGAAATTAAATCATTATTTTCTCAGCTCTATATAATTGAAAATTCATCTCCCCCCCCCCCCCGCCCCCCCCCCAACCCACTGCGAAGACAAGTACAATAATGACCACTTCCCCCTTGTTTACAGTCACATTGGAAATTTCCCCCAGGCGCATCTGGGCACAAGACACCTTGCATGCCTGACATGGAAGTTACTATCGTTTCCCATGCAATGCTCCTCCTGCAATTTGGAATGGGAACTTTGACAATGTTATCCTGAAAGTGACCATCACTGGGCCTCGGGATACCATGGTCTTTCCAGTACAGTGCTGGACTGGGGCCTCTAACTGACTGAACTCAGTTAAGTCCTTTATTACTCTTCATCCTTTGTGCACAACTTCCTACTACCCTAGTCTCACCCCCACCCAATCTCCTCACTGATATGGTGATCTCCCAATGCCAAGACTCCAACTTTCCAACCAACAACCTCCACCCTGTCTTACCTCATTCTGTGTGATCCGTCGCTTCATTAACAATCACTGTGAAGGTCCCCGATGCATCTTCCCCATCCCACCACTGCAACACAGGGCTTCAATGCCTGTACTACAATGCCCATCTACCCCAGTTGGAGCAGAGGCCTCTTGTGGCCAACAGCCACAGGACTCCCTACTCCCGAAAACAGTAACAGCACAGGCTCTTGGGCACATCTCAAAATGTGCAACATTCATATTTTGTCCTCAAGACCATGAATCATGACTCAGTTGATCGGTAGCAGGTAGAAACCGTTACTGGTCTCACTGCAAGGTCTGTCCAGTGCAACTTTGGGTGCATTAAATTTTCTGGACAGTACACCTTTTTAGGAAGCAATGCAGCTTTAGAGCTGTGACTATGGTTGTTCCTGGGTAGATATTTTCCTCATTTATCACTATCATCAAGTTGAAACATGGGCTGGTTGTCTTTTGAGGAAAGGTTCAAATGGCTAGGCTTGTACCCCTGCAGTTTTACAAGCTACTTCTGTCTTGTTCCCAGTTGTGACAAAGCATCTGTTAGCTGTTTCCTTTCCCAGAGATGCTTCCTGACCTGCTGAGTGTTTCCAGCATTTACTGTTTTTATTTTATTTCCAGCATCTGATTTTTTTTTGATTTTCACTTTTTGTACCCCTGGAGTTTAGAAGGGTGGGATGCAACTTGATTGTAACATACAAGGGCCTGAGAGGTCTTGACAAGGTAGATAAGGTGGATGAGGTGAGAATGTTGTCCCTTGTGGGTGAATCTAGAACTGGGAGTCTCTGTTTAAAAATAAGGTGTCACCCACTTAAGACAGAGATAAGGCAATTTATTTTTCTCTCAGAGGGTTACGAATCCTTGGAACTCTTCCTCAAATAGTGGTAGAAGCAGAGTCTTTGAATATTTTTAGGACAGAGGTAGATAAGTTCTTGATAAGCAGGGAGTGAAAGGTTACTATAGGTTGACAGGAACGTGGGTGCACATAGATCAGCTAAGATATTAAATATGGAGAAGGTTCAAGTGGCTGAATGGCCAACTCCTGCTCCTAGTACTTACGTTCCTATTTCATTCATTAGGGAGCAGCTTGAAGGTAGAAAGAAAGTTAGTAAGATTTAGGGAGGCAATTCTAGAGCACAGGGCTGCTGCAGTTTCATTCAAAAACACTATGATGCTGGAGGAACTCAGCAGGCCAGGCAGCATCTGTGGAGGAAAGCAGGCGGTTAATATTTTGGGTCAGGACCCTTCTTTGGGACTGAAGAGAGGAAAAGGGGAAGTCCAATATATAAGAGGGAAAAGCAGAGCAGTGATAGATGGACAAGAGAGGGGAGGCGGGGTGGGCACAAGGTGGTGACAGGTAGATGCAGGTAAGAGATAGTGATAGGCAGGTGCGGAGAGGAGGGGAGAGCAGATCCACCGGGGGATGGGTCAAAAGGTAAGGGGAGAAAAAAAGAGGGGGGTGGAAAAAAGATAGGCTAGGAAAGGGAAGAAAAGAGGCATGGTTGGGGGGGGGGTGGGTGGGAATTACTTAAAGCCGGAAAATCCTATGTTCATGCCGTTAGGCTGCAAGGTTCCATGATGGAAAATGAGGTGCTGTTTCTCCAGTTTGCACTTGGAATTCTCCTGGCAGTGGAGGATGCAGAGGACTGACATATCAGTGATAGTGCAGGAGGGGGAGTTGAAGTGACTGGCAACGGGGAGATGCAGATCGTGGTTAAGGACAGAGCGCAGGTGTTCTGCAAAATGGTCACCTAGTCTGCATTTGGTCTCACCAGTGTAGAGGAGGCCACACTTGGAGCACCGAATGCAGTAGATGATATTGAGGGAGGTGCAAGTGAATCTCTGTCTCACCTGAAAGGATTGTTTTGGTCCCTGGATGGAGGGGCAGATGTTGCACCCATGGCGGAGGCAGTGGAAAGTTCTGGGGATGGGAGCGGGACGGGTGGGGGGAGGGGGAAAGGAGTGAACTAGGGAGTGGCAGAAAGAGTGGTCCCTGTGAAAGGCAGAAAGTGGTGGGGAGGGGAAGATATGCTTGGTAGTGGGGTCCTGTTGGAGATGGCGGAAGTGGCAGAGAATGATGTATTGGATACGGAGGCTGGTAGGCTGAAGTGTGAGGACAAGGGGGACCCCATCCCTGTTGGGTCCGGGAGGGGTGGGGCTAAGAGCAGAGGTGCGGGAAATGGCAGAGATACGGGTGTGAGCTCTCTCGACCAGTCAGGGGGAAGCCACGGTTAGAAAATAACTTGGAGGTCCTGGAGTGGAAAGCCTCATCATGGGAGCAGATGCGGCGGAGGCGGAGAAATTAAGGAAAAGGAATCGCGTCCTTGCAAGAGTCAGGGTGGGAGGAGCTGTTATCGAGGTAGCTGTGAGCGTCAGTGGGTTTATGGAAGATGTCGATGGATAAGGAATCTCCTGAGATGGAGATGGAAAGCTTAAGGAAGGAGAGAGAGGTGTCAGAGATAGTCCAAGTGAATTGGAGAGCAAGGTGAAAATTTGTGGCGAAATTTATGAAACTGTCGAGTTCTGTACGGGTACAAGAGGTGGCACCAATGCAGTCGTCAATATAGCTGAGAAAGACTGAGGCAGTTTAGTTCAATTTGACATAAAACTAGATGTGAATATTTTGTGAATTACTGAGCTGCTGAGTTGTTGCTCTGTATGCCTGTGAGGTGACCTGATTTTAAGCGCGCAATGGTACAGTAGTTTGTGCTTTGAATTTTTAATTGTCCCTTTAAAGGGCTTTCACATCAACTTATTTGAGATTTAGTCCATCTCAATACCATTCACATGGTAACTTTAACATTTTATAATATCTCAAGGCACTTCACAGGACACTGTTGCATACAAGTATTGGAATATTAGTGCAAGATCTTAAGCAGAGGTCATAAAGAGCTTTGTAAAGAAAGAGGAAGATGTGGATCAGTTTAAGGAGAATTCCAAAGCTTTGGATCTCAGCATCTGAAAGAAAGCTGCCTATGGTGTTCCAATGAGTTACAAAGGATCAGCCCTGGAAGAGAGCAGGAATAGATAAACTTGAGCAGAGGTGATAAAGAGCTTCTGGTTAAACGACAGATTGAGTTTACTTTTCTCATTCTTGCTTTGATGGTCCCACTTCTCCCTATCTCTACAATCTCCTCCAGTTTACAACTTTCAGAGAGCTGTGCTACTTGCACTCTGGCCTCTCAAGCATCCCCGATTTTAATCACTCCACCAATGCCAGGCATCTCTCCACTGCATAGGCTCCTCCTGCAGAACTGCCTCCCTAAACTTCTCTCTCGACCTTTTTTTTCCTCCAGTTCAAGATGCTCCCCAATGAATTCAAAAAATTATACTAACAAAACAACCCAGGATGGTCTCTACTTTTGGAACTGAAAACCTACTTCTCTGACCAGGGCCATTCCTTCCCACTTGCGCATCACTGTGCTGCCCATCTGATCGATTGGTGGTGCTGTTGGTACTTATCCAGAGATTGTAAACAAGGAGTCTGGCATGTTGTCTGTAAAGGTATGATCTTGAGAGTTATAAACCCACTGAGGATGTTCCCTGATTAGCCAATGGGAAGGTTCTCCCAAATTAGACACCAGTCCTTGGTCGCTTGCACGGTCAAGCAGATTGAAAGCGGCTTTCCCATCTCTGAATTATGGCTGGCCCTCTCCTGCTTTTTGCCACCTTCTGCTTCAACACGGCAACTTCAGTATGACTCAGTGCCTTGCTGGGCCAATTAGGTCTGGAATCACATGCAGAATGGACCCAGTGAGGGTGGCAGATTCCCTCCAGGTGGGTTTTTACAACAACAACATGCAAAATGCTGGAAGAACTCAGCAGGTCAGGCAGCATCCATGGAGGGAAATAAACGGTCAATGTTTCAGCTGACGTTCATCGGGACTGGAAAGGAAGAGGACAGAAGTCAGAATGAGAAGGTTGGGGGAGGGGGAGGGGGAGGAGCACACAGAGGCAGGTGATAGGTGAATCCAGGCGAGAGGGGGAAAGGTTGGTGGGTGGGTGGGGGAAGAACGGGATTGATGTAAGAAGCTGAGAGGTGATAGGTGGAAGAGGCAAATGGCTGATGGTGGAGGAATCCAGTAGGAGAGGACAGTAGATCATGGGAAGGAGGTGGGAAATAGATGGGCAGGTCATGAAGGCAGGGGAGGGGAAAGATTCAGCACTTTAATGGTCATTATTACCAAGACTAGCTTTCATTTTCAATTCCAGATTATTTTAACTGAATTTAAATTCCATACCTCTAATGGCAGGATCTGAACTGGCATCTCTTGATTATTCATTTGGTAATCACTGTGGAGTCACCACATCTGAGATGCACCTTGTGGGGATACCTATTTGATCAGGTCCACATCTCAACATCAATATCAGCCTGTTAGATGAATCCCCAGGATTATTTAAGTCCATGCTGCCTTTGCAGAATATTATTTGTGGAACAAAACCCTCTGCCATTTACAGTGCAACGAAGAAAGGCTTCATTGTCTGCAATTAATGGACAGGAAACAGATTACAATTTAATGACACAGTTATATCAGTTTCAACCTCTAAAATCTGTCAAACAATACCCAACAAACGATGCTTTATTTTGCTCAGAGGTTTTATTTAAAGGGAAATATATTTGCATCAAAAATAATAGTGAAGGATAAAAGTAATGCTCAAAATTCCAGTCTTAATCTTTTGCTGTTTGATGGCTGGTGGTTTAGATATTTGATTATTTTTACCCCGAAAATTAAAAGCATTTTCCAGACCTATTACTGCCTAAAGCCCAGTAAGATAGCGCAGTGCTTATATTAATGCAACAGCAATCCAGAGAACATATGTTCACACCTAAATTCAATTAAAAACAAAAGAAAAGTAATAGAATTGTTTTGCCACAAGAGGAAGACTTTTCAACCCAGTGAGTCTTTGTAGAGCAATCCTGTCTGCTGTTTCGGTTTTCCAGCATCTGCAGTTTTTAAAAATTTTCATTGTGTTAAAAAAAGAAGTCCAGAATGCAGATAACATAAAAATTTCACTTCTTCCCCCCACCTTGTTCCATCTTGTTCATATCCTGTGCAATAATTCATCATGACTATAAAACAATCTTCAGTCAAGCAGCTTTTCGTAAGGTTATAGAGAGTCGTAAAGGCTAACTGGAATAAAAGCACATCATTAGATACCGAATAAAAATCAGATGTGCAGATGAACATTTCCAGTAAGGCCTTTAAAAATGTACTTAGCACTACTGGGGAAACCACTAATCTGACAAAGTCAAGACTGATTTGCCAGCTGTTGGTGAATCACCCCTTTCTTAAGATAGAGGCCAGAGTGAGGTTTCAGGAATTCTGACACATTAAGGGAAGAAAGGATCGAGGCAAATATTTTTTAGCTCTGTTCAACATCTGTCTCCTCAGAGGACCTGTTTATAGCCCACTTGTTGCCAAATGTAAATGAATTACATGTTGGAAGGTAAATTCTATATAAAAACAAATGGAGTTATTTTAGCAATAAAGTCCATCAAAAATGCTGCCCTTTTATGTGATTATTACAACAGTGTGTCCTTGGTGTTTTGCGTTTTGAGGAAAGAAATTCTCCCAAGGAACTAATAGACCATGCTGTACAAACATTTCAAGCAGAAAAATAAACTTATTTTGTTAAAGTCAATGTGCTTCAGAATATTACTTTTAGCAATATGGTACATTAATGTATCATAACTTGTTTTAATGCTGATAAACAGCAAGACAGCTGGAATGGATGCACAATAAATTAGCTACAGCTGCAAATATCCCAGTGATTCTCAAACTCAATGAAACATAATATCCTTTGTCTGCAAGAGGAAATCTGTGACACTACACCAAGGATAGAAGCATTGGAGCACAAGAGAATTAAAATCTGATTACATTAAAAGATTTTACCTGAGAAACTGGAATGAGAGTCAGTAATGGAGTGACATTTAATTGGCAAAACAAACTTGGAACCAACTAAATGTAATCAACAAATAGCAGTACTTATTACCTGAAAAAGTTAGTACAGAAATGATTGACAGCAGCAACTCTTCATAAATGGTTTTGCAGCTGTACACAATGACTTTGATGTTGGTCACACTGGCAATGTGGATGGACTGAAAGAATTCAATACCAGTCAGTCTCAAATGACTTATGTTTGAATGCCTAGGTGCTGACAGTTATTGTGCGGAAACTGATAAATACGAAATATGTTCCATTGCTTTGACAATAACAAGTAACATGGTATCCATTTTCAAAAATAGATGAACAAAAAAAAACGAGTCAAAATGAGCACTAGAAAAATAACTGAACTCATTATTGGGAAAGTGGCAGTGGAGTGTGTGTATGTGGAGTAAGTGAATGCCAGCTGTTGCTAGAATTGAAGACATTGCTTGAGCAATCTTTTTGGTTTCTGACTCAGTGACATTTGAATTGGATAGTAAAATAATTTTAAAAACAAAGTTCTTTACACTTCTACAAAGTTCAACATGACAGACTAATATCCAACTCAAGTCAATGGCATTGGGGATTTGCCTGATCAGCCACCAAGCCTTCAGCAGAACTTCAGAAGGATCCCCACACAGGGGAACAGGAGCATAGTGGTTATGTTACTGGACTAGACCCCCACAGCTTGGGATGCTGATCTACAAACATGAGTTGGAATCCCTTCATGGCACCTGAGGAAATTAAACTCCAGTAATAAAAAGATAGCTAGTATCAGTAATGGTGAGCATCAAACCACTAGATTGCTGTACAAATGTATTGGGTTCAATAATGTTCTTCAGGGAAGGAATTCTGCCACCTATTGCTTGTCTGGCCTATCTGTGGTCCCAGATTCCCCAATGTGCTTGACTGTTAAAAGGACAATAAGTGTTGCCACTGACATCCACATCCCATAAACAAACAAACAAACAAATAAATAAATTAGCAAGGCTCCAGTCAAAGTTAAACCAGCTAGTTAGAAAACCCTTGCCCACTCCATAGAAATTTCCCATTTTATCCTATTATACTGAGGCTGGCACTTCAAGTGCTTTCCTCTTTAGACATTTATTATAAACAAAAACATGAAAACAGAATATGTAAACATAAATTTCAGACACTGAGAAATAATTTTAAAACAGTCAGGAAGAATAACGATACTGTAAGAATTTGCCCCAGTTTGCCTGACAAGTCACTGGTACCAAATACTGCGAGAACATTCAAACAGAAATTAATCTTAAATATCTCTCATGCTCTTTCTAAAATATATCATTGACAGTAATCTTTGTTAATTTTATGCTATGCATACTTGCATTGACTTATTATTATTTTAGAAGCACTGAATCACAATGATATATTGATATCATAATATCACAATAACACGATATCTACTGAATTCCTAAGCAATACTGGTAATGTTCTCTTTTCAAGAAATTAATTTGTGGTGAGAGAGAACTCAGTCCTGGTTTTCTGTGATCATATTCTGGACAGTAGAACCACACCTTCAACTCATGGTGAGCATGATAACAATGGAGCACTTTATCTCTCAGATGTTACAGGTACCCTCAGTGGAATAATATCATCCCAGTTCCCCATTATTCTGCTTGCTTGACAAGTTACATTAGAACAGCGGCGACCTTAATGCAATTAATTCCATATAATTGTATTAGCCACTGAACATAATGTAAAGGGAACACTATTCAGAGTGCAGTAAAACGAGATATTGCTACGGTTATTCTGTGACACAGAAGCTCTTCTGTTCTCTCAGTGTCATTACTGAGCCATTTCGAAAAAAGGACAACACCAACGAGCAAACTTAGTGTAGATGTACCTGCGGCCAATTGTCTAACAATTCAGGAAGGAATTGCTGGAGACCACTAAGTAAAGGTGCAGCTCACATCTGCTTCTAATTTCTGTAGACTGGAGAGAATGGGGTAACAAAGCATGAGATTGGAACCAAATGCAGCGAGAACAAAAAGTAACGAAGCATGAGATTGTTTCCTCCAACTTCCTATCACCAGCCCCAATCAGTGCAGTGTTGGGGTGGCGGACACCAACCAGGCTGCTGATTTGGCGCTGGACTGCTGCCATTTTATTGATCTTGGATGCTGAATTTGGCTCTAGTTTCAAACTGGGGCACAAAGTTATCATGCCATTAAGCACACACCTGCTTTGTGCTGGTCAAATTTCTTCACCTTAATGCTTTAATACCATTCTCCAGACTAAGTGATACTGTGTCTGGAGAAAGGAAATGTCACAGACCAACTGGTAAAATCATTTTACCTGATATTCCTTAATCTTCCTCTGAAGAGTGGCCGTTAGAGATTGTTCATCTTCCAGTTTAGTGTTCACTGTATTTATCTCCAGTTCTTTCCTTAGGATGGAACAAAAACACATTTTATATGGAGGGGAAAGTTCCTAAATCTTTATACAAGATGAAAACATCTGGCAATCATACCTTAGTTTATATGTGAAACTGAGAGTTCAGATATGAAGGACCAAGATACCTTTAATAGTGGTAAAGTTTCAAAACTACAAAGCATCCACAGTTACAGTAGTGTCCTTGACAGTCCAGGGAAATATTAAGTGGAAAATGTTCTAATTCATCAATTTATCTGACATTTGATATGTTAAAGTTTATCAAAAAAGGGAGAGTAAATACTTGCTTGAAAATCATACAAATGACCTAGAGTAACAGGAGTCACGAGGAAAGAACACTTTAGACCAATTGGCTTTTGTCTAGACTTCACAATCTGCAAATGATAACACACTAATGAAGAGATTATTAATAATCTGATATATATTAATTATATTGGAATATTATTAATGAATATCAGAAGCTTTGGAGAAAGTTATTGAAGGTTCAGCTGGGTCAAAATTTGTCCTTGGTCATGGGTCCTAAACATGCAACATCAAAGTCAATGGAACTGAATTTTAGAAAAGGAACACAATGCACGTACACTACAAATTGGTGTTATGAAAACTGAAAGAGCTGGAAATAGTCAATGGATCAGGCAGCATGTGTGGAGAACAAAATAGTTAATGTTTCATCAGAACTGTTAATTTGTGAGTTAGTGCATGTAACTGAAAAAAATTCTACTGCAAATGATTTAATCACTACATGAGTGATTAAGCAAGTCATTAGCATGTTTTCAACATTTAATTATTAGAAACTGACAGTTTTACATCTATGAAATTCCATATTCTTAATTGTAGTATTTGTAGTCCTAACAACATCTTCAGCGAACATGCCAGGTAGGCGCTGTTTCTCCTCATGCTCCCTGATATTTTTGCAGTCTGCGACACTGCCATCTCCAGTGTCCCTCCAGGGAATAATCTGGCGTGACTGCTCTCACTTATTTCCCGTTTAACTAAAGCATCTCTAGAAATGGCCTTCTCTTCTCAGCTCTGCATATGTACCTCAGAAGCTCCTTAACATTTGCATCTCCAGGTTGCTTTTTGATCATTAACACGAGGTTACGATTTCACACCCACACTGAGGACACTCAATCTTATTCAATTCCCCCATTTCCAATCTAAAGTTCAATATTGCATAGCCATTTGAAGACAGATTCCTCCAGTTAAATATCAGAAAACCATGGTCTGTTCTTTAGTCCCCAAACTCTGTGCCTTTCCCACTGATTTCTGTCTCCGGCCAAACCAGAAGTTTGGAATCTCAGTCTTATACAGCCCAAGCTTCCAATCCACGTCCTCTCCATCATGAAGGCCAACTACCTTTATCAGTATTACACTGCTCCAGCCAGTCTGTCATCAAAAGACACATCCACACCTCCAGGTTCAGTGACTCCAATATTCTCCTGTCCAGATTTCTAGCCTTTATAAATTTGGGCTAATCTAAAACATTGCTGTCTCTATCCACAGCTCTGCTCATGACCTACACTGCCTCCTAGTCCTTCTCACACTTAAAATTTCTGTCCTTGCATATAAAAATCTCCATTGCCACACCCTTCCTTGACACTGCAACCTCTTCGAGCCTCACAACCCCTTCCTATACCATCTGTTTCTTTGGTTTATATTCCACCTTTGTCCCATCACTGATGGCAAGCTAGACACCACACTCAAGCTCCCTGCTTTCATCTCCTGTTTCTCAGGAACATCTATCCAAGCTCAGTTCTCAATACTCCTAATATTTTCTCCTTTCACTCAACATCCCTTGGTATTCCCCAACCTTCAGTCATACACCTTTACAATAAAACATTAAAAAATTGTAATTCTTTCATTCCACACTCTAACATTTTTTTTATATTTTTGTTAGTTGTTTTACTTCAGTTTTTCTGTTTTCAGCCTTCACAGTCCCTATTACAGGTGGGATCTATAGTATTGAAAGCTGCTCTATTTGATTGGATGCAACCTCTAATGATCTTTAACTTCTATATGAAACAAGACTCTTGGCTGAGCAAGGCCATTTTGCTAGCACAATTGAAACAATGGTCCAAAGAGATAATTCAACAGCAAAGTTCTATGAGTTAATATAAGAAATTAGTTCACATGTCCTGCGAAGTACGGCCTTGTAATCTCAACCCCTCCACCTTCTGTTGAAATAGTCTGAATACCCTCAGTGCCTTCCTGAGGGAAACACAGTGACACACAAGTTAAACAGTGACAGGGACCCAGGTTCAATTCCAACTTCAGCTGCTGTCCATGTGGAGTTTGCACGTTCTTCCTGTGACTGTTTCCGCCAGGTGATCCAGTTTCCTCCCATAGCCCAAAGATGTACTGATAGGTTAATTGGCTGCTGTACATTACACCTTAGTGCAGGTAAGTGGCAAAGAATAAAATGGGGAGTTTATAGGCATGTGAGAGAGAACAAAGTACTGGGAAATAGTAAGAGGGGGAATAGGATTTATCAGACTGCACTGATGAGAGCTGGCATAGAACTGACAGGATGACTGGCCTCCCTCCTGCCATAATTAGGAAGTTAAATCTTTGATCAATAAGAAGCAATCTGTTTTAATGTTTTCTGGTCATACTAATTAACTGCAAATTATGCTTACATAAAATATATTGCAGATAGATAGATATATACTGAGGTATGAAGATGCTTCAGTGTATCCAAAGTTCAACTTTCTAACTCGTCTTCCATGTATTTAAGACCACAACACCAAAAAACTAACTCTCTGATCAGTGAATGTATGCAAATACTCTAGGGTTTTAGTGTGGTGTTTGCCCAAACTTGCATTAACCCATTTTGAATATTTTTTTCTGCTCATTCCTTGATTTTTATCAAGTATGTAACAACTTTCTTCAAATGGAATACAGTGAAGCCCATGTAAACCAGACCACCCAGTAGACAGCACTAACCCTCGGTTACAGGCAATTACTCAGGTCTGAAGGGAAAATCATTCAACTTTTATCACCGAAAAGCAAACCTAGGAGATTGAAATGAACTCATCCTTTATCTACACACAGCATAAATGAGAGATCTTTCAGAGGAAGGGGAATTTCCAGAAATTGAAAATAACATTTTAGAAGTAAAATGTAATCCTATTTATTTAATAATAGCAACTGTTTGGCAACATTTAAGGATTTACTTTAATTAGAATGATAGTCCTAAAATCCAGGACTTCATTTGTCAGTTGAGGATAGGTGAATAACCATTAACTATTAAGAGAAATGAACATTATAATTTCAACCTCTTTATAAATTTGCATTCACATGGAACCCAATCCAGTGGCCCAGACACTTACTCACTCCCTGACCGATAATTCAGTCAACCATCTGCACGGTGTAACAACTGCAGCAACTCATTGAGGCTTCTTCAACAGCATCACCTCAACCTACACTTTAATCTTTTTAACTGAGAAACTTAACTAGCAGAACAACCTTCAGTGGGGGGTTTCAAGATTGAAACACCTATAAAAGTAGTAGTTTTACCAATTATATTTCAAGGTAAGAATACAAAGGAGGGATAGGAATGGCAGGCAAGGAAAGCAAGATATTTCACAAGTTTGAGCCATTTGACAACATTTTGCCCAATTATACGATGCACTTTGTGAACCTATCTTCACAACATCACAAAGATATTAAGTGAAGAGTCATATAAAGTTATCATTAAGAAATAAAACAAAACTCACTTCTTAATGACTTCTTCCAGGTCAACCTTCAGTTTCTCCATTTCATTCAGACTGTCAATGGTCATCTTCAGGTCTCCTTCAAGCTTCTGCTTTCCCCTCTCGAGATCTGTCCGCAGTTGCTTCACCTGTTCTGAACTGTATTCAAACTGTTGAGGAAATGCAGGTTAAAAAATTAATTTTCAATTTCTCACGATTAGCTAAATTAATTCTGAAAAATTACAGCAGAGAATACTCATTCACACAGCGACAACAGAAACACATCATCCATATGTCACAATCCAGCAAATGCTCACCTCAATTTAGGGGAATGGCAGTGAAGGCAGCAAGAATGATAATAGAAGTGGTACAATTTGCACTCAACAAGAAAGGAAATATCAGTGCAGTGGAATGGGAATACCTTTTCCATTTCTGTCAGCATCAAGCACTCCTAATATTACATGAAGCAACGCCAGGACCAGAGCAAGTCCTTCACTGGCTGTCTCAATAATGCAGCTCACCCCTAAGTTTATAGTTGCATTCTGGCCCGGTTGATACAAAGCTTACCAGTCTTCATCCCAGGCTTTTTTGAAGCCCCCTTTTCCATCAAATTGACCACCCAAACAGTACATCAAGCAAAATTACTGCTTTTTTTTTCCAATGCCAAATGAGCATCCGGAATCCAAAACTAAACAAGAAAGCTGGAAGAACTCAGCCAGGCAGCACCTTCTTAACGAGGCTCACTGACCTGAAACATGATTGGTTTACCTTTCCATAGATGCAGCCTGACTAGCTGAGTTCTTCTCGCATTTCTGTTTGTGTTTAGGTTCCAGCATTGGCAGTACTTGTTGTTGAGCGTGAGGAATCCATTTGAGACTGGTTAAACTCACTTCAAGTACTGAAGGACTTTTAACAATTACCAGATGGGAAAGATTTCAATACCATCAACCTGGGCTCCAATTGACTTTCTTCAGTACAGTCCACAGGCAAATTCACTGCATCAGCCTGCCCACTGCAAAAAAGCACAATCTCAGAAAATATTTGATTTGCCTTAATGAAAGGCTGTGTTTTCTCATGCTTTGAATATCTTTGTTCATGGTTTCTTACAATTCTGCAAATGGTGATGGGTTTATGACCATCGTCACCTCCTCAAAGGACGCTTTGCACTTGTGTAATTTAACTTCTGGGATTAATGAATAATAAATCAATTCCACATTCATTGATAAGTAAATAAAGGCTTGCATTTATCTAGCACCTGCCACAAGCTCAGGTGGTTTCAAATCGGCTCACAGTCAGTGAAGCACTTTTGAAGTGTGTTCACTATTGTGGGCATTCTAATCTTCTGCGGGAGTTAGGACGGTAAGAAGTTGTAGTCACGAATTAGTTCGTCCTCAGCTAATGTCTGTTCAGCATTTAACTACTGGAGAGAAATCAGTGTGTTGGTTTTCAAAAGAGATCACATCTTGGATTTTCCTGGCTCAAGTGGAATTATCCACTGCAGAGGTAAATATATAATTGTTTGTTAAACAGTAATATCGTAGATTTATAAAGGTAAATTGTACTGAAAATGTGTTTAGCAGTAATGGAGTGTTGATTTAATTTCATAGCAGCTCCACACCAATTCAAGTGGGAACTAACCTGCTCCAAATAATGTGATAGCAACAGAAGCAACTTCTTTTATATAAGTCAGATCAAAGATTTACTTCTGAAATTACAATAATGACTACACTTCAAAAGTGCTTCACAGGCTGTGAGGCACTCTGAAACCACTTGAGACTGTGAAAGGTGTTAAGTCAAATTGAGTTTATTGTCATGTGCACAAGTATGGTGAGGTATAGATGCAAGGAAAAACTTGCTTGCAGCAAGATCGGAGACACACAGAATATAAATTATACATAAATTACACAGGACAGTGAAAAGAAAAAATAAATACAAAATATATTTATATATAAATGCAAGTCATTTTTACATGCCAGTAAACGCAAAATTATTATTTTTATTAATCATTCCTATTGTCCAATTACACAATTACAAAGAATTTTTCAAATCTGTACTTGTGGTAAGGAGTCTTGCCTGTCAGCAGTACACATGGAGAAATCAGGGATGCATTCCTTGTAACTTTCCATTGTGAGTCACTGAGGCAGCTGGGCTCTGTACCAGAAGCAGGTAGTGGGGAAAGAATCCCTTCACATCCTCACAAAACGCATTTACATCAACGACTTCTAGTCATGAATGGTATCTTACCCAAAGTACTTGAGGAATGAATCCTTTTTTTTGGACAATATCATGAGATAGCCAAAAATGTTTAAACTATTAGTAAAAACACAAACATCTAAACCAACACATGATTTTTTCAACAACTATTTGCTTTACAAAGCAACAGTCAGTAGGTGAGGTATAGATACGACGAAAAACTTGCTTGCAGCAAGATCGGAGACACATAGGTACAGACTGCCTTTATAAAGGCAGTCAGTACCATGAGTGATTTGGTCTTTACATTTAAATCAAAGGTCAGCTTGTCTGACAGAAACATGAGAACGTGCTGGCCACAGCTGGGTGCTGTCTGCCAACACTTCAGCTGACATAAATTACAATAACCAAGAACGGCTTCACTACCTAGTTAATAAAACCACACTGCTCCCAGATTAGTCACAGAATACAGGCAAATTTGCAAAGGTGTCATGGTAACCTTCTCCTGCCTTATATTAAGGAGCAATAAGGTCATAGTCATACAGCATGGAAACAGACCTTTTGCACCACTGAGTCCACGCCAACATCAGGCATCCATTTATACTAATCCCATTTTATTCCTCCTGCATTCTTATCAACTCCCCCAGATTCTACCACTCAGACTCATAGAGTTGTACAGCACAGAAACAGGCTCTTCTGCCCAACCAGTCCACGCCAACCAAGGTGCCTTCCTCAGCTACTCCCATTTGCCTGCGTTTGGCCCATATCCCTCCAAACCATTCCTATCCATACAATTGTCCAGTTGAAGGGTCTCGACCTGAAACATCAACTGTCCATTTCCCTCGACTGATGCTTCCTGACCTGCTGGGTTCCTCCAGCATCTAGTTCGTTGCTCCAGATTCCAGCATCTGCAGTCTTGTGTCTCAATCTCTCTTTTAAATGTTGCGATCGTACCAGCCTCAACCACTTCCTCTGGCAGCTCGTTCCATATACCCACCACCCAATGTGTGAAGAACTTTCCCCTCAGATCCCCTTTAAATCATTCCCCTCTCACGTTAAACCTATGCCCTTGAGTTTTAGACTCCCCTACTCTGCGGAAGATACCGTGACCGTCCAACATATTTATCCCCCTCGTGATTTTATAAACAGTTCCAGCCTATCCAGTCTCTCCTTATAACTCAAGCCCTCCAGTACCACTCACTAGGGGCAATTTGAAGGGGCCAATTAACCTATCCACCCAAACATCTTTGGGATGTGGTGGAAACTGGAGCACCCAGGGGAAACCCACTCATTCACAGGGAGAACATGCACTCTCCACACAGACAGCGCCAGAGACTGGGATTGAACCTAGGTCACTGTGCCACCCCTTAATATCTCCAACTGAGAACTGCATCAGCCAACACAAGTTGGTATGTTAAGAAATGCTGGTTGGGAAATCAGCCCCTGATTTCTTGGTCCACTAGTAACACGCAAACAGACTGCAAATCAGGAGTTGCAAGCTGCTTCTTACTGGGAGGACCGATTAAGGAATCATCCTTAAGACCTTGTTCCTCAAAGGATTTGTAGTATTTTGTTAAATAACATTTTTTCAAAGATAAATCAACCATCTCCCTCTATTAGCAGCAATATGCGCTAATGTCACATTTCATCAGGCTTCAGATGTTCGTTGGTGTCTTGGTCTAAACATTGAGTTGAATTCTAGAGGTAAGGTGAAACAAATCAGCACTGAAGAGGAAACTAAGAGGAAATGTGAACATCAGTGGTGATCAGAGGGAAAACTCTCCACAAGCTGGACTAATACCAGCTGAGCTTAGATAGTATGGCTCAATCAAACACAAGACCACTGCTGACTTCCTCCAGGTTCTCTCATAAGCCCAACCCCATCAATCGCCTACTCTCTACTAGTTTCGAAGTGGCATAACTTGCTGCTGACCTCAATGTTCAATACAATTTGTAATTCCTCAACCAATGAAGTGACCCACACCAATATACAGGAAGATGAGGATAATATTCAATCCACAACAACATACATACCGTGCAAGTGTCAGGCAAAGCTCTCCTCCAACACCAGAGGTCCTAATAACCTCCCAGTGACATTTAGTCTTGTTTAGTTCCTCAACACTTATGAAATGGAGTTCGCCTTCACTAGATGCTGTATTGTATCATTCTATGAGAAGTCATAATAGAACAGGAATATAAATGCCACAGCTATAAGATCAGCTCAAGAGTATTCTGTATTGAGTGCTTCAGCTACAGATTCCTTAAAAGCTCTTCATGACCTGAAAATCCTAATTGTCATGGAATTGAGGCTCTACTTGCTCAATGGCTGCAATTGTAAATAAGGTAGTCACCATCCAGAACAGACTGCTCAATTTGCATCTCATCATCCAGTTTAAACATCCACTCCCGCCACCTCTGACACATTGTCACTACAATATGCTCTTTTTAGCTACACCTTTCAAACTCATGGCCCCAGCACCTCCAGGGGCTAGGGCAACAGATAAACAGAAACTCTAACACCTCAAAGTTTTCTTCCCAGCTGCACACAAGGTTGAAGAGGATATCTTACCTTGAAATGTCTGCTTACCTGGTAACGCTTAACAAGAATTTAGTGCCAGCTTTGTTTTGTACTCTACCACCACAATTTGGTTCTGTTGGTCTCAGCAATCATATTACTGGACCCATAACACAGTCTATTCTGTGGAATGAGGCCAACCTTACAACATTACTCCATTACTTCAACAGCACCACCCAGCTATCTGAAAAGGTTAATGTCTTAAAATATTGGATCAAATATCACAAGAACACATGAATATTAATCACAGATAGCTTGGAATATCTGGGGGATTTCTGCTGCATTAAATTTAAATAGATAAAATTTATAGGTTGTTGCCTGTCATTTCCTGACAAGGACTCTGTGTGCTACCCTTCTGCCCCGACTAGAGAACTAGCCCTTCTTTCTTTGTTGTCCCGCTATATTGTAGAATCAGAGTGTCATACAGCACAGAAACAGCCCCTTTGGCCCACGACGTCCATGCTGACCATTCAATACCCATCTATACTAATCCCAGAGCCACCTGTGCCATGGGGTTTCAAGAGCTCATCTAAATACTTCTTAAATGTTGTCAGAGTACTTGCCTTCATCACCCCCACATGTAGTGCATTCCAGATTTCAACAACTCTGGGTGAAAATTTCTTTCTCTAACTCTCCTACCCCTTACCATAAACCTATGCCCTCTGGTTATAGACATCTCTGCTCAAGGGGAGAAGTTTTGTATTATCTACATTCTTCATAATTCTGTATCCCTCAATCAGGTTTCCCCACCCCCCTCGGCCTTCTCCATCCCAAGGAAAACAAACGCAGCCTCTCCAGTCTTTCCTTGTTGCCGAAATACTTTTTACCAGAAAACATCCTGTTAAATCTTCGCTGCACCCTTTCCAGTTCGGTTTGAAAATTTGTAATGCCTCCTTGTTAATTATGTGTATGGATTTCTCATTCCTGAATGCCATTGCAAGTCAGCTACAATAGAGAGATATTCCTTGCCATTGTTACGGACTCAGTGAAAGTCCCTTTAAGATAGAGAGTGTGTGTGTATGTGTGTGTGGGGCGTGCTTACGTCAATAGAAGATAAAGGACGTAATGATGTTGTTGAAGAAGTTAGAAGAAGGAGCGAGAGAGAGAGAGAGAGAAGGGAGAGAGACACCAGCCTGCTAGTTTTCTCTATCGATGGATGAGAAACAATAACTGTGTTTGCCACTGAAATCCATGTATGGAAGTTGGAAGTAATCCGGTGGAGTTCACTTTGTCGTTGACCTGTAGAAGGAAACAGGTATTTGTGTGTGCGGACGACCACGATTCGGATGCTTTTCGGGATGAGGAAGTCACTACCGAGTAAACACTGAAGTATCGTTTGGGTTCCATCGTGGAACATTTGGATTTCGTATTTACTCTCTCTATGTTTCTCTACGTCTACGTCTTATCTTCAGACAACGGTGGTTGTTGAAGAAGCCCTTGCTCATGTTTCACCTTATGGCTTGCGGAACTGAACTTTAAGAACCATTCCGGAACTGGGAGTTTTGGACTTTGCCACACACACACACACACACACACACACACACACGAAGAGTTTAGTTTTGGGGTTAACGTTCGAGGTTTAACATTTTTGAATTCTAACATACTAACATTTTTACTTTTATTTTACGTATTATCATAAGTAGTGATTAATAAAATAGTTTTTAACACTGAATCATGCTCAATGTGGTTCTTTTGTTGCTGGTTTGTGACACCATGCACAGTATTACATTTGTTAAGCTGTAATCACTGCAACCTTCAGATGGAAGAAGAACTTCAAAGATGTCTCAGTTTGTTCCATCAGGCGCAATAAGTCTCCCAATATAGAGTACAGCTTTGTTTTAAACGTTCCCAAGGTGTACACTGTGTCTCTCCCAGTGATAACACTGCTGTGAACAATTAAGCTTTCAATCAGCTTTCAACCCATTTGTCACCAACTTAAATGTTCACACTTTGATTTTGAACTTGCAGAGTAAACTTGTAGTTTACCTCACTTTGAGCTAAGGTTTTGTGTACTGTTGTGACTTCTTCCTTACCTTGCCCTCTTTCTGCCTTAATCTTTTCAAACTTGAGACCTGCATTGTTCCTTCTGCTCTGTCTCCAAACTGACACTTCGGAACTTGATTTCCTGTGCTCCAGTTAGCCACATTGTTGCTTAGCAACAAGAATTGCAGAGTGTCCAGATGGAGCAAAGGAACTTAGACATGCGTATTAGTCTAGATTTCCCAATCAACGTCCTTTAACTGCTGAGAATAACCTCTCTGAATTTAGTGTTGTTGGAATAATCGATCTGAAAAACCTTTCCAGTCTGCCAGGGAGTTATTACCAGAGAATTTTGAATGGAGTCAGAGGTAAGATGACTCCCACGGACAATGGAGTTGGCAGATAACTAAAACTCTGGGTCAAAGGGCAATGGCAGCAGCTGGGTGAAACCACTGGAGGGAAAGGAGGAAAAATCTAAGAGAGTGAAGAGATCATCAGCTAATCACAGGAGTGGAGAAACTTCTGAAAAGCAAGATTTCCTTCCCATCAGTTTCAGTGCAAATCTCCTGTGAGATTGCAAACGAAGACACTTGTGTAAACTTCTACTTTGTAAAATTGTATCAGAGCAATTAAATACACACATAGATGTCGTAGGTTAAATTTTGCTCAAAATATTAAAAACAGGTTTGACCAAATAACATGGCTTAACGTTACAAATTGTCTCCCTCCTTTCCTCACACCTCCCGAGAGGGTCACCTCCTCAACAGTAAACACTGAAATAACTTTTATACAGTAACACAAGTCTGTTGTCTGCAGGTGGTCGACTATCAGATATCATTAGCGTAGGCAGTATTTTGGTTGGTTTGGAGGAAATGAGCTTACCAAACAAAAAAGTTGCTTCAGGGACTTTATATTTCAAACAGAAATTTCAAGATAAGGTTCAACTGGAAAACATATTACTTCCAATAAAGGGGGAAAAAAAATCTTGTCAGCCAGAATTCTTTGAAGCAGAATTCAACCCCTTGCGATATGTCATTCTTATGTCAGTAATTTTGCTACAATTCATTGCAATACCCCAGTAAGCAATAAGAATCCCAATCCTAACTAACCAGTTTCCACCAGTTGACTAACAGAACTGACGAGAAGGACACCTTTGCTTCTTTGAAAAGGTGATCGATGAATGGTTCTTTTATACTGAATAGCGGTCAGAGTTTAAAAAGAACAAATGTACAAACACCATGATATGTTTGAACAGCTGAGTGTTCCCACTGCTTACAGCACATTTTGGTATCAATCTGATACTTCAGTCTACTAATGGCAAGCCTTAGATACTGCAACAACATTGCTCCAGTCTGCTGCAATGCAGGTTGGGGATTTCTCATCAAGTTTATTGTCAGGTGCACAAGTACGGTGAGCTAAAGGTACGATGAAGAATTTGCTTGCAGCAGCATCATAGGCATGTAGGTTCAGACAACATACAGAACATAATTTATGTATAATTTCTAGTTACTTATATTACTTCTACAGCCTAGAGTCTTCCCACCATTACAAGGAGAGAATGCCCATGACACTGCTCTGCTATCAGCTGATGATCATTCAGGAACAGCATGCAGATCGTGCTCAAATCTAAGCCAGTGTCTATCTGACTGAGAACAGTCTGCAGAACATGCAGATAGTGCAATGTGAACTGGTGTTCAGGTGTCACCTCCTTCACCCTTTGGAAAATGCTGAGGTAAGCACAACATGCATAAGTACATTTGCTGCAACAGTGCCCTCTTTGAGAACATGTGAGACCCTGAGGAATCTACAAGATATCCAGTGTAAGAACTGAACCACAAGGACAGGTTCAATCCATGGTTTGTGCTGTTCTAGCTGAGTAAGATGGAGCAGCAGTAGAAGGTCTTAACTGGTCTTAATCCCTTTTGTGAAGTGAAAAACATGTGGGTTTCCATCTCGTGCACAAAGCATTGGTTGAAAATAAAAGTGGGCTCATCTAGAGCATATCTTGTCAATACTAACAACCAAGGACTGTACAGTAAAACCAGTCACTTGTGTGAGACAGTGAAGGGCAATCACCACCTATACTCCTGCCAGGGAGATACCAGAAGGATGGGCGTAAAACAGGGAAGAGCAAAGAAAGTCGTGTGAGCAAAGCTCATACATGGTGTGACTGATGCACTAAGTTAAAGGATTACTATATTCACCACACTCCATTCCCAGTGTAAGCCTGTTCAGTCAGAAGAATGGAATAGAAGTGTAACACTGCTAATGAAGCTTATTGTTGTCATCATCATCTAGAATTTCCCCATCAAACAAGTACTCTGGCAAGACTAAATAACTGTGGATGTTGGAAGTCTGAGCTGGAAGGAGAAGACAGTCGAATAACTCCATACCTCAAGTTAATGAGCTGAAACATTAACCATGTTTCTCTCTTCAGATGCCATCTCACCTACTGAGCACATTCAGAAATTTCTGCTTTTATATTAGAGTAAATACTGATAGTGTGTGTGCAGCATTGCAATTACACTGTTGTACAAAGTGATTAGAGCTCCACCTGACTCTGGCAGTTTAGCTGTGTCCCAGAACAAGGGTAAACCCACACATTATTTACACAGTGACTAAGATCAAACTGAGATACTATTTGTGTTGCTGAAATCTAAGGATTCACGCTTCACTTCCCTAATGAGTAAAAGAGGAACCAAACATTCCCTCAAGACTCACAACTTTCTGATGTTTAATTATCTAAACTAGCAACTTTATCTCACTTCCAGATCGAACTCATGGGTTGGAATGACATGAAGCGAGGGTAATATCTACACATACAGCTCTCCACCCTGTTACTGCGTTAGAGGATGGGAATCCATGTAACCGCAGAGTGAAGTCTTGCTCAGTTTGCCTATGTTTTGGTACACAAGCCCAGGTTCCAGGAGTAAATGCCACCAGCACCTTAAGTTGTATCAGTAAATACAACTTCCCTCCCTTACCTTCTCAAGACGCCAAAGGGACTGTTCCACAAGTTTTGTAATGGAAGCATATGTGGCCTTGATATCCTTGCCTTTCCATGGAATATGTCTGAACTCGTCTTGTTTGGGTTTCCTCCCACGTCTCATTCCATTAGATCAATGATTTGTTGCCTTTTTCCTGCTCCTGCACTAAAGTGGAAGATTTCATTTAACTTGTTGCCTATTTCCACCCATCTTTTGGCACCCTCTCATGATCACTATCTCCATTTCAGAGGAAGGGCTGTGGAGCTATATCGACTCTGAGCCCATAGCCTCTTGGGGCTAAGTACCCCTGCCACTCTGCTTCTTGTAAAACTATTCCACTCTTCCAGCCTCTCAATCCAAACCAGCTTCGAGGATGAAACATTCCATATTGGTGCTTCTGTTATGTGTTATTTCTTCCTTGGTCATAGATTCTGTTCCATGGACATGTCGATTCCATTTCCCAAAGTACTGCTATCACTGCTTCCCTTCCCTTCTAGGACCACAATTGGATTTTCCTAGCTCTCAACAACACCCCGCCAGCCTTTACACTCACCAAACGATTCTCCAGTATTCCTAGCACCTCCAGCAAAATACAGTTGCCAAAGTGACAGCTCCTTCTATGATCTCCCTCCGTTCTTCAGTTGCCCCAACACACTATACACTTGCTGTACACAGTAGCAGATACAATACCTGCCACTTTCCATCCTCCTTCCTTTCCCACAGACCAGAATCTTAAGCACCTACTCTATGTCATTAGTGATTAATGTGCTTCTTCCAAATCACTGCATTTGCTATTCAACCTTCCCCATACCGGGTAGATCAGAAACAGACTGGAATTATGACCATCTGGACAGCAAGTGTGACCCAGTCAATCGTCATTTTAAAATTCCACCCATTCCCACTGAGACCTTAAATCCTTACCCTTCCATCACTGCCTGAGGTTTCGTGGATACAGCACCCAACATTGGATACTTAAGCACCTGGACGCAGAACTGAATTTAATTAGCCATTATTAAATCAAATAGATGCAGATCATAATTAAGTTTTCAGACAGCAGCTTTGTATAATAACTCCACTGCAGCCATTAACAACTCTTCCAAATCCATCACATTTCTCTTTACTTTGTCCATGACCACCACCTTTTTTCTTGTAATGTGATCCATTTGGTTATAAGAGTTGATAAAATTCCTGTTGCCATGCCACACAGTTCTATCATTCTATGTAAAGCAGAAGCAAGAGTAGGCCATTCAGTAAGATCACGGTGGATCTTTTACCACTTTCCTGCACTAAACCCTATATCTCTTGATACAATCAATATCAAAAAATCCAGCAATCTCTGTCTTGAATATAACACAGAGACAGAACATCCACAGCTCTCTTGAGTTGGTCATTCTAAAGATTCCAGGTGAAGAAATTTCTCCTCACCTTAGCCCCGAGGGACCAACCTGCTGTTCTGAGACTCTGACCGCTGGGTCTAGACACCTCAATCAAAGGAAACATTAACTCAGCAGCTACACTGAGGGAGGGTAGTGCAATGTACTAAGGGAAAAGATTTTGTACTGAGGAGAAAGGGGAAAGAAATGGTGGAAATGTTTGGGCTGCATCAAAGTTTCCAGGCAAGAGCCTTTATGAAGGGCAGGGGGCATGGCCTGCCCAGGGATGGGGGGAGGGGGGGGGATGGGGTGGTGCAGGCAGCCCACAACACCTCAACTAAGGGAACATTATCCCTGCGCCTACCCTGATGAGCTCCATTGGAATGTTCTATGTTTCAATGAAACTACTTCTCATTCTTTTCCATTTGTGGACAACATATGCTTATCCTGTTTACTGTCTCCTCACTGGGCAATCCTTCAACCAAGGAATCAATCTGGTCAACCTTCACTATCACAAGCCTCCCTCTCCTTTGGTAAGGCGATCAGACCCATTCTCAATATTCTAGGTGTGGCCTCACCAGGACCCTATATAAATTTCTGTAAGACTCCTTTATTGCAAGAGGACTTGAGTACGAGTGGAAGGGCAAAAGTACCGTTTTGTATTCCTAATTACTCTTTCTAACTGAATGTCAACTTTCTCCTCATCTGTAAAGCACTGGCATATAAAATGCACTGCAGGTCCTCGCCAGCTTATGACAGGATTCTGTCCCTGTGAACTGTCTGTAACCTGGACACTTCACAAGTCTGAAATGTGGTTCTGAATGGAGTTCCCAGGCGGCAAAAGGTGCCTGCAGCCCCACAGCAGGCAGCAAATCCATCCTGCCGGTCTCTCAAACACGCTTTTGTATATGTATGGGCTGTACACAAGTCGGGCATTTGTAACCTCAGGAGGACCTGTATATGAATAGGTTTCTGCCTTCTCTCATAGAATAATTGAGAAACAGAAAGCCAACCTCAGACAAAAGTGTGGGTAGAAGTAGGGTGTTTAAATACATTAGGGACAAGTTAGCTTTTGAGAAGAATTGTTTGGATATGCAGAGAGAAATATGGAGATGAAGTAGTCTGGAGAAGGCATTATGTGATATGACAGCAATGAAGAGCCATTAGGATGCATTGATGCTTTCTAGCAATACTGGCTGTTGTGCGTTTCCCCACTTCAATACTTATTTATATTGAGGCTCAAATAGATGTTCCTATTTCCCTCATTTCAAGGACCATTTCTGGTGGAGGGGTATTAACCTGACACATTAACCTGGTTGCCCTCTCCACTGGGACTGCCTGACCTACTAAGCATCCCCAGCATTTTCTGTTTTTCTTTCAAGGACTCACCAATTGGCCTCATCAACTATAAAGCCATAGCTCGTTGACCCTAAAATGCCATAAGACTTTCAGTTTTAAACCACAATTTATTTACTCTCAGTACCAACACTTCATATTTTAAGAGGGGTGTAATTTATTCCCACTTAATGATTATACAGAAATCAGTCACTGTTCTTCCATATCCATACAAGAACTGTTCAGATACACTGAACTATGCTGAAATAAAATAATTTTCAATCCATTCATTCTTCACAACAAAAATAACATGTCAAACTGTATAATTAACTTGTAATTGATAACTTAATTAGCCCGTACCACACAATGGAGCAGACCATGTGAGAAAATGTCAGCAGTAATTGTAGTCAGGTCAGGATTATTGCCCATCATGGAAGAGCCAAATAATCAGACAGTGAAGTCCCTGAGGTCAAGTTGTAATTCTTATTTTAAGAACAGATTTTTGTTATTCTTAAGAAACTGATTGATACTTGCAAGCAGCAAACTTGCAAAGACATTCAGAGTCAGTAAAATGAACACCCTTGACAGCTAGTGAGCCTTGGGCGAGGTCTCACCAGCTGTCAAAGATGTTCGGTGAGAGTGTTCTGCTACTGGATTTCCCTTGGAAGGGGAGCTTGCTGAGACTGCCATGTCTTTAGACCTGCAGAGGATCCGTGAGCCCTTTTACCTGAATGGCGGTTGTAGGGGTGTGAAAAAAAGAATAAAACGAAGTTACAGTCTTCTTAGATGAAAATTAAAAACTGCTGATGCTGGAAATCTGAAACAAAAACAGAAAAAGCTAGAGTAATTCAGCAAGTCAGGCAGCATCTATGCAAAGAGAACCAGTTAATGTTTCAGATGAAGGACCCTTCCTTAGACCTGAGAAATAAGTTACTTGGCATAGCAGTGAAACATGGGTGAAACCAAGGGAACTTCTCTGACAGAATGAGTCGCAGACGCAGTGTTATGACCTTCTCTTTCTGCAGATGCTGCCTGACATAGTGAATCTTTTTTCCAGCATTTTCTGTTTTTGTTACATTCTTATTGTTTGTGCAATGTTTTTAATAAAAGTGCCTAAATCAATTTTATTATTTGTTTTTAAATATTTCATTTTTAACAATATTAAGCGAGATACTCATGCATCTGAGAAACCTTGGCAGTCAATAATTCTGGGGTGGAGCTTTGCCAGCTGTCAACAGCACATGGGTGAGGTTTGTGGATGGGGGCTTGTTTCGCCAAGTTATGCAACTGAAGACACTTATGCATCTTAAGACATTGATGTTCAGCTCCAAGATCACCTACACCAATGAGATCAGCTTCTTGATTTGGCTCAGGTAAGTTTGGAGGAAATGGGGAAGATGGATGGCAAGTACAGTGGAATGCAATGTTCAGAACTTCCTGCACCAGTGTGTCAAGTACAAGTTATAGATTCACAGAGTTATACAGCGTGAAAACAGGCCCTTTGGCCCAACTTATCCATGCTGACCATGATGCATATCTCAGCTAATCCCACTTTCCTATGTTGACCCATATCCCTCTAAACCTTGCCTGTCCATGTACTGTCCAAATGTCTTGTAACTGTATCTGCCTCCTACTCTAGCAGCTCTTTCTATATACCCACAACCCCGTGTGAAAAACTTGCCTCTCAGATCCCCTTTAAATCTTTTCCCTCTCACCTTAAACCTATGCCCTTTAGACTCTCCTATCCTGGGAAAAAGACTATGACCATCTACCTTATCTATGCCCCTCATAATTTTATATATTCTTCTATGATGTCATCCCTCAGCATCCTTCACTCCAGGGAAAAGAGTCCCAAGCCATCCAATATCTCCTTATAACTCAGGCCCTCCAGTCCAGGCAACAATCCTGTGAATCTTTTCTGCACCTTCTCTAGCTTAATCACATCCTTCCTATAGTATAGTGACCAGAACTGCACACAGTACTCCAAGTGCAGCCTAACCAATGATTTGTACAACTTTGACATGATGTCCCAACTCCTATGGTACTGGGCACCTTGGTCAGGATGGATGAGTTGGGTCGAATGGCCTGTTTCCAAGCTGTATTACTCTATGACTCGATTCTCAATATCTGCTCTAACCCCAGAAGTAATCCATAATTTATCTTCTTCATCAGAGGAAAATATACTAGAAATTGAGCTCAATCTCCCAAGTTAATACAGTGATCTTCTTGTGATCTCCCTTAAATTGTTTGACAAGTATCAAATAAGTTGGGTCACTCTGCATTAGTGGCAACAACCTCTAGCTCATAGCTGTGATACAATAAAGGGAGAGACGTAGGACTGGAGATGTGTAACACTTTCACATTATCATTAATGTTTTAGAACTCTGACCAATACCTAGCTGGTTGCCAGAGGAAGTCACACTTATTTTTGTATAGTCCACTCACCTCACCTCGCTGTGCTTGTAGTTTGCTGTTGGCTTTAGTCAGGCAGCTTACTTTGACTTCCCCAACTTGCAAATCTTCCAGTCTGTGCTGAAGAGAAGATAGAGGGCTTGAAAACATTTTCAGTTGCAAAGTGATTCAGTAATGCACTTAGTTATAACACCATGACCACATTAAATTATTTTAATATGATTGCACCGAGCAAAGAATTGACATCACTTTATGTTGAAGCTTCATTAACATCTGGCATTGTCAAGATCAAAACATTTATTATCATATTTACTTTGACTACACAAAAGAGAATTGCATGACAGATTCTCTTCCAATCTAATGATGACCTAATGTTAATAGTCATCAGCTTGTCTGTACTCCAATAGAGTGGAAGGCAGGAATAGAGATACAATGTTCCCCAGAGATTATGTTCTGGAAAGGAAGAGGAAAGAAAAAGATTTGCTACCAATGTTTAAATAGCCCAGAAAGTTCCAAAGTGCTGTATAGTCACATAGGTACATTTAACTTGTAATCTCTGTTGTAATCACAACAGTCATTTTGTCTACTTGAAACCACAAATCCCTATGTAAAAGTTAGTGCTTTAGTTTTCATACAGTTAAGTCAGAAGTTTGAAAGTTTCAGGAGTAAAAGTCCAAGAAGCATTATGAAACTGGGTACAAGCATAAAAATCCCTTTCACTCCTTTCTTCATACCAAAATCACATGTTTCTAATTTTTTTTATATTTTAAAATATCTGTAATCAAAGCAGCATTAACATTTGAGTATGGATACCCAACCTGACCCCGAACATTCAGATTCGGAGCATGCAATGCCAACCTGGTTCAGTTTTTTTTAAAATCGAGGTCACGATAACTTTTTTTAGTATTACTGCTGTGGACGTATTTAAAGTTGTTACATTTATACCAATGGATCAGGTCGACTCAGGTATGGGGAAAAATAAATCCTTAAGTGCTTGTCAGGTTCTCATTGGCCGGAATTTAATTCTATACCCGAACAGACCACTTAATACAATTTGTGACACGTTGCAAAGGGGCGATCATTTTAGGTTCAACTTATTGGTTTCTCTGTGTCAGCACAAGTTAATTATTTTCCTAACAATGCTCCTGTTGACTCAGTTGCTTCACATTATTTGGTAATTGGAACAATTCTGCAGGAATTACATTTTCCAATGAGATCGACATGTCAAAGACAGGATGGAAAGTGGTATTGTGGAAAGGCGTGATGAGATCACAGCCATTTAGGGTGCATTACCTATAATTTCTAGCATCAGGCACATCCAGCCATTTGGCTTGCTGGTGGTTAACCTCATTTGCTTGGAAACGTATGGATGAACAGAGAAGATTCCAGCCAACTACATCAAAGATAACTGTCAATTCAGACAAAACAGTTTAAAAAAAAAATCACTGAAAAAAATGCTGGCATCTGTGAAAGTATGAAAACCTTGAATTAGAAAAATGATAAACAAAGCTGAAGATAATGAAAAGCTAGCACGCTGGTGGTGTTTTAATATTCAAATACCAGGAAATATTCCATCTGTAAGTAATCATCTTTTAATAAATAAGAAAATCACAGTGTGAGGCACATATACTAGACCAAAAGAATAGCATCTGTTCATCGTTAAATAATGATTGAATTATTAAAGTATGCACTGGCTGGTTAAGTTACACCCTCGTCTGCAAGTTTTCACTGTGGTACTTGATTACTGTACTGAACTAAATAAGGTGTAGGGAAATATCCTGGTGCTATACCTGGCACCATATCAATCAGGGCATTGGCAGGTCACACTCCCCTGGCTTGCTCTGAATGCTTTTCATATGAAATTGTTCATACTTCCAGTTACTGTTATTCTTGAAGTGATGTCCAAGCCATTTCTAGGCCACCTACTCTTCACCTGAGACCCTCAGCAGACTTTGTGCTCTCGTGCCCTTTCATGGTTTGCCAACTACGGGATGCTGACCAAGTTGGGATTTGATGCCGTTCCTCATTCTTTCCTTGCACTCTGGTACAACAAGAAACTGTTGCTAGCAGACAGGGGACTAATTTCCATTCAACAAGTGATAGGGCTCTTGTAAAATAAAATGATTTAATAGAACAACGGGTCATATAATTGATATTTATTTCTGTTGAGTAACGCTTGGCTTCCACAAATATCAGCTTGAAGTCAGAAGCTCACAATATGAGGAACAAAGGCACCCTCCATGGTGCAATACATAATTCCCAAAAATATCAATAGCTGAGATTGTTCTCCTCAACAAAATGTCAGTGTGCTACACATTAAACATAGATCAGTACCGTGTCCCATATACACTAGAGTTCCAAATAATTCACCAGTGGTCACATTTCCTCCTGCAGTAACTTTGATTTAAGACCAAACTCTAAATTTGTTAAAATTCAAAAGAGCAGAATAAAAAGTGACATTTTTTGGAGTACATTCCAAATTCCTCACATCAACTTAAAAGCCAAAGATGGTGAGCAGCACACTCAAACCTTCAAAAGTAAAGCTGATAGAAACAGAGCAACATTTATAGGAAATTAATATACAAAAGGTGCACATTACCAGCTATTTGTGATTATATCACTTATCAGTGATCCAGAAGATAATAAGCCAAAATGATCAGCAAAGATCATGTTTTATCTGCAGCTAACTTAGCAAAATAGTCTTCCAGCGCAACTTTGTCCACAGTCTAACCATAGAAATATGGTGAAAAATCCAATGTCAGTACAGTCACAAAATGCAAATGCAAAAATTCCATAAAATTTGTTTTTGTTATGTTCAATTTTGACTGCCAAAGATAGTTTTCTTCTTCAATGGGTCTTGATCAATCACCCGGTAAAACAGACAAAACAGGCACTAAATGAATGTAATTTCCTCCTGCCAACAACCTTCTAATATCTCCACACTGCTCTAATTATGGCCTCTTTTTCTACCCTAATTTAGTTGCTCCACCACTGGTGGCCATGCCTCCAGCTGACAAGGTCATAACCTCTGGAATTCTTTGGACACCTCTGCACCCCTCTCTCTTCCCTCATTTAAAGTGATTCTTAAAAATCTACCCCTGACTAAGCTTTCAGTTATCTGCTCTTACATCTCCTTCCGTAGCACGCTGTCTGGGTTTTTTGTGTGATAACAATCCCGTGAAGCCCTTTAAGGTATGTGCAATCTTAAAGAACCAATGTAAGTGTAAATTGTTGCTCACATCCTTGGCAGTCTGATGGAAGATTACATGTTTAAAAGTTTCATGAAGATTGGATGGGTCATGGGTCTTCCCTGCTCCTACACTATGGTACAGGGAAAGAACTTGAATTACAACAGACCTTTCATGACCCCAGGACATCCCAAAGCACTTTACAACCTATTAAGTACTTTAAAGTGTAGTGTCTGTTGAATTGTTGGAAACTCAGCAGCTAATTTACACACAACAATGTCCCACAAACAGCAACAACCAGAGTTCCTATTTCAGTGATATTGACTGAGGAAGAAATATTGGCAGGGAAGCCACGAAATCCCCCTTTGAATAATGTCATTTACATTCTTCTAAGGGGAGAAATGTTGCCTTGAGTTAATGCCCCATTGAAAAGTCTGCATCTGTGGCAGTGCAGCACTCCCATGTTAATGCATTGAAGTGACAGCCTAGATCATCTCCTCACAGTTCTGAGGAAGGACTTGAACCCACAACCTCCCGATTTACAAGGCTACACCCATACATTGAGAGCAGAACACAAGGTCAATGTTAAGGATAAGAGATTGTGAGATGAATGTTTTTTCCTCAGCTGCCTACAGGTAGTCCCCAGGTGAAAACAGGGTTCCGGTCCCCAAAACTGCTCGTAACCCAAACTGTTCGTAAACTGGAAATGAGCAAATACAGTGCTTCAATAGGGATGGATTTGCCAGTTGCAGCAGATTATCATCACAGGGCCAATTGGGTGCTTACTGGCTGTTTCAAAAAGGTTGCCACATCCTCTTTAGTTCTCTTTATCCAAGGCCAGTTCTACTTTAATATAACACCTTGGGGATTTGTACACAATAGAATTTTGCAGTACTTTGCAGCATACAAAGCATTTCTCTATTCTTAGCTGCGTAGTAAGGAGGAGAACCATCATAGTTTAACCAATCAAACATAGCTAGGAAGTCTCCAAATACAAGACCATCCTGACAGCTTAATCAAAGATAACACAATGAAAAAGTTGGAGCGCATGGGAGATAACTAAGGTGGCAAAGGTAGTTTCAGACATAGTTTGCAAGATCATTCTTTGCATCTTCTTTACTACTTTAGTGAGTGAGGGAATGGTCGGGATTGAAATTTCTAGTCTCAAGGCAAAAGAGGCTTCAATGAAATCTAATGAAAACTAAATGAAGTTGGACCATACTACTGATGCCAAAGGCCTAGTCATTGTTAACAAGCTTAAGGAGACACAAGAGACTGCAGATGCTGGAATCTGGAGCAACAAACAAGAAACTGGAGGAACTCAGTGGGTCAGGCAGTATCTATGAGATCTCCCCTCTACTTTTCCATCTCCCCTTTACTTTTCAGTCCAGATGAAGGGTCTCAACCCAAAATGTCCACTGTCCATTTCCTTCCACAGATGCTGCCTGACCTGCTGAGTTCCTCCAGCTTCATGCTTGTGAACAAGCTTATGTCCGGAAAACAAAACTAAAAGAAAACATTTCCCACTGGTGATGGATGCTATTATACATGCATACACTTATAAAATTTCTGGTAAGATTTGATTTCCTCAATTATCTTCTCTTACCTCTTACAAGAATTTGAGTAAATGCTTTAGATGAGTGAATTCATCCTTCAATTAATGGATATTAAAGAGGGCTTCCTACTTTAGTTGGCATGGTATCAAGCAAATCCCTTATTTCAAATGGCTATTATTTGAATCCAAATGGATCAACGTCTGTCAACATAAAAGATGAGTAGGCTACAATTTTCTGCTTAGTTTCTTCCTCAGCACTAAGAGGATCCTGAAAGAAAATGTTTGAACTCCCAGTAAAATGACACAAAATACACATCTGTTTCATTGTGCAATGATTGTCAGTCAACCATTCCTTACAGGTTTTGGAAAAAGTAAAGTTCAGTACGACTGTTGAGATCTGGTACCATTTATATGGTTCAAGAACTTGACTGCTTTTGTTTCAATTATCTACAAACTGAAGTAAAATACTTTGTGTAGACCTCAAGCCAGAAGTTCAGTACATTATGCTGTCAACAGCACGAGCATTAATGCTTCAAAGAGGTGCCTGAAGTTCCTCGAATTCTTGGAAGCTCCCACTGCCACTAATATACACCACTGGTATATTCTAGGACAGTATTCTGCCTTGACTATTCCCCAAAGTTTCCATCACAAATTATTCTTATACAGAGGGTAAATTCTCACTGCATTTATGTGGGATGGGAGAGGCAAGAGTGAAACTCGGCAAAAATTTCAATTCCATCTTGTCATTCTTCCTATCATTTGGATCACAAATCCAGAAGGTTCAGGTCAATGAGGTATGGGCAATAAATGTTTTGCTTTCCAGTGATGTCAATACTGCACAAATGAAAACTTAAAACCATGCTGGAATTGCATATCCTTGGATGTCAGGAAGCCCTAGCATTTTCCTTCTGACTGATCTACTCGGTAACAATCGCTGAAAGGAGTAACACTTGAAGGACAACTAGTGGCCGAGGAGTTAAGGAGCCAACCATCTGAATGATGGAGGAATTGCTGAGAGCAAAGACCGGAGGGCAGCAGTGGCAGATGCCACAGGAAGTACTTTATATAAGCATTGTTTCTGTTGCTGGGGGACTGGGGAATCGACCCAATGAGATTTCACTTGAATTGCAATTGCCTAGAAGCTGCTGCCATCAACTTGGTAATGTAGCTACAGGATGAGAAGTCCTATGGGAACCAACATTTCCCTCCATGCTTTTACTTATCATCAATATAAATTCCCTCCCCCACTGGGTGCACAGACCTGAGCCACTTTGTACAAGTGGCCATTATTCATGCACACTGATCCATCAGTAGAACACTCTATTCATTGCAGGGGAGACCATGTTTTCTACCTCTTGCCTTCTTGCCAACATTTGCACTGGATGTATTCAACTAACTCACCACAGATTGGAAGCTGAAGATGGGGGCTTTTTGGTCTGTTTGGCTCATAAATCAATGCTACCACTCAACAAGGGAGCCCATACCTCCACTGGACTGTGCACACAAAGATCTAAGGGGAACAGCTGTCTTGAGAAACATTGAGGGGATTTAGTACAGAGCACCTCAGTGCTGCAGTGTGATGAAATGATCAAATGGTCTGAAAATTCCTGATCCATACATATACTGGGAATTAACCATGGTTTAATATTATACATCCAGCTTTAACACTTAATTAAAACATTTTCAACCAAAATCCAACCACAAGTTGGTTTGATTACATGTGGTTCATTTGCCTTTCTTTCAAATTTGCTTCTTTTAACACAACCCTATCACCTAATTACTTCAATTTTATTGATTGATGGAATATTTGTCACTATAGATATTCATCGCCTGTGTCAAGCATTCACAATTTGGGCACTTACATTTTGATACTGAATATAATCTCACAGCAATTAAATCTAAAGCAATTGTGTTACATCATACAAACATGCCCAAATAAATCAGCGTGACACTGCCATTTACCACAATGGATTTTTTGAGTGAAATTGGCACTTTAAAACACATTGAAAGAACAGATAAGTCTTTGAAACGTATTCACCTAACAGAGGTTCTATTAATATTATGGAGACACATAGCACTAACGAGTTTTCACATACATCACAAACCTTCTAGTTACTCAGTGCTATATTCAAACTTAGTCGATTGAATAATACACCATGGGTTAATCCTGAGAGCTTCCCTCTGTTTCAATGTTACAGTTTATCTGTTAACACTTGGGTGAATCACCTTGAGACCTTTTCCTGGGCTATATTTGCCAGCTGATGCAAGTGCACGTTGTTCAGCACAATTTTTGCTTTTGTGATTATTTTATGACCAAGCCATCTACTAGAATCTCCTCTGTTTTCCCAACTTCCATTTACAATGCATTATTCCAATCCTTTTGCCGCTTCATACACAGTCACGTGTTATTCTGTCATTTATTCAGTTTCTCATCTCATAATTTCAATTCTTCCAATTAATCAATGCTTGTTCCCCACTGAATGGCTTGCAGTGTATATAATGTTCACGTACACTTACGTAACTTCCCTCCATTTCTTCTTCATTAAATGCTGTCTGTCAGTGATATCTTCCAGTTTAGTACATGGTAACCATCCAGCATCCTGTCTGGTCTGTCCAAAAGTGGTACCTCAGCCACTGAATACTTCCAGCAATTTCAGTTTTGCTTTTATTACATTATATTACATTGACCATTAGAGCTCATGAACATTTCTTTATTTCTATTATAATTTCAATTCTCCAATACAGTGAAGTGTTGCCTTGCAAAATTACCCATGTTAAGTCCTTGTATACCAACCCTCAAGATACTCTGTAAACTTTACAATTCCATATGTTTAAACAGTCTCAAAGGTGCAATAAACTGAGTGTAAAATGCTCTTTTGACATGTTCTGAAGTTCTAAATGGAACTGCCTTTTGAAAATGTCAGAACTTCATTGTTTTGAGCACTACTTAAGTGTGGGCAAAATCTATGTCAGTCCAATTATACTTCTCTTGTGGAGTTCCTAATGGTACGGAAGAAACCTTATTAACAAGCTGCATGACAGTGCCATTACTCATTGAGAAAGATGCCACATTTCAACCAAAAAAATTGATTTGAAACCACGACAGATGTTGAAAACATACAGCATCCATTCTCTTCTGTACGATAAAAAAACAGTTTAGGTTTACAGCCTGGATGCTTCATCAGACTCAAAGAATGTAGAATGAGACTCTCTTCACTCAACAGATGGGCTTTCTTTGCATTTCTTCCCATAGACCACTTTCTTTTTATTAATTTATGGGGTGAAGATGTCACAGGCAAAGCCAGCATTTATTGCTCATCACCGCTTGCTCTTGAGGTAGGTGGTGGTGGTGAGCCACCTTATTGAACTCCTACAGCCCTTGTGGTGAAGACGTTCCTATTGTGTTATGGGTAGGGAGTTCTGAAATTTAGATCCAGTGACAATTAAGGATTACATTTCCAAGTCAAGATGGTGTGTACCTTGAAGGGGAGCATGCAAATGTTGATGCAACCAGATGCCTGCTGGTACTTGGTGAAAGGGGTTTCAGGTTTGGAAGGTACTATCAGAGTAACTACAGTGAATTACATTCTGCAGTTACAGGGCACTGATGTTGGAGGGAGTGAACAGCCTGCTTGGTGGATGGGGTACCAATCAATTGTCCAAATGGTATCAAGCTTCAGAAGTACTGCAGTAGTTAAACTCATCCAGGCAAGAGGAAGGTATTCCAGCACACTTCTGACTTTAGATGTGTAAATGGTGGAAAGGCTTTGCAGTGTCAGGAGGCAAGTCACTCACTGCAGGATACCCAGCCTTTGAATCTGCTCTTGTAGCCATGGCATTTATGTGGGCAGTCCAGTCAAGTTTCTAGTCAGTGGCAATTCCTAGGACCATAGTTGGTGGGGTTAGACTTTCTTGTTGGAAGAGGACATTGCTGGCAATTGTGTGGTACAAATGTTATTTAATAGCAAGTGAAGAGCATGATGGTAGAGCTAGGGGGCAGAATACAGGTGGAGGAGACAGGAGGAACCCTGACCAGTATCCTCATTGTCTAATCCAGCAGCTTTGGCAAGCAGTTGAGTGCTGCACAGATACAAATGGACAATATCAGATCTCCTTCAATTATACATCTCTCCCGATTGTAATGAAAATGAGAAGTATGACACAGGCTAATCCAAGTATCAGCTATCTTCTACAATATGCCAATATCTAAATTAGCCCTGAGAAGCCAATCATATTCCCACTGGCAGATAATTTTTGGCTCATGTGACACAGTTGGGATTGTCCAGGATCAACAGCTGTAAGATTCTTTGAGACATCACGAAAGAGGTCTGAAACGTGTTCTGCCTATGCAACTCTTTCTACAACAACGTTTTTACACACTGACAGACTTTCCATTTTGTTTTATTTGTTCATCCTTTCAGGATCTGGGTGGTACTGTCAAGGCCACAATTATTGCCCATCCATTATCGGCCTTCAGAAGCTGGTGGTCATCCATCTGAAAATAAGTGGTTTTCTTGGCTATTTTAGATTCAACCACATCAGATGGGTCTGGAGTTGCATATAAGCCCAGCTAGGTAAGAATGGCAGTTAGCAACCCATAGGACATGAGTGAATTTGATGGGTTTTTAAATGAAAGTCCAATAGTTTTTGTTTTCATCTGCTACTATATACTACTTGGACAATACCAGTCCAAAATAGAGACGCAGACCAGCCGTCAGTTGTGGCAGGGGTTACATGCTATAATGGGTTACAAAACCAAGTCGGGCAGCATCGCTGACAACAGTGCATCCCTTCCTGATGAGCTTAATGCATTCTACAGTATGTATGTTTTGAACAGAAGGGGCACTGAAATGTCACCACGCACTCCAACAGCCTCCAATGCACCTGAACCCACAATCACCATTGCAGATGTAAAATCAGTCTTCCGGAGAGTGAACCCACCAAAAGCATCTGGCCCAGATGGTGTTCCTTGCAGTGTCCTTAGATCCTGTGCATATCAGCTGGCGGGGGTATTTGCAGACATTTTTAACCTCTCCCTGCTTCACTCAGAGCTTCCCACCTGCTTTTAGGCAGCCACTATCATCCCAGTACCTAAGAAAAACAAGGTCATGCGACTTAATGACTACTGCCCGGTGGCTCTGACATCCACCATCATGAAGTGCTTCCAGAGACTGGTCATGGCACACATTAACTCCAGCCTCCCAGACAACCTTGACCCACTGCAATTCAACTACTGCCGATTTAGGTCCACGGCGGATGCCACCTCCCTGGCCCTACACTCATCTCTGGAACATCTGGACAGTAAAAGACACTTATGTTAGACAATTGTTTATTGACAACAGTTCTGCCTTCAATACTATACTTCCAAGCAAAGTCATCTCTAACTCCGAGACCTGGGACTCAACACCACCCTTTGCAACTGGATCCTCGACTTCCTGACCAACAGACCACAATCAGTAAGAATAGGCAGTAACACCTCCGCCATGATTATTCAGAACACTGGTGCCCCACAAGGCTACATCCCCAGCCCCCACTCTACTCCCTATACACTCATGACTGTGTGGCCAGATTCTGCTCCATCTACTAGTTTACAGATAACACCACCATAGTGGGCCATATCTCAAATAACAATGAGTCAGAGTACAGGAAGGAGATAGGGGGCCTAGTGAAATGGTGTCACGACAACAACCTCTCTCTCAATGTCAGCAAAACAAAAAAGCTGGTCATTGACTTCAGGAAGGAGGGCGGTGCACATACTCCTGTCGACATCAACAGTGCTGAGGTCAAGAGGGTTAAGAGCTTCAAGTTCCCAGGAGTGAACATCACCAATAGCTTGTCCTGGTCCAACCATGTAGATGCCACAGCCAAGAAAGCTCACCAATGCCTCTACTTCCTCAGGAGGCAAAAGAAATTTGGCATGTCCCCTTTGACCCTCACCAATTTTTATTGATGCACCATAGAAAGCATCCTATCCGGATGCATCACGGCTTGGTATGGCAACCGCTCTACCTGTGACTGCAAGAGACTGCAAGAGTTGTGGACACATCTCAGCACATCACAGAAACCAGCCTCCCCTCCATGGACTCTGTCTATACTTCAGCAGCCAGCATAATCAGAGACCCCACCCACCCTGGACATTCTCCCTTCTCCACTCTCCCGTTGAGCAGAAGATACAAAAGCCTGAAAGCACGCACCACAAGGCTCAAAGACAGCATCTATCCTGCTGTTATAAGACTATTGAATGGTTCCCTAGTATGATAAGATCGACTCTTGATCTCACAATCAACCTTGTTGTGACCTTGCACCTTATTGTCCACCTACACTGCACCTCCTCTGGAACTGTAACACTTTATCCTGCATTCTGTTATTGTTTAACCTTGTACTACTTCAATGCACTGTGTAATGAACTGATCTGTATGAACGGTATGCAAGACAAGTTTTCCACTGTACCTCGGTAAATGTGACAATAATAAACAAATTTAATTTATGAATTTATTATTGTCCCAAATTCCAAATCACTTATTGAACTTTCTGGAGGTTCGGCTTGACAAGATAGGAGAATTAAATGATCAGAACTGAAATTGAGCACAGAAAGGATTTTTATTCACTGTGTGAGCACCTGTGTAAGATGTGTAATAGCAGAAGTAAATGGGTTCATTAATGGCTGAGATGGTCATTCCTGGTTAATTGCACTAAATACACTATGACTGACCAACTCTGACTCCAAAATTTATTCCATTATCAATGGATTGCACCTTAGAGGCACAGTACAACTTGCTGAGGTGATGGTATAGCATGTTTAGCACATCTGCTCGAAAATGAGTTGCTAAACATCTCAGACAAGGCAATACTCCCTCATTTCTACACTGGACTGCGAATCTAGATTTGATTTCAATTATCTGGAATGGGGTTTGAGCACATCTTTTCACCAAACCACACTGTAACCAATTTCTCTCAGAAATACTGTAGAACATAGAACAATACAGCACAGAAACGGGCCCTTCAGCCCACAATGTTTGTGCTGAGCACGATGTCAATCCAAACTAACCCCATCTGCCTGCACATGGTCTATACTCCTCCACTCTATGTGCTTGTCTAAATGCCTCTTAAACATTGCAATTGTATCTGCTTCCACCACTTCCATTGGTAGCATTCTCCAGGCACCTACAAGTCTCTATATAAAATAATTTGCCTTGCAAATCCCTTTTAAATTTTTCCCCTCTCACCTTAAATCTATGCCCTCTTGTAGTGGACATTTCCACCCTCGTACAAAGACTTTTGACCATCTACCCTACCTATGCCTCTCTTAATTTTATATACTTCTATCAGATCGCCCTCAACCCTCCAATACTTCAGAGAAAATAATCCAAGTTTGTCAAACTTCTGCTTATAGCTAGTACACTCTAATCCTGGCAACATCTCAGTGAACCTCTTCTGCGCCCTCTCCAAAGACTCCACATCCTTCCTGTAATGTGGTGACCAGAATTGCAAACAACACTCCAACTGTGGCCTAACCAAAGTTTTACATAGCCGCAACATGACTTCTAGCTTCTATACTCAACACCTCAACCGATGAAGGCAAGTATTGGCCTTGGTACTGAGGTACAGTGAAAAACTTGCCTTGCATACAGATCATGCAGGTCAATTCATTACACAGTGCAGTTACATTGAGTTACTACAGAGTGCATTGATGTGGTACAGGTAAAAACAATAACAGTACAGAGTAAAGAGTCACAGCTACAGAGAAAGTGCAGTGCAATAAAGTCCAAGGTCACAACAAGGTAGATCGTGAGGTCATAGTCCATCTCATCGTATAAGGGAACTGTTCAATAATCTTATCACAGTGGGGTAAAAGCTGTCCTTAAGTCTGGTGGTATGTGTCCTCAGGCTCCTGTATCTTCTACCCGATGGAAGAGGAGAGAAGAGAGAATGTCCCCGTTGGGTGGTGTCTTTGATTATGCTGGCTGCTTCACCAAGGCAGCGAGAGGTAAAGAGAGTCCAAGGAGGGGAGGCTGGTGTCCGTGATGCGCTGGACTGTGTCCACAACTCTCTGCAGTTTCTTGCGGTGCTGGGCAGAACAGTTGCTGTATCAAGCCGTGATACATCCAGATAGGATGCTTTCTATGGTGCATCGATAAAAGTTGGTGAGTGTCAAAGGGGACAAACCGAATTTCTTCAGCCTCCTGAGGAAGTAGAGGCACTGATGAGCTTTCTTGGCCGTGGCATCTACCTGATTTGACCAGGACAGGCTATTGGTGATGTTCATACCTTCTTTGCCTTATGCCTTCTTTACCACACTATCTACTCGTGTTGCCTCTTTCAGGGAGCTATGGACTTGCACCCAAGATCCCTCTGTGCATCAATTCTCCTAAATGTCCTGCCATTTACCGTATACTTTCCTCTTCTGTAATGATGGAAAGTTGGCATCCTTGTGCATAGATTTCTGTTCTAGAATCATGAATACATCATTTTGCTGGAGCAGAAATAAACTCTACCTTGCATCTGGCCAGAACCCATCCCAAATTCCAATTTAGTATAACAAAAGTCTGGAAATTTATGAAATATACTTTAAAGACTTGAATGACGATGCTAACCAAATGTCTCTCTTTGGGAGCTTTGCATTTTAGTCTGCCAGCTTTTGTCTTTATACATGAACCTCATTAAAATATTTTCTGAACTTTTGTGTTTTGCAATGAGAATTCAAAGAAACTCAAACACAAATGACACTACGTCTGAGAAACAATTGGTTTCACCCAATGGCACACAAATTAAATTACCACATGGATCACTAATCACTATTCATCACCCGTGCATGTATAGTGGATCAAGGCTCTTCACCAGCCAGGCCAGCAAATATCATTGAAACGCAGGAAACGGAACGATATACTCCAAGCTATCAAAACCACATTTACAGAAACATGTCATTGTTTTGTGAACGTGCTTAATTGAGTGGAGAAGAAAAACTGATTAACATCTTCAAAAACTGCAGATAAAATGATATTAATCAATGCACCTCTTTTTTCTCTAGTTTCTCTATTTCCCTTACACCACAGCCGTTCTCTTCACTGCCCCTCTCCCCACATTTTTCTATTGGCAAATAGGCTTTGCCTCTTTAACCCTTAATCTTCCATTTTTCTAATGATCTCCCTCATTTCCTAGTCACCCCTTTCTAAACTCTTCTGCTCTTCCTTAGTTTCTGTGCCTTTCTCCCCTCCATTATTAACATGAGTATCCTCTTCCTCAGGGCTCTTCAAGTACCCTTCAGTAACACTTTCTCTTCTTGCAATTCCCCTCTCTCCCTCATGAGAACAGATCTCTCCTCCCCTCTTCACTTCTACCTCCAGTATCTCCCCAACACCTTCAATCTTATCCTTTAATGTACCTTCTTTATCCATCTGACCCCTCACTGTAATATAGTATCACCAAGTTCCTTCTTCATATTGTATCCATGACCCTCACTGTCATTCAGAATGTGTTTCCTTGACTATTCCCAGATCTTTTTCCTTCCCTATCATCCTGCTCATGCAATAAAAATATAACTAATGACAACTTCACTTGGTAATATTCTTCTCACAAGGTTCCAAAACTACATATCTGCAGTCTTGGAGCAAGTCCCATATTATTTAGAGACATACAGCACAGAAAAAGGCCCTTCAGCTCACTGCTGACATCAACCATCCATTTACACTAGTCCCATTTTGTTATTCTTCCCACATTCTCATAGACTCTCCCCAATTCTACCACTCACCTACATGCTAGGAGCAATTTACAGTGGCCAATTAATCTACCAAGTTGTACATCTTCAGGAGTCAAGAAGAAATTGGAGCACTCAGGGGAAACCCAAGCGGTCACAGAGAGAATGTGCAACCTCCACACAGACAACATCCAAGATCAGGATTGAACCCAGGTCTCTGGTGCTGTGAGCCAGCAGCTCTACTTGATGGAACAACATTGACATGCACAGAAGATATAGATCATCTGTTCTTCCCAGTTCACTGAAACTTTCTGTTGAACACTAGACTTCAATCTGAGAGTAATGCACTGTCAGCGACCATTTATTTCAAGGAAGAATGTCTCCAACAGACCTCGAAGAGGAAAGAGAAAATGACTGGCAACAAAAGAGAATTTGCAGTTATGTTAAATTACTAAACCTGAAAAAAAGCATCTGTGCAGATCACTACTCACAAAGGATAAATTAAACTATCTTAAGGAATCTGTATTTGTAATATTGTGTTAGCCTTGCGATATTATGGATAAATCAAATGGATCTGTGCTAGGAATGTGACATCATGGATCGATCAAATCCATGCAAGAGCAAATTAAGATAAGTGTTACAACTTTGACCTTTTTCAATTGTTACATTCTCCTATACAGATGCTTAACTTTTCTGCTTGAACCTGTTTTTACAGACACTGCTGCATTCCAACCTGCTGGCCTTCATCTTCAAGCTGATACCTTGTTTGATCTTCTGCCTTGCCCTCAGATTCCAGCATCTCTAACCACCACCCAACCCCAGCTCCAACCAACATCAGTCCTTCCATATCAAACAACCTTAAACATTAAATAAGGACAAGTTACTTGCTTTCTACGTTAACTTAATTGCTTTTGTCAACATAATCTGTGCCTAATCTTTAGGCCCTCCTTATTGGCTCCATTTCCCATTTTCCCAACAATTTATCAGTCTGTACTCTTCTGGCTCTTGTCAATCAGGTGCACACTCGCAATTCCCATTAAAGTAAGCTTTATTGCACTGACTTACATTAATCAGATCTCCACTCTCTCAGCTCACATTAATCAGTTCCCTTCTCTGAGATCTCATGAATCAGCCTTGTCACATGCTATCACTGTATGCTCAAGTTTATCTTGGGCACTCACCGAGGAGATCGTAAAACTTTACAGGGTAGAAGGGACGCAGCCCTCGCTGGCCTTAAATTGAGCTGTTCACTTAGTCCACTTCCCAGCCATTGGTCCATGTACACTTGTGGGTAACTATCCAAGAACTCAAATCAGGTGCATCTATTTCCACCACCATTTTAAGCAGTGATTTCCATATCCTCTCTACCCCTTGTGTGAAAAATAAAATATTTCTAATGCTTCAAGAAATTAAAATCCATCTCCCTTCGTTAACAGGTTTTCTTCCTATTAAAAGCCTTTCCTATTCGGCCTAAATAGGCCTATCGTAATTTCATACACCTCAATTAAATCTTCTCACTGTCTGCTTTGTTCCAATGAAAACAAACCCAATCCTATCAGTCTCTCCTCATAATTGTAATTCTAATGTCTCGGCAATATTTCTTTAAAAATCTTGTCTGCATCTTCTCTCACCCCGCAACAACCCCTTCCTGCAGTTTGGTGTCCAGAACTATCCACAGTGCTCTAACTGTGGCCTGCTCTTTATTTATTTATTGGTTTATTATTGTCACTTGTACCAAGGTACAGTGAAAAGCTTGTCTTACGAACCAATCGTACAGGTCAATTCATCACACAGTGCAGTTACATTGAGTTAGTACAGAGTGCATTGATGTAGTACAGGTAAAAACAATAACAGTACAGAGTAAAGTGTCACAGCTACAGAGAAAGTGCAGTGCAATAAGGTGCAAGGTTACAACCAGGTAGATCGTGAGGTCATAGTCCATCTCATTGTATAAGGGAACCGTTCAATAGTCTTATCACAGTGGGGTAGAAGCTGTCCTTAAGTCTGGTGGTACATGCCCTCAGGCTCCTGTATCCTCTACCCGATGGAAGAGGAGAGAAGAGAGAATGTCCCAGGTGGGTGGGGTTTATATATCTATCTATCTATACATAATATTTTTTATATATATATATATATATATAATGTGTGTGTGTGTGTGTGTGTGTGTGTGTGTGTGTGTGTGTGTGTATATATATATACATACATACACACACACACATATATATATCAATATCAATCACAGTTCCAACATGATCATCCTACCTTACAATTCATCCAATAAAGGCAAGAATCCCTTTTATCTTCCTAACCACCTTATCTACCTTCAGAGGTTTATGGACAGACACTCAAAAGTCCCTCTGTTCCTCCCGTTCTTAGTTTCCTGCCATATATTGCATGGTACTTTGCCCCATTTCTTCCTCTCCATCAACCATACTGCCAGTTTTGATATCAGCAACAACTTCGTATTCATGACCACTATAATCCAGCGCAAATCATTTCTTTATAATAACAAAAAGCAAAGGACCTTGAAAATAAGTCAAGGAATCCCTTTGCATTCAGCTCTTCAGTAATTAAAACTTCCATTGATCATGATCCTCTGCTTTCTCCTACTGAGCTGACATTTTAACCAATCTGCCCCTTCCCTCAAATACCATGGGCTTCAGTTTGCCTTACCATGTGTGACCGCCAAACACTTGCTGAAATCCATGTAAATCACATCAAAAGTGCTGCTCTCATCAATCTCCCTTGTTACCTCCTCAAAAAACACAAAATCAAGTTAGTCAGATGCTAAATGTGGGATCTACTCCTAGAGTAGGAAGGGGCTAAAATTCAAGGGAAGTTCCATTGTGGGAGAAACATCCTCTTGGCTCTGACCTCCCCATTGTAAAGGTTTCTGTCAAGCTTGGACTCCAATTCAGTCAGAAAAGTTGTCATGGGGACATTCGTTTCCAGCCAATTACCTTGCATTGATCTTTGCTCCCTCCATCTCCCTGCCCCACCTTCCAACATATACTTAAATCTCCCCTTTTCCAATTTCACATAATAATAGTCATGGAGATAAAGTAGCACAAAACTTGGTTGTTCAGCTCATCAAGTCTGCACTAATCCACTGTCATCCATTTACACTGATCTACATTAATTCTTCCCACATTCTCATCAATTCTGCCCCCCCCACCTTCTTCTACTACACTAGGGGCAATTTACAATAGCCAATCCACACATCTTTGAGAAGTGGAAGGGAACTTGAGCACCCGGAGAAAAACTGTGTGGTCACAGGGATAATGTGTGAACTCCACACATCAGGATTGAACCTGGGTCTCTGGCGCTGAGGCAGCTGCTCTTCTAACTGTTCTTCATTTCCATTCTTGGAACATCTAGGAGCAACTGCTCTGATTAAATCAATTTGGTTCATTTTGTCCTTTCAATTATACAACCATCTTATTGTCACTGCTTCCACATCAAACTACATTAGTCACCATGTCTTCCAACATTCCCACTGACCCAATAATAGCTACAGGATATTTTTTAATTCACTAAACATTAGTTAGGCAGCGTGCACTGCTCAGTTTTGGGCAGCACTTGAGGAAGAATGTTGAGCCATTGGAGAGATACAGAAGGGACTTACTTGAAAGCTGATAGATAAGAAACAACAGGAAAAGCTGGGTGCTATTAAACAGAGCTGAGAAGGATTTGCTCAAGATACTCATAATCATGGTGGTTTATTCAGAATAAATAAAGGGAAAGTTTTTAATAGAAGGATCAATAAACGAAGTTCACTGACTCAAGAGAAGTACGAGACCAGCTTGCATCCGACCCATATATGCCCAAGCCCAGTGAAAGATGGTTCCAATCAATGCCACGACTAAGTCATTTCAAAAATGCAGCATTTGACATGGTTTCATCTACACCACTGCAACCAGTCTCAACTCCCTCTGCATTGACAAAATACTTGACAAGTGGTTGAGTTCTTGCAATAATCCAGGTTAGCATGGAACACTACACTTATACCAATAACTCACTGAGAACAGAGAAGTGAGTTGCTATAAATCTGAGTCAAGACAGATTTCCATTAGAGACTATATTATCTTGCACTGTGGTCCAGACTTCCTGACTACAGTGATATGATGGAGTGCAATTTGAATATGGCTGAAAGCAGCATTGTGCGCTGAATGGTCTGTGCCTGAAATTAATGTCATCCAGATCTTTACAGTCCACTGCCATTAAACAATAGTGCTACAGTCACTACAGGGAACCAAGAGATATTACAGATGCCCTTCATTTTACTTGCTGAAAGCTTTTCCTTTTTAAAGAGAAGTAGCTTGATTCATAACCAGACTAGAATCTGATGTAACCTTAAAACCAAAATGCATCAAATGTACAGATCTGTGGCTAAAAGTACATCACATAAGTTTAAAAACACATTTTTCAATTGCAAAAGGGAGCTTTGAGTTTACAAAGATAACCAAAGAGGTGAATCTGTGAACTCTAAATTAATCCAACTGGTTCATCAGATAAAGTCAGCATGGGAGTGCTCACAAAGCTCACCTGGACCAGCTTCTCCAATTGTTCCTTATCCTTCAGAAGGATGGTTATTGTTTCATCTCTCTGGATTAACTCATCAGTAAGTGTCCGTAGCTTCTGCTCCGAATTCTGAAAATAATGACAAATATTAGATTGGGAGTGTGTGCCAAATCAGTTGTGGTGTTTTAAACAGACAAGGAAGAGCTAACTTAAAAGTTTAGCTGAATACCTAATATATAGTGCAAAATTTTAGTGTTGAGGTATTCTCTGGCAGATATCCTCACAGACAGGAAGTCAGAGAGGCAGGCAGGCAGAATGGATAAAACAGTTCCAAAGGATCGAAAGTCAAATTGATGCCCGATATCAGGAAGTTCTTCATCTATGCAGGAATGGTCAATGTTTTGCAATAGAAAAAAAAGTAGTGCTTGAAAAAGAGCCAAGAAGTGCACTGATATAATACCTTTCATCATCACATACTGTCCTAAAACATTGCAGCAGATGTTATGTTTCTGGTATGTGTGCTGTTGTTATTTAGGAAGCACAACAGTTAATTTCTACACAGTAAGAGTTGCACAAAGGTGTGTAGTACCAGATAATCAATTTCAGCTTTAAATTGGTTGAGGAATTAAATACTGACCAAAAGAAAGGGGATAATTTCATGCTTTCCATAGGGACACATTAAGGTGCTTTTTGGATGGGTGGAGAGGGTAGACAAGAACCCAGGTTAATGTCCCAGCTGAAAGACAACACCTTAGAATACAGCACTCACTCAGTGACAACCTGGACTGGGTGTTCATTTCTGAAATTGGACTTGAAACTACATCCTTCTGATTCAGAAACAGGAGTGAAACCACTAAACCACAGTTATCACCCAAAAGAACAACTAAACATTACAATATGGGGAAGAGGCTGCTGTGAAGTGGCTGTTTGGATATGTTGTAAAGGGCTAAATTATCTTCCATGCACATACTGTATAATGACTTAGCTTACATAGAAATCTTGCTATATTTAATATTGTGATATATTGCTGCACAACTTCCATTGAATATTATTGGACCTAGCATGTAGATACAAGTATCTAGAAGAAACAAAAATCAAAACGCAACTGCTGGAAATCTGAAATAAAAACAGAAAATGTTTCTAGATGGTCAGGTCAGGCAATATCTGTGGGACAAGTAACAAAGTTCACCTTTCAGATGTTAAGTAGTTGAACACAGTTACAGTGAATGGCTGCTAAATGAGCAGCGATACAAGGACAAATCAGGCTAATATTTTTTCACATTTTCCTCAATTAAGTTCTCCAGCTTGGAAAAAACCTTGTACCAAATCATTTTCTTTGACTATGCAGATTTTAGTTCTTTCCTTGAAATTTCAATTTTAAAATATGCTGCGAAGAGGTGCAGCACACAATGGGAACCACTCAGTTAAATGGGGCGTTACCTCTTTAGCTAATAGGATATTCACTTGTCTCCTCCTGTTTGCAAAATGAATCTTGAGGAAGACTGTTTCCTTACCAAAACTGTGGTTGGAATCTCCCAGATCAGGAAATATCCTAAGCATTGATCCCCTGCCTGTTACTGAGTTAATACATCTGTCAATATCACATCCATGATTTCTTTTTCTGTTCCTTATCCAGCGATTTAATTTTGAGGGGTAGGACGTGGAGGCAGGAGGTGTTTCAGAACATCCATTGAGAAAATACGTTACTATAGTATACGTCTCCAGCTACTTCACAGGGGATGATCAGGCGCAAATCGACACATTAGTGCAAGTAGCTTTGAAGTGTAGTCACTGTGTAATGAAGGAAACACAGCAGCCATTTTGTACACAGCAAGCTCCCACACACAGCAGTAATAACAACCAGGACTTTTTTTTAATGACGTGGATTAAGGATAGATACAATAATAACATTAAGCAGGTACAATAACAACATTTAAACAACATTTATAAGACACTTGGACAGGTACATGGATAGGAAAGGTTTAGAGGGATATAGGCCAAACACGGGCAAATGGGACTAGCGTAGATGGGCATCTAGGTTGGTATGGATGAGATGGGCTGAAGGGCCGGTTTCCATGCTGTTTTACTCTGTGACTCTGTGAGATCAGAGATCCTTTGTCACAGCTGGGAAAGAAAGTAAAACAAATTAGTGCTAAATTGCAGAGAAGGCAGGGGACAAAGGAAAATCTGTGATCAGGTTAGACCAGGATTGTCATGGGGATAAGTTATAGAATTTATCCAATCAATGGGTTAGAAAATAATAATACAAACAAGGAACCATAACGTGTTGGAAATAGCAGAAAGGTGCACAACAAGTCAGACCATAGTAACAGAAAGAGAAAAACTCAAATCGATCTTGCGGACTCATAACAGAAATGGCCAGTTCTGATACGGACAGTGAATGCAAGTGACCATAAATTGGAGAGTTTGATACTGAGTCATGCCCTAGAAGGCTGTAACACATGCAATGCTTACAAAAGACATCAGCTTAATTATCACTCTTTGCCTCATTAATTTCTAATACTGCATACTTGTGCATGTTACAAGTGCAGGGATAAATGGTTAAAAGTGGCCATGGGGGTAAGGCAGAAGAAACAAGGGCAGCATTCAAGATAGTAAAAATAATCTTTCTGTTTTAACCGAGATCCTTGTCATAATTACAAGCAAATTCACATAGATGAATCAGAGATAAAGCCACCAAAATGCTTTTACTAATTTATTCGCAATGCAGGTCCCTGCCAGGAGTGCAGAAAACTGAATTCACTTTTCAATGACAGCGCCATGAATTAATTTGCAATGGCTAAATCACAATTGTTAACATGTTAGGCAGACATCATTTTAATCCATGACTAAGAACATGTGCTCTGGGAGACTGTTGACCAAAAAAAAACACAAACACTCATGAAGTTCACACTGCAGTTTATTAAAACTAATGGCTACTCTGGAGCATTGTGAGACTCAGAACAATGAAACATTTAGTTTCCCAAATTCAGTTTCCAGTAATGTTACATCATTTTCAAAGCTTTGATGATGTTGTTGAAGAGTGCAGACTTCTCCCAGTGTCCTGGCCAATATTTATCCCACAGTCAACGCAATCAATAACAGATTAGCTAGTCATCCACAAACTTGTGGAATGTGCTTTGTAGAGATTGGTTGCCACTACACATCAAAAGGTGATTCATTGGCAGTGAAGCATTTTGGAATGCGCTGATGAAATGAAATACACATAAAATGCATGTTACTTATTTACTAAATATTTAAGTAATCTGTAATTTAAGTTATCAATACATGAACTTTACACAACAAATTTTTTCTTTGAAGTTTGGGTAAGAAAGTAATTTGTTCCTCACACTCATCAGAAGCAAAAGTGCTCAGGCCCCCTCCCAGCTACAATCAATTACTGAGGCTCCTGAAAATTACCCGAACCCTTCGATCTTCGTCCTTTACCTTCTCTTTAATTTTTCATCTGCTATTTATTTTTTAACCCATTGACTTGCACTGCTTTCCTGAACTCTTTAATCCATTCCCAGACTTGGCCTGCAGGTATAATCACTCACCATTTGACGGTAACCAATTAATCATCTGCTTCGCTCCATGACAAAAGCATGCATTATTCGCGCATCGAATGCGGACTCTAGGGAACTGCTGTTTTTGGCATTTTATATTGTCCACAGTTGTTCATTTCTGATTTATACTGAGTTTTCAATCATACTACAGAAATTAAATTTCTGTAACATTGAGTTATTCCCCAGAGGGTCCTTAATTCCTTCCACATTAAGATAGCTGAATGAAAAGATTAGCAGAAGACTTGTGCACTACAATTCTGGCAATATCTCTGTGTACGTCAGTCCAAGCCTACGCTTCCAACAAAGGTGTATGTTACCTTATGTAATCTACATATTGATGCTGACAGTCAAATGGTTGACATACTGTGGAATTAGTACTCCAAGTATTTATCTACATGAACCGAATGACACTATAAAATTTTCACCTTGTGATAAATTGATTTCAGGAATCAGTGACAGATTTTTGTTTAAACTGCACTAAACAAAAATATTGCATTTGACTAAAAGGTTTTTAAAACTTTGGATCAGAAGCCTGAACCACTAACAGGGCAAAGTGGGTGACCATTTAAAATTATTTCATTGAAAGAGTAAATGTTGGGATCAGTTCCTTCTGTTTAAGGTTCCTCTATCCCAACAATGCTCCACGAGGCATAGTATCAGAGATTGTGAAATCACAAACATTCAAATGTAAAATGTAAGGAGATTAATAACAATTATTTTAATATACGATCAATTATATTGCACATTTTACCCATCCCTTTTGGGGTTATGCTGAAAATAAGACAAGATTTCGGTTAATACAGTACTTTCCTGATCTTAGGAAATTTCAAATCTCAGTGTGGGGAAACTGAAGTGTAGCCACTGTTATAATGGAAACATGGCAGCTACTTTTTGCACAGTGAAATATACTAACAGCAGCCTGATAATGACAGACAAATCCAGATGCACGGTCTTGGCCTGAAATGTGGACTACTACTTTGCTTCCGTAGATGCTGTCTTACCAGCCGAGTTCCTCCAGCAATTTGGTTTTAGCTCCAGATTCCAGCATCTGCAGTTTCTTGCGTCTCCATTGACAGATAATCTAGTGGTTAAGTGAATATGATGGAACATTCACCATCCAGACAAAACAATCCACTTATTCAACATCCTATCCTAAATATTCATATCAGACCATACCCTGCAGTGTGGCTGTAGTGTGAACCTTCAAAATAATGGACTGCAGAAATTCACCTGTACTTTTTCCAACAGCAACTCTCAAATCCATGATTTCTACCCCCTAGAAGAACAAGGACCAACTGCTGGAAGAACTCGGTGAATCAAGCAGGCATATGGGAATACCAACAGCTTCAATTTCTCCTCCACATCTCACATCATCCTAATTGCAAATTGCATTAATAGGTGAATATCCTGGAAATCCCTACGCAAGCGCAATGCAAGTGCATCTTCCCCACACACAGTCCAGTGGGTGGGCATCGATACTTGCTTTCTCAATAAAGCCTGCATTTTGTGAATGAATGAAACATTTATTGACTAGAGTAGAGGGAAGTACTTACCTGCTCTGCTTCAAAATAGGGCAATGGGATCTTTGGTGTCCCATCTAGAAAGAAGACAGGACCTTGGTTTAACACTTCATCCTGCAGACATTTGGGAACTCCCATCAGGCAGAAGATACAGGAGCCTGAGGGCACATACCACCAGGCTCAAGGACAGCTTCTACCTCACGGTGATAAGACTATTGAACAGTTCCCTTGTATGTTGAGGTGGACTCTTGACCTCACAATCTACCTTGTTGTGACCTTGCACCTTATTGTCTACCTGCAATGCACTTCGCTGTAGCTGTGACACTTTACTCTGTTACTGTTTTTTTTAAACCTGTACTACCTCAATGCACTCTGTACTAACTCAATGTATCTGCACCGTAACAAATTGATCTGTACAAACGGTATGCAAGACAAGTTTTTCGCTGTACCTCGGTACATGTGACAATAATAAACCAATACTTCCTTACTATTGCAATGACAAGTCAGACTGGATGCAGCACCCAAACATCAGGAGAAGGACTTGAATCCACCACTATTCGACACCATACTGCCACAAGGCCACAAGGAGCAACATGCAACAGGACAGAAGACAATTGATTCCCAAGGTTCTGCTGAGGTACCAGGACTATGGCAGCCCTTTTTCAATGCCTGGATTCTGCTAGGCTGCAACTTCTGCAATCCTGACAGATAGCTGCTCTTCACCCCACCATGTCCATGCCAATCATCAGGTACTCATCTGTACTAATTCTGTTTACCAACACTTAGTCTGTAATCTTCTATGCCTTGGAAATGTGCAAACTCCACATAGCACTGGAAGTCAGGATCCAAGGAGTCACTGGAGTAATGCAGCAGCAGCACTACCCGCTGTGCCACCATGCTAGTCGTGTTTGAGCATCCTATCCTTTGCAAATCTAACTCAAGGGATGACGAGCAGTCTTGGGCTGAGACTGATGAACTAGTGCATTAATCCCAACACCAGAAAGGCTGCCGGAATCAGAAGTGCAAAAAAGTACAGGAAGACAACTGGTGGCAGCCAAAAGCAGAGGTGCCAAAGACCTGCTACCATTAGGAGTTAGAAACACATCGAGGATGAAGTTCATATTAGATTGACACAAAACATGGCAAAGGCAGTGGTGTGACCCCATGTCCAGGTTCACACAAGGTCACAATAGAAAAGGCACGTAAAAAGCAAATCAGGGGTCAGATTTCCATTTAACTACTGTTGAAATACAACATTGTAAGGACTCCATGGGAGCTTGGGCTTAAGTGCTTTTCCATCTTCCTTTTTCTGCTGGAGAAAGCTCTTCAACCCCTCCCCCAGAACATGAGCCAGGCTTCCACCAGCCCAGGTTGAGGCCATTCCTGATGGCTTTGAACATGACAGAGCAATTTTTAATACTAAAAGTGGTTTGGCACAAAATTCAGGCTAGCACTTCAGGGCAGCATCAATATTATAATCATTTGCTAAAGATGTTAAACTGACGCTCGATCTGCTCTCTCAGGTCAGCGTACACGAGCTTAGGAGGCATCAGGGTCATCATTCCCAGTGTCCTGGCCAACAGTTGTCCCTCATTGAATGCTTCTAAACCAGATGATCTGCCATTATCACATTGCTTCTTGAGGGAGTTTGTTGCTGAAAAATTGGTTCCTGCATTTCTTTTATTACAACAGTGTTTACACTTCATAAAAAAAGATTTTTCATTAACTGCAAAGTGCTTTGGGACCCCCTGAGAAACGTGAGTCTTTATTTCATTTTCTCTCTATTTAGGTAAGGCTCTGGTTTTAAAATGTCTAAAATCCTCAGGTTTAGGACCCCCAGGTTTCCATGTCTGCAACCAAACTCATTTCATGAATCATCCTTTTATTCATGCAACTTTGACAATTCAGAAGTAGATAATTAGTTGTGAAATACTTTGGGACATTTGGACTGGGAAAGGTCCAATGTGGTTGAACCTTAAGCCCCTATAAAGTGACTTAGCATGCCATACAGTTGTATCATTACTGCTACATTGTAAGAGAGTAACAATAATTTTTTTTAAAAATTAGACAGCAACCCAGCATCGATCAAGACACTGAATTCGGAAATGGGAATGTCACACCCAGCCCAGTGAATCTTATAAAGTTGTCCTCATAAATGTCCAAGGACTGCATGTCAAAATTGGGAGAGCTGTCCCACAAACTAGCCAAGAAACAGCCTGACAGAGTCAAATCTTACAAAAACATGCTAGGACTGCACCCACACTCCCCCCCCCCCACCCTCCCCCCCCTCCCAAAATCACCAACCCTGTCACACTGCCAGTTCAGGCCACCAGAGGGGGCAAAACAGTGGATATTAGGTGGCAGAGAACATATCTGGGAGTCTACAACATTGACACCAGACTACAGAAAGTCATGTAGCATAAGATAAAACATGGAAAAGCAAATTTCCTCCTGATTAGCACCTATCATCCTTCTCCAGCCGGTGGATCAGTGCTCCAGATTAATCAAAACCTGGAATAAGCACTGAGAGTCGCAAATGCACAGAATGTACTCTGACCAGTGGATTTCAATGTCCATCACTAAGAGTGGTTTGATAACAGCACCGCAGACTGAGCTGGCTGAGTCCTGAAGGATATGGCTGCGAAATTGGTTCAATGGTAGGTAATGGGTGAGCCAACACAACAAATAAATCAACTTAACTTTATCTTCACCAATAAATCTGTGGCAGATGCATCTGTCCATGATAGTATTGGCAGAAGTTCTTGTAGAGACACAAAGTCCATATTTCTAGCCAAGGACACTCTCCATCACATTGTGTGGCACTACAAAGGTGCAAAATGGAATGAAGGCAGAACCAACTGGGCAGCTTAAAACTGGCATCCATGACGCACTCTGGACCAAAGTAGAGGAAATGTACACCACCACAATCTGCAACCTCATGGCAAGGACTATCCCTCAATCTACCATCAAGCCATCTTGGTTTAATGAAGAATGGCGCAGGGCTTGCCAGAAGCAGCATTAGACATGCTTAAAAAATGAGGTGCCATCCTAGTGAATAGGACTACATGCATGCTAAACAATAAGACAACATGCAATTGACAGAGATGTGACCTCACACCAGCAGAACAGATCAAAGCTCTGCAGTTGTCATGTCTGATCAGGAATAATGGTGAACAATTAAACAGCTAACAGGAGGAGATGCTTCATTAGTAAATTTTGCTTTGCATGCCATCCATACAGATCAATTCATCACGTCAGTACAATGATCATGAGCATCCCCATCCTCAACAACAGAGGGCCCAGCACATGAGCACCAAAGGCTAAAGCATTCACTACTACGTTCAGCCAAAAGTGCCAAGTGGATGATGTATCTTGGCTTCTTCCTGAGATTGCCACTAATCACAGAAGTTAATCTCCAGTTAACAAAATCAAGCAGCTACTGAGAGCACTAGATAGACCAAAGACTATGGAACCAGTGAATACTCCAGCTGCTGTACTGAAGACCTGCGCTGAGTTGTGCCTCCTGACAAGTTGTTCCAGTAAATTACAACACTGGCATCTGTTGTATGTCCTGTTCACAAAAGGAAGAAAAATCCATGCTGGCTAATTGTGGGTAGGCATGGTAGTGTAGCGGTTAGTGTAACATTATTACAGTGCCAGCGACCCAGGTTCAATTCCGGCCACTGTCTGTAAGGAGTTTGTACGTTCTCCCCATGTCTGTGTGGGTTTCCTCTGAGTGCTCCAGTTTCCTCCCACATTCCAAAGACGTATGGGTTAGGAAGTTGTGGGCATGCTATGTTGGCGCCGGAAGCATGGCGACACATGTGGGCTGCCCCCAGAACACTCTACACAAAGATGCATTTCATTGTGTGTTTCGATGTACATGTGACTAATAAAGATATCTTATCTTAATTACTGGTCAGTCTATTCTCAATCATCAGCAAAGTGACTGGAAGTCATTGTTAACAGTGACATCAAGTTGAACTGACTAACAAACCTGCTAACTGATTCCCAGTTTGGATTTCACTTGATTCCAGACTTCATCATAGCTTTAGTGCAAAAGAGGACCAAAGACTTAAATTTAAGAAGGGAGATAAGAGGCATTTAATCACGTGGGATCAAAAAGCTCTGCAAAAACTGGACTAATGGGCACAAAGTAGAAACACTTCAATGGCTGGATTTATACCTTGCTGAAAGAAAGATGGTTGTGGTTGTTGAGGTCAGTCATCCAAGACCAAGGACATGATTGCAGGAATTCCTCAGGGCAATGTCCTATGACCAAACATCTTCAACTGCTTCATCATTGATCTCCCTTCCATCAACATCCTAGGGGTCATCACTGTATCTTCATTGACCAGCCATATAAATACAATGGCTGAAAGAGCAGGTCAGAGTTTGGGCATCCTATAGCAAATGACTTACCTCTTATGTTCTGAGGCTTGTCCACCATCTTCAACACACAATTCAGCAATGTACGAGATACTCCCCACTTGCCTGAACAAGTGAAGATCCAAGAATACATAAGAAGTTCAACAGCATCCAGGTCTATGTACCATTCTCAACGTGTGCCTCACCCACCACCCTAAACACTCATACCTTGTAACACTGGTGCACACTCTCTGCATTTGTATCATCTATGAAGTGCACTACAGTTACCTGTTGCTGTTACTCTGACAGAACCTCCCAAACCTTCGACCTGTACCACCAAGAGCCAGGCAACTACCAAATGGGCTCCCCTCCTAGTCGTACATCATCCTGACTTGGAAATATATCACCAATCCTTTGTTATCACTGGGGCTAAAACCTGAAATTCCTTCCCCAATAGCACTGTGGGCTCACCATCACCTTCTCAACGGTCATTAGTGATGGGCAATAACTGCTGGTCCTGCCAGTGCCACCCAGGTCCAAATCAAGTGAATAAATTAAAAAATGCAGTTGTTTATTTTATCTCTTAAAGAAATACTATAAGAAAAAAAAGAACGGCACTCATATGGGATTCAGTTATATGGTGATGCTTCAGGACGAGAAAGGAGTTGAATTTTCTGTCTGATAAAGCAAAATCTCTTCTGAGGGAGATAGTGACAATTTGAAGAAAGAGCTATGTGGCAACATCAATTTGTATGAAGCAAGATACAGCACAGGGGGAGCGCAGCATGAAGTTCGCCCAGTGCAATCCAATTACATCCTTTAACTCTCAACTTTAAAAGAACACCATTTCTGACCTCTTTGATTGCAACAGGCTAATGGATGACAAGTCCTGGATGGTTTGTGTTGTGGGTGAAGAATATTGGTCAGCAGTAAACTTTCTGCCATCCATGTGTTGAAATTCAGTGCTGGCTCAAGGGCTAACAGACTAACTGCAGAACCTATTCCCTGGAGAATCTGCTCTTTTCAACAAAACACCATTGTTAACGTTGCCAGTGAGAGAAATCCCCACTCCCTCCAACAAGCATTAGAAGCAGCAATGACCCTCTCTCTTTCCCTTCCACACTGACATCACCATCCATAACAGCCCAGCCCCTGCACCCACAGCTCCACTTAATGCTACCAACCCTCCAGGATTGTCTTGTCGTGTCCAGGAATTAAAGATTAATCTTGAACACTGCTCCAAGCAACTCAAGAGAACAATTACAATGGGTGGAGTGGGATTTAGAAAGAATTGAGAATTTTATTTACTTTATTTGAATGCAATTATTTACTGTAAAATTACTCAAACTGGCAAATATTCAATTAGCCAGAGCAGCTGGACAAAACTTTATTTTATGATTTGTTCATGGATAGTGGATATTGCTGTCCTGAGTGCAAAAATGGATCCCTGCACTGTTTCAACCCACATTTGACAGGGAAGCCCTCGACATTGTAGAAGTGGTCAGAATATTTAAACAAAGATATAAGTTACATTCAGCAGGTTTCTGAAAAGCACAAGGCAAGAGAAGGTCTCTTCTTGTTAAGGAGAGAAAAGATTAGATCTGTTCAGCAGATGGGAGGCAATTGAAAACATGACCTTTGAAAAATTTAGCACACACCTTGAGTAGAAATAAGCAGCAGATTGGCAGATAGGAATTCCAAAGCCTAAGGCAAGAAACAGATGAGATTTACAGGCTGTACTTCTAAGCATTGACGATGAGATTTAAGAAAACTGAGGAAAGGTTCAAGGACCAACTCATTTGGGACCTGCAGAAAACCTTGGTTGGTAAAGTGCAACTTACTGTCACAAAGGCTGTAGGCTTATTGGGACAGAGGACGCTACATGAAAATGATGAATAATCAAACAGCTGACCTCGGGCTCAGTCCTGTGAAAAAGGAACAGGGCCAATACAGCACAACAAAAACGGGCAGCACTGTGCCTCACAGCTCCAGTGATCATAGTTCGATCCTGACCATCGGTGTTGTCTTGGCAGAGCTTGCACGTCCTCCATGTGACCGTGTGGGTTTCCCCACAAGTGCTCCTGTTACACTAATTGGTTAATGTAACCTACCCCTGGTGTATGTGGGTGAGAGGAGAATCAAGGACAGTCAATGAGCACATAAGAAAGAGTAGGCAACAGGGAAATAAAGCGGGGGAATGGGATTGATGGGAACACTGAGAGGCAGTATATATTCAATTCACCGAATAGCCTGATTCCATGTTGAGAGAAAATACAAATATGAAATATAAACAACAGTATAAAAGCCAGACTAAAACATGCCTCGCAGCAAATGTGAACACGTACATGAATTCACAAATAGGAAAAGTTGACTTGCCATTTGACCAAAATGCTTATTTTACCCAAGTTCAAGTACTGATGAAAGATGTACAAATAAAATGAAAGAAAGTAGAAAGAAGCTCGGGCAGTGAGACTGAAAAGATCAATACAAAAGAATCACAGAACATTTCTATCGTGGAAGGTACAGAGAATTTGAGGACTCTGCATTGGAATCATACATCTGCACGGATGTGACAGTTACCAGAGAAATTAAATCCACATACCATGCTGATCATAAAAAGGGTGTGAAACAAAACTGTCAACCAGAAACTAAAACCAGATATCACAGTACAAAGTAATACCACAGCACTGTTTATACTACAAGGTCTTCCTTGAAAACCTAAAAGATGGGCATCCATGAAAAATGCCTTGAACCAAAACAAAGTTACACTAACAGTGTATGGAGTAGGTCACATTCTGCAGATTGGGATAACTCGAAGCAGAGGAAGACACAAAGTATTGGTATTGGTTTATTATTGTCACTTGTACCGAGGTACAGTGGAAAAACTTGTCTTACAAACCGATCTTACAGGTCAATTCATTACACAGTGCAGTTACATCAAGTTAGTACAAAGTGCACTGATGTAGTACAGGTAAAAAAAAATAACAGTACAGAGTAAAGTGTCACAGCTACAGAGAAAGTGCAGTGCAATAAGGTGCAAGGTCACAACAAGGTAGATCGTGAGGTCATGAGGTCATAGGTCATAGTCCATCTCATTATATAAGGGAACTATTCAATAGTCTTATCACAGTGGGGTAGAAGCTGTCCTTAAGTCTGGTGGTACGTGCCCTCAGGCTCCTGTATCTTCTACCCGATGGAAGAGTAGGGAAGAGAGAATGTCCCGGGTGGGTGGGGTCTTTGATTATGCTGGCTGCTTCACCAAGACAACGAGAGGTAAAGACAGAGTCCAAGGAGGGGAGACTGGTGTCCGTGATGCACTGGGCTGTGTCCACAAATCTCTGCAGCTTCTTGCGGTCTTGGGCAGAGCAGTTGCCATACCAAGCCGTGATACATCCTGATAGGATGCTTTCTATGGTGCATCGGTAAAAGTTGGTGAGAGTCAAAGGGGACAAACCAAATTTCTTTAGCCTCCTGAGGAAGTAGAGGCGCTGGTGAGCTTTCTTGGCCATGGCATCCATGTGGTTTGTCCAGGACAGGTTGTTGGTGATGTTCACTCCCAGGAACTTGAAGCCGTCAACCCTCTTGACCTTAGCACCATTGATGTAGGGAAAGTTAACCGTAGTTCTTATGTACCTGCCATCCTGAATTTGAGAGGTCATCTCAATAATTGAAACCAATGCTCTGATTGAGAAGCATTCTCCAAAATGCAGAATAGACCTAATCTAAATATACCCAGAATGCTTTGATAAAGCAGTTGTACAGAGTATAGTTGTATAGAGAACACAGAAACAAGCCCTTCAGCCCAGCTCATCCATGCCAACCAAGTTGCCTACTGAACTAGTCCCCTCTGCCTGCGTAGGCCCATATCCCCCTAAACCTTTCCTATCCATGTACCTGTCTAAATGTCTTTTAAAAATTGTAATTTTACCTGCCTCTGCCATGTCCACTGGCAGCTTGTTCCACATATTGGATGTCCTTATATCCAAATATCATGCGTGATGCAAGAAATAAAACATGCAAGGCAGAGAGCACGGAGCAGGACATATCACGAGAGAGAAAGAGAGAGAGAGAGAGAGAGAGAGAGAGAGCGAGAGAGAAGAACAAGATGCAAGCCAGCTCAAGGTTTTAAATTTCACATCACTGGTTTTACTTGGGGGTCAACAGCAATACACTTCCTGACGTGAGGTACCAACTGAGTTAAAGATAGAGCTTAAGAAAGAACTCCAGGAGATGAAGCAGATAGGGGCAATTGCCAGTCACTAAACCTGCCAGCCTAGGTCAGCTCAAAGAGAGAAGCCCAAGATGGTTAGGATATGCCTGTTCTGAAAATACCAGAATCATGGAGGAAGAACCAATACCCACCCCAACTCAGGAAGAAGTCACACCAGCATTGGAGGAGGTTTTCAGCACACAGAGCGAGAACTGGGTACTGAAATAAAAAGCTTATTGGGGAAACTTCACTATTAACCACTTTTAGCACACCATGTTAATAATACATGTTCCAATATCTGAATTTTGGCCTTAGAATAAGTGGACTGGTGAATGAAGCAACACACGAGTTCAAAATAGCACACTGACGCTTAACAATATCGTTGTATTTATGTGTACAACATTAAACATTGCTTTGTCTTTTTGAAAAAAAAGAAGTACTTTAACTACATCTTTTACTTACTTGATCTATTTTAACTATTATTCTTGCCACATAAATTTCCATTCCCAATTTCACTCGAGTGGTAAAACATTATGCCTTCACTTGGTTGACTTGGCTATAGTCATTTCTCTCTGGTGTAATTGGTGCCTCGTTTGGTGATACAGTGCTAATTATTCTTGTTGCTGTACAAGTTACAGTTGCACCTACTGGAATTAGTGATGTTGCTGTCATCACACGTAGGAGGTAATGCATCTTCACACCTCCTGCTTCTCTTGTGGATAGTGCATCCACACACAAAATTTCAACAGAAGTTAGACGGGAACCACAGAAGGTGCAAAAGGGCAGTGGGCACAGCAGATGACACCCAGATCCACAGAGTAGATGTCATAGCCGACTACAATCAATTCCACAAGGCAACAGAAGGCTGGCCATCATTAAAGAGAAAGAGTGCCAGTCCTTCAGGATGACATGCACATCAGATGGAGTTAAGCCAAGCCCAGTGATAGATTATGTAGAAGTATTCAGGGACAAGGAAGAATGGAGAAGCTTTCCAAGGCTGATCCAATACACAACTTCTTTCATTCCACATGGAGAAAATGAGAGAGAATTAAAAACACTGACACAAGAGACTGCAGATTCTGGAATCTAGAGCAAAAGCAAACTGCTAGAAGAAATCAGCAGGTCAAGCAGCACCTGTGGAGGCAAAGGGATGGTCAATGTGTTGAATTGAGACTCTGCATCATACCAAGTACCAGTGGTCTTAATCCCATGAAGCTAAGTTCCAACAAATTCTAGGGAATGGTGGACACTGAGATGAGCCTGCCTTACCACAAAAGAAAAGAACAAAAAAGCAAGATGATAGCACTCACATTGGCAGAAACAAGATCTGCAACGTAGAAAGAGAGCTTTGAGCAGTTGCGTGTGGATGTACGAAGTTCCACACCAACCTCTACGCAATGAAGTTTGTCGTAGAATCTGATCACTGACCCCCTAGAGCATATCCACAAGTAAAACTATGTGGAACACCAGCAAGTCTACAACAGTTACTGGACACTTCAGAGTTATGGTTTCACTCTGAAGTACAAACTAGGAAAAGGAATGGTGCTAGAAGATGTACACTCTCATCTGTCACCACTGATGGAGCAAGAGATAGGAAGTCTAGATGCGAAGATACATTACTTCCTAAAAGTGACGGCAGCAGGAATAACACCACACAACCAAAAGTTCCATAAATCTCTTCAGAGAGAAATGATGACAACTGAGGCAACAAAATGGAGGCACAATATTTTACCACCTAATTGATAATGGGAATATAAATTGCCTTGGCAAAGAATATGAAAGCTAACACCATGCAATTTAAAGTTATAAACTATATTTAAGGGGAAAAAAGACAAAGGGATGTTGTATCTTGTAAGAAAAAGTACATAAGTACAAGTATGCTACTTTATGCATCTCTCACTGGCACCACAGTATGACAGAACACATTGCCTCTCTCAGCCAATATCTAGAATCAGAATGGAAGAATAAACGAGTTGTTGAACCACAGATCTTAGTCTGGAAGCCTAATTAGTATACATTGCCCTGAAAAATGAACAAGATAGAACATTAACCAGTATGCTACCATGCCTCGGATGTGCTGAAACTCAAAGCAAGCAATCCAGCTATATTGGAGACACAAGAGACGGCTGGTGCTAGAACCCCGAGCAGGAAACAACCTGCTGGAGGTACTCAATGGGTCAAGCAGCATCCGTGGAGGCAAAGGGATGGTCAATATTTCGGGTCGAGACCCTGTATCAGTACTGAAAGTGTAGAGGGAAGATGGCCAGTATACAGAGCGAGAGGGAGGGGTGAGACAGAGGCTGGTAGGTGGAACCATATGAAGGGGGGGGGTGGGGAGGATGGAGCAGGTGGAGTGTGGTGGGGAAGGGAGAAGGGGGAAGAGGGAAGTGTTGAGACAGAGGCTGGTACGTGATAGGTGAAACACAACAGAAAAGTAGGCAGTTGGAGCCAGGTGAGGAGGGAAGGGGGAAAGTAGAGACAGAAGTTGGTAAGTGATATGGAACCAGATAAGGGAGGGATGATGGGCAGTTGGAGCCGGTGGGGGAGGGGAGAGCTTGGAGACTGAGGCTGGTTGGTAACAGGTAGAAACAAAGCTAAAAGGAGAGAGAGGAAACCTAGGTTGATCAATAGAAGTGACAGTTCAGGAATTATGGTTTTTCCTCTATCGTTGTTGATGGAACCCTTACTCACATTTCCTCCACTCACTGGACATTCATGTGGACCCCATAGTCCACCCATCGCTCCTCACCCACCCTCCCCACCCCCTGGAACTTTCCCCTGCAGCCATAGGAGGTGCAATACTAATTGCTACACCACTTCTCTCACCACCAGCCAGGGACCTAAACAGCCCTTCCAAGTAATGCATAGGTTCTCGTGCATCTCCTCTAACCTCACTATTGCACTTGGTGCTCCTGATGTGGCCTCCTCTACATCAGCAGGATCAAGCATAGACCAGACAATCGTTTTGCAGAGCACCTGTGCTCTGTCTGCAATGGTCACCTTGAGCTTCTGTATGCATGTCATTTCAACTCCCCTTCCCATTCCCCATTCCCACGCCAAACAGTCTGTCCTCGGCATTCTCCACTGTGGTGCGAGGCCAAAACACAAACCAGAAAAACATCACCTCATATTCTGCTTAGATCGTCTGCAATCCAATGATATGGACATAGAATTTTCCAATTTCAGGTAACCCATTCCCCATGTTCCTCTCCCACTCCCACCAGTCCACCAAGATTCTGTCACCTTTTTTCCCTTATCCGTTTCTACCTCGCACCCACCAGCCTGTCTCTAAATTATTCCCTCTCACTTTGTGTTCCATCTGCCCATTATCTCTCCCTTATCTGGTTACACATCACCTCCTAATCTCTATCTCTATCTACCTCTCCCTTCCCCCACCTGGCTCCATCTGCCTAATTTTTTTCCTTATCGGTTTCCACCCTATCACCCACTAACCTTTTGTCTCTAAACTCCCCCCTCCTGGATCCATTTGCCCATCAACCCCAGCACACCTGGTTCCACCTATCTCCTACCAGCCCCCATCTCACCCCTCCCTCCCACCCCTTTATACTGGCTATCTTTTCTCTATACTCTCGGTCCTGATGCAGGGTCTCAACCTGAAATTTTAACCATCCATTTCCCTCCACAGATACCGCTCAACTCTGAGTTCCTCCAGCAATTTGGTTTTAACCTAGCCATATTGTTGTGGAAATTCCAAAGCCCTGGTGTCCATAAACAAAGAACTGTTTGTGCAAAATTATGACTATCTTTTACTGATCCTCAACAGGGAAAGGAGCATACAGTATATTTCTGCAAATACAGTGCTGATAGAAATGGCTTCACGATTTGTGTCTGCCATTTGTGTGGCTGCATTGGTTCTCTTGAGGTGGCAGCAGAGCCAACATTACAGTGCTGCCTGACAACTGGACATGGAAATACAGCAAACTGGAGATGCAAATTTAGCTCAGTGGAACTCCAGAGATCTTCATTTACAATAACTGCTATTTTAACTGTGCAAATAAAAAGGTAGCTCAGAGTTCTGAAAGAGCCTACCATGAATTACTTATCCATACAGGTCAACTTTTCAGCTTCAAACTATGTGGCAGTAACCACAAAACATGGCCACGATGTTTTCAATAAGCAAAGCTAATTCAAACCAGCAGCAACAGGGAACAATGTATCTGCAAGAGGAAACTTATTCCTTTCATGTTCACCTCGTGCAAAGTTTCTAAACAGTAATTCACCCCCACCATAGTACAGCCAGATGGAAACTCAAATTTCATTAGTTTTCAATCAGTTTCCTGTGAGAATTTAAGCTGGGACCCCAGAAACAAAAAGGTATGGGCTTATGTCTGCCAATCCTCATTATGTGTGCACACAAACTCCCCTTCGCGTTTGCCATTAACTATCTAAGGACTGAGCCAGGTCGCCAAACCAATATGGAGATATAAATGTGTCTGTGGTTGGAATTAATTGTGGGGTTCTTCATAATTTGTTTCCATGTCTGCTGGATAAAACATACAACCACTAAACATTTATCACATACACACCAGAAGGCCAAAGACATTTTGGCAGTCGTGTGAACTTTAAATCTCCCAATGTAAAAAGTATTTGTTGTGAACTACATTAATTCTGCATTCATTACAAAACCTGGAAGAAAATGCAAATAAGTTGACATTCATCTAGGTTATTTCAGCTGCTTCTGTCTTTCATGCTACTGACCCAGAAGCTTTCCTGCTGGACAATGCATCCTGAAACCCATGTGACACTCGTTTCAGCTTCTACAGGATCAAAGTATATACTTTGGAAGATGTTGCTGATAAAGCACTTTTTCCAACAGTAACTGGATACTACAGCGACCTTTCATCTCTGGCACTTCAGTTCAAAACCAACATACGTTGACAAAATGCAAATCCTACCATGGCTGCTAGCATACACCTGGGCCTTCTCAACTCAGAGGGTGCAGACATTTGTTTTAAAACTGCTTCTGACTTGGATCCGACACTCAGAAGCACTGCCAACTGAATGAATCTTGAGGCCAATGTAAATTCTTGGACTTTAGCAAAGGAAGCTTTACTCAGCATCCAGTCATGCTATTCTAACCTGGGAGAGTTTAATTCTGGGTGATCAAAATAAGAACAGCTCAACTTCCCCATAACCGGCATTCTTCACCATAACACAGATGAGATTTGTCCAGCTTAAGAAAAACATTACTGACACTAACACAAGGCAGGATTTGGTTCACTCTCTCTGTCACGTAAACTTCAAGCTAACAATATTGATTCCACGCTCTGCAATATTCAACCACAGCAATATCACAGTAACTGCATTCCAGAACATTGTGAGCATAAATTATTTGAACAATTTGCCTCATAAATGTACTCAGGTTTAATGGAAACAGGTCAACTTTTTCCACAGACCATTAGTTCACCACCCATGGATGTGTAACTGTAGAAGAAAGATTTAAATATAATAAAACCATTCTCCAAACATTTACATCAGTGCAAACATTATGAAGTATCTAAACAGAATAAATCAAATTAATGACAAGATGGAGAGTTGCTGGAGTGCATCTTGTAGATTGTGGCAATGGTGATTCAGTGATGGAGGGAATGAATACTTCAGGTGATGGATTAACTGCCAGACAAGGGGAATGCTTTGTCCCAAATGATGTCAAGTTTTTGTTTGAGCTGGTGAATTGTTTCATATTCCTAACTAGTGGCTCAAAGATGATGGGAAGGGAGACAACTGGCAAGTGATTTGCCATAGAATACCTAGCCTCTGACCTGCTGTTGAAGCCACAGTGCGCATGAAGTTGATCCTGTTAAGTTTCTGGTCAATAGTGAACCTCGGAACACAAGAAATTAGGAGGAGTCGGCCACTAGGCCCCTCAAGCCTGCCCCACCACTCAATATGAGCATGGCTGATCTACACTGGCCTCAACTCCTTCTGTGCCAGTTCCACATAATCCTCAATTCCTCAATCTTTCAAATATTATCTCCACTTTAAGTATATCTAATGATTTGGTCTCCTACACCCTCAGGGACAGGGAATTCCAGAGATTCGCGATACAAGAAATTTCTACCTACCTCAGTTTTAAATGACAGGCTCCTTACTTTGTAGCCATGTCCCCTTGTTCGTGACTCTCCCAGTTGTGAAAATATCTCAACATCTGCCCTGTCAAGCGCTCTTAGGATCTCATTCTTCTAAACACCAAGGAATATAGACCCAAACTGTGTAGCCTCTCTACATAGAGCAACCCTGTGATCTCAGGAATTAGCATGATGAATCTCCTTTGAACTACCTCCAATGCTACTGTATCCTTTTTTTTTTAAAAAAAGGTAAGTGGACAAAACTATGCACAGTATTCCAGGTGTAACCTCAAAACACCTATACAACTGCAACAAAACCTCCCTTTTCTTGAGATCCAAACCCTTCGCAATAAATGCCAACATGCCACTTGCCTTCTTAACTACTTATTGGACCTGCCTGCTAACTTCTTGTAATTCATGCACTAAAACACCTAGATCCCTCTGCGAACTTCACTCCTTTGTAATTTCTCTCCATTTGGATAATAATCTGCCTTTTGATTCCTCTTACCGAAGTGCATGACCTCACATTTCCCCAGGATGTTGACAGTGGCTGAATTCAATGATGATAATAGTACTGAATGTCAAGGGGATATCATTAGATTCAAGCTCGGAGATGGTCATTGTTGGCACTTGCATGGCATGAATATTACTTGTCTATGTTGTCCAGGTCTTGATGCATACATCTTTGGACTGTTTCTTTACCCGAGGAACTTCAAATGGAACTGATTATGTTGCAGTCATCAGGAACCATCCCAACTTGGACCTATGATGGACTCCCACACCAGTTAAACCACAGGACGCTGCCATTCAGCCCGTTGTGATGCTAAGCAAGACCAATCCAACTAATCCTATTTCCTCACCCTCACTTCCAGAGCCCTGCAAATTCTTTTCTCTCAGATATCTACCCAGGTCTTCTTTGAATGTTACAATTGAATCCATATCCACCATTCCCCTTTCCCCCACACCCTAAATGCTTTTGTTCTTTTGCCAGACACAATTTTGTGTCCTCTGGCTTTTGACCCCCTCTTCAAATGTGAGCACATCATCTCTAACTTCTCTCTCTATATTCTTTATGATTTTAAATACCTCTATCAGTTCTCCTCACAATCTCTTCTGTTCTAAGGAACACAAACTCAGCTACTGAAGTCTATTCGCATAACTTAAGTCCCTCAAACCTGGAATCATTTTGGCAAATCTTCTCTGCACCCTTCACATCTTTCCGAAAGCATGGTGCCCAGAACTGAACACAACACCCCAGCTGTTGGCAAACCAGTATTTGCAGAAAGCTCATCATCACTTCCTTGTGCTTGCACTCCACAACTAAAATCCAAGGTCACATGTTCAGAATCAGGTTTATTATCACTGACATATCATGAAATTTGTTGTTTTGCAGCAGCAGTACAGTGCAAGATATAAAGACATAAAAATTACTATAAATTACAAAATTAAATAAATAGTGCAAAAGAAGAATAACGACATAGTGTTCATGAGCACATTCTACCAATTACTTTCTCAACCTTCCCAACTGCCTTCAACAACTATGCTTTCAACCTCTGTTTCTGAACCTCCTTTTAGGACCATGTCCTCTAGTTTATATCAGCTCAACTGAAATGCAACATGCACATTTCTCACCATTAAATTTCATCTGCCATCCACCTATAATTCCATCAGCCTTTCAATACCTACTTGAAGTTGATTATTATCCTCCTCATAGTTTGCAATTCCTTCAAGAGTGTATCAATTGTGTTCTCTACATGATGTTTTTCCTGGTATTTTTTGTGACTATTCAACAAAGGTCATAAACTGGAACTTCTGGGTGCAGATTATTTTATTAAGGGAAGAAACATGCAGAGCACAATGTGCGATAAAAGCACATGGCCGACTGCGAAGGAGGATCAACAGGCTGATAACCATTGCACACACAAGTCCATGGATCAATTTTCTCAATGGGAGTGATGATACATGGAAATAAATCACGAGTGTGATCTAAGTCAGGTTAAATCACTCTTCTGGGTGCTTTGCACTTGAAAGGTGCTAATTGATCTACTTCTGGACTTAAACGGCCATACCCAAGACACACAGTTGTTATATATCATTTACAAATCAAAGTATTGAGTATAGGAGTTGAAATGTTTGGGTGAGGTTGTATAAGTCATTGGTGAGACCAAATTTAGAATATTGTGTGCAGGTCTGGTCGCCGAACTACAGGAAGGATGTCAGTAAGATTGAAAGAGTGCAGAGGAGATTTACAAGAATGTTGCTGGGTCTTCAGGAGTTGAGTTACAGGGAAAGACTGAGCATGTTAGGACTTTATTCCTTGGAGCGGAGAAGAATGAGGGGAGATACGATAGAGGTTTACAAAATGATGAGCGGCATAGACAGAGTTAATGCAAGTAGGCTCTTTCCACCTAGATTAGGAGAGATAAGTACGAGAGGACACAGCTTTAGGGTGAAAGGGGAAAGGTTTAGGGGGAACATTAGAGGGAACTTCTTCACTCAAAGAGTGGTGGGAGTGTGGAATGGGCAGCCATCTGACGTGGTGAATGCGGGCTTGCTCTTAACTTTTAAGAGTAAATTGGATAGATACATGGACGAGAGAGGTCTGGAGGGGTATGGGCTGGGGGCAGGTAAATGGGACTAGCAGAATAATGTTTCGGCACAGACTAGAAGGGCCGAATGGCCTGTTTTCTGTGCTGTAGTTTTCTATGGTTCTATGGTTACCTTAGTACTGCTGTTTAACAATGTTATTGCAGTGTTCCAAGGCTTTACCTATAGACGTGGGCCATTGGAGGGACAGACTGAGTCTCTGGTCAATTCACTGGGTGCTGGGAAGGGGTTTAAAGCCTATTGATCAGCAAAATCGTAGGGATTCAACAAATTTATTCCCGATGACAACGTGTATTTTATATAAAAAGGGCCAAACTTGTTCTGAAAAGGAAAAGGGATCCTCTGCCACTTTACAGCAAAATTTGCTCTTTGACATAAATGCCTTTAGGACTCACTGCTTCATTCACGAGTTCCAAAACACTTCCTTCAGTCAGCTAAGAGGACTACAGCCTAAACTGGCATGACCAGATCTGGATTAGTGGGCAGTGTTCAGGGTTTGGTGCTGTGTTGGAGTTGGTTTGCAGTTCTGATGGGAAGAGGGGCGGGGGGGGGGGGGGGGGGCAAATCCACTTTGGAATACAAATATTCAGCTCTTCTGATTCCTTCTCTGTTTCCAAGGGAAACAGGGGAGGTCACATGCAACAGTAGGAGACCCCTCTCAGACAGAGGGTACGGGTCTACATTCTAGCTCCTCTATGGGTGGTTATCTTTGTTATGTAACCACAGGCGTAGGTAGATACCACAATTACTTAAGTACACCCACATTCCTAGATGTGGGATGGTATCAAAGGAAGCTCAGATAAATGATAGAGGTCTCATCATGACACACTAAGAGTTAAAAATATTTCTACATTTTGATCAGTTTTTAGCATTTTAAAAGAGCACATATTTTTTAAGAACTGCTTTGAATTTTAAAAAAATCTATGAAGGAAAGGAAGTCCAGTGGAAGAAGTGGGAAAATTAATTTTCATTCCCCATCCAGATCACCCAGAGGAAACGTTTGTGGTCACAGGGAGAATGTCCAGTTCCATACTGACAGCACCGGAGGTCAGGATCATTGGAGCTGCAAGGCAGCAGCTCTACTAGCTGCACCACTGTGATGCACCAAAGTTATAGTGAGAAATAACAGAGAAAAATTAAAATAGTTCGCAAAAGATTAGAAATAAAAAAAAAACAATTTTCCCTCAAGTTTATTTAACATGTAGCCTTGCTCTGTCCCAGACATCGATTATTTATGAACAATGCAAAAAAAATGACATTACATGATATAAAGGCAACAAAAGTCCGTAAACATGATGGCAAAATTATGAGGAGCCCACCCAGAAATATTTTTTTTATAAACAGTGTATCAATAAAACAGATTCACTACTTGAGTTGTGACATGTGGCTTCCCTCACGTGATACACTTAAAACATTTACTTTCGCAGTTGAGAAGTTTAACCTTTTGCTTTTGCTGCCTTAGAGTTCAATGAAAGAGATACACAGATGTTATTCCTCTCTCTAACTACCTCACAGTTCCAGAGGTTTGGGTTCAATCCTTACCTCCAGTGCTGTCTGTGTGGAGTCTGCACATTCTCCCTGTGACCGCAAGCATTTCCTCTGGGTGATCCGGTTTCCTCCAATATCTGATGTGCCCTGCTCTCCACTGAACCACTGTTTGGCTTGAGAACCTACATTTCACCCAAATAACAGTTAAAACTATAGGCCAGACTTCGCCGAACATGTCTTCCCCTGCGTCCTACGTAAACAGCCGTCAATGGTCTCATTCTGACCTCATCTAGATACTGAGGTCCTACCCAACTGTACTGAAGCATTCAGGATTCCAGCGATATCACCTGAATGGGGCAGGCATCGATAGGCATACCGAGGAAAGTCTACCTCAACCTGAAAACATTGCCCTTAAAACTATGACAGCAGGCAAAGATGCACCCCAGGTTTGCTGGATGTAAACACAGGGGTTATTTGATAGTTTTAAAATGTTTCTGAATGAAGTAGGTGATTACTTTTTGAATCATTTTCTATGTGGGGAAAAAAAATTAAATTTCACTAAGCCTCCACTTGCAAAATAATTAAAAACAAATTTACACTAAAATAATTGATTAAACAGAATTTAATTTTACTTTTGTTTCACATGGCACAGAATCTGAGGTGAATTCCCCTGGGGAGCCTTAGCAAGATGGAGTGGAGCAAACTGACAGACTCAGTATTCTGGGACTCTGCATTTGACAATGCTTCTGTTTAAACGAGTAGTTGCTGGCAGTTCAATCTGGAACCAACAACATTGAGGAGTCACGTCCCCACCTCATTCGTAAGTGAAGAAACAAAGTACTCAAAAACCTTCGTCACTAACAAGATTCTCATCCTGAAAGTTTACATGAAAAAGTGATTTTATAGTTGGTCAATATTCACATTAGTATTGGGAGATAACTGCCAACAAGACAAAAGGAGCAGAAGTAGGCCATTTGGCCCATCGAGTCTGCTCCATGAGCTAAGCTAATACCATTTCTCTCTAGCCCCAATTTCCGGCCTTATCCCCATATCCCTTGACTAATTAGATACCTATCTATCTCCTCCTTAAACGTCCCCAGTGATCGGGCCTCCACAGGTGTATGTGGCAAAGAATTCCATAATTTCACTACCCTCTGGCTAAAGAAGTTTCTCCTCATTTCTGTTTTAAACTGGTACCCTCTAATTCTAAGATTGTGCCCTCTAGTCCTGGACTCACCCACCGGGGGAACAGCTTAACCACATCTACTCTGTCCAGTCCTTTCAATATTCTAAATGTTTCTATGAGATCCCCTCTCATTCTTCTGTACTCCAATGAATACAGTCCAAGAGCCGACAAACACTCATCATAAGTAAGTCCTTTCATTCCAGGAATCATCCTCGTAAATCTTTTCTGAACCCTCTCCAACATCAGTACATCTTTCCTAAGGGGCCCAAAACTACGCACAGTACTCCAAATGAGGCCTCACTTGTGCCCCGTAGAGCATCATCAACACCTCCCTACTTTTATACACTATACCTCTCGAAATGAATGCCAACATAGCATTCGCTTTCCTTACTGCCGATCCAACCTGATGGTTAACCTTTAGGGTATCCTGCACGAGGACCCCCAAGTCCCTCTGTACTTCTGTACTTTGAATTTTCTCCCCTTCTAGATAATAATCTGCCCATTTATTTCATTTTCCAAAGTATACAATGGCACATTTCTCAACATTGAATCTCATCTGCCATTCCTTTGCCCATTCTCCTAAACTATCTAAGTCTCTCTGCAACCTTCCAATTCCTTCAATACTCCCTAGTCCTCCACCTATCTCGTCTGCAAACTTAGCCACAAAATCATTTAGTCCATCATCCAAATCATTAATGTACAAAGTAAAAAGAAGCGGCCCCAACACCGGCCACTGCGGAACACCACTAGTAACCGGTAGCCAACCAGAACAGGATCCCTTTATTCCCATCCTTTGCTTTCTGCCTACCAGCCAATGCTCCACCCATTCCAATATCCTACCTGAAATCCCATGAGCTCTCATCTTATTAATCAGTCTCTTGTGCGGCACCTTGTTGAATGCCTTTTGAGAGTATAAATACACAACATCCACAGCCTCTCCCTTATCCACCCTACCTGCGATTTCCTCAAAAAACTCCAATGGGTTGGTCAGGCAGGATCTTCCTTTCACAAAACCATGCTGGCTTGGGCCTATCTTGCCTTGCACCTCCAGGTATTCCATAACCTCATCCTTGAGGATCGATTCTAATAACTTACCCACCACCGATGTCAGACTAATAGGTCTGTAATTTCCTTTATGCTGCCTCCCACCCTTCTTATACAGCGGAACTACATTTTCGACCTTCCAGTCCTCTGGAACCATGCCGGAGTCTATCCATTCCTGGAAAATTATCACCAATGCCTCCGCAATCTCTGAAGCCACCTCTTTCAGAACCCGGGGGGTGCACCTCATCCGGTCCAGGAGATTTATCTGCCTTTAGTCCATTTAGTTTCCCAAGCACTTTCTCTCTAGTAATCTTAACTGAATTCAGTTCTATCCCCTGAGATCCCTGACTATCCGGTATATTGCTGGTGTCCTCCACAGTGAAGACTGATGCAAAATACTCATTTAGTTCCTCTACCATCTCTCTGTTATCCATTATAATCTCTCCTGCACAGTTTTCAATTGGTCCTATATCAACCTGTGTCTCTCTTTTACTCTTCATATATTTAAAAAAAACTCTTGGTATCTTTTTGAATGTTATCTGCTGACTTCATTTCATAATTCATCTTTTCTTTCCTAATGACCTTCCTAGTTTCTTTCTGTAAGTTTTCAAAAGTTTCCCAGTCTTCTGTTTTCCCACTAATTTTTGCTTTTATTTTAGCCTTCATCTCTCTCGTTATCCACATTTGTGCCATTTTACCATTCATAACCTTTTTTCTTGGTATATATCAATCCTGCATTTTCCTTATTTCTTGTAGAAATTCCATCCATTTCTGCTCTGCCGTCCCTCCAGCTAGCTTACTTTTCCAATCAATTTGGGCCAGTTCGTCTCTCATGCCACTGCAATTTCCTTTGTTCCACTGAAAAATTGACACATCTGATATCAGCTTCTCCTATTCAAATTTGAAACTGAACTCAATCATATTGTGATCCCTAGTTCCTAATGGTTCCTTTACCCTTAGTTCTCTAATCACCTCCGGTTTGTTACACACCACCCAATCCAAAACAGCCAATCCCCTGGCGAGCTCAACAAGTTGTTCCAAAAATCCATCCCGTAGACCTTCCACAAACTCGCTCTCCTGAGATCCACTGCCTTCCTGGCTTTCCCAATCCACCTTCATGTTAAAATCCCCCATAATTATCTTGACATTGTCTCTCTGACGCGCCTTTTCTATTTCTAGCTGTAATTTATAGTCCACATCCCAGCTACTGTTAGGGGGCCTTTATATCACTGCTATTAACTTCCTTTAACCCTTGCCATTTCTTAGCTCCACCCATAATAATTCCACTTCTTCTGACCCTATGTCCCTTCTCTCTATTGATTTTATATCATTGCTAACCATCAGGGCCACACCACCCCCTCTGCCTGCCTGCCTATCTTTCCTATACACTACTTTCTGTTTGTAAAGAGATCAGGGTACATGAGTTGATGGTCTGCTAGAGTGGCAGCTTTTTTGCTTCACTCCAATGCCTTGAGGATGAAAGCTTTGGTGCAGAACTGAGAGAATCAAGAACTGCCAGAGATGGTACATTTAAAATGAAATACTAAACAGCGAATTGAAAAGATTGTTCCTCTTGAGGTGGTGCCAGGGAATCAAAGGAGTTCTCTGGTGCTCTGGCCAGTGTTTGCCTGTCAGCAAACACCACAGATTCTCCAATCCTCATTGAATTGCCATTTGGTGGTAGACTGCTGTTGCATTTCTCACAGGACAACACTTCAAAAGTCACTCACTAGGCTGAAAGTACTTTGGGACAACCAGAAGTTGTGGAAAGCACCATATGCAAATCTCTTTCCATCCTTCTACTTCTGCACATGCCATGTCATAAGTAATGCCAACCATCCACACTGGGCAGAGAGCAGCACGAGTGATTTGCAATTGGTCGTCATGCCGATACTGGCTCAAGGCACGAGGAAGCTCTGGTTTCACCCCTTTATAATTCAGGAACGCCTTTGAATGTTTCCATTTGCAAACACCTCTCAAAAACATATCTTTGAAACAAGTAAATAAACTCCTGCAGGGTTTCATTTTGCATGCATCATCAGTTGGTCATTACTCTTACCTAACTAACTGGCAGCAGGCAAGTTGATGGTGGAGTGCAGCTAAGCTCCACTCTGTTGGTAGGTTGATTGATCACTGTAAATTGCCCCTAGTGTGCAAGTGAGTGGTAGAAGCTGGGGAGAGTTGATGAGAATGTGGGGAGAACAAAATGATGGGATTAATGTTGGATTATTGTAAATGGGTGGTCAATGGTTGGCACCAACTTGGTGGATCAAAGGCCTGTTTCCATTTCGAATCTCTTTCTATGACTCCTCTCCTGACAATGGATAGGTATTCACTGCTGACAAGATCAATCATACAGCTTTAAGGAGCCAAAACCCCGGATGATTTCCCCATTACCACCACCAACCATTGCCCAACTGCCCACAAACCCCCACCTCCTACTCCCAAACCTCATCAATTCTGATACTTTAGTTGAGATTAATTTGTTCAGAAAAGATTAGGGATTAAATGACAACAGAGGCTTGAGTTTGGTATCCAAGCTGCTTGGGAATCTTAAAATGCTTTTGTTGTACAAAGATAGACCCCAGGATAAAAATGCAACACTACAAAGGTAGTTCAGTTTTTGGCTCAAAGATCACTATGCAAATGACCTGGATCCCATTTCAAAGTCTGTGTGTTATTCAATAAACAGTTGCATTATATGCCCATGTTGGTCTGCTTTGCCTTATGAACATATATAACAAGGATGGGGATATACTTCCAGCTTGTGCCCCTTCCGGGGATCAGTGGTTGCTGTTGCTCTGGCTGGGGTAAGTTAAAGCTGGAACAGGACTGAGGATTATGGTGGTGGAAGAAATTCAGATACAACTGGCCTCAGCACCACTGGGTCAGAGGGAATAGATCCTGGATGACTGCTGCTGGAAAGCAGCTGGCAGATGAGGCCATCTAGTGCTGAATATCTTGTTAATTCGGGCAGTCAAGGTTTGTGAACACAGTGACGAGGTAGTTTGGGGGAAGGGGGGCTGCAGTGGTTGGCAAGTCAGCATCTGTGTGAGCTGCCACAGGCTTGACCGACTTTGTGAACTTGTATGTTCCTGTTGGAAGCAGGAGTAGGATATGATTTGTCAAACAGCAAATGCCCCTGTCAGGCAATATTGTCACCCTGCTTCCAAAGTCCTTTAAAAGCAAGACACCAGTTTTGCACAGGTCAAACTGAAGCCCTTTGAAGGAGAAACAAGTTTAAAAGCCCCTAGATGAGCAGTTGAATCGCTAAGGCACAGAAGATTAAGGACTAAATGCTGGTAAATGGGATTATTATAGTTGGGTCAACAAACAATCTGCTGGAGGAACTCAGCAAGTCAAGCAGAATTTGTGGGGGTGGAAGGAATTGTCAACATTTCAGGTCAAAACCCTACATCAGAAGTCCTGTTGCAGGGTTTTGACCCGAACTGTCGACAATTCCTTTGCCTCCCACGGATGCTGCTCGGCCCACTGAATCCTCCAGCAGATTGTTTGTTGCTCCAGATTCCAGAATCCGCAGTCTCTTGCATCTCTGGTATGAATAGGTAACTGATGGTCAGCATGAACATGGTGGGGTAGAGCTGTGTTAAATGACTCCGACTCCATGGATTGCACTTAACTCATTCAGACGACTCCAACAGCTATCAAACATTAGAGATTCATCATACTTCCATGACAGGAACACACACAAGTTCAAAAAGGAGTAATTTATACGCGGAAGAAGAGACACTCCACATTTGAGCTTGGAATCTGTCTTCTAATGGGGCTGTTCGGGGTCCAGAGGGCAAGCTTGCAGAAATATATGCAGCAGAATTCATTTTTAAATTATTCTTTTCTCCTTAAGGATTAGAGGAGAATACCTGCATTATATGGATGCATTTCTGCAATCAGCACATTACTGGTTCATGCTATGGGCTTCAGACTTACTGCTAATATAGATCCTCGAACAGAAAGTGGCAAGTTTCTTTTTTTAAATGAAAGACAATGCTCATTTCTCATAGGTGTTTTTATTCTGCATCTTCTCATTGATCCAATTATATAACTTGGGGCAGTTTGGGAGAGTTGAGTTACCCATTTCCAACCAGCCCAAATCCAGCTTCAAAATGTACGCAATTGCCCTTAAGAACAAGAAACTGAATGAATCTGTCATTTGGGCCTGCTTTACCATTCAGTAAAGTCACAGCTGATCTGCTCCTGGTCTCAATCCCACGGTCCTCTCCGATCCTCATAATCCTCAATTAACCTATAGCCCAAAAGTTTGTCCCAATCTCATATACTTAATGACTGGTCATCCACAGTTCTCTGGAGTAGAAAGTCACAAAGATTCACAACCATTTGAGAAAGGAAATTCCTTCTCATCTCAATTTTAAATGGATATCCCCTGATCTTCAGACTACACCCCAATCTTTAGTCTGTACAGGTTGGCTGGTCTCTATAGCTGATGTTGCTGGCTCATTTCCCTAGGCCGCCAGTACAGAGAAATGAGCAGGAATATCAAAGACTCATGCTTTGATACAAACATAATCATGCCTTTTGTATCATAGTCTTAGATTAAAGCTGGACAGTTGCCGGGGGTTTCTAAGTTATCCATTCAAGGAAATAAAAAGACCTGCATTTATGTGGAGCCTTTCAAGTCTTTTGCAGAATGTCTCAAAGTATTTTCTTCCTAATGAAATGCTTCTAAAGTTTTGTCACTGCTGTCGTGTTTGAAACACCCTAGGCAACTTACGCACAGCAAGCTCCCAAAACAGCAATATGACAATAACTAGGTAGTCTCCATCAGGAATGTTGACCAAGGGTCAAGTGCAGCAAAACTCCAATAATCCAGTAACCAATTGTTCAGAAATCCTGGCAGTTCAGCATTTGGCTCACCAGATACTGTTTCTCATGCTCCCTTTAAACTCACCAGGGCTCCTTTTTCACTCCTTCCTTTATATTCACTGGGTCCCAATTTTCCACTCCCTTTAAACACCAGACTCATTGAAACTTTTAACATACAGCTCTGTAACATGTGCAAAATGTGGATTGTGGGAGGAAACCAGAGCATTTGCAGGAAAGCCACAGTTTATAGCATTGTGGTTACCTCTGGGTGCAGTCTGTGTAGAGTTTACATATTCTCCCCCATGAGACCAAGATAGCACCCGAGGTCAGAATTGAACCCCAGTCCCTGGAGTTGCAAGGCACGAGTACCAACCACTGCACTATCATGCCACCATAATTTGAAATAGATTCTTCAACCTAGTATTACCATCAAGCCAGGGGATCAAACCTGGTTCAATGGGTATAGATGAGCAATTAAGAATACAAGAAAACAGGAGCAGGAGTAGGCCACTCGGATCCTCAAGCCTGCCCCATCATTCAATATGATCATGGTTGATCTGCTCCAGGCCTCCTCTGTGCCAGTTCCCCATAGCCCTCGATTCCTGATCTTTCAGGACCTCCAATACCACAACCTCCTGGAGTTGAGATAAGATAAGATCTCTTTATTAGTCACATGTACATCGAAACACACAGTGAAATACATCTTTTTGCGTGGAGTGTTCTGGGGGCAGCCCGCGAGTGTTGCCACGTTTTCCGGCGCCAACGTAGCATGCCCACGACTCCCTAACCTGTACGTCTTTGGAATGTGGGAGGAAACCGGAGCACCCGGAGGAAACCCACTCAGACACAGGGAGAACGTACAAACTCCTTACAGGCAGTGGCCGGATTTGAACCCGGGTCGCTGGCACTGTAAAGCGTTACGCTAACCACTACACTACCGTGCCTGAGGATTCCAGAGATTCACTAGCCACTGCAAAAAGAAATTCCTATGCATAGTGTCTTAGTGCACTGAAAATAATGCACATTATGGGCTCTGACAACTTCACCCCTGGAGTGCTGAAGACTTGCCCTTAGAAATAGCTGTGCTTCTAGCCAAGTCGGTCCAGTACAGCACCAAACACATGACTAACGCTACACAAACACAATGACAAAGTCAAAATTAGCCAGCTACTTGCTATCGCAAATAAGCAACAGATCTAATCTAGCCAATTACCACCCTGATTGATTTCATATTCAGTGGAGATAAGAAAGGTGGCCAGTGTTTTCAAGTGGCACACAGAGCAATAACCCAATGATCTGTTTGGATTTGCCATGAGCAGTCACCTTCCAACTTCATTATAGGTTTGGTATAGAAACTTGACCAGCTATGTAAACAGTGCAGTAAGGAAAGTGGGTTAGAGGCGAGAATTTGAGGCAAGTAACTCCCTTTTTGTTTCCCACAAACATTCCACCACTGACAGTGCCCAAGTCTGGTGTGTGATGAAATACTCTCCACATACCTGAGCGAGTGCAACTCCAACACCTCAAAAATCAGCCATAGCCTATTCATCATCTCATGCATTCAGCATCTGCTGATCATCATTTCCTAACCTGCCTCCACCACCACCCCTGGCAGCACATTCCAGACACCAGCCGCCCTCTGTGTAAAAAAACCTACCCCGCACATCTTCTTCGAACTTTCCCTTCTCACCTTAAATTCCTGCCCTCTAGTATTAGACATTTTGACCCTGGGAAAAAGATACCAGCTGTCTACTCTGTCTATGCCTCTCCATTATCTTGCTAAATTCTATCAGATCTCCCCTCAGCCTCTGCTGCTCCAGAAAAAACAACCAACTTCTCCTTCTAGCACATGCCTTCTAATCCAGGAAGCATTCTGGTAAACCTCTTCTGCACCCTCTCCAAAGCCTCTACATCCTTCCTATAACGGGGCAACCAGAATTGAATGCAACACTCTGGATGCGGCCTAACCAGAGTTTTATAAATCTGCAACGTAACTTCCCGACTCTTGAACTCAGTGCCTCGACTAATAAAGGCAAGCATGCTATATGCCTTCTTTACCACCTAACCACTTGTGCAGCCACTTTTGGGAGCTATGGACTTGGACCCCAAGATCCCTCTGTACATCAACACTGTTAAGGGTCCTGCCATTAACTGTGTACTGTCCCTTTACATTTGATCTTCCAAAGTGCAGCACCTCACACTCACCCAGAGTAAACTCCATCTGCCATTTCTCCACCCACATCTGCAACTGATCTATATCCTGCTGTATCCTTTGGCAACTTTCTACACTATCCACAACACCACCAATCTTCGTGTCATCTAGAAACTTACTAACCCACCCATCCATGTTTTCATCCAAGTCATTTATATTTATCACAGACAGCAAAGGTCCCAGCTCAGATCCCTGTGGAACACCATTATTCACAGTCCTCCAGCCAGAATAAGTCCCATAGACTACTACCCTGTCTTCTATGGGCAAGTCAATTCTGAATCCAATTGGCCAAGTCACCATGGATCCCATGCGTCTTAATCTTCTGGATGAGACTACCATGAGAGACCTTGTCAAATGCCTTACTAAATCCATGGAGACAACATCCACCTCCATTGATCACCTTTGTTACCTTCTTGAAAAACTCAATCAAGTTAATAAGACATGACCTGCGCAAAGCCATGCTGACTGTCCCTACTAAGGCCATGCTTTTCCAAATGCTCATAAATCCCATCCCTAAGAATCCTTTCCAATAGCTTCCCTACCAGACGCGAGACTCACTGGAATATAATTTCCAGATATCTCCCAAGTTCTTCACTACTCAGTACTGGAGCTCTCTACCTAATAGCACTGTCAGAGTCACTGCAATGAATGGATAACTGCCATCTTTGCCAGAGCAATTACTGATGGACAATATAGTGACACCACATCTCACAGAATAAGTCACCTCTTACAGTAAGCAAAATGTAATTTTGCCCAGGGTCGTACAGCTACGTAGGCTCAAAATTTCCACAGCTAATAACTACAGACTAATAGCTACTTCAACTTGTGCTTTTTCTGCAATCAAAATGCTATGAATTGCAAACAGTTGCTGCTGCTTCATGGACAAGAGAGCAGCAAGTCACATGACAGTACCAACTGCCCATTCCTAATTGTCCCACCAGCAATATTTATCCTCATTTGCTTTAGATCTTTTAGAACAAAACCTGCTTCTTACACACAGAGGGCTGATCAACAGCGTAAAAATAGAAGTGTAAAGACGGGGAATGTTTATCATGGGACCCATTCACTAGATCCAGGCTCTGAGCTTTGTTTCAGTGACACTGACACAGCTTTATCCGTCACTGATCAGCAAATATCCAAGCTGCTTCTGAGCTCCTGACTCTTTTGAAGTTGTCAGATTTTTATACTTGATTAGCACAATAGAGAAATGTACCCTGTAACAATAGTCTGCTAACAAGTAGAACATGGTGCAGATGTGCTTTCAGTTCCAGTGGCTTTGAAATGTAAAAAAAATTACTGGCAGAGCTCCTCTCGGGATAAAACTGTAAAGATCACACCTACTGCCTAACCTTGGCTGCTGAGATAGTGATAATGGGTTTTCTCCTTGCAATTTGAAAAAGCTCAATATTATGTCTGCATGGAACATTCAACAATGTGCTATCTCCTCCTTCCCAACATTTTATCATTAATTTTATCCACACTGGGTGACTATGTCTGCATGACTCAACATTTTCTCCAGGAGCTGCAGAATTTGAGCTTTGGTGCTGGGATCTATAGACCGAGTTCAATTCTCTCTGTTCTGGGCAACAAAGACAGCCTTGCATCAGTATAGCATCTTTCATAGACCATCCCAAAGTGCTTTGCAGTCAGAGGAGGATTTTTGAAACACAGTCACGGGAGTAACTGTAAAGAAACAGCAGCTCGTTTCCATTAGTTGAAGACAGAAGTGAAGGCAGTGGGACTGCTGTCTCTAACCTCAGCATCCCTGCGCCTATAGGATAAACTTGGGTTCCTGCTTCTGACTGACATTCAACATCCCTGCTGGAAACTCCAAACAGAAGGGTGCAGTGCTTAGATAATTGAATGACCAAATCATGCACCAGAATTCCTAGATCTCAACTGTAGCAGACATCCAGTGGGATGCAGATCCCAGAAAGAGGGAGCTGAAATAGAAAGGCCAGTCAAGGCTCAGAAAAGTTGTGAAGGAAGTTTCTATTTTGCTTGGGAGATGAGAAGTGCTGACAGGATTTGGCAAGTGCATAAAGAGTCAGAGCGAAATAGTTGTAAAGCAAAATGAAAGAGAAATGAAAATATTACAGGGAAATGAAGAGCAAGCTGTAAAGACACAGGTCTGAAAACTGTCCCAAGTGAACACTTTCCTTTCCGGCACCAAAATAGTTGCATGAGACCAAAGAACACATGAAATAGATGTAACAGGAGACTACCTAGCTCCTTGAACCTGCTCCATCATTTGTTAAGGTCATGGCTGATTCACCTCACTTTCCTGAACTATCCCCATGTCCCTTGATTCCCTTAATGTCCAAAAATTATCCAATCTCTATTTTTAATGAACTCATGACTAGAATTTTGTATGCCAGAAGGCTATGGAGTTTCAAAGATTCACTGCTCTTTGCATGAAATAATTTCCAACTCAGCCCTAACAGCCTATTCTTTATTCTGAGACTGGATCTACACTCCTCAATCAGGGGAATGAACTTCATATCCAGCTTTGTAAGAAGTCTATGTTCCAAAGGGACCTCCTTTCATTCTTCTAAACCATACAGAACATAGGCCTACTCTCCTCAATTACAGCTCATATGGTACACCCGCCACCCCTTGAACCTGTTCAGTGTATCTCTTCTACCTTCCTTTCATAGCGTGCATATCACCTTTTAACTTAAGGATAAAAAAAACTTCACAGTACTCCAGGTGCAGTCTCACCAAGGCCCTATAGAATTTCAACAAGGCATCTGAACTCCTGTACTAAATCCTCTTGTTATAAAATTCAACTTACTATTTGCCCTCCTAATTGCCTGCTCTATCTGTACATCGGCTTTCACTGGCTTGTGTTCAAGGACACCAAGATTTCTTTGAACATTACCCAAACTTTAAGCATTTGATAATTACTCTGCTTTTCTCTTTTGTGCACTACCAGTTGACTTCACGTCTCCAGGTTATATTGCAACTGCCAAGTTCTTGCCCACTCACCCAGCTCAGCTTGAACCCCTTAAAGCCTCTCTACTTATAATCACACCTCATTTCGTATCATCAGCAGTTGGAAATATGAAATTTGATCCCCTCGGTTTAATCACTTGATAGCGAGCAAATGAGGCCCAAGCATCAATTCCCGCCAACCAGAGAAAGATCCATTTATTTCCATTTTGCTTTTTGTGCAACAGCCAATTCTCAATCTCAGTGTATTACCCTTAATTCCATACACCTTGTTGGCCAACCCTCTTGTGTGGAACCCTATTGAAAATCTTCTGAAAATACAACTCCTCTACATCCACTAATTCCCCCTTATCTCTTCAGTTCATCACATCCTCAAAAGAACTCCAGGAGATACATTAAATATGTTTATTCTTTCATAAATCATGCTGACTCTGCTCAGTACTATTACTCATATCAAGATGTTCTGTCATTACATCTTCCTTTATCCATTTCAACATTTCCCCATGATTGATGTTAGCCTAACAGGTCTGTAGGTTCCCTGTTTTCTCTCTCACTCCTTTCTTAAACAACAGGGGTCACATTTCCTTTCCCCTCCAATCCCCAGGAACCGTTCTAGAATCCATGGAATACTGAATGAAAACAACCAGAGAGTCCACTATCTGCAGCATCTCTTTATAAACTGGGATTTATCAGCTTTTAGCTTCAAGTTCTCTGGTACCTTATATATAAAAAAATGAATCAACATTTCTTCCAATTCCTCATTTTTTGCTCAACCCTTCACTCTCTTCTCAATCAACACAATATCCTGCCTTCAATCCTACTCGAAAGAATAAAAACCTTATGGAAAGGGCAGTGGCCCTTTAAATAATATAAAAGGTTAATAAGTTTTGGACGGGTTGCTGAGACAGTACTTTTTCTAACCATGTAGAATGAAGTTATTAAAGGATCAGCCATCATTTCAAATTGATAACTTAGATTGAAAATCTAAATGTCAAATGTAACATTATACAAAGATTCAGTGAGTCCCTGAGTCAATAAGATGTATTATATGTCAGACCTTCACAAATGCACAAAAATGCAGCACAACTTCAGATAAACTTACCTGTTCAGGCATTCCCTAATCTACCCACACACTAAAGTTCATAACCGACCCCACTGTACAAAATTCCTGATTCAGTTCTAAGAAAACCTCCAGTCTAGTTTTGAGTTTTCTAACAAAAATTACTTTCAGGTACAGGACAGCATTATCAGCTTCTTCACTGCAGCGACCTTATTCCACATTTGCTTGCATTCAGCTACCGATTAAATGATTAATGGGCATTGTGCTATCAACTTGGTCGCTTTGCCTCTAGTTTAGAGATTCTAATCCAAGCACGTTATTGTTCGGCCAATTAGTTATGCATTTATCAGGTTTCAACACGGTACTAAACACCACCCACCTGCTTCTCCGTCTCCACTTTGACGAGCGTGGACTCCAATTCTTCAATGTCTGTCCTGAGATTGCGGCACTCAGTCTCCAGCCTGCATTTCTGAGCGTTCAGTTCAGTGGTGCAAATCTCCTCCTCCAGCAGCCGCTCGTTCAGCTCAGCGACCTGAGACTCCAGCTCCAGCTTCACCTTCAGCAGCTGCGTGCAACGCTGCTGAGTGTCAGCAAGGCTCTCCTGCTCCTGTGAAGATGATTGGCAGCTGTTCAGGGCAGGACTCTGATGATTTACAGTCTGCATTGTCTCTGTGTGCACAGAATCGGGAGCTGTGAGCGTGTGTTGTGTGTGCGCGCGCGCGCCCGTGCCCGGGTGCGCGCACTCCTTGCATTCCTCACTAAATGAAGACCAGGTTCCAATTCAGAACAGGAGAGTTAACTGTGCAAAGAAAACCCGAGTGCCGAGCCTCCATTCTGCACCAACAGATCCAATTACAACATCAACACGCAGAATAACTACACTCCGAAGGAAAATGAAAACTCTCATCTTCTTTGTATGCTTTTCTGAGCCAGTTTAATAGGGCAGTTAGACATCATGGCCATTCTGCAAGGAGTTACTTTATTCTTCACCGCCGACAAGCATTTCAGACAATGGGGTCGGCTTTTAAAAATAGTTAGATACCCTTGCTGTACAGTGCATAGCTGTACTTGCATATCTGTGCTGCTAATTAACTTCTCACTCTCTCGCACACACACAACAACACTAGGCAAATGGTCAGACAAAAGGAGCCTCTGTATACACACACATACACACACACACACACACAGTTACCTCTAGATATAACCAAGGAGACAAATGGAATCACTTTCTATAATCATTTCAATCCCCAACTACTTCAATAAAATTCCGAGAGGCACAAAATATACAAAATAGCTTCTTAAAAAGCACCTCTGTTTTAAAGTTACGAAGGACTGCTGTACAAATTTAGGCTTCCCTATACGTATGACTATTGATTTTTTTTTAAAGAAAAATGAGGAATGTTCTGATGAGGTCACTGGGGAACACTGGCCTTGGGAATTGCTGAGGGCCACAGTGAGAGGGAGCTAAATCAACATACAGAGTTGGCGCTGTCTGATATTAATTTAGTTTCTTGGCACAGCTTGGATCTGTTGTCTTTCACAGACCCTTTTCCTTGTGATGTTCTGAAGAACTTGCTACATTAAAAAAATCACAAAGTTGAACAGAATCAAAATTGTGCTTGTAATGATGATAATTCCCGACGGATTGCTTGGTTTCCCTTTTTCTCGTTTTCTCTCTTCAAAGGTGCTGGGAATATTTCCATGGGAACCAAAGGGCCCACATGGTGACCATTACTGATGTGTGAGCTCAGTGAATGCAAAGCAACCTCATCTGAGAGGTCACAACAGCCAAGCACAGTCCTATTCTCACCTGTCATCTACACAAAGATGCTTTCCAGAAAGGGAGCTTCTGGACACTGATCAGGAGCAGGATCTCTAATTAACTTTTTTGCCTCCCCTAGGTTCAACTGCTGCTCCAACAGAGACTGACAATTAAACTTAACAGCCCCTGATGTTTATGACCAAGACACTGACAGAATTTGACAGATTAACAAAAGGTTAATCTGTCAAATTGATGGTGAAACTTTTGAAGCAATCAACTTGACGTAGAGTCTTGCAATACAGCAGGAGGTTAGCCTACCCATTGTGCTGACACTTAGTTACCAATTTGTTGTTTTTCCCAAAGCCCTGCACAATGTCATTTTCAAATTACTTGTCCAGTTCCTTTAAAATGTTATTTAATCGGTTTCCTCCACCCTCTCAGGTAGTACATCCCAGATCATTAAACACTCATCATGTAAAATCGTTTCTCCTTACCTACAACATTAACAAACTAAAATGTATGTTATACAATAACCATAAACTAACAATAGTGTCATTATAGATAAAGAATCAAATTATGTACATGAACACAATTCAATCACCTAATTCTCCAGCAATTAAAAAAATAGTTCACTCATGTTGTTTTTAATAATCAGAAAACTTTAATAACATTGCATCAACACTGCACACAAATAATTTGGACTGCTGAAATCATTGTTCAATAATAAACATCACACAAAAAGTTCACAACAATGAGTGTACAAACCTAGGGAATACCATAAACCCAGGACAAGAATTCCTAGGAATCACCAACACTATGCCGACTACCGGGGAAACCAGACATTGAAAAGCATTGGACTGTGGGGAGCCCAAAAATCATTGGTGCTTAAATACGTAAAAATCAAAGAAATTAGGCACTGTGACCAGACAGACCAACGGGGACCTAGTTACTAAGTGTCAGAGATGCCCTAGAATAAGGAAACACAGCATCCATAGAAACTTGACACACGAGGTCAGCGGAATGAAATGCAGAGCAAATGTCGACCACAGGGAAACCAGCAGACACAGCTGGTCGAGGAACAGAGACAAACAGATTTAGGGAAATCAGACATTAAAACCACACATTTCACTCAGACTTTACAGTTTGCTGTGGCAGCAACAATCTGGAAAAGCCTCACATAAAGGCATTAATGGCATGGGTCACAATGAACACCAAATCTTTCATTCATTGAAATAGACAGACCTTCACTACTTTATTTTCCTTGAAGTGCACTGACAATGCTTCAGAGAGCGACATTAAAGGGTTAAATGCAGCCTCCTTACAACTTCTGATGAACTGTCAGGATTAGAAACTTTGACTGCAGTGCCAACTCTGAAATGTGCGACGGAACGAACCTCATACCAAAGCCAATAGATATGTTTGGACCTCAAATTAAACCTACAACCCTTCCCCACCAAAGCACGTTTTAATATATGTTTTATAATTAAATATAGAAATGAGAACTTTTTTTATAACCTCTATTACATCAGAGTCTGAAAATTTAAATAACAGGCATTACTCAAGAAAACAAGTCATAACAACATCCACTTGAACGTAGCATGATAAATTCCAAAAGAAACATCTTTGCAAAGCAGAACCCCAAAGAGTTAAACTCTGAGTTTTCATGGCAGGCTGAACTTAGCTACAGAATAACTAACAATCCAACTGTGTTCAATTACACTGCACTCAAAAACAGGCTTAGTGCAATCTACTTCAGGTTTTCCTTTCCTCCCAAGCCCTTTTTATTGGCTAATGTTACAGTGGGTTCAAACAGCGTGCTCATTCTTTCACACTGGCTAGGTGAAGCAGATGAAGGAAAGCAAGTTGCTGCAAAAGGGGAATTCACAAGTGAAATGGAATACATACGACAGTTATCTTCTCCTCCAGGGTCACACTGTAGTTATCCCAGTCTAGATCTTCTGGTTCGAGTTCCAGCTCCACTCCATCCGCTGCCTCAGATTCATCGGACAGGGACCATGATCTCCGCAAGCTCGGAATTCTTGACATTTCTCAATTGGTCGTGAGCCTCCCACTTCAAAGTGCACACCTGTCTGTCTGGCTGATGAGAATCGAAACAGCAGGGCAAGGCTTAAATTGGTTTACTGAGAGTGGAGCTCCGAATCAGAAGGATCGCAGGATAAAAAAGGTCACTAGTTTCTCCTGCAGCTACACCTTATGTCTCTAGCCTCGCTTCTTGCTTCTTTGTTGAGCTTTTTTTTTCCCCTGCGGATACCTTTGCTCCCTCTCTGTTGGCCCACGTGCCTTGAAAGTCTAACAACTGTTCTGCTATTTGACACTTTCACTTGCCAGAGCAAGCCGATTCAGCGCCTCGCTAATTAAGAATGGCCTCCAAGAAAGTAATTGTCATCTGTTGCAAGCTGCTCTGTCCCCACAGCTCCCAAACTCGGCAGAGTTTCCTAGGTTTTGTTGCATTCTGTCAACTGTCAGCTCAGTGCAGGTGCCCTGTTCATGCAGAATGTTGGCCACCTCAGACCCCTTCAGGCTGTGCTATTAAGAATGGAAAAACTGCATGCTTATAGGTCTAATGAATCAATAGGTAGCAAATTCCACTGTGAACTTCATTGGTAACCAGAGAGCGGAATATTCCCTGCCTACAAGTAAATTCCTGATGTGCATCCATGTGCTTTTTTTTTGTTCTCAAAAATTAGTAGTTATGTTCCAACAGAAAAGAAAACAATATTCCCCATTTATTTTTTTTTCCCTTGGAAGCAAACACCTGACAAAGATACAACCTGATTTCTCTGCAATCTATAAACTTCATGCAGGTATGATTCAGAGCAGCACACAGCTGAGATCAGCACTTAAAAATCCTTGGATTTTGTGACTCTATTGACCTGAAGAAACTGCATCTCTTAAGAGTGAATGTGTTGCTATCAATGTAAGTTACATAACCTTCTGGGAATTCTTCAGAGTTAATCTTGGGACAATGATTCTTGAAGGTTACAATAGATGTTAGAGCCCTTGTGCTGGGAAAGGGGAAAGTAATCTGCTTCCTATTGTAATCCTCTGTGACCTGGAAAGGGGAAAGAAATCAGCTAACTGCTGCTCCCTAGCACACCTTGACAAGAAATAGCTTCATTATGATGTTCCCACAGTCAAAGAGTCATACAGCACTGAAATAACTTTGGCCCAACTTGTCCGTTCTGACCAAGATGACCATCTAAGCTGGTCCCACTTACTTGTGTTTGGCCCATATCCCTCTAAAACTTTCCTATCCATGTACCTGTCTAACTGTCTTTTAAAAGTTGTTATAATATCTGCCTCAACCACTTCCTCTGGCAGCTCTTTCCACAAATGCACCACCCTCTGCATGAAGTTGCCCTTCAGGTTCCTTTCAAATATTTCTCCTCTCTCCTTAAACCTATGCCCTCTAGTTTTGGAGTTCCTTTCTCTGGGGAAAAAAGACTGTGCATTCACTCTGTCTAGGCCCCTCAATGATTTTATACACCTTTATATTGTCACCTCCTCAGTCTAATAGCCGGAAACCAAGTGAGGAAATATTAGGTGAAAGCAGGGGCCTAGGACCAATTGGAAAGTACTCTGAAACAATCAGCACAGGCACATTGGGCCAAATGGCCTCTTTCTGTGCTGTAAGATTCTATGCAGTAGAATTTATCCTCACCTGCAAGTACAAGGTGAGTGACAAAGCACTGGAGGTGCATTGTTGCCCATTTCTGAAACTTAGGTTTACTGATTTCATTAGGAATATGGACCAGGAGTGGAGGACAACACACGTTTGCTTCCCTATTTGGCAGTTGGCATGCAGACAGAGAAATTTCTCCCCAAATTTTACACTACCTGGACTGGACTTACACAAATGCCGGAGGGAGCATGGTGAGGAGGGAAAGTGGATGAAGGAACGGACAAAAATCCAGTCCTATGAAATGATAGTTTGGATCACGGTACAGGAGTCATTTGAGACACACTAGAAATTGGTCTGCATAGCTCCAATATGATCAGCAGGTCAAGTGAGCACAGTTCTGACGAGAAGCGTGTTACCTGCTACACTAAGGGCAAAACATATGCAGGTCGTCCCCAGGTTACGGCAGGGTTCCGTTCTTGCAAACTGTTCGTAACCCAGACAGTTCACAAGTCATAAATGCAGCCGTGAACAGAGTTCCCAGGCAGCAGAAGATGCCTATAGCCCTGCAGCAGCTGACAAATCCATCCCACCGGTCTCCCACGTGCCCATTCCTATGTACAGGCTGTACTTAAGTCGGGCATTCATAACCTGGGGAGGACCTGTACATTATTTATTGACAGGAGAAATATGCATCAGACTCCCTCCAAAATGGGTTCCTACTTAGGAAGTGCTCCCGGCTTTACATTAAAGAAACCAATGGTCACTGTGTTTCCTGAGTTCTGCGACACCCCAACATTCAGCAATAGCTGTATGACTGGAGGTGCTCTGCACAAAGCATTAAACCGAAGCCAGGTCTGTCCCCTCAGATTAATGCATAAAATCCCACACCGAACTGCTAAAAAGTACGAGCATCACTACATTCTTTACCATTATTTACCTATCAATTAATATCTGAAAGTGATTATCACTATTACAATACCATCTATCAGAGCTAATTGTGCACAAATTGGTTACTGTATTTCTTATAATACAACACTGACTATATTTCAAAAATAACATATTTATGGCTGTTCAACTTTGTATCTTCCTGTGGTTACAAAAAGGCACTATCCATTTGATACTCCCTCCTTGTTTTCTTCTTTCCTACTTCAGCTGAGTTCAATGATCAAACAAGGCACACTGTATAAACAGTGCCACACCAGATAACATATTGATTCATTGAATCACTTGGACATTCATCCTTTTCAGATAATTTATCTGTAGATTTACTCAGAGACATTCTCTAAAGTTCAGTGGTAAATTGCAAATTACTGTTTTAATCTGTTGATTTACAAAGATTGTCACAGAATTACATCTTTCATGGTAATTGAATTTGGTGACGGAATTCACTGACTTGCCGAGATGATGCACTATTGCATGATATGCACTGATCTGCGCCCGTCACCAAGGTAATACTTTAGCAGAAAATAGGGTTGGCATCACCCACCGATCCTTGGATGCTCTGGGCTGCCATGCCAGCACTGAGTATGTCAGCGTTAATTCTTAAAGTCACAAAAGAAGAAATAAACATAACTCCTATTTCAACTCCAATCAGTTTCCAACAACGCTCTTCGGTGCATATTACCGTTCTATTTCTAGGGGGGGGGGGGGGGAGGGGGGAGGTTAGAGGGAAGGAAACACAACCATGAAGTCATTCACACCTTCAGCTGATAACCAAAGTGGGTGTTCACATCAGCCTGGGCGGAGATCGTCAGAAAACAAGTCCAGCGAAAGGCAAGATAATTTATGGGAGAAAGTGGAAGGAGGAGGGAGCTAAAGGAAAGGTAAATCATGGGCCACACAATGACTTCACCTGGTCCTGCCACTCCGGATGTAAATGAAAGATTACATTTCCCTTGTTTGTCAAAAAATATCACATTGATTGTAAATTAACTCTTTGGAGGAATGCAAGATCAGCATCAGTTACTCCCATTTGTCAATATCCTTCATAACGGAGCTTGTCTACATCACCTTGACTAAATCATTGATAAACATATGACAGTGTCACGAGCCCTCTTCTCATTACTACCATCAGGGAGGAGGTACAGGAGCCCGAAGACCCGCACTCAACATTTCAGGAATAGTTTCTTCCCCTCGGCCATCAGATTTCTGAACGATCCATAAACACATGAACACGACCTCATTATTCCTTTTTTTGCACTATTTATTTTGTAATTTGATGTCTTTGCACTGTACTGCTGCAGCAAAATATTTCACAACATGGAAGCCAGTGATAGTAAACCTGATTCTGATTCTAACCTCTACAAAGAATAAAGGTCTTCCAGGTTCAAACCCTTGTCTAGGCTGAGTGAGGGCAGAGTGAAGGTACAGGTTTTTGTCAAGAAAATTTTGCTTCTTCCTGAAGCCTTCTGGGCTTTAGAGTGGGCAAAATTAGCCAGTTTTTACTCCTTGCTCCTATCCTGGTAGAAAGTGATTACATCTAGATATCAGGATGAAGACATAAGCAGCTTTCCAAGTGACACTCCAGTGACAGAGAAGCCTCTTGAATTCACATGATTTTTGTTTAGCTGAGAGACCAGAAACAGTTGGTAACACTCAACTTATTGAAGAGGAGAGAAGAAAATTGGCAAAAAAAGTGGTATGAACCTATGAAACATGCTATGAAAATATACCTACTGAGACATCCGTGTTATTTTTGTACATGCTTGAAACAATTAGAAATGAAATCTTCATCTAAGCCATATGTTGTCCATTCCATTCAAAGATCAGATAAGAAACTTAAAAGTTGCAGGCAAGCTGCAACACATTTACAAGAGAGAATGTGAAAATAAATTCAAGTGAAGTACAGTTTATTAGAGCCAAACTGTTCAGTTCATCACTTCACTTCAATCACCTGAAGGGACTTTGGAAGTGCTGGTTTGAGTTACTGTCTTTGAGGTTAGGGAGGAAGCTATGGGGTAAGCATTCTGGTGGAATCCTGGTGGAGGAAACAAAACTGTTTTTATAAAGACCAATGCACACTATCTCACATCTGTTCTGACATGAACAGTGTAAATGCATTTAACTGGTAGTCAGACAGATCCTTAAAAAAATAGTTTGCCCTTTTCACGTTTTGTCTAAACAGCCATACAGGAGTGGAAACTCATCCATTTGACTGTTCTGATCAACTCTTGGTCCAACAAAGCCTCCATTTTAAAATTGTCAATGTCTTTTTAAATCCCTACCTTGATCTCACCTCTCCGTGTCTAACTTCCCGTGCCATAATCCTTTGCAAGGGTGTGCACAGGACTGAAAATCTACTGAGGTTTGGAGGGTGAAACATACAGGTCTAGAGAGTTAAGGGGTGGACATGTGTTCAGAGGTTCTCAACTCATCTTCTGTGCTGTTTTTTTTAATGGGGGGGGCAGGGTGATGAGAGGAGGGTGGCCCCGTATGCCCCACTTTGCATACATCCCTGACCAGAGATCTCTTCCAATCCTGCGCATTTGTTCAACTCCTCACATCCTTTGTCTCACCACTGCTGTTTGGACCCTACCCTCTGGAAGCTGCTCCCTCAACCACCCTCCTTTTGACTTTAATCTGTAAAACAATAATGATATTTCCCTTTGAAGTTTGTTGGCAACTACAGTTGGCCAATGCTGAAAAAGCACCTTAGGATCTCATAGTACATTGAAGGGACTTCATTTAATTTTCAATTCAATGAATGCCATTGATGAAAATCCATTTGAAATGTATCGCTGGTGTTTGGGGAAGTTGTGTATATAATCCTTCAAAGTGGACGAGTAGATAAAAATACAATGAGTACGCACTAGGCCTTACATAATGGTTAAAATTCAGCAAATAAATCATTTTACCAATAATTAAGGGACCCCATGGCTTTATTACTGACAGAAAATCAAACTATTTCCCAAACTAATTTTTCAAATGCATCTCACATGAAACCAAACCTCCATTAATATCATTTCTTAAGCTAATTAAAAGAAAATGCACACTTAGGACCTGAACTGATCAACTAATATAACATGTTAAAGCACAGTGTATAAATTAACCATTAATTAGTGACAATGCATTCTGCCCTGACTGCACAATAATGCCAAAATATTTTAAAAAATGGCTGGCAAGATCCAGCAAGAATAAACCTCAAATAGCAGAAATGATGAATTGAAAAAAAAAATAGGCTGAACAACCACATCAAAAACCATCTGCAAATCATGTTCTGGAGGCAAAACTGACAATAGCCAGCATGCAGATCAGTCAAAAAGTGATATAAATACGCAGTTAAAACACAAGGGCTAGAAACAAATTTCTTAATTGCATAATTTATGGAAAATCTTCCAAGCTTTCAAGTTTTGATCTTTTTATGCTTCAGCGACTTTTAGAGACCATTCCTCCTCAGTCTGGACTTGTAAATACTTGTTTATTTTATTGCTTTCTGCTTCCCCTGGGAGACGGTGATTACAATCACAAGCCAGACAAGCCATCCAGTTCTTGACGCGTGCAAAGCAGACTCCAGCTTCTGCAGTTACCAGACATGGATGAGTTTATTTAGTTAGTATATTTTATCAAATTTATTTAACAATAAACTTGTAAATTTATTCAATTTGCATTGTTGCCTTGCAGTTTGATTTCACTGACTTTCTGCACAACTGCACTATTTCCCGATGGAAGTGTTGGGGTTGGTCTTGGCATGGACCTGTTATCAGACCCAGACTTGGTGCTAGACTCTCTATGCATGGCAAGCTGATAGGGCTGGAAACAATGGAACAGGTCGCAGGCTTCATTACTTCGTCCCGTGTAGTGCAAGCCTAAAAGTGCCATCAACCCATCCATTCTATTATACAACCCTTCAGGAAAAGGCAAAGTGAGAGAAAAGAAACACAGGGTTCATTGAGGAGAACTCCCTGGAAAATGTTTCTTTGATTCCCAAAGGCAACCAGGCATGTGCCAGGCAGTGGCAGTAAATCATTTCATTAACTCGAGTGACTTGTCACCTACTGTGTCTGACTCAAGGTGTCCTCCACTCTCAATAACTCACCCAGCTTCCTTTTACAGGGTTCGTGTGAACACATTTACCATGTGCATCAGGAAATCGTTCCAGAGGTCACTGACTCTCCGTGAAAAGATACTCATATACAACACAACTCGTTGTTTTGTACTTTGAGCTCGTATCCCTTTAGGTCTCCTGTTCCTCTCCAGCTCAAGTAACCCATTCATCAATCACTGTCCAGTTCCTCTGTAGCCATTTCCCAAACACAGCCCAGGATTACAGGGGCTGGAGGAGCTGAATTTTGACATTGACTAATGCTTTGATCCAAACTGAATGATAAAGTTTAATCAGATCTTTTGGGAGTTTATGAGAAAAGTTCCAGCTCTGAACACCCGATCTCAACCATTGCATTAGATGCCTATGTACAATATTTTTAAGGTAAGAATACAGGTTAAGGTTTGAAATTAATCACAAGATTGTTGGCAGGATGGCAAAATGCATCATCATATCTGTGTTACAAACAGCCACAGTTTCACCAAAGAGCACTGCTTCTGGGGAGCAGGGATTTGGGAATCCTGGGTTCGGACAGGTTGTGGTAGGGAGTTGAGGCCAAGATTGATTAGTGCATGTCAGTGATTGGAGGATCAGGGACAGGGCAATCAGTGAGACAAATGGATGGGAGGGTGGATGTTGATTTTATGGCAGTAGATTGGAAGAAGAGCAGGGAGGTAGCAGGACTTTGATATGTGGGGTTCCAGTCCAGAGTGGTTCAAATAAAACTTGGTTGTTCTGGCAGTGGCCAACCACAGGTGCACCCAGGATAAGACGGACTAATTCCCTCAGTCATGTTCTGTCAGGGATTGTTTTAGGCATGGGACATCCTTGAGGAATTGTAAGGGAGGAGCCAGTTAATGCAAATGAGAATGAGTACAGAGTGATTCTTCCAAGACAGTGTGCTGAATAAAGACCTTTTACATCTACACCTCATCCCTGTGTGGCTCACTCAAAGTCACAACATGCTCCAAAGAGAAAACTGCACCAGTCACGTGAGTCACAAGGGATTCTGCAGATGCTGGAATTTGGAGCGACACACACAAAATGCTGGAGGAACTCAGCAGGTCAGGCAGCATCTATGGAGGGAAATAAACAGTCAACTCAGTCCTGATGAAGGGTCTCAACCAGAAACGTTCACTGTTTATTTCCCTCCACAGATGCTGCCTGGCCTGCTGAGTTCCTCCAGTATTTTGTGTGTGTTGCTCCCGTCACGAGTGCATCCTACGCAAGAAGTGCTCAGTCAAAAAATTTGGGAGTCTTATTGTGGAGAGGTACCAAATTGAGTTCAAGACCAAAGGGAAAGATTATACTGATATTCTTAAATACCCACTATTGGGTGGTAATTGACAGAACTGATGAAGTTCAGACAGGAACACAGGAACATGAGCAAAGCAGTAGGTCCAGGCAGTGGATTTAGTGATTTAGTCAGATCACGGCTAATCCACAGGTCATAACTTTTCTCAGTCTTTTCCCTCAGTCAAAAGTGAAGAATGGTATGGAGACAGAACAGCTAAACACCAACAGATCTTTAGCACCGTAGTGTACCGGTTAGCGTAACACTATTACAGCACCAATGACCCGGGTTCAATTCTGGCCGCTGTCTGTAAGGAGTTTGTACGTTCTCCCCGTGACTGTGTGGGTTTCCTCCAGATGTTCCAGTTTCCTCCCACATTCCAAAAGACGTACGGGTTAGGAGCTGTGGGCATGCTATGTTGGCGCCGGAAGCATGGCAACACTTATGGGCTGGCCCCAGCACATTCTCAGGAACGCAGACAGACACATTTCACTGTGTGTTTTGATGTACATGTGACTAATAAATAAATACCTTAATGTTATTTGCAAGAAGTTAAAGGGTATGGACCCAGTAATTCTGGTGCATCCAAATGGGTTGTCTAAACTGGTGCTGTAGGGAGATATCAGTGACTGTTTCATGGCAAGTGTGTACCTGGACAGCACATTGTCATGAACAAGGATATGCTGCCTGAAACTGAGACCATGCGCAGTGAATTGGAGGTCCAGTAGCTACAGGTTAATTTGGTGCCTGTACCAGAGTCAAGGTGAGTGCTTGGGGGAAGATGAGGGAAGGGGGAAAGAATCATTGAGTCTGTGCTGTTGCAGGTGTAGGAGGAGTCAGGGCAGAGAATCTGTGGAGGCTTGAGGGTTGTGGCCGAGGAGTGGGACAGGCATCTGGTGTGTGTCATGGGGAGGGTGTCCTTCATCAGGGGCTTTGAGGGATTGTGTTGTCAGGTGGTTGGACAGGGAGCTTGGTTGGGGGCAGGTTGTGGGATCAGATTGTCATCCATTGTGGCCTGAGAGTGTATGAGCAGTCAGTGTTCTCAGGAGCCTCATTTAGTGGTTGGGAGGTTCAGAAAGGTCTCATAGAGATGAGATGGATTGGATGGTTGGGGAAGATCGAATCTTGGGTATCAGAGATTGTCAGTAACATTAGAGAGGATGGGAAAACTCTCAGATTGGGAGGGGGCCTAAGGCATATCCGGGTAGGCTCTCAAACCAGCACTGCTATGTGATGGTGTACTTGACATCAAAAGGAACACTGCACAGGGATTGTCATCATCCCGTGGTCAACCAACATGGAAACTATGGGAGGTCAGGAGGCAGCTGGTGAATCTCCTGGGCAACACAAATGACCCAGAAATGTTGAATATCACATTTCACTGGGGGGAGGGGGTGGGTGGCAGGAGTTAAAAAAAGATTGATTTCAGCTGAAGAATACAGGCAAAAAAGCAGCTAAAACCTGTGATGTGCAAGAAGAAAACCTGCAACTTGCTAACAATTTCCCATTACCCTTATGATAACTTCCTAGGATTACACAACACTTCCTATGGAAAAGTGCTCTAATTAGGAATATCCTGAAGTCAATTAGAGGATACTTAGAGGTGCACAGAGGATCAAATCATAGAATGATGCAGAGCAGAACTTTGTAACTGTTCTTTCTCAAACTATTCAGTGAGGTTTTGATTAGATCAATCCTGTAAACAGTAAAAATCTTGTAGGCATTGAGCTCTTCTCCAGAACTCACACATCTAACTTCTGTCCCTGTAACAGCTTTGATTTCAGCTCACTGCACCTCCTTATGCTGAGCCTAGTGCTTCTCACCTTGTTGACTCTTGAAGTAACACTGACACTTCCCTAAAACATCTGTGAACTGGCTCCCTCGTGCTGTTCAAAGAGATTACAGACCCTTCCCCTGAACTGCTTGCCTTTGAGGTTTGTGCATAATCACTGTTGAAGTGATGCTCCTGCCTCAGGCTCCTCGCAATGAATTGCCTTTCACTGGTCCTGGATAGTAATCCCTTCCTCAGGGACACCCCATCCTGGCCCAGTTCTCTGATAGGCCTACTACTTTGTTTTATAGTTCTATTCTTCAAGCTCATGGTTGCCTTTGCAGGCACTTCCCTTATAATACCTTTGTCCAAATATCTTGCTCCATTCATGACAGAAACGTGCTTTACTTGTTGATCAACAGTGAAATATAGATATGCCCAGCACTTGCTATCTATTACCCAAGCTGTAAGGCTTTCAGTATTTTCTTTATGTCTCGAAACTATAGTCTTTGCTTATATGGTCCATTTCCACTGCAAATTCACATCTGGAGACATCTTGCTCCCATTTACTGCCATGCTGTTGCACCACATCCTTTGGTTCTATGCCAAACAACTTTCTTTTGGTTTTCCTAGCATGCAACACATGCATTCTTCTGACAAACCACTGTTCTACTTCCTTCCAGGAAGGTCTCACATTCAGCTGCCTGATTTTCTCCCAGCCCAAGCTCACAACCCCCATTCGATGGGCTGTGGCCAAACTCTGCCTGCATTGATGTCAGTGCATCTCCACTTGTGGGTTGATCGCCATGGACTGAGCGGCCTGTACTTGCTGCATACTCATCCCCGACTTTCTCTCTGCATTGCTCTTGGGTCTCTCACTGTCCCAGTGGGCTCCTGCCACTCTCAAGATTTCTCAACCTATCTTTCTCTGGAGCGACTATTCTCTGCCTCAGCACTGCCCTCCAGCATTTGTATTATAGTCATTGAGTGACTTTTTTAAAAATATAGCTGTTCCACTAAAGCTGCAACCTGTAACCTTTGTCTGCCAATGTCCACTAACTGGCCCTTCCCAAGCCCAGCTGACCAGTGGTCTGTTTAGGCAGGGAAATGCACCCCAAAGTGTGGGTTGATTCTAGATCCCTTCACTGTCTAAGCTTATGATCATTTTAAAAACAGTCCCTCAATCAGAGTACCTCAATCCCAGTCTACTCCCATGTAGACACAAAAGAATGCAGATACTGGAATCTGGAGCAACAAACAATCTGGAGGAACTCAGCGGGCACAGTTGCTGCTGAACTCACTGAGTTCTTCCAGCAGATTGTTTGTTTTTCCAGTCTACTCCCATGATCATTGATGGATACTCATAGTCCATGACTACAAAGGACAACAGGGCCCATCCAACTGTACCACAGGCCCATCAGATTACTTGCCCCATAGCTCCAAGGATTACACCTCCATCTTACTCCATTACAGGGAAAAGTGCTGCAAGTATTTTATAGACCTTGAGTATTTTACACAATCTGAGGTGGCATGAATTCAATATGTACATAGGCAGCCGTACCTCTACCATTATTGTTGCTCTCCTGAGGTCTGCGGCAAATATTGTTAAGCATTCCCGTTTCCACCTCCTCATCTTCTGACCCTGCCATGTGTACAGTGCTCCACCAAATCTGTTCTGTAAACTTGCTTCCAAGATGCACAGAGACCATCATGTTTATTGGCGGTTATCTTCTTCAGGGATTTTCATTGTACGTCTCTACCCAGAAAATCTTACATTCAAGGCAGCATCTCTCAACTAAACGGCAGTGTTTGGCATGCTAATGTATCAGAGTCCTAACACATGATACAAACAAGTGCATCACACACACACACACACACACACATTAATATTACATAAATGTAAAATGTTTTCTATTTTGGTGAAGAAAAATATGAAGAAAATCCTTTCAGTTTGCAGCCATTATTTAAATACCGATGATGTAGAAATCAAAGCAAGTTAGTTACAAACACACACCAATGTCAAAATATTCAGCTTCACTGAAATCAACCAACCCTAACACAGAGCAGGGGGAAAAATAGTGGCTAATTCAATAATTCCTGCTTTACAATACCGGCTAAGGCAAATTTCTACCTGAGTATTTTAGCCCTCCATCAGGAGAAGACCATTCATTTTGTGCGCTCCACAAGGAGCTGGTCCCCAAGTTTACCTAATCCACCATCTCCTGTCTGGCTGCTGCCCAGAACTGGAACAAATTCCAATCCATGTTCTCCTCTCTGAAGCTGAATTTCTGCTGAGTCCCATGGCAACTGAACAACATGATAAACCTCCATGAGAGAAATTATATTAATGACTCTAAACTAAAAATAAAGGTCTTTTGAAAGGGAGCCTTTATCATCTAGGACTTGTTAAAGAAAACTATTTACCAAGAGGGGAGTAACTCTTGGCACTAATTGAGAATTATGAATCTAGTCATTCACTATGTTAATGCTAGATATAAAACCAAAATGTACATAGCCAATGAGTGATCATATCATGCTATGGTTTCAAGGCTTCTCATTCTTCACTTGAGTCTCCCATCAGTTTTCAGGAGGGGTGTGGACTAGATGATTGCTGTGGTTTGCTACAAAGGTCACAGAATATTTCTACCAAGAAGTTGCTGCATTTAATAGAAAGATCTTCAAAGGATTAGTTTGCGCAAGAGGAAAGTGAAACAGGAGGAAGGAGAGCCTGGGAGGTAGTATTTTAATACTGCTTAATTCTTCCAAGAATGGGGTTGATAGTATCCATGGAGACTCTAATGCAACTTGCTCTCATAAGCAGCACATTATTTTTGAAAAGCGGAGGGAAGAGAAAATGACAACTAAAAAGATAATTTAAAAAATGAAAAATACCATAATGATCTACAATATTGATGCAATAAATAATTTCCAACTCACATCATTTAACGTTAGCCACAATCCATTTTCCAAGCTCACCTCCCTTTGCTCTTGGTTCTACAGTAAATTTCCCAGCATTACTAGAATGATATACTTCAAAAGTCCCTCACCGTCTATAAATCTAGCTGTTAATTTCCTGGGATGTGGAAGGTCCATTAGTAATAAATGCAGATTTTTTTTGTTCTTTATGCATATTATATTTTGTGACATGAATTTCTGCAAAACAATAGCTTAGATATGCAGCTAATATACTACACGTAACCAGCAAACAGTCACTTCTCCAAAGTACTCTGATTTATATTTTGAGCTTGCAAATTTCTCCAGCTATCATTGCGAGCCTGTATACAGCCTAACAACTAAAATAGTCAGCATGATCCTTCTCTCCCATGGAGTTCAGCTTTAAATCACAAAGGAGGCAAAGCATTATTAAGATTTAATAACTTTTTGTACAACCTTTGGCAATTCACTTGTGCTAACTTTGTTGACCCGAGGTCAGCACAGCACACAGATACCAAGGCTGTAAAACGAAGGAATCCTAAACATTTACCAAGAGCTAGTCTAATTTATACAGTTAAACTAATCAGCCCCCTGCCTTGAATCAGAGGCCTTCCAGCACATACACTGACAACAAACATTTCCACCCAAGCCCCACATTAAATACAATTTCAACATCAGCTTTAATGGAACTCCACAATTTACTGTTGACTTTGGCTCTGTCAGTGTTTGAAATAAACAAGGGCCTGAATTGTGAGGGCCAACGGCAACATGGCCCAAGATGCAGACGGCAAATTACACATCGGCCACGTCCCTCCAAGAGCTGCATTCACTGTGTCAGTGGCTCAGACCACTGGGGGAGAGGTCTGGACACATCACCCCTTGGAACATCTCGTGTTTGATATCAAAACAATTCCATTGATTAATTTTAATTGATTGCAGTAGATAAATTAGCATTCTCAAAAATAAATTATTTGGAAATAAGTTCCATTCGGGCATGAGGTTACTCAATTAGGTCAATGACACCTCCTCACTTTCCCCAATAATCACTGGGGCAGATTTTGCTTTCACTTATTGCCATTCTTGGGTGCACAGGACCAGAAATGTCTCAGAAGGCTCGAGAGGATTGACTGGGGAGGAACTCCATTGACTCTTTCACATTCACTGTCATCCTAAGATGTGTTTGCAGTCAACCAACAACATTGGAGCTCTCGGCATAATCCAGCCAAAAGCTGATCATAAGAAAACACAAGACAGGAGCACGTCAGCTCAACAGCCCTTTGAGCATGCTCCACCATTGAATAAGACTATGACCAATCTGATTTTGGCTTCAGTTCCACTCGTGTGTCTGTTCCTGCTGTTATAAGACTCTTGAACAGGCCTCTTGGATGATAAAGGTGAACACTTGATCTCTCAATCCATGTTTTGGCCCTTGCACCTTCTTGGTCTACTTGCACTGCACTTCCTCTCCAACTATAACACTATATTCTGCATGCGGTTATTGTGTTTCTTTTTGTCCTATCTCAATGTACTTATATTCAGAATGATCTTCCAGATGGCATGTAAAACAGTTTTTCACTATATCTCAGTACATGTGACAATATGAAAGCAATTACCAATTAACACTCAACTCCCCTATAGACTGAATATACTTCCATCCCAGCCTTGAATACATTCAATGACTCAGCCTTCAGAGCTCTCTAGAATCCTCTTCAGCTGAGGCTTAAGTGGGCAACCTTTATTCTGAAAGTACGCCCCATTGTTCCAGACTCGCCCACCAGGGGAACATTCTCTCAGCAACTGCTCCACAAAGCTCCCTCAGAACTTTATATGTCTCATTTGTCAAGTTCAAGAGATTGTTAGATAAGCATACGGAGGAATTTAAGATAGGGGGATATGTGGGAGGAAGGGGTTAGATAGTTTCTGGCGTGGTTTAAAGGTTGGCACAACATGGTGAACCAAAGGGCCTGTATCATGCTGTTTTGTTCTATGGTTCATTTAGATCACCTCTCACTCCTTTCAACTCCAGTGAAGCAAAGTTCCTTCTGGTTGGGTTTCTAAGGATATGCCAGCTGAAAGAAGGCTGAAAGCTGAAAAAATCCTCCCTTTGGCAGAAGCATGATTCCCACCCCTCTATCCCACTTGGTTCAACACATTTAGCAATACAGCACAGATACAGGCCCTTCGGCCCAATGAGTCCATGCCAGCCATGGTGTCCACCCAGACACTGCCACGTCACTGCAGCTGCCCCCCCCCCCCACCAATATCTTTCAAGGATCCCCTGTCCTGCTCTTCTCTGCCCTCCAACCTATAATATTTTCCACCCTCCACTCCATCTTGCATAATAATTTGCGAGCCCATGTTTTTTCGGCACCCGTCTACCCAACTTGTTTCTTTCCTCGCCACTCCCTAGCTGTGGTCTGGTATTGTAGGGAAAATGCCTCTCAGCCAACCGATGTCTTAAAGACCAACAAAGACAAACATTTACTGGAAGTTCTGCTGTAAAATTTAGCAGGAGCTCAAGGAAACATACAATTCCCATCGAGTTCATAACTGTTTGCTCCCTCTACTGCACTCTGCTGTCTGACTGTGTGCATTAGGGCCTCTAACTTAATCCCCCTTGCCCATGGTCCAGTTCACATAAATGCTCTCTCATAACAATCCAAGCTTCTGGTTTGTAAATCTATTCTTTCCAACCAATCTCTCACCCTCCCAAGTGCACAGAGTCACTCTACCTCCTTGATGTTCTTATCCCCGCTGGTTTCGAGTTCAGCTTCTGTCTGGCATTGCTGCTTCATTCTAGGACTGACTTATGTACTGTAGGCAGGGGTCCAGGTTCACCACTCAGGAATATCCATTAACAGCACGGAGGCTGTTACACAACAAAGCAGCAACTTCAGATACGAGCTGCAATAGGGATCAGCAGGAGGGACACCAGTGACTGCAAAAGCAATAGCCTGTGTCAGATCCCACGGTGCAGTAAGTAAACCATTGCACTGTAAACTCATGCTTCAGTCTCTGATTTGCCACCCCAGGGGATTAACACATGGACATAGTTGTACGCGTCATGGACCTTGCATTTTATTTGTTTACCTGCCCTGCACTTTCCCTGTAACTGTAACACTATATTCTGCATTCTGTTTTTCTTTTTACTACCTCGATATACTTCTGTATGGCATGACCTGTCTGGATGGCACGCAGACTAAAGCTTTTCACTATATCTCGGTACATGTGAAAATAATAAACCAAAACCAATACCACACGCCACGAATAGCTGGTTCAGCTATTTCATTGGAGAATACTGGCTTGCTGGAGTCACTAAGCCAAAACGTTCTGCGACTATCCACTGATACACTTTAATGACCTGTGTAATGAGCAACTTCTCCATTGCTTACAAACACCAGAAGAGAGATAGGCTATTCAGCCAGTTGAGCCAATCAATGAGAGAGAACACGACAGTATCACAACTCTATTTTGCCGATAAATTATATTGATCAATCTCACTCTTCAAAGCTTCAGTCAATCCAATATCTGCAGCTTTTTGAGAAAGTTTGCTCTAAATTCCCCACTGCCAAATTAAAATCCACGTTCAAACTTTTGTCCACTATGACTCCATGTTATTTCCCACTCCCAACAATACAACTTATTGGCTCAAAAAAAATTCTTCTCCTATGTAGTGCTGCATGTTTCTTTTCATTTATTCTTTCATGGGTGCAGACGTCACTGGCAATGCTATATAGTGTCAACACATTGTACTCTCTAAACTAATGAACTTCAGAGGCAGGGTACAATGCACTGATGTAACTGAATGACCGATTTAGCATAGCCAAATGTGAATGAATCTCCAGGCAACCATTCCTCCTTGCATACTGAGTTCTGGAAACTTGAATATGCAGCTTTTTTATTCCTACTTCGAAGTAGCTCATTGGAATGGTGGAAACCTCAACCACTAGTAGAGATCACAGAGGAAAATCCCCATCACATTCTGCCAAACAGAGTCTTTATCTCTCTGTCATGATGGGACACTGAATTGCAAACTTCTCTTGCCAGGTTTTCTGAGAGCTTCACTGTTCTTGATCAGTGATCTTGAACAACCAAAGAAAGGAGGAGATAACAAGCATACAGCAGCTTTCATGTCTTTGTAATGTCCCACACTGTGTCCTAGTCATTTGAGTACTTTTACTGTTGGAAGATGGAAAAGCATAGCACGAAAATGCAAAAAAAGCATTGAGATGAATGACCATTTTGGTTGTGCTGGTTGATAGAGAAATATTGGTCAGGACTCCAAGAGGCCCCACTTTGCTTTCTTTTAGATGTTCTAAGGGATTGCCTACTTCCACCCGAGATAGGCCCCCAAATGGGAATATTTCCAACAGTGCAGAACATCCTTTGTATTACAACAAAGGACCATGTGGTATGGGGTAGTGTGGTTATGTCACTGTATGAGTAACTCAGAGGCCTAGTCTGATGGTCCGTACTTATGACAGCTAAACCTACCAAGGCAGCTGGTGAACTGAACTCAAACTAGTTAAATAACACGACAATCTGAAATTAGCACCAGGAATGGATAGTTATAAAAACTATCAGGTAATTGTAAAAATGAAATTTGCAAATTTCACTGCATATTTTGGAGAAGGAAATTTGGCATCCTCTCCCACTGTTACCTATCTGTGACTCTGGAACACAGGAACATGCCTGAACTTTAAATACTTCCTGAAATAGCCCAGAGGGTCAGTCATTTGCATCAAGACTATCACAAGATAATATAACGAGAATAAGCCATTGGACCATGGAAAATTAACAGCATCAAATCTGAGCAAGTCTTTAGCACAACCCATGAAAATCCTCCTCACTAACATCTGGGAATGTGCCAATATTAGGAGAACTGATCTGCGGATCAAGCAACAACTTGAAGTAGGTATACTAACAGGTTGTCCTACAGTTTAGCTGAAGTCTCACTCCTCCCACTGGCAGGTCAGACAGCCAGAGTTGGGGACATAATGGTATAAAGTCAGAAGAGAATAGGTCTATGAGTCTGGATTCCAGGAAGACTTCAAAGTCTGTGACTGGGTGCAGGCCAAAGTTGCCAAGGAAACAACTACTATAAAAACAGGTGGTTTGAGACAGAAAGTCAAAATGAAACAAATTTAAAACAAGGTATGTTCATATTTGAGAGAGAAAACAAAAATGGGTGGTTACCTCAATTGTTTAAATTCAATATCAAGTCCCAAAGGCTGCAGAGGACTCAGAGAGAAGATGAGGTGTCACTTCCGTCGTTCCTTACAATATAGGAGGCCATTTGGTCCAGAGTCTATGCTGGCTCTCGGAGCAATCCCATTCCCCCAATTATTTCTTTGTAGCCTGTATGATGAATATTATAGCCTCATTGATTGTTAAAAACCACAGGGGAGAAGAGAAAAGACATGGTTGAACATCATGCCTCCTCTTCCCACCCACTTTCTCCCCACAGCCCTCACTTGACCCAATCTGTTTTCATAGCTTGTATACTTAGAGTCTTTTGTTCTTTCAAGGAATACTGTACCCTTGGTCAATAAGTGGAATTTTTGCCACAAACTTTCTCTGCTATATTAGTCCATTGGTTCTCTTAGTTTATGTGCTGGGTGGCACATGTCACTGCAGCTGCCTCACTGTTCCATCGACCTCTGACGCTGTCTGGGTGGAGCTTGCACATTCTCCCTGCGACGTGGATTTTCTCTAGGTGCACTGGTTTCCCTCAATATCCAAAAGACATGTTGGTTGGTTGGTTAATTAGGCACTGTAACTTACCCCCGGTGTACAGGGGAATCAGGGGTGTGTTCAGGGACAAGAGCGAGAGAATGGGTTTGCGGGGAAGTAAGTGGAAGAATGGAATAGATGGTGATACCCAAGATAACTCAGTGGGCTGAATGGCCTCCTTCGACATTGTTCTGAAATATAATTGGCCACTCTTCCCACAGTTTTGGGTACGTAGCACACCCTGATACAGGGGACCAGTTTAGTTCAGTAAGGAGTGTAAAAGAGGATGACAGGTTAAGTCCTCAGAATGAGGCAGCAACCTGGTGAAGCCAAAACATGTGGCGAGGAGCTGAAAGCTGCTTGCCGTAGACAGAGCTGTGTGATCCCACCGCCAACAGATCCAACTTCTACAGTCTTGCCACATCCTGTGACCAATTAAACAGCTAACAGCAGGAGGAGGATCCAAGAACATCTGTGACAGTAGAGTCTACGACAAGCGTGCCAAAGACACCCCTGAGGTATCTGCAACAATTCATCAGAAGTGCCAAATGGATGATCCACCTTGACCTGTTCTCAACTCTCTACCATCATAAAAGGGTATCATACTGTTTGTCCAGGAAGGGAGAGGAGAGTACAAAAGCCAAGGTCAACTCAAAGGGGAAATGGCAATTTCAGTTGATGGTGGCTAGCAGGAGGTTACCTTAAGATCTCTCAGCCACAAGTATGCTGCAGGATGTCGAAGGCACACTGCAGACAACAACAGGCAAAGAGATGCAGCAACATCACTGTGTTGCGCTGAAGACCAATGTTCCATAATTCTAACAAGTAATTCCAGAACAGATACAGCACTGACAAGATGGAATATTACCTATGTATGCCTTCTTCACAAGACAAAAGGACAAATTTAATTCTACTAATTAGTGCTCTCAACTACTGGGAGAGTGATGGAAGGCATTGTCGGCAGTGCTCTCTAGCGACACTTACACAACAATAATTTCCATTATCTTTTTCCCCAGGGTTGAAATGCCTAATACTAGAGGGCATGCATTTCAGGTGGTAGAGGGGTTAAGTGCAAAGGTGATGTGCAGGGCACTTTTTTTTTAAACACACAGGGAGTGATATTTGCCAGAAATGCGCTGCCAAGGGCAATAGTGGAGTCAACTACAATCGAGGCATTTAAGAGGCTCTTAGATAGGCACATGAATGTGCAGAGAATGGAGAGATTTGGATATTGTGTAGGCAGAAGGGATTAGTTTAGTTAGGCAGTTAATTACTAGCTTAATTAGTTCAGCACAACATTGTGGGCCGAAAGGCCTGTTCCTGTGCTGTCCTGTTCTATGTTCTAATAAACTTCTTGGCAAAGTTCAGTCTGATTTCTGACTTCTGTCACTTCAGTTCTCATTATTGCCTTTTGGACAAAATATGGACAAAAGAGTTGAATTCCAGGGATGGGGCAGCAAGTGTGGGATCAGGTTAAAATAAAGCTGTAAAATCACAACAAAATTGAAGTCAGTGAATCAGGAGGAATGCACTCCACCAGCCACAAGGACACCTTAACGCAATGCATCATGGTTGTTTGAAGGCCATCACCTCAGCGTCAAGGAACTGTTGCAGATGCTCCTCAGGGCAGTTTCCCAACCCAATCATAACCAACTGCTTCAGCAATGACCTTCTCCTCATCATAAAAAGTTTGAAATGGGGGTTCACCAATGATTGCAACATTTGCAACTCCTCAGATAACATCACAGTCCCATGCCACTCTGTGGCAAAATCTGAACAGCATTAAAATATTGTTCATTAAGCAGCAAACAATATTCTAATCATATGTGTGACAATCAATCATCATCAGTAACAAGAGGTAAACTAACCAATAGTCCCTTTCAGTGAAAGGAATTAACACTTCATATTCTTCTCTGAACTCCTTGTGTCATTACTAACTAGCACAGCCACGCAGCTGATACAATAGCAAGTCAGAGGCTGAGCGCTCATGTAACTAATTGGTTGGATTCCTAAAGCTCTTTCACCTTCAGTGTGATGGAATTTTGTCTGCTTGCCTAGATGGCTGCAACTCCCAACAACTCGAGAGGCTCAACACAATCCAAGACAGTCAGGCTAATTGATTAACACTGTATCATCCACCATTAATATTCCTTCTACCACCAACAGCAGCTACAATGCAGCTTGCCAAAGTTTCTTCGACATCAACTCCTAAATCCACAAGTTCAGGAGGTCGGTGGGAATACCACCCCCTCCAATACACACAGGAGTCCAAACTTTAATACACGTTTCTTCTTCAAAGCCAGGTAAATTATTGTATGTACAATGTCTATCCATTTTGCTGCCTGTTCACAAAATGCACTCTTGATCTCTTAACTTCCACAAAGGGTTTATATATATCTTGTCACTTTAAAGAATGAGAGGAGCTTTCGTTGTTGTTTTCAGGGGCACATGTATCAGGAACACTCGGTTTGTTATACAGTGAACTTACAGCACTCTTCTGAACCAGCAGAGCATTCTTCTGCTCTAGCTCCTGAATTCGCAAAGAAAGTTTATCTGCTTTTTCAGCAGCCAGTTTTAGGCTCCTCCTCCTTTGCCCTCATCTCGATGTTCTGACCTGTCACATGAAGTGGTTTTACCTACAAAAGGAAAAGCTTGTTAACTCATGCTTTTTTTAAAAAGTTTAGTGTAGATGCCAGTTCACAAACGGAAGCAATGCAAGGAAACAGCATCACAATAAAACCTCGCCAATATAAACCTGACTCAAAATGTTCCCTTAACTTCATTGCATGCTGAGGACTGATTGAATAATGTCTGAGGCAGAATTTATCAACATTCGTAATATGCGTAGATTGATGTAACTCCACACTGTTCTCAAGCTTGAAACGGGGTGACTGTGAATGAACTTTAGTGAAACCAGATCACCATTAGTGTAAGGATAAATCACAATGCAACCCTATCCCTGGCCCAACCTCATGATTAGGATTGCAAGGAGAAAAGTACAAAACCTGTTGTAAAAAGTTTCTGGTTGATTTATGCATATTACTCTGGTTAGTATTTATTCTAAAACTTAATAAATTGTTGTAAAGGAATGCAAGTGGTATTGTTAGAAATGCTGACATTCGAAAACTGTTTGCCAGCTAAAATGAAGTGACCAGAAATATTCCTGCCCACGTGGCACAAACCAAAACTCGAAGTGCCAAGTCTCACACAATTGAACCTAACTTTAGCTCAGACAGGCAAGAAAATATCATGGAGAGCAACAGTTACAAATTCATAATCCTGAATCTACAGAAACCATAGTGAAGGTTAAGTCAAATCAGTGGGTAATTCTGGAAGTGTGATAATACAGGTAGGATCTTTCTATCCAAATGCAGTAGTCCCTTTAGAGAAGACTGTAACTAAAACAAGGGCAATGAATTAAAACCAAGTCAAAGGGCCTAGGTCAAACCAATGCCAAGCTTTGTATTACCTCACACATGACTGGTATTTGGAGAATCACATTATAATGTAAATTTCAGCCACATGTTATAGATAACATAGCAATTTTCTGCACCTCACTAAGAAACTATCATCTAGAATTGTCATCTGCAAGTAATCATTGCTCAGTTCCAGACCATAACAAGAGAGCAATCAAAGGAATGCAAAACCTCCTGCCTGCACAGAATACTCCCAAGTGCATCAGTTGGGAGTAAGAAAATAAATGGCACAAATGTTACAGGATATTCCACATTCTCAGGAGTTGTTCAGTTGTTCAGCAAGAGAAGGCAGCAGCAGAATCGTGGGATGAACATGAACATTTCTTGATCATTTTCTGCTGAATGACAAAGTTGCAGGTTGCGAGGAGCTGGGGACATCATCAGTTATGGAAGGGTGGTAACTGGAGTCAGGATTAAACCCCAATAATGCTAATCTTACATTAATCCCATATGTTGTTCCCCTCATACTCTCATCAACTCCTCCCACATTCGACTGTTTACTGCACACTCGGGGCAATTTACAGTGGCCAATTAACATACATATCAGTTTGGGATGTGGGAGAAAACCCACGCAGTCATAGGGAGAACATGCAAATTCCACACAGACAGCACCCAAGGTTGGGATTGAACCTGAATCTCTGGCACTGAGAGGCAGCACTGGCTGCACCACTGTGCCATCCAAGATCAGGTGGAGAGAGACAAGAAGTCCTGTACACCAGGGATGTCTTAAGTGCTCGTTGAGTTCAGGTGAACTTTGAGATGAAGTGACATTGGGAGGAGGTTACTCTGGACGTTAGTCCCAGAAGCAAATCACCCAGCACATGGAGGCAATGCCACAAGAAATTCTATGACCTCCCTTATCTGATAAAGGGTACTCTTCTCATCCAGCAGAATCCAGGAGACAAATTCAGCCCTGTTACTGTCCCTCCCTCATCACCACTGCACCATACCCACATCTCTCAGTTCTTTCTCTCTCATACACACACAAACAGCTACTTGAGTATGGGAGCAACTTTGTTACAATGTATTGATACTCTATTCTCCGATGGCCTCTAAGAACAAGGTTACAGGGAACCACAGGTTTACATGGTGGATGAGACCAATCAAAATTTCTGGGAAGGCTGAAGAAGCATGTGATCTTGATGTTGGGAATGTGGAGAATTCAAATGTTACCACTCAAGAATGGCCTCAGATGCCACCACGCACCCCCCATTACAATGAATGGTCTATTTATATGAGCACTCACATTAACAATGCATCACCGCTTACACAATTACCATGTACTTGTTCTCATCTTTATCATTGCGCTCCGACCCTTCTCAACCCACAAAAGAGAAATAGTTCAGCGCAAAAACATTTTGCTCTGTAGGTTACTGGAAATACAAGCTGAACAGGATGTGGTAAGGACCATAGGAAACGGAGCCAATAACTGAACTTGTTACCCAATCAGGTTTAATGAAAGAAAATATACTGTACAATGATAGAAATATAGAAGAATAGGAGTGGGAGTTGGCCATTTGGTTATTCAAACTTGCTCTACTATTTAATATAATCACCACTAAATCAATCTTTTCACTATCATATTCCCCTCTTCCTTGATGCCCTTTGTGTTTGGAAATCCAACCATATCCTTCTTCAATAAATTCAGCAGCTCCACAGCCTTTTGTGGTTAAAGGGGAGATGGAGGAAGAAGAGAATTAAAACGCTTTGATTTTTGATTAACCATATTATCACAAGTTCTAATTTCACACAGAGTTGGTCATACAGACAGCAAAGATGTTGCCTCACAACTCAAACTCACAAATATTTGACACTGAATTCAACTGCCATGACAAAAGCTGAATTTACTCAAGTTTCACGTTGTAGCTCCACACTGTGGGAATAAGAGACACTGCTCGTCTTGCTGAATAACAAGTACATCTTCGGTTAGTCAACTAAGATTTTTTCAGACGTCTTCGCTGTGTTACCAACTGAAGCATGGGTAATTTATGGCTTCCTGAATGGCAAAGGATTGGATGGAAGGAATTTGGGATAAATTTGCAAGGAACCAAAACCCATGGCCCATCCAGTGCCCAATCCTTCAACTCAGGCAGCAAAGTAGGCTGGAACCTAGAAAGTCCAGACCTTGGATTTAGCTAGCTGTTCACTAAGGCCTGTATGTGCTCGAGTTTAAAGAGGGGTAGGCCACTTTAATAAGATTTACAAGTTCCTAAAGGGTCTTGGCAGAGTGGATGTGGAGGGATGTTTCCTCTTGGAGAATCCAGAACTAGGGTTCACTGTTTCATAATGAGGGCTCCTCTATTTAAAACAGGGGTGAGGCAAAATGTTTTTCTCTCATAGAGTCATGTGCCTTTGGAACTCTTCTCAAAGCCTTTAACATTTTTAAGGCAGAGATAGATATGTTCTTGATAAGAGGTATAAGGTAACAGTAGGTAGACGGGAATGCAGAGAAGTTACAACCAGATCAGCTGTGATTTCATTAAATGCCAGAACAGGCTTAAGTAGCCAAGTGGTAAACCCCTGCTCCTAATTCACATGTTCGTACATGTATTTATTAGCACAAATGTTTGTACATTCATATAACCAGGCTGGCTGGCACATAAAACAAGGGCTGCAGTACTAGCTGTCCTCCATTACTCCTTGGGAGAAATCTAACGCTCAAAAGCGTGACCTTACATTTTGAGAGTCGGTTTGCAAAACAAGAATGAGGTGTTATAAGAAATGCAAAGCATATTTGCAGGTTAAGTTCACAAAGTACATCTGCAGATCATAATACGGCCACTATGTTTATCTCAATGTAAATCAAACACATAACACTGTTCTGCAAAACCATAGAACATTGAACACTACAGCACAGTACTGGCCCTTTGGCCCACAATGTTGTGCCGACATTTTATCCTGCTCTAATATCTATCTAACCCTTCCCTCCCACATAGCCCTCCATATTTCTATCATTCATGTGGCTATCTAAGAGTCTCTTAAATGTCCCTAATGTATCTACCCCCAAAACCTCTGCAAGCAGTGCGTTCCACACACCCACCATTCTGTGTAAAAAAACCTACCCTGACATCCCCCTTTTACCTTCCTCCAATCACCTTAAAATTATGTCCCCTCGTGTCAGCCATTGTTGCACTCAGAAAAAGTCTCTGACTGTCCACTTGATATATGCCTCTTATCATCTTGTATACCTCTATCAAGTCACCTTTCATCCTCCTCCTCTCCAAAGAGAAAAGCCTGAGCTCGCTCACCCTATCCTCATAAGACATGCTCTCCAATCCAGGCAATATCCTGGCAAATCTCTGCACCCTCTCTAAAGCTTCCACATCCATGTTTTGGAAATGTTTTCATTAAGGTGGAGATAGAATTAATGGGTGACCTGAGAAAAAAAAAATTGTGCATTCCCATTCATCTAGTGTGCTTGACCACAGATTGCCAGCTATTCATGAATTTTAGTGATGGGCTTCTACCCAACATTGTAACTTCTTCTATCAGCTGGGCCAATGGCTTTCCCACCTACAGGAAAACTCTGATAATCTGCTATTCTGACAAGTCGGCATTTGTTTCACCAAGTACTGGTTCACTCACGGCCTTCCATACTCACCAGGGCCCTGGTTCCCATGCTCCCTTTCATCTACTGGGGACCCCGATCCTTGAAACTCGCCTGGTTTCCCCCAAGCTCCCACGAAACATATCTGGTCTCATTTCCCGTGCTAGTTTGAAACTTCCTGGGCTCACTGGAAAATGTATTATTCTGCTGTGTAACCTTTAAAAACAATTAAAAGTTCATCGGAGAATAATAGACCAACATCTGATAGTTCAGAAAATCTGCTCATCAGGCATCAAAGTCCCAAATTGTGCCGAATTAATGGAGTTTCACTGTACTCTATTTCATTCCAGTTTTCCAGTATCTGCGGTTTGTTTACTTCACTGTATGAACTGACAGCAAATTAAAAACCTAAGGGTGCACTTGAACACAGCTGCAGGACCACTGTGAAGTGGCTTCACTTCACTGCAGATATCACATTAAATCAGCCAGAAACGACATCAAGGCCCACCAGAATGAAGTGGTGAGAGAATCTCCACTGGACATTTTACACTGGAGCCAGTCTGAACCTCCACACCGGACTTCTGTACTCTATTTTATTACAGTGGTCCTGCAGCTGTGTCCAAATGCACCCTTAGGTTTTCATTTGCTGTCTGTTCATACAGTTAAGTAAACAAACCACAGATACTGGAAAATTGGAATAAAATAGAGTACAGTGAAACTCTGTTAATTCTGCACAATTTGGGACATTGATGCCTGATGAGCAGATTTTCTGAACTATCAGATGTTGCTCTATTATTCTCCAAAACATTTTTAGTTGTTTTTAAAGGTTACACAACATAATGATACATTTTTCCAGTTACATTTAGCTCAATGTTAATCAAACACATAACACTGTTTATAAGGTTTAGAATTGGTGCAAAGGGGTTCCATTTCACGGCAATGCTGAGCTCCTAGTGTGGTAACGTCAACAGACTTAAAACTGAACATGGCCCCATAACCCTGATAGAGGACCTGCTGTCTAACTAAGCCTATTGGCTTCTTCCTAAGAAAGTATGAATCAAGCCTTTTGTTCTTCATTATTGCTCTTTCCACAGACTATAACTTATCGCATGACCATAGGCTCCACTTTACCTATTTAGCGTTTTGAAAGAGAGCTCTTCATGAATACTTTTTGATCTAAAGTGTAATAATCAAAATATCAGAGTATCTTATCACTCACGTTTCATTCCTGGCTGCCTGTTTTGCACAAATAACCTGTTAAATTCCAAGTGTTTCTTCATTCCATGCATTAGAGGCACATCCTTCTGAACACTGCCTCCCTCCACTGGTCTGACAGAATAAAATTTTCACCCCACAGCTTTGAGCCACGTCCTAAATGGGCCAAAGAGCCTTAAGCTTTGAGCCAATGAAATATTTTAGTGTGAGTGACATGTTTGTTGTATTCCCAAAGAACCACAGTTTGTGGTGAGATGATAATGTAAAGAATCACCAGCCAAGAAAGGGATGTTGACATAACCAATAGCAATGCAGTTTTCAGATGGGTGGTGACCAGGCTGCTGATAGTGCACCTACTAACCCCTATACTACTCTGCCATGTGTTCCAACATATTATGATTAACAAACTAGGTGCTGATGTGAAATCCATTCAATTTTAACCCCAATTCAACCCCCACTGGGAGGAATGGAAACCAATCAGAACAGAACAACCTTTGTGAAGAGCTGGTACCCAACCCTGTTCGCCAGTTTGCCTTCGGCTGGCAGTAGAACCTGAGCTTTCACCAGAGAGGTGAACTTATCCACAACCCATTTATCTGGGGAGTTTCGGGATCAAGGGAAGATCTCAGTGTAGTCTTGCCATTAAATCATTTTTTAGTATAGAATAAAAGCACTTTCAAACTGTAATTTCATGTTAAGTGCTTTCAAGAAGAATTTACAACCAAGACTGTGCCAGGAAGGCCTGTTCTTTGAATACAACCTCCATTATAACTGGAACATTTCTGCACCACATCAATGCCTCAAATGAGATTAGATATGGCTGCTGCTTCAATTTGCTTTAGAATTCTTTTATTGAAGACATATGGTGTCAGTTTTCATTTTTCTTCGTACAGAACAGATTTCTCTAATATTTTTAACTGACAAGCAGGATTCCTTCCTAAGGCAGACTTGACTGATAAATGTACCAGCCATGATCTTGCTGAATGGCAGAGCAGACTCAAGGGGCTGAATGGCCTTCTTCTGCTCCAGTTTCTTATATATACACCACACCTTGTAGGTCCCTCTCCATTATTTTTATGAAGCCTCATTTTAATCTATGCTTGCAGTCCTTTATCTTGAGTCTTTCATTTCAGCGTAAATTAACTGATATACAGGCCCTCTCTAGGTTACGAGAGCCCAACTTATGAACAAGCCACAAATATCGGGGCTGGATCAAGCAGAGCAGAGCTGGGAGCGCTGAGCAGACTCACTCGCTCACACACACCTAGTCAGTGAAGCTGTCTGACGGCTGCTCTTCCCCGCCGGCTCGCTCTCCGGTCACAGCTGTTTCTGTGATCCTCTCCCACACACTGTTTTTGCTCATTTGCGACTTACGAAAGATTCAAGTTATGAATAGTTCTCAGGATGAAACCCTGTTGTAACTCAGGGAATGCCTGTAACAGGCTTTCAGCTTTGGACCAATTTTACAGCAGTTTCCAAGACGATAATTTTGAGGCCTTTACACATGCAGGGTTTTAACAGCAATGATATGCAAAAAGTCCCTGGAATATAAATGTATTGAATATGCAAGGGTATGTACATGATGAAGCTCACCCATTTTTTAAGCCCATATTTAGTTGTAATGAAGACACAAGAGAGTGGAATCTTGAGCCACAAACAATCTGCTGGAGGTACTCAACAAGTCAAGCAGCATCTGTGGGAGGAAATAATTTTTCGATGTTTCAGGTCGAAACCCTGCATCAGAACTTGGTTATAATGCGTTGCACTATAAAATGAGGACTACACAAGAGAAAAGGACAGCATGGGATTTTGAAGACAATCCCTTCAACCCAACTGGATTAGATAAAAATTCTTTTCTGTCAGGCTGTTGTACAGGTCTGAAGTGAAACAAGCACAATCTCAGTGTAGTTTCTTTAGCGCACGTCTGTAGCAAATACCTGGCACAGATCAATGTTCTAAAGCTAAATCAACAGCGTTATTACGGAAAGCTGCAAGAATGGCTAAAGTAGGCACTGGATGTCTTTTGTCCTTACTGTGTGGAGACTTCATCATTTCAACATCTACATGTCCAAAGAAAACTGATCACTCATATATCTTACTGAGATTAGATTTAGGCAGGTGTTGAGATCCATTTATTATTTTGTTCATCTTCCATAAAATTTATGGGGTGCTCTTACAGGTTTATTCTAGATAGCTTCAGGGAGTGTCTAACAAAAACCCAAGGGACTTCTCATTTTAGCAGTTAGTCGGGAGCATCCTACTCTCTGGGAGAAATTGGTCTCTGAGGCTTCCTGTTTGGGGGTGGGGGGGGGGGGGGGTGGGCGGGTGGTTTCTGTTTATTTAGTTGTGTGGCGACTCACCGTTTAGTCGGGCAAACTGGCTCGGCAGTCGGGTCGCGCGGCGTCGGAGCGACGAGGCCCAAGATGGCGGCGGGCCTCGTCTTTCCAAGCGACGGGGAGAACCCGCGCGCGGGAACGTCTTGATGACGTAATACTTACATCATTGCCGGTTTCATTGGGCGGGAACAGTCTCCCTTAAAGGGCCCACGCAAGGCGGGAAAATAAACCAGTTCTTGTTTGGCAATCCTCCGACTAGTGTCTTGTTTTATTCCGCGGTAGCAACCGCTACAGTTGTCTTAGTAATATCTACTCATTACCTTTGTTTCCCAGGCAATAAGTGAGTGATTTGTGTTTGCATTCTCATTGATGTACTGAAGGTCTGCCCAGATTCCATGGATTTCCCTTGCTGAAGGAAACAGTCTCTCCCTTTTTAGATTGCCTGTGCCATAAACTAGCACAAAGAGCAAATGGCCAATCTACTCTTAGGATGTATCTGTCACTGACTGTCGGTTACAGGGGAGCAGTTGACACTCTTTCTTTGAAACTCAACATCTCTCTGGAGAAGAAGTTTCACCTTCATACAGCAGAATCTCGCATGGATGACCTAGAAAACCAAATTTGCACATGTAAGCACCATTATCACAGGTCTGTGGGAATAGCTGGTACATAAACTGTAAGATAACTTGTATATGCCTTGTTAAATAGCTAGTATGTGCCCTGTTCAAGGCAATAATAAAAATAAGACATATATTGAATGAAAGTTATTTCAATTTCTTTCACATTAGAAAGAGCAAACTAGAAACCGGTTAATGCCTCTTAGTGGTGGAACAAGTAAGACAGCTCCACGGTCATGGTCAGTACCATGTGGGAAACAAAATGGGGTCTCAAATGCCAACAGAAAGTCGTCAGCTGAACAGCAGCATTAAATAAAATAAATAAACAGATGTAGGCTAATTCTTGAATGAAAATGAATTATATTTGCTCAATGAGAATTCACTGTATTTGATCCAGAGAGTTAACAGTGGATCAGTAAAACCAGATGCACAAATTTTCTCACTGCAGGGAACCAAGTAAATTCACTCCACTGGATTTGACTGAAACACTCCAAGAAGCTGCCTCGTGAATGCAGTGAGTTGGCAGCTCAGCACCTCAGAAATATGTGAAATCTGAAACACTTGCAACCCTTACTCTATCAGAATTGCCTTAATTAATGGAATTTCCACTGCACTAATTAGATACAGGTGCCGCAAAAACAGACCACACCTTAAGAAATATCAAGTATCATGGAAATATTGTAAGAAGTGACAGTGTTTAGACATGTATGATCCTTAGAATCTGACATTTAATTAGGCACAGAGGCTGAGCACACACCTATTTCTTGAGTCTGAAGGTCTTGGATGAATCTCACTTCATCCAAGTACTCCTCATGGCTCCACTGGAGGAATATATAAATACAATTCTTACCAACTGAAATGGTTTACTTGGTGATTGCTACTTGAAGATGCCTCAGTAGTAACTTGAGTAGAGGAGCCACCTGCAGCTGTGTTAAGTTTCAGCTCCTGACTCATGGTATTCAACTGCACTCGGTACTAATTTCATACTGTAGGTGGAGGGACAATGGGCTCCTTCAATTTAACCCCGAGGACAATTAAGCAGGATGGGAGTAAAGATTTGTGTTGGGTGGCATTGGATATCCATCATTCGTTATACATCCTTCATTTGAATTGCAGCCAATGGCCTTGAATTCTTCTTGTAGGGAGGTCTGGGTTTGAAGGTGCCTCTTGTCCAGTTCCATGGGCTCTGAAGCAGCTGCTGAGCCAATGTAGGACCCACAGACTTTGCCAAACATGGGGCAGGAGGGGCTCGATGGGATGGTTAGTTTGAGACATGCTGAGCTCCTTCTGCCCTTGACCTTGGGATTCAGCGTGCTGCCGACAAATAGACTTCACGTTCTCAATGCCATCTCGAATGCCGCTTCTCGATTCTGAGCAGCCATGAGCCTGAGATTTCCGTAAGTTGACGAGGATGTGAAACTTTTTCCAAGGAGGTTTAGAGAACATGGTGAAGCTTTGAAAAGAGCGCATGTTTCAGGAATCTTGTGTCGGGCATGTGAAGAACGTGGCCTGCCCCTTGGAGCTGACTGAGTGTGATTAGGACCTCGTTGCTTGGAATGACTTGGTTTGCTTATCCTGCCAATCAATTTGGAAGACTTTGCAGAGACAGAGCTGGTGAAGCCTCAGAAACAAGTGGGTGAGGATCACTGCTACCCAAAAGGAGCTTTGTGATCTTGATCTTCAAACACTCCTTTCCTCAGATTGCCAAATATTGTATAGGCAAACTGAAAGAGATAGTAAATTTCATCATTAATATCTGCCTTCATTTTGAGGTACCCCCTGAAGTACGGGAAGTAGTGCATATTTTCAAGCATCTCTTCATGGACCTTATTTTGTCAGTGGGCAGTGTTGAACAGCAGGGGCAGATTGGGAGAGGCCTTTTGTTTTGTGGATGTTAAGCGTAAGACCCAATGTTTCATTTCCTTCAGTGAACACACTGAGAATGATTAGGTACTTGGCCTTCAAACAGGTCCATATTTAAGTATTGCCTGTGTTCTGCAGGTTGATGACAGAATTTGAGGTGACCTTGGTTCTGGAATGAGGGGACATCAGTTGAACAGTTTCCCATATGTCCCCTGTAGATTAGCTCCACTACAGTGGGAACCTTGTTGGAAGTGAGATGGGTGCATTTTCTGAGAAAGACTGAGGAAAGTGTTGGTGCATTGACACAGCCTTATTTGACACAGTGTGCGCTAAGATTGGGTCTGCTGTGGACCTCTTGGTTGAGATTAAGCTTCGACACCATCACATAGCAGATGGAAGATAGAGACAAATTTCTACAGGATGTTCCACACTCCCTCCCAATTAGTGGAGTCAAGGCCTTTTGAGAGGTTAAAAAGAAAATGCCATGTGTGTCAATTATTGCCACACCCTGCCTTTCCCATGGTGTTGATGTGCAGTGAAGACCATATCCGATGACAGAGTTCACACTGTCCTTCAAGGAGCAGCTCTTCGGTCACTGAGTGGAGGGGTTGAGGAGGATATCAGCAAGAACCTTCCTTCTGGCAGACAGCCAGGAACCCCCTCTGTAGTTACTGCAATAAGATTTACCTCCTTTTTTTGAAAATGGTCAGTTATGGACTCTCTATGATCCCCTAGTATATCCTTCCACTCCTGTGATTTGAGATTGTGAATGTGTGACTAAAGTTCCTCTCTGCCAAGTTTTAGGAGTAAGCAGGTGCACTCCAGAGGCCTTGTTGTTTTCCAGTTGGCATATGACCTTTTGGACTTCTTGCAGTATTGGGTGGCAACAAGGCTGGAGTGGATAGTTTGCTGTGGAATGGAGACCAGGATGCTCACATCAAGGGCACAGTCATAGTCAAAGATGTTCTTCAAGGTATTCCTTCCAGCATTTGTTGACGACCCCTCTGTCATTGATCAATTTGCCTGCGTTCTTAACTCTTGGCGGGGTGTTGATAAAGGGTGTGGAGTATCAAAAATAGCCAAAATGTTGACTCCCAACTTGTGCTGTCACTCCAAGTTAATTCTACACCTAGATGTCATCGAGGCCAGAAGCTTAAAGATCTCAGATCTCAGGACATTTTGGCCACCAAATGCACTCTAATGGGAGTTTATTAAGCAAATCCTTTGTGGGATGCAGTGTTTGTGCTGCTTTTATGTTATTAGGTTGCATTCCTTTAAGACTTAGAGGAAAAAAATTGGAATAAAAAAGGGGACTAATGATTATGGTTTTAGAATCTGTACCCCAATTACAAAATAACCATCTTACATTTAAGATCTTAGTTGGTGCCTTCCATGAACTATTCTCTCATGCAGTTAATTTGCCAAATTGGGAGCTCTGAGTTGTGGGAATGAACCAGAATCAGAAGTTTATGTTGAAAATTTTAATAGAAGGGTAAAAGCCCAAAATACATGATAAATCTCACATTAAAGAGAGTTGGAGAGGACAAGGAGTACTTCAGGAGGTCTGTAAGCAACAAGCATTTTAAGGTTAGAGAGAGGAAGTTTAAAGGCAACATGAGAGACTAGTTGTCTTTTTATACAGAGTGGTAGGTACCTGGAATAGGTTACCAGGGATAGTAGTGGAAACAGGCAGTTTTGTGGACTTTGAGGCTTTCAGACAGACACACAAATACAAAGAGAATGGAGGGATATGGATGATACACAGGAGGAGGAGGATATTCAGTGTAAATTGGCATCAAGATTGGCACAACATCATGGGCCGAATGGCCTGTCCCAGGCTGTATTTAAAAGCTTTATTTATACAGCACAGTAACAACAGGTTCTTCTGGCCCAACAATTCCACACCACCCATTTAAACCCATGTTAACCTACCTGTACATCTTTAGAATGTGGGAGGAAACTCATGCAGACACAGGGAAAATGTACAAACTCCTTACAGACAGAGACAGGAATCGAACCCCGATCGCTGGCACTGTAATAGCATTGTGCTAACTGCTATCTTCTAGGTAAGTATAAGTTTTGAAGGCTCCATGAAACACAAAATGAAGGGACTACTGAAGAGGGCAAAGAATTGCACAGTTTGGAGGCAAACATACCAATGAGTAGTGAATGGAGTAACTTCAATAATAAAATGGAGGAAGATGGACAGTGTGCACAACAATATTTCTGGACATTAACAAAATGGAGAGGGGCAAGCCCAGATATTGAAATAGTTTTTCTTTACACCAATACCAACAAAGCAACAAAAAAAGACTTGTGCAGTCGTCTCAGCCCACATCCTGCCTGACCATGGATGGCCCATGTCACAACTTGCTAAAACATTTTCTCAACAAGTATGTGGGTAGTAATTATATGGGTGGGGACCCAAAAATACAAGGTAAATAGGTTGAAAGCCATTGGCTTAGGCATACAGTGAGGACATAGTATTAGAACTCTGCGTAATTTTCCCATTTTCAATCTTTGCGATAACTCTAGTACATAAAGATAAACGTATAAAGGTTGCCAAAAGTTTTTTTTAAAGACTATTTTAAGGAGCGTAGACTGTATGATCTTCTCCAGCTGCTTGGTAGTGACTGTTCCACCTAGCTTACTGTTACTGTTCACAGCTAGAAGGGGACAGGGTCAATCCTTAAGCATGTGCTGAGCAACTGACCTCGGTCAAAATGTTACTCACGATTATGCTGAGACGGCAATCTGTCCTTTAAAGTATTTAATGGGGCAGGATCAGGTTTGAATAATGGGCAAGTTCAGTAACAACATCTCCTCCTCACTCCTCGTCAACACAGGTGCCGAGCTCCCTGTTCTACTCTCTTTACACCCATAACTGTGTGGCTAAGCACAGCTCCAATACCATCTATAAATCTGTCAACGACACCGTTGTTGTAGGCCGAATCATGGGTGGTGATGAGTCAGCGTACAGGAATGAAATGGAACATCTGGTGCCGCAATAACAACCTCATGCTTAACATCAACAAAACCAAGGAGCTGATCGTTGACTTCAGAAAGAGGAAGTTGGGAGACCATGTACCAGTTCTTATTGATGGGTCAGAGGTGGAAAGAGTAAGCAGCTTCAAATTCCTGGGCATTAACATCTCGGATGACCTGTCCTGGGCCCAGAACATTGATACAATCATGAAGGTGGGACGCCAGCGCCTCCTTCTTAGGTGCTTAAGGGGATTCAGCATGTCAACAAATACTCCAAATAACTTCTACAGATGTACTGTTGAAAGTATCCTGACTGGTTGCATCACAGCCTGGTGCAGCAATCCCAATGCAAGAGGCTGCAGAGTAGTGGACACAGCTGGTCCATCATGGGCACAGCCCTGTCAAAGATCCCCATTATCCAGATCATGTCCTTTTCTTGCTGCTACCATCAGGCAGGAGGTTCAGAAGCCTGAAGTCCCACACCACCGGGTTCTGGAACAGCTACTTTCCTACAACCACCAGATTCTTGAACTGACCTGCGCAACCCTAACCCTACCTCAGCAATGGACCACCTCTTGCTTCGACTTGTCTTCGATTGTGTCTTTTTGTGCAAAACTTTCTCCCCCCTACTGTATGGTATAATTTTATGTACAATTTATGTCTAATTTATTCTGTTAGTTGTCTGTACCTACGTGTCTGTGACGCTGCAAGTTTTTCATTGTACTGTACCCCATCGGATTTGCGCACATGACAATAAACTCGACTTAACTTGAAGCTGGGCAAGCTGCAGGGAGCAGGGTCACAACAAAGTAACCAAACCGCAGTGAGGCTTGGGTCTATGAGGGAGGAGGGGAGAAACCGAAATGTAAAAGAACTATTTGATAAACTATGGAGGTCACAGAGCCAAAAGCAAAAATGCATGTTTAATAAAGAATTTTTTAATCAATCATCCAGAATGCAGATTTATGGCATTTGTGACCCTTTAATCATCCACAGCTAACTCTGGCTTTTATCTCCCTTTAATAAATGGAGTAATACCAGTTTTAAAATGGTGGGCTAAGGATAGCTATAATCACAGGCTGAAAGTTTGGTACAAAATCCAAACAAAATGGGGATAACAGACTTGATTATGATGCAGTTGACTTTAGTCAAAGATTATCGACAGGAATGTTTGGTAGATCTTATCAAGTCTTGTGTTATGAGGGCTGCTAATGTGTTAAGTGTTGGAAAGGCAATATCCTGCAATATCATGTCAAAACTCATAGCAAAATGGTTTCTTTTAGGACAAATCAAATTAAACTTGGATTTCATCCAAAATTCCCCCATCTTCCAACCATCATCTGCACTGGCAGGATGTAAAACACAAAGCATAGTAAACGTGTGCTTACTTATCTGACAATCTATCTTAACCCATAATTAGAAGGTTGGATAGAGTTCATTGCCTACATAGCCACAAGGCTGTACCAGGTCTACTGTCATTTTCTACATACTGTACATTGCAGAGCCTGAGGAAAAGCAATTTTGGGTTTGAACAGAAAGCTTAAGCCAACTCCATCTTTCATTTTAAAGACTTACCCAGCCATTCCGGTAAAAATTTCAAAGAAACACATAACCTTTTCAAATGACGTGGCCCATGTAACACAAGGCTTGGTAAGATCTGCCACACATTCCTGTCAATAGTTTGATGAAAATCAACTGCATTAAAATGAAATCTATTATCCCCATTTTTGTTTGGATTTTGGACCAAAATTTCAGCCTGTGACTACAATTATACTTACCCCATCACATACTATAAATTATACCTAAAGCACCAGTCCAATCACATTTATGAGATAATATAGTACTTCTTCAAATCCATGGTGGTCATTAGGATATATTCCCATGGAACTGTGATGTGGTCTTTAATATCCAAGTGAGTTTACCTGAAGTTTTTTCAGTCTGCCATTTTCCTTGTTTCGACTAAATGAGTCAACATCACCACATACACTTTATAGTGCAGATGCTTCAAATGTAATAAAGGAAACAAAATGCTGAAAAGACTGAGCAGGTCAGGCAGCAACTGTGGAGAGAGAAGCAGAATTAATGTTTCAGGTCAATGACCTTCCATCAGAAGTGGACACCCAGGAACATTTCCAGGGAGCCGACTTTAATATTGGATGCACACATACCAGTCAAAGCCCATGCCCCTGAGTACATGCAGGCCTGAAATCGATGAGCTGGACTGGGAACTAACATCCGAGTACCCAGTCATTTCATGAATGACCAGACACCCAGGAAAGTTTACAAATAGGCATTTCTGCCAAATACTCTAATGTTAGTATTACCTTCTGGTATATTTTTTCAGTTTACCAATGCATAAAATAGTTTGAACTAAACCACATCAAATCTTTGCTACGAATAGCTTCACTTCTACCTCCTATTCAATCCACTTTTAGCTTCAAGATCCAAAGCTCAAATAGTTAGATTTAAAACCTTTAATTAAACCATTCTGTGCATTGCTCTTGCAAGGAGTATGTAAACTTCCCAATCTCTGCAAAACAAGTCTGTGACTGATAAATCTCCCCATTAAAGACTGGACCCTGACAGCCAGCAACACACAAGGCAATGAGGTTATAATGGCCAACAGTAGATAGCTACATTCCCCAACTGTGGTGGAGCACAGCCCCAGAAATGATAAGCAAATACATGCAGGTTCATTGAGGCACACGTCTCTCTGTGCAAGTATTTGATGGACTCCACTTGGAACTGTAAAGTTGCTAGAAGCTCTTTTCTGACATAATGCATCATACAAGGATCAGCCTTCCAAGAAGTTAAAATGGAATGCAAGCAAATCTCCTTCTTAAGCAGATGTGCTTGCACTCAAGTTTTAAGGAGTAAAGATCCCCAAAGGTGATTTTTTTTTAAAAGTAGTTTGTACAGGGAAACCAGTTACCATGCAGACTTGACTGAGAGAGCTTGGTCCTGTGCCAAGGAGGACCAAGACAAATGGAGATCAAGCTTTGCTGCCCAGACTCAGTACACATAGATACATACATGGAGACACACACCACACATTTTAAGGACACACAGATGCACTCAAATACAGATATATACACCCTGGCACACATCCACACTCATGATCTTGCCCACACCCTCTTCCTCATCCCTGCTACCCCCCTATTGTCATTATCTCCATGCAGTTCAGAATGATTGTGCTCTTGTGCATCCAGCTACCTGGCATGTTGCCAGAACTAGTGATGGTAATTGCATCTTGGCCAATCATGGCCCATCTTATTTGTAGTCTGGGATATTTCAATTTGAGCACATTTATCCTTATCAACCAATCCATTTAACAAAGCCATCAAGAGCAACACATTTTTCTCCTAGGTGTCTGGAATCAACATGCATTTTACATTCCATGCACTCTTGTGCTATATAGCTCAATTACTCACTTTTCCAATAGTAATCTGAGAAAACTACTTAAAGCACTTCCATACAATCCCTGACTCTGATAAGCAAACCCCCAATTCAACTGTTCATTGGCAGTAGACCAGCATCACATTTTTCCCCATACACTAGCCCATAAAATGTGTTTGCTTTGGAACACGAGGTATGAAGTGAGGAAAAAATAATTATGTAGCACTTCATCACAACCCCAAATGCTTCAAGTTCATTTAATTATTTTTGAAATGCAATCATTTTAAACACCACAGGACATTTGATTACTATAACTGTCCTAGATAAATATAATCCATCCTGACTTGGAAATGTATTGATTTTCCTTTATTTTCACCAAGTTAAAGTCCTGGATCTCTTTACCTCTGTGGGACTGCTTTCACTACAGTGCCTGTAGAGAATCAAGAAGGCAACACCTCAATGAAAGTTGGCGATAGGCAATAAATCCTGGTCTTCACAGTGAATCTTACATGTCATGAATGGTCATTTTTTTAAAAAAATGTTAAAACAGAAATTGCTGGAAAATACCCAGCAGGTCAGACAGCATCTGTGGAGAGAGAAACCGAGTTAATGGTCCAGGTTCATGATCTTTCATTAGAACTTCAGATGATCTAAAAACTTTGTGTCTGTCTCCAGAGATGCTGCCTGGCCTGCTGAGGAGTCCCAGAAATTTCTGGATTTTTTTCAGATTTACGGCAATAGTAGTATTTGCTTTTGAAATACAAAAATTTATCTAAGTAATTGAAAATTGAACAAAGCAATCTATTAACAGTAAAACTCTAAGCAGAGAATGAATAAATAGTTAATGAATCTATATTTTTGGAGGAAACCATTGGTCATGATATAGAGAACTAAATACACTTCTTCACATAACAATATGGGAATTTTTATAATTACCTGAAGAAACAGACTGCACCACATTTAATGTCTCTTCCAAGTGATAGCCCCTATAACAGTTCTTTCAGTTGTGTGTACAGAAGTGTCAGCCCATATACAATACCTTTTTTATCTATATTGTAGTGTCTGCCATTGTCTTTTATATTGTAACATACTCCCTTGAGAACCTAGATAGAGTGTGGTAGAAGGGTGTCCAACTAAGTCAGAATTCAGATGGGCAAGGCTTCCTGATGCATTAAGGAGCAGGCTGGGCAGGGTCAGTGGTACTCTGAGAAATGCAGTGTGCCTACCTGACTACTGACAATTGCAGAGCCAACCTGATCAACCTAGACCAAGCTCAAAAATGAAGCAAAACATTTTTTCCAAACAAATTTGCAGTCTCACAGATGTGGACAGTCCCCTGTAGGAGGAGGGGTGATTGATCATTTCCTTCCTCATATCCCCTCCTGGAAGTAGCACCATTCTTCATAGGCTGCGATGTCCAGGAGAAGACATGCAACCAAAGCATGAACTTTGAGGCTTAGATATCTTATGGAGGTAGGCAGGGGGCATTTAAAGGCTGACTCCAAAACTTTCAGAGAAGTCACTGGTGAAGATCATTATTGGGCATTGCTGCAAAGAGTATTGGAATTGTTGATGAGTTTAAGGCTAATAAAGTCAATCTGATCTGGAGTGGTACCACAGCCCACAATATCGCTTCAGCACAGAGACTGCTATCAATGGGGTTTGTCTGGTGCGTGAAATTAATATGTGACCTTATTCCATTAACCCCTTCAGTGGATGAAGTTACAAAACGTCCCAAATTAATTTACTGAGGATGTACAAAATTACAAAGGACTGGATAATAGAAGCAATTTCCCTTTGCAGAGGAGTCAACAAAAAAAGGAAGTAGACAACAACTGGTAGAAGAACTACAGGGTAGATAAATGGCCTAAATGGATGGTATTAAATGAGGTGCCCTCATTACAGTCAAAAAGTACCTGGACGTGTGTTTGAAGGAATATAACCTGCAGGGTTACAGACTCCTGCTGGAAGCTAGGATTAGGTCAAAACAAGATTGCAGCCATCACGTTCTCAATCATTGACCAAATTCAGAGAGAAATCAATTTTGTACATCTAGTATTTCCTGCTTTGGAATGTCTGAGTTGAGAATGAGCATGGAGCAGAGCAATCATCAGCAAACATGACTTAGTCCAGGGAAGGCAATGCCACAAGCAGAAATTTATGATTGTTGACTTTGCAGCCCTTGTCAGGTGGATCCTCTTCTCAGCATCAGAGCAAATTCTGGTTAGGATGAGAAGGATTAATAAGGGTAGTCAAGGATGGATCGTGGAAAAAGGAAGCTTGTTGAGACATGCAGCTTTCCTCCATTTTAAACTTTCTCCCTTTTCTAAATTTGACACTGCAGCTGAGTCTGTCACCCAAAGACAACAATGCTAGACTTCCAAATCATTTCTGCAGCTAACATCAGGAGAATGAACAAATGCAAATCTAATTCAGACATCAATATTTGCAAGAAGAATGCTTCTTCCAGTACACAAAACATTCTAACAGTCCCCATTTTGTACCATTCAGGTAACAATGGTTGTAAGCGGTACACAACCCAAATTTGATTGGATTTGTTCTGTTCCCAAGATATATCCAGATACTGTACTTAACCCTCCTGTTTCATCAAATACAACTTTTAGTTATGATAATATATTCAGGAGATATAGATCTAATAATCCAGACTTGTAGCATTTTAGAGATCAGGACTAGGACTACAATTGGCTTTTATAGATTTATAAAACCTGGTATCACACAATTTTATTTGTATTGTGCACATGTAGTATTTTGAAGTTTTAGTTGTTAATAATTGCTGTGGACCTGTAATTGAGAGTATACTTAACATGGAGTAAAACACCATTTCAAAGTTGTTTACTCAAATGGCTTGGCAGAAGATAGGATACTGTATGATTTCCTAGGATCGATCAATATGTCAGTCAGCCTCATCTGAGACCTCCTCAAAATCTGGGACTAAAAACAACTTAAGGAAATTATGAATAATCAACTGGAAAACTCAACTGCATAGTGTTTTAGATTGAGAAGGCTGGTGCGAGTTGTGCTCACAATCACATCAGACACATATCAAATTGCACTAGTACTCATACAAGGATGTTAGGCCAAGTTTTTCCATTCATTTGTCCAACCATCTTTGGACATTCAAGGGACAATATGGTTGTAGTAGCACAATGCCAGACTGGATCCCTCTGAAGTAAGCTCCATACTTACCTATTATCCATTGACCACACCTACACTCGCCCCTGCCTGATCAGCCCAGGCACCGAGCACTGCACCCGATCTCCAACCTCCCAACCCTTCCAGGCTCCGAAACCCTCACCTGCCAATCTTCCCCAGCGACACAGTGATCCTCCCTCAAGGCTTCCTACAGAGGCCACAATCTCCACCCATCCCCATCACGTTTACCTGATCATAGTTCAATCTCAGACTCCAATCTTGTAGCAAATGTTCATTGGCTAAAAAAACGTGCACAGGCTTACTTAAGAGCAAGGCTTGGTCATGACTTCAGTTTGTGGTAGTGGGTTGCTGAGCAATAGGATCCTTGTTACATACAAACAAATACATTAGGAGCAGGATTAAGCCACAGTCCCTGCTCCGTCATTTAATAAGATCATGGCTGATCTGATTATAACCTGAACTCTATATTCATGTCTAGCTCCAGTAACCATTCCCCTCCTTGCTCATCAAGAATCTATCTACCTCTTCCTTCAAAATATGCAAAGGCTCTGCTTCCACTGCCCTTTGAGGAAGAGTTCCAAAGATCTTCAGCGAGAAATCTCATATCATTACCATCTTAAATAGGGACTCCTTTTTAAAAACGTTGCCCCTAAATCTAGATTCCCTCACAAGAGAGACATTATTTCCTTCTATCCCACTGTGATAAGTCTATTGAATGGTTCCCTTATATGATGAGATAGACTCTGACCTCACGATCTACCTTGTTGTGACCTTGCACCTTATTGCACTCTCTGTAGCTGTGACACTTTACTCTGTACTGTTATTGTTTTTACCTGTACTACCTCAATGCATTCTGTACTAACTCAATGTAACTGCACTGTGTAATGAATTAACCTGTACGATCGGTATGTAAGACAAGTTTTTCACTGTACCTCGGTACAAGTGACAATAATAAACCAATACCAATAATCATCCCGTCAAGGCCCAAAATAGAAGACACACAATAATGATATACTGTATATAGTAGGGCATTCAAGATCCATAAAATACAAAAGCAATCAAACAACTCCAAGCCTTCTCCATCTAAAACACGCCGTGCAGCTGAGTTCACTGTGCATCTGTGTTTTCCAGTTGATTTTTCACAATTTCCTTTGATGTCCTTTGAAGTAGTTTTTAGTCCCAGATTTTGAGGAGATTACAAATCACAGATCAGAGGTGATGAGGCTGACAGGTTGACATATTGATCGATCCCAGGGAATCACACAATGTACTACCCTCTGCCAAACCATTTCACACTTTACAATAATCACTAACTATCAGGAGATAATCTACGATGTCATTTCAACACACAGCTGCCGACTAAGGAATATATAAATTAACATTTTAATCTCTTGATGTTAATACTTCAAAGGTAACCCGATTAACTTCCAAGCCAAGTAATTGGATTTCACCTATTTTCAGTCCATGAAAGAATCACTGCATGTAGTATTAGTGCCAAATCAGGTCCCTCTCCAAAAGTCATAAAACAGCTCAGAAACAAGTTTGAAACTGCAGTTGGGTAACGCCCAGAACAAATCTTTAAAATGGGAACTACGTGATTCCTGGCAGAACAATTTGCAACTTGGTGACCTTCCAACACCTTGCAGATTTCTCATTGTTGAATGTATATAGACTTCACTGGCTGGAAATGCTGGTCCCTCTATGCACGTCCCTCAACAAGGCATGCCAATCTGATTAATATGTTGCCATACACATTATGCTCAACTGCAGTGGCTACAATGCTATAGGCCATGATCAATGACAAGCAGCCATCCAAAGGGTTCAAGTTCGTCTCTAACTTTTGAACCTGGTACAACGGGCTACTCCAAGGCAAGTGTATTTACTGCAGAGATCAATGTGGTTTAAATAGGACCTTACTCGTCAAGAGACAGAGATGTTGTTGCAAGCCTCTTGTAAATTCGTTCATTGGAGTGTTATATTCACTACATATGGACTTACACAGTAAGTAGTGAGGGAATTTTACACGTCTTCTGGCCCTTCCTGGCTGATTATTGATGCACTAGATTTGGAACATAAAAAAAGATAATGGTTTGCTTTGGACACTATGATTTAACATGCTCCTTATTTAAAGTGTCTTTCTATGAAGGAGTCCTTCATGGTCCATGCTGGCAGCGCCTCCATTCTTTGCTCAGCTGGGAAATGACAGACAGCAGACAGGTACGTTATCTACACAAGCAGAGATGCCAGATGTGGGGAGATCACTCTCGGAGAGGAACAGGAATGCAGCATGTAGAAACTCATCACTCTCCACAGCAGCAGAGACATAACACGTCCTTCCCCACTCACACACTCCTGTCTCAGTCCTGTCCTACTCAGTGGACAGGAGTGAGACAGCAAGGACTTGTGATTTGGGGTCCACTAGCCACATCAGCTTTTTCGGTTGATGAGAAGCTCCTAGTTACTAGTGGGAGCCTTCTTGGACACACGAGTCCAGTCACTGAATGCCTGCATTATTGGGAGCCAGCAGTGATGGCAAGTCTCAGTGTCCGAGATACCTGCTGTTCCTCATTGAAAGCAAGAAGCTGAAATCAGTCCTTAACAAGTAGGAGTCCGGGTGGTCATGTTCATGCAGAGGTGGGCAACAAATCAAGAGATTTGACAAAGTTGGATCACTCCAACTGCTACTGCCTGGAATGATCCAGTTACCAGGAAAATGAGCCAGAGAGAGGCAGTCCAAGCAGGAAGGTGTGGCTGAAGCTCTCACCTTCCCTTCCCCCCCACTCCCCACCAAATGCAACATGCTTGAGTGATGATAGCCTTGGAAAATTTGCGCCTGCAATAACATTGTCCATCAGACAGCTAGGACGTAGTGACTCTGACAACCCTGTAGGAATCGACTCTACTGGTCTCTGCCTTCTCCCCAGAGACGGCGAGCCTCACTGAGTGGTCTGCAACACCTTTCCTTAAGCCTCCAATGCTACTCGTGGTGTCACCACTGAAACACCCATTGATTACTTCAGCAGCTGGATGCTGGGGACAAAAAAAAACTCCACAGTTGCCACACACTTTGTAAATTTTGAAAGGTGTATTAGTAGCTGACAGTCTATTCTGGCGCTGCCCAGTCAAGTCTCCTAGAGTCAGCAAAGCAACCTTTTACATAGGAAGAAAGGCAGCAGCACAATGTTCTCCAAGTTTCAGTGAACTGTTCTACAGTGGTCATTATGGGGACAAAAGAGACAGTAGATGCTGGAATCTAGAACAACAAACAACAGAATGCTTAGAGAACTCAATGGGTCAGGCAGCATCTGTGGAGGCAAAAGGTGCAAGTCTATGTTTCCAACCCAAGGGTATGAACATTGAATTCTTCTGTTTCAGGTAACCTACACCCCTGGTGCTCTCCTCCTACACACACTCACTTGTCCATTTAGTTGTCTTCTCGCTTTGCTCATCTCTCCCATTCCCTCCACCCAGCTGGTTCCATCTGGCCATCAACCCCTCTCTATCTGGTTCCACATATCACTTAACGGCCTCAATGCCAATACCACACACCCCTCAACCCCTTCATACTGCTATATACTGACATCGTTCCCTTCCCTCTCAGTCCCGGTGCAGGGTCTTGACCTGAAATGCCGATTTGTGCCTTTTGCTTCCACAGATGCTGCTTGAGACCGAGTTCTCACAGCATTGTTTTTGTCATTGTGTGAAGCTTTGAGCTGCAGTTTGTGTTGGTACAGATGGAAACAGTAGGTGTGCGACCTGTGACTTTATTAAGTGTGCATCTGATGCCAGGAAAAAGTCAGGTGTGTGAATGGAGCCAGAAGTGATTGGCACAATTCCCTTGGATTTGATTGCAAATATGACTTGCTCTGGATAAAATTAATTTAGCACTGCCGTAGCATTTAAAAAGCAACACTATGCAATCCAATTTAAGGGCTGCGAAGGCAATGTCACCCATTTTACAAACTGGAAACAACAACAACAAATTCTATTTATATAGAACCTCTAATGCAATAAAACTATTCTCAAATCTTTTGCTGAACCTCTGTCAAACAAAAACTGTTGCTAAACCACATAAAGAGCTTTAGGGGGGATGACTAGAAGCTTCATTATAGCAGCAGGTTTTAAGGAGTGCTTTAAATGATCAAAGCAAGGTTGATTGGCAGAGGAGTTTGGGGAAGTTACTCCAGAGATTATGATCTCAGAAGCTAGAAGAACAACCACCAGTGAATCAAGGGCCAGAATCCAAGTTATCTCCGAGTTACAGGCTGGAGGAGATTATAAAGGTAGAGAGGGGCAAGACAGAGATTGTTAATATTTTGTTCGTAAACAAGGGACTGGTTGTTGCTGGGGTTTAATGAATGGGGCTTGTGGTGGGTAGGCCACAAGATGCTCCATTCTGCAACAGAAGATCTGAGGAGCAGCACATCCTTATCGCTCTGAACTGTCTCCTGTAACCATGGAGACCGTGTTAAATTATATTAAATAAATGAAAAGGGAAAACGAAACAATACAGGATCTATAATTTACCCATTCCTGGAATTGGACTATTTTTGACAGCACTGCAGTCCTCCAAGGGTGTGCTGTTACATTCAGATGGAAACTCAAGACCACATCACTAAAAAAGTTCACGCCTTCGCCAACAGTATGAAAAGTTCCCACTCCCTAAGGTCGCTCGATACTTTTCCTCTGCATCCATCCTGAATAACCATTGCATTTCACACCCTCAGCTTCACCTGGGAATCACTCGAGTTCAAATAACATTCCTGTCTCTAACAAACGTAAAGTCTGGGAGGGAAGCTGAAGCAAGAGTGCTAATTCAAGGGATCTTACAGCCAGCCCATTATGGCTACACAAAGCTTTGAAAGAGACTTACAGATCACTTTTTATTTAATATTACACTGTTCTGTTATTGTTTTCCTTTTGTACTACCTCAATGTATTTATGTATGGAATTATCTGTCTGGATGGCACGCAAACAAAAGCTTTTCACTGTATCTCAGTACACATGACAATAATAAACCAATTACCAATTAATGATAAATGTTCCAGTGAACCCAGTAAGGTTAAATCCTACATTACGAATAAAACTTTGGAGTTTAGAATCACTTTGGTATGTCACCAGAGACACTAGCAAATTTCTACAGCTGTATGGTGGAGAGCATTCTGACTGGTTGCATCACTGTCTGGTATGGAGACAGTGATGCAACCTCCTCCAATGCACAGGATTGAAAGAGGCTGCAGAGGGTTGTAGGCTCAGCCAATTCCATCACGGGCACAACCCTCCCCACCATCGAGGACATCTTCAAGAGGCAGCACCTGTCACTGAGGACCCTCACCATCTGGGACATGCCCTCTTCACATTACTACCATTGGCGAGGAGGTACAGGAGCCTGAAGGCCCACACCCAATGTTTCAGGAACAGCTTCTTCCCCCCCGCCATCAGGTTTCTGAAGAGTCCACGAACACTACCTTGTTATTCCTCTCTTGCACTATTTATTTATTTTTGTACCTTATAGTAATTGTCATGTCTTGCACTGTACTGCTGCCACAATACAACAAATTTCATGACATACGTCAGTGATAATAAACCTGATTCCGATTGCTCTCTGTCACCTTCTCTCTGACAAGCACAGTTCAGTTTTTCCTGTCCCCTCGCACCACTACAAGTTCCGGTTACCACAATTAGCCTTGCCGTTCTATATTGAACTTGCTCTATTACAAAGCAAAATTCCGATATCCGATTGTTCAGAAATCCTGGTGTCTGGCATCTAGCTCACTCAATAGTCTGGAATGTGAGCTGGCGGTCTAGGGTAGAAGTGGGGGTGCATCCAAAGCTGGTGATCTGGAGCATGGCGAGGGCTGGGATCTGGACTGCGAGCCGTGGGTGTTGTTGGAGCTGGGGTCTGGGTTCAAACACCAGGGGTCAGGAACGTGGGTGGATGTGCAGCCAGAACCTGGAGTGGAGCGTTTGTACATTTCCCACTCCCTTTAAACTCAGCAGGTTCACTGGAAAATTTATTATACTCATCTGTCAGTTCGGCACCACCTAGGTCCACGGTTCTGGATTATCAGTGTGTTGCAGTACATCAAAGAAACTGACGGAAGGCGATTGGAGGTTCAAACAGCAGGGCAGAAATAGCTTACGAGTAGGCAAACAAATTTGTAATCATGCTGGGCTACTAGTAGTTGGAACTCAACTATTTGAGCAGCTCAGCTATCAATATCTTCATAGTAACTTAATATTTCACTTAGTTTTCAATATTTACACCAAATTCCCTTCCTTCCTGATTTTACTGTCAATATTACTTTTGGTCATTGTTGTAATGTAGGAGGCATGCCAGTTAGTACATAGCAAACCATACAGGGCAGAACAATGATGCAGCAGGTGGTGCCTCTGCCTCTGTTCAATCCTAACCTCAGATGCCATCTGTGTGGCATTTGTGAATTCTTCTTGTGCCCATTTGGGTTTGCCCTGGGTGCCCCGGTTTCCTCCCACATCCCAAAGACACGCTGATAGGCTAACTGACCACTGTAAATTACCCCTAGTACTGATAAACAGCAAAAGAATCAAAAGGAGAATGGGTGGGCATGTAATCTGTAGGGTTACAGTAAGAGGGGAATTAGGACTTTGGTTTTGCTCTGTTGAGAGCTGGCAATAGACATGATCCACCAAACAGCTGCTTTCTCTGTCGTAATAGCAATAGGCAAACTCCCACATATAGCAATGTGACAATGTTCTGATGACCAGTTCTAGACTGAGAATACATTTTAATAGCTTTGTGATAATCAGCTTCTTTGTCAACTGACAGTAAACATATGACATCCTCCAGTCCTGATCTCCAAAGATATTCATATTGATGAGCTGCAATCCCACTGGCATTTGTCACATGCACCAACAAACATGTGGATTAAACACTGGATTGAAGCATGCACAAACCTGAACCAATCCTAAGAGTGCAGGCTCCTTTAGTAAATGGGAAAAAAAATTGTTTCTTTCAAATACTATTTGCATATGGTGTGCTTTTGAAAGAAAAAAAAGAAAAACTTATTAAAATGTTGTTCCTTCCTAAAACTGTTGTACATTCTCTTCCACTTGATTTAAGTCTCACCTTTTCGCACAGGATACAATTGAACTGCACAGCAACTCACACCCCTTGGAACAAAATATCATCTTGAGTCAATCTCACAGGCAATTTCAAGGAATAACTGTGCATCACATACCAACTGAACTTCTTTTGTGGGAAAGGCCTTCAACGTCCACCAACAACAGCAGAATCTGTAGACAGGCTCCATTTTTATCTCTGTAATAATTCTCTGAGAGTTAATGCACAGCAGGTGCTTGATGCTTAATGCTTGGCAGGAGTGTTGAGTGGTGACTCCAGCACTGATGTTCAGTATGAGGAACTCCCCCTAACAACTTATTAAGTTAATGATCAAGAATTCTAGAGGGCCCCAAAAGGAAAACCAATATGTGCACTGTGACCCCACCAAGCAAGCCTTACCCAACTTTTATTTTAAACAAAATTGCTTGTTTTGTTTCTTGAAAGACAACAGCAAAGGAAAAAACACTGTCTAAGAAAACAGTGTAAGCCTACTCTTACACCAATTAACTTCTTTAACTCACTAATTACGATAATACATTTTTTGTACTTGTCATTAATTACAATAAAACTACATTTTGAGTCTGGTGTTACAAAATTATTAGACACACGTAAAGCATTTGCAATTCTGAAAAGCATAGCCAGGAGCAATTTACAAAGGAAAATGCCTAATAAAAATTGCTGACAGGATGCAGGTGTTGCAACAGAAACAGTGATTTCTATTTACTTGTAATCACAATTGCAATTATCTGCATCTGGATTTCCAACTAATTACTGTTGGTTTAGATATTTAATATTATTCAAGCCTACAAAACACTTTCAATGCAATCTATCCAGACTTCTTTATGACAGAGAGCAGCCATTCGGCCCATTGGGTCGATGCCAGTTCCCAAAGCAATCCCATTCCCCCATTAATTTTACCTGCAACCTTTGGGGACAAATATATTAGCATATATAAATGCTTAAGGAATTTTGGCAGAAAAGTACATAAGAACACCAAAGAACTCCATGAATGCATATCTACTGCATATGTAACTAGTAGCACACAGCATCCAAGAAGCAAAAGACTCAGAATGCTCCCAAGTCTCTCACACTGTGCCTTTTGTCCTAACATATTAACAACAAATAGACAAAAAGTTTAAAGTACTTATGCATCATCTGAGTATATGGGGGTCACGTTACAATAATGGTTTCTATTACTTACTTTTGTTTACTTATCACAAATGCAATTATCCACAACAGAATTTTCAATTAGTGACATCTAGTCCGTGTTATGGACAATACTGCTAGATCTTGACATTGCAATCTACCATTACTCAAAGGTAAGCAACTGCACAAGGACAAATATTGTATTGGTATTGATAAAACTTCCAAGTTCAACCCAAAACCTGCGGAGGTAATGAAGTTCCGTGGAAAGATAACATGAAAAGAAACCCCAAGTGTGAAGTTACAAAACAGAGTCTGTGGACTCCCTGCTTGATGTCTGGCATAAAGGAGCTCTGAGTTTTTTGTGTGGTTAAGCTCTCAGGTCCCCCATGCTGACAAAAGCAGTGCAACACCCCTCAGGGTCATTGGGAAATCAGACTCAAGGCCACATGGACAACCCAAGGGATCTGATAATAGGTTCCTAATGGGAATCAGCCAACTTGCAGAATCAGGGGAGTAACTGCTGGTCCTGGAATTGGGACAAGGGACATCAGTATTATGAGTTGGTTCTGGAAGGGATATCAAAGAGCCTGAGCAGCCAGCAGTTTGTCATGTTTGCAATGTACTGTGCTGCTGCTGCAAAAAGCTATTTTTTTTATGACATTTACATCCTAGATTATGTATGCCTATGACAACAATAAATTTGAACTGGGATACCAAGACAAAGTCATTGGCTTTATGCTCCCTGATTTGCATTTGCAAAGGCCTGGGTGAAGGTAAGCTCTTGTGCATTCTTAATGAATGTGACAGTTAACCCCCCAGTCACAAGTGGGTGAATTTCATGCCTGCCATTTTGGGAACTTAAATTAGGTAACTAATTCTGCAGCCACCATGTTTAAATCCTTATTCCCCGATTTCTTTTTAATTTATTCGTCTTCAGGATGTGGGTGTCACTGGTAATGCCAGCATTTATTGTCCATCCCTAATTGCCCTGAACTGAGAAGGCAATTGGTAGGTCTCTAGTCACACGTAGACCAGACTGGGCAAGGATGTCAGGCTTCTCCCCTGAAAGAACATTAGTGAACCTAATGTTTTTCTTCAATGACAACCTAGTACTTTCTTGTTAATCAATGAGACTAAATTTTGTGTAATTTAAACTTTTTCACTAACTTGAGCTTAAGTTCCCCAGTTGCCTTGGTAAGATTTGAACTCGTGCCTTTGGATCAGTGGTCCAGCCCTCTGTGTGCCAGGTTTTTATATTTAAAATGTTTAACACCAGATGTCAGAGGAAGTCATTCAAGTGAGAGAGCTGAAGGTCCCATTGCCCAAAAGAATTATGTTTTAGCCAATGCAAAAAAAACCCTGCAATGTTGTAAAAGTACCTTACATGGATTAAAAAGGAACCGCTGTTTGTGAATGGATAAGGGATGGACAAGTGCAGACCTGCTCCATATATATAACAAGCAAATTACTCAGAGAAGGAGATACACAGATTAGATTCAAGTTCTCAGATTCTTCATACGTGATCTCATTTCCAGTGCTGTATTATTTTAGTTACTTATGCTGGAAAGTTGACAATCAAAACAGAGATGGCTTATACCAAGATATAAAAGAAATCATGTCATTTATCCCTACACATTTGAAAGGCATCTTTCCCAGAGTACGATTACAATGGTTTCCAGGTTGAATTGGGCCACACTGGAAGTTAACCGTGCTTTTCCTGTCAATGGATAGCACTGTGCCAATGGTGTGTTTTCTGTGTTGAACGTACTTGTAATGGCATCATTTCCCATGCACTACTCCTTTAGGGTGTTATCTAGAGAAATTACTCCATAAAATTCTGAAGTGCAGCTGTTGATGGACACCTCAGCCCACCAAATTTACACTCCATTCCTTTTTCCACAATAACACAACTGTAGGGCTCCCCCCTTAGCATGTGCAGGGAAACCCATGCAGGGAACTAGATTCAGTTAAGTTCCCTATAATTTAAACCTACCCATTCACCTTCAGATCCCCCTACTTCACACCTCTTCATCACAGCACACAAGGAAAATATCTTCATTCCATACAAGGCAGATCCAGGAGCACCCAACACCTTGGGCTTCTTTGGGCACACTGGGTTCTTGGGCCAGAGTTTTCTGAATCATCACACAGCTTCCTTTTTTTGATTAACTTAATGTCCTCTGATTCTTCTGTTCACTTGCCTTACTGTTACATGCAGAGTCTTGGAGTGTACGTTCACATCAAAGCACTATTAATTCCTACCTCAGCCAAGTTAATCTTCGGGTGTGGCTAGACCAAAGGCTGCCACACCTGAAGAGAGGCTAGGCACCTGCCAAGAAAGTCTAGACAGTTTGGTCTGTATTCCTTGGAGTTCCTTGAAGGGATGATCTTATGGAAATGTACAAAATCCTAAGGGAGCTTGACAGGGTAGATATTCAGTGGGAGAGTGACAAACAAGGGGACATGCTACAAAATAACAAGTCAGTCATTTAAAACTGAAGTGGGTCAAAATGTCTTCTCTCATAGGGTAGTGAATCTCTGGCATTCTCTGCCCCCGAGGGTGGTGGAGGCCAGTTCAATAGATACACTTCAGGTGGAGATAGATATATAATTGAAAGATTGAGGAATTGAAGATTATAGGGAACTAGCACAGAAGAAATGTGGAGACCAGTGTAGATCAGCCATGATCACATTGAATGATGGGGCAAGCTAGTGGATTTTCATAATAAAAAAATCTTGCCCTTTTGGGAAGGAAATCAACCAACCTTACCCAGTTTGGCCTGTATCCATCTACTCATCCACAAATGTGACTGAATCTTATCTGTTATTTGAACTGGACGAGCAAGACGTTTGTATCAAAACCACTACATCACAGCACAAGAATAACCAGATGGACAAACCACCCAGCATTGACCTCAGCACTAGATTTGGACAGGGCAATGGCACACTCAGCCCAAACCAGCCACCTTCATAAATGTCTGGGGACTGGTTCCCAAAATGGGGGAACTATACCACCAGTGACGTAGTTAATAAAGCTGCTGTTCCACAGCTTCAGTGACGTGGGTTCAATCCTGACCTCCAGTGCTGCCTGTGCGGGGTTTACCCGTGACCACGTGGAGTTTACCTGTCACCATGCAGAATTCTTTTGGGTACTCCAATTTCCTCCCACATCCCAAATACGTGCAGATTGGTGGGTTAATTGGCCACTGTAAATTGCCCCGATATGTGAGTGAGCAATAGAATCTGAGGGGGTGCATATTTGATGAAAGTGTGGGCAGAATAAAGTGAGATTAATATAAGATTACTGTAAGTGGGTACTTGATAGTCAAAGAAGATTTGGTAGGCCAAAGAGCCCATTTCTATGCTTTATGACTCGATCCTATAACTAATTAAGCAATAGTGTGACATCAAATGCACATTTTTCAGTTATGATCCCTGACTACATTACAACACCCAGGTATGTCCTGTTCCATGGCAGACAGAGTCATCAAAGCACACGCAGTCAACAGGAAGTGGTCCTCGAACATGGTCTCAGGAACCAATGAAACCTCAAGTCATTGGGGAAGCCTCCTACTGCTTAGTTTTCTGGCCTCCCTCAGCTGATGAATTTTCACTTCTTGATTTTGAACACCAGAGTCATGAGGGCACTGAACACAGGCCGAAAGTCCACCACTGAGTAGCACCAATGAGCAAGCTATCTCAATCCTGAAGTACAAAATAGCCAGGTGGGTCTGAGGAGGTGGTTAGATAACAAGCAGGATCGTTAAACCTGCATTATTGAGTCTTCACCAATCTATCCATACGGGTCTGTTTAACCTTTGCAACTTCACAGTCACCGAGGAAACAACACTCAGTTCACTGACACCCTTCATGGTCTTTTGAGGCATCACCATCATGTTGAATGGAATTGACTCTGAACTGATAGAACAGCTCAAAAAAGGGCATCATAAGGTACTGTAGGTCATCAGTAACACTAGAAAAGTAAAGTAATGTATCACAATCTGTTACCCCATAGCCTGACACATCCCTCACTCTACCATTACTACCAAATCAGGGGACCAATCTTGGTTCAATGAGAAATACATCAAAACAAAGTGCCAACCTGGTAAAGTTGCATTAAACAACATAACCAACATGTGATAGGTAAAATTAAGCAATCCCTCAAGCAACCCATTTAATCAAAGCTCTACAGCCTCATCACATCCAGCCATGACTGGTAATGGGCAATTACACAATAAATGAGAAGAAGAGATTTCAAAACTAGAGCTAGGGCTTTTCTCCCTGGAGAGAAGGAAGATGAGAGGTGACTTGATAGAGGTGTACAAGATGATAAGAGGCATCGATCGAGTGGACAGTCAGAGAGCCTTTTTCCCAGGGCGAAAATGGCTAACACGAGGGGGCATAATTTGAAGGTGATTGGAAGGAAGGTATAAGGGGAATGTCAGAGGTAAGTTTTTTTTCTACACAGATAGTGGTGGGTGCATGGAAAGCACTGCTGGCAGAGGTTGTGGGAGCAAATACATGAGGGACACTTAAGAGACTCAGATAGCCACAAAAATGATAGAAATATGGAGGTCTATGTGGGAGGAAAGGGTTAGATAGATCTTAGAGCAGAATAAGATGTCGGCACAACATCGTGGGCCGAAGGGCCTGTACTGTGCAGTAATGTTCTATGTAAAACATCCCCATCTTCAACGATGGCACGCAGGGCCAAAAACAAGGCTAAAACATTTGCAACCTCTTCAGCCATAACTCTTGCGCTTTCCAACATTGCTTAATTTGGTCTTCAGCTGATTCCATTTACTTTACAAGATATGAAGAAAAGACAGAGCACTGGATAGAGGATCAGACAACATGTGGAAGATGTGCTCCTGAACTAGCCAGGCCTCTAGCCAAGATATGACGACAACACCAGAATTATCCCTCCAACATGACAGTCTACTCTCCATTATATTGAAAGTCACATCAAACTGTACTTACTTTCCTGCACAATTCGTGTTTTGCCAGAACTACCCAACTCCTCATTACAGCCTTGTTCCAAACATTCAAAACAGCTTGAGCTCCAGAAGCAATGCAACTGATGTCTGTTGATTTATCAATGTATTAATTTATCAGTAATCAACCTTACACCACGTGCATATCAAAGAGCCTTAAACCTGCCTCATGGTAATCATTGCAGAGTACGATAGGTGGTTGTAACTGTTGGGAGAGGAGGAACTCCTGCACTGATGTCATGGAGGTGAGATAATTGACCTCCTGCTTCACCAATGACTCACATTCCAATCTTAGAAAGCAAAGTGCAATTTTTGTTGGCTGACAGCTGATGCCGAAATCTATTTCGCAGCTCCTCAGATAACAATGTCGTCAAACCTACATGGAAGTAAGACCTGGGCAACATTGAGATACAGCTTAGCAGATGCAAATGACTGCTCCAGAGACAGTGTAGACTATTTCCCCATGAATTCAATGGAATTGCAATTACAAAGTTCCCCCACTATCACCAGAAAGCTAAATTGGACCAGACATGTAAATGCAGTGGACATTGGAGTTTGTCAAGGTTCAGTTATCCTGCAGGATGACTCACCTCCTGATTCCCCATGATTTCCAGCATCCACAACACTCGAGAAACCCACACTATCCAGGACAAAGGCAGACTGTTTGATTGGTACCCAAAACTTCACTCTAGATATTCATTCCCTCCAAAACACAACGGGACTGCTCTGTGCACCATCTACAGATCGTTTCTTTGATATTGTCACCAAAATCCACAGCCAAGGAAGGCAAGTGCAGCAAACTGACAGGAGCATCACCACCTGCAGATTCCCCTCCAAGCTGCTTATTGTGCTGACTTAGAAATATATTACTCTGCCTTCCATCACTTGATGTAAATCCTGGAACTCCCTACCCAACTCACCATGGGAGCACCATCATCACACAGACAGACATTTGGATGCAGAAAGTTTGAGTAGGTATGATCCTGTACCCATGAGAGTTTCAGGCTGTTCCTTGAATTTTTGTGGAACAAAATTCACAATTTTGGCACAAGTCTCCAAATGTTAGTAGTTAGAGGCATTATCCTTTAGACTAGATTTTAAATCAAAACATTGCTTCCTTTCAGTTAGTTGGAAACTAATACACGTCACTACTCGAAGAGCAGAAATGATTCCTCTGGAACCTGGGCTGATACTTATTTCAAGCAATGACAATAAAACAGAATATATATTTGTTAGCTGTGGGACCTTCTTGTGCACAAACTGACTGTCACATTTCAAATATTGCAATAGTTCAGAAGTTGGATATAAAAAATTCTGAGAACATGAAATATTTTCTTTTGTTTTGTACAAAATATTAAACGTGTAGATGGGCATACCTACTTTAGCTTTCTATAAAAACACACGATCATTTATTAAACTTATTCAATATCACTAAACAACCTCCATAAAGTAGCATTGTGGACCAATTTCAATCGAAATACGTCTTTTTAAACATAATATTGCATTAGACAAGACACAGTCACTGCATATGCAAAGCACAATTAAAATCTAAGCTTTATTGAAATTCGATATTATTTCTTGATAAACCTGGTAGCACCACTAATAGAAATCAGCCCTCAGCACACGCACTACAAGAGCAGAGTGACACTAAAATCAGAAGACATTCCCATTGTAAACTGAGTAACAACGTAGATAATGCCTTTATAACTATGTAAAGACTGACAGCTTCAGAAATGAGGAAGAGGATGGCATTTCTGTCTTACATGTGCTAGAGGCTTGACTTGAACACTAATAGTTGGACGATACTGATGAAAATCTGTTTGGATCACACAAACTTTCTTCTCCATCCTTCCAGACAGCAGCCTCTCATCCCGCCATCACTGAGGGCACAAGGAGGAATTGTGCGAGACCAGCATAACCAGCCTAGTGTTATCTGACCCTTCAGAAGCGAGAGGGAGAGATAGGGGGAGGGGAGGAGGAGACAATCGCTGGGTAAAGGAAAAGTTTCAGCTGAGCCCTGAAGCCAAAATGTGTGGGAGAAAACATTCCCCTGCTTATAGTTTAAAGAAACCCCGCCCGCAAGGAGCCAGCCAGCCCAGGCATTCAATTACTCTCTTATCTGATCAATAAACATCAGTTGCATTAGTTCCGCAGTAAGGGAGGCGTTTGCAGTCACACCTACCGCGCTGCAGGTATCAATGCTTCCAAAGAGGAGAGGTTTCTGCTGTAACCAATATAACCTTTTCAACTCTAATCCTAGCTATTACAGGGGCAGGGAGGGGAGGTTTGCAGCGACTTCCCTGCACAGCTCCGTTGATTTTAAGGGTTAAAAAGCAAGACTGCAGAAAGGAGCTCTCAGCATTCAGAAGTCTGGCAGGCTTTAGGTTGTCAGCACCAATCGAATCGGTGCAAAGTGTTTTACTGCCTAAGTCTATTTTCTCTTGGAAGACAGGATTAGAATATTTGTAAAGACCTTGAGTGGACCCAAGCTCCGTCACAAGAAATCCAGATCCCAAACCACAGTTACTGATATTTCTTTCTATTCAGAGACACTTGGATAAAAGTATCCCTCATTTCGTTTATTAGATGTAATTAAGTGAGGAAACTACCAGCTGTGGTCCTGGTGAAGGAGTACTTCCTAAATTACTAGTACTTTTGGCTGAAAATTCTTTGGAAGGTACTGAGGCGGTCGTGAAAGAGAAAATATTAACCTTGTTTTAAATCTGTGCTACAGTTGGACAATCCAGCCTGCTCCAATTTTGGTCTCTTATGTAGCTCTGATTTCTTTCGCTTCACCTTTAGCAGTCCTGCCTATGACTGTCTAGATCCAGAGAAGAATTGACTCCCTAAATCTCTGTACATTTCCTACCTCTCAGCTTTAAGTCAACCTTAAAGCGTACCTCTCAGGGCAAACCTTTGGTCACCCATCTTAGCATTTCCATATACATTTACTTACTATAGAGAAGGAGACCATTCAGCTTATCAACTCTTTGCCATCTCTCAGAGCGGCACCATTCCCCATTAATTTTCCCTGTAATGCTTCTTCCCACATTCCCATCAACTCCCCCCAGATCTCTGTAATCAACCTTTGAGCAATTGGGCTCGTGACACTTTATCAATGACTCCTCAAGCACTTGGACAGGGGCAACCATTACTTTCCCAGAGCCATTAGCTGCCTGCATCTGCTGCAGTCAGTGGACAGATAATACTAAATGTGTCTGATTTGTTAGCTGGTGAGAGCACTTCCGTCTGGTCTTAGCACCTGATGGCAGTGCAAGCGAGTTTTGCAAGAGTTCAGTAATCATTGGGCACAATCCTCAGGAGGTTATCTGGAATGTAGTACAGCACAGGAACAAGCCCTTCAGCCCACAATGTCTGTGCCGAACATGATTCCAATTAAACTAAATCTCTTCTGCTTGCACATGATCCATATCCCTCCATATTCATGTGTCTATCCAAAAGCCTCTTAAACACTACTATCATATCTGCTTCCACCACATACCCCAGCAGGCATCCACTGCTGTGTAAAAATAACTTGCCATACCCATCTCCTTTAAACTTTCCCCCTCACCCCTTAAATAAGTGTCCTCACATATTCTAACCCCGAGAAAAAGATTCCGTGCTTACCTGTCCTATGCCCTCATAATTTTATAAACTTCTATCAAGTCTACCCTCAGCCTCTGCCACTCCAGAGAAAACAACCCAAGTTCGTCCAACCTCTCCTTATAGCTCATACCCTCTAATCCAGGCAGCATCCTGGTAAACTTTTTCTGCAGCCTTTCCAAAGCCTCCACATCCTTCCTGTAATGGGGGGGAAAAAATCACAATACTCCAAGAGCGACCGAACCAAAGTTTTACACAGCTGCAACATGACCTCCTTACTCTTATATCAATGAAGACAATTATGCTATAGGCCCTCTTTGTCACCCTTTCTACTTGTGTGGTCACTTTATTAGGGATCCCAAGATCCCCCTGAACATCAATGCTGTTTAAGGATCCCTACCATTCCATAACAGAAAATAATACAGATACCAGACACTTCACTACCTGATGAAATTATGATGCTTTTACGCAACAAAGCTGCATTGGCTAAATTACCTCAGATGTATGGCCAATCTAAAACTAGCTCACAGAACCAGCCAATAATGCAAAAGATCCTGAAATCATACAAGCAATGGGAGCATGAGTCGGCCATGTGTCCCTGAGCATCCTCCTCCTAATGAACACCTAGACCACCAGACCCCATGCCTAGGCCACAGGAGAATAAACCATCAATCTCTGTGGTAAGTACATATCTTATGTCTCTTCATCACTGCTCCGTCCCTTATTGAGACCATGGATTCCAGCTGGTTAACTACCCAGCTCTGCCCCTGCCTCCATCTGTCAGCTGTTGAAAGCTTTGTCCATCTATTTGACATGGTGCTAAAGAAAATCAATATTCACAGCTCTTCACAGGCCAGGGCCCCCGCCACCTCCGGTTGTGACCTTAGCCGAAGACCTCTCATACCACTGCTGGGTCCTATTGCTCCTTTTATTCCACCGGCACTCCCCCCCACTCCTGGTCTCTCACGTCTCCCCCTAACCCGCTTCACTCCTCTGAGACCTCCTCTTCTTCCCACCCCACTTTCCTGACCCTTACCAACCCTCAACCCTGCTCCCTAACCAAGCTCCTGCCCTCCACCCTCCTTTGACCCCTCCTTACCCTCAAACGTCCCCTGACCCCAGCTCCAACCCCTGCCATGTCTTCACTGTCCCCTCCACCTTCCCTCTCTCTGAGGCAGAACGTTCTGTCCTCAGCAGGAGCCTCACTTCGTCCCCCTGCGCCCACACCTCAACAAGTCCTGCGCCCACCACGACGGCAAACTCTTCTCCGTCGCCCTCCGCACTGACTTCTTCGGTGAGGATTCCCCACCGATGACCCCTTCTCCCACCTCAAGCCTTCCCTCCGCCTCTTGCACACCCTGATCTAGCCTCTGTCCACTCTGGGTCTTTTCATCTCTAACTGCCGACAGGACATTAGCTGTCTCGACTTCACCACTCCCCTCACCTATTCCAACCTCATCCCCACTGAACGCACTGCCCTCCACTCTCTCCGTACTAATCCTAACCTCATCAGCAAACCGCAGACAAGAGCAGTGCTGTTGTAGTCTGGCGGACTGACTTCTACCTTACAGAAGCCAGACGTCACTCTGGGACTTACTTATGCCTGAACCAGGCTGAGAAGCATCAGGCCACTATCTCCTGCACCATCACCGACCGTCATCATCTCCTGAGATCTCCCTTCCACAGCCTCCAACCTCATTGTTCCCAACCCCGCACTGCCTATTTCTACCTCCTGCCCAAGATTCACAAACCCAACTGCCTGGTAGGCTCATTGTTTCTGCCTGCTCCTGCCCTACTGAACTCGTACCCTCGTATCTCAACTCCATTCGGTCCCTTCCCATCTACATCCGTGACACTTCCTGTGCTTTCCACCACTTCAACAACTTGAGCCTGATCTCATTTTCACCACGGGTGTCCAGTCCCTGTACACTTCTATTGCCCATCGGAAGGTCACAAGGCTCTGCTTCTTTCTGGATAACAGACCCAACTAGTTCCCCTCCACCGCTACCCTCCTTCGTCATGCAGAACTGGTGCTCACACCTCAACACCTACTCTTTCGGCTCCTCCCACTTTCTCCAGACCAAAGGTGTATCCATGGGCATTCGCATGGGCCTGGGTTATGCCTGCCTTTTTGTTGGCAATGTAGAGCAATCCACATTCCAAACCCATACTGGTAATGCTCCCCAACTCTTTCTCCACTACTTTGATGACTACATTGGTGCTGCTTCCTGCACCCATGCTGAGCTCGTCAGTTTCATCACCTTCGCTACCAACTTCCGCCCTGGCCCTCAAATTCACTTGATCCATCTCCAGCACTTCTCTCCCCTTTCTTGATCTCTCTGCCCCCACCTTGGGAGATAGATTACCCCACCAACATCTTCTACAAACCTGCTGGCTCCCACAGTTACCTTGTCTAAACCTCTTCCCACCCAGTCACTTACAAGGATGCTGTTCCCTTCTCTCAACTCCATCTCCACTGTATCTGTTCTCATGATGAGGCTTTCCATTCCAGGACATCTGAGATGTCCTCTTTTTTCAGAAAACAGGTTATCCTCCCTACCTACCATTGACGCAGCCCTCTCCCGTATCTCTTCTATTTCCGCACGTCTGCCCTCATCCCATCCTCCACCCCCCCTCCTCAAGTAACAGGGATAGAGTTCGCCTAGTCTCTGCATCCAACGTATCATTCTCCGCAACTTCCACCAATCCCAATGGTATCCTCCACCAGGCACATCTTCCCCTCCCCTCTGCAGAGATCTCTCTCTCCAGGACTCCCTTGTCTGTTCGTCCCTCCCCACTTATCCCTGCAACCGCTCTAAGTGTTACACCTGCCTGACACCTCCTCCCTCACCACCATTCAGGGCCCTTAAACAGTCCTTCCATGTGAGGCAGCACATGTGAATCCATTGGTGTCATTTATTGCATCCGGTATGGCCTCCTCTACATTGGTGAGCCCCAATGCAGGTTGGTGACTGCTTTGTCAGCACCTTCACCTCCATCCACCATAACAGCCGGTGTTTCCCAGTGGTCAGCCATTTTAATTCCACTTCCTATTTCCCACACCGACATGTCTGTCCACGGCCTCTCTACTGCCAAGTTGAGGCTAGAAACAGATTAGAGGAACAGCTGCTCATTCTGCCTTTGTAGTCTCCTACCTGATGGCATCAACATTGATTTCTCTAACTTCTGGTAACCACTCCCCTCTGTTCCCCCCTCCTTAGTTTTTCCCTTATCCCACCAGCCTATTACCCCTTCTATTTCCCCTCCCCCACCCACTCATCACCCACACCTTCCTCCCTCTGGTTCCCCTCCTCACCTTCCCTTTATTCCATTGTTCACTGTCCTCTCCTATCAGATCCCATCTTCCTTCAGCCCTTTGTCGCTTCCACCTATCACCTCCCAGCTTCTCACATCATTCCCACTTTCCCCTGGATCCACCTATCACCCACCAGGTCTTGCTCCAGCCCCTCCCCTTACCCTATTATCCTGGCTTCTTCCTCTTTCTTTCCAATCTGATGAAGTCTCAACCCAAAACATCAACTATACCATTTCCCTCCATAGTTGCTGCCTGACCTATTGAGTTTCTCCGGCATTTTGTGTGGCTATCATAGCTCTTGATGTGCTGTTTCAAAAATGATAATCAATGCCAAGATTAGACATTTAATTGGATAAACTCTTGCCTGTTTATAAGTGGATTAACGAGCAACCACTTAAGGGAATCTCATGATCCAAATATTTGTAAAAAAAGTCTGCCAATGAAAATACTGCACAAACACCTGCCAAGACAGTTGCCACCTTAGCTGATTATTTAATCAAGTTGATAGGAATGCTAAAGGTCTCCTGCTTGAAACGACTGATTCCTGTGCTCCTTCCTTGTTAGGGTTGTCCAGGTATCGTGGGACTGTGTTAATATGATGTCATGATAAATATTTTAAAGGAAATATTTGCAGGTAAGACATCTGCAGGTGAGAATACTTTGAGGCAGGACTGATTTGCTTACTTCCATGTCCTGCAGGTCATATCTCCATAGGGCACACAATAATGCTGAGTCATTGACTCGAAGCTCAATGACTCATGTCTGACTTCATGTGACATTCACGAGCATTTATCCTACTGCAATAATGTAGTGTTTTGTAGGGATGGGGCCACTGGAATTGAAAAATGATAGAAGTCACACCACTGTGACCTGTTGACATGCTTTATTATTATATTGAAAACAAATGGCAGCACTATTTCTTGGAAATGCCATGATGTGGTCACAGAACCCATATTCAGGATAATCAGCAGAAAATGAAATGTTTCCTTACTGCAAGTCCAAAGGGGACATCCCTACTCTGGTGCACACGGTTACACTCATCCACTGGCACCTGTCGTAAGGTGGATAAACTCAAAGCTTTAAATTAACATGTGGGGACTACAATATTTGTTGCCATCACTGAGACATGGTTGAAAGACGGGAAGGACTGACAACTCAGTATCCCCAGGGATACAGAAGTTTTAGGCAAGTTAATGGGCTTTGTAAAGAGGAGTGTGTCATTTCACTGTTAGTCAAGGAATACATTACCTCAAATATTGAGGGAGGATGTTCTCGAATGCTCCTCAAATTAGGTCATGTGAGTAGAGTTAAGGAAAATGGGTGATGCACTTTGCTGGGGGTGTATTACAGATCTCATAACAGTCGATAGGATATAGAGGAACAGATATGTAGGCAGATAGCAGAGAGAGGTGATAAAAACGATTACAGTACAAGGGGATTACAGTTGCCAATATTACTGGTACTTACTTGGTGCAAAAGGCTCCAAGGGGATGGAATTTTTGAGCTGTGTCCCAGGAGAGCTTTTTGACACAGTATAGCTAGATTAGGCCAATGAGGGAGGGAGCATTACTGGACCTTGTCTTGGGAATGTAGCTGGTCTGGTGGAGGTAGTCATGGGGAAGCATATAACATCTTATATTTCAAAGTGGCTATGGAAAAAGATATGATAGACCAGAAATAAATGTCTTAAATTAAGGGAAAACCAATTTCATTAAAATAATACAAGTATTGGACAAAGGTAGCCTGGGAGCATATACTTGCAGATGAATCTACAGCTGGAGAGTGGGAAGCATTGAAAAGGAGAATAGCGAGAATTCAGGGCCAAGATGTTCCTGTAAGTGTGACCTCTCAGCTTATTACATCTTCTCACCCGCTCACCTGGACTTGCCTATCACCTGAATTCCCCTATCGCCTGCCTGCGTTTGCTCCTCCCCCTCCCCCACCTTCTTATTCTGGCTTCTACCCTCTTCCTTTCCAGTCCTGATGAGAAGGGTCTTGGCCTGAGCCATCGACTGTTTATTTCCCTCCATGGATGCTGCCTGACCTGCTGAGTTCCTGCAGCATTTTTGTGGCATTGTATGTAGAGCTCTGCCTGTGATTTTAGAACGAATGAAGCACAAGTGAAAATTGATCATATGGCCTGTGTAAGGGAGGCCCAGCGAAGAACAAATCCCTCCCACTGGAGCAAATTTTACCTCCCCTTAAGAATCTGTGCTAAGCAAATTATTACTTCAAGAGGATCATACTGGTATTCCTCTCAAGTTTCGGGAATTTCTTCTAATATAAATAAATTCTGAGTCTTGATGGGTCTTGCACTTTGGTAGAAAAGGTGCCAAACATTCCACTTACTGGCTTCCAAGTATTTGTTTAATCACTGATGGTGTCTGCAGTATGCAATAAACAGCAGCTGGCCCTTTGTGTTTGAGGTTTGTTTATTCAACTTCTGGCAAATTGCTGCCAATTAGTCACATGGAATGAAACCACCGATGGATCATACTGTCAAACATTGCCTCCTGAAATATTGCAGAGTTTTGGATTTCAAATAAATGTGAGATGTGCACAGTAGGTGTTCTTCAGAGTAAGGGCAATATTGGGTTGCCCAAATAACCCAGCAACGTTCACACTTTGACACCAAGTGCGGCATGTAGCGTAGCGGTTAGCATAATGCTATTACAGCGCCAGCGATCGGGTTTTGATTCCCGTCACTGTCTGTAAGGAGCTTGTACGTTCTCCCGTATCTGCGTGGGTTTCCTCCGGGTGCTCCGGTTCCTCCACATTCCAAAGACGTATGGGTAGGTTAATTTGGGTTTTAAAAAAATGGGCGGCACGGACTCGTTGGGCCGGAAGGGCCTGTTACCACATTGTAAATAAAATTTTTAAAAAAAGATGTGCCAGCTGTGTTGGAGCAACTTCTTAATTCAGCTTGGGAGAATGGGCAGGTTCTGAACACAATGGGTGGGGGCCCAGATGTCAGCCTCCCTGATCTTGAGTCTTTCAACTATAATCACAGATTTAGGGCCAACATTCTTTAAATGGATTCATTAACCACTGGGACACTGGCATTTAGTACTCATTTCTAACTGTGCTGGGAAAAGGTTTTGATGAACCGCCTTCTTGAGCTGCTGCAGTGTGTGAGGAAGATATTTCCACACCGCTTTAAGGTAGGGCTTTTTGTAGCAATGGCAATAAACGTTCAAAACAAGATGACGTGCAGCTTGGCAGGTATCTCGATAGAGATGGCAGGTTTGGGAGGTACTGTTGAGACAGCCAAATGAGACAACTCTGCCTGCTTGGACTGAAATCTGGCATGGTGTAACCCTGGTCCTCTGAACATTAATTATAGTTTGCAAACTCCATGTTACATGGGGCCTAAATATCATTGCATGGGTACACGTTAGGGTCCACTTGCTAAGTTGACCTGCGCAGCACAATGATTGACTGCGCATTCTGGAACTGAAGACAATCCTGAGGTACTCTTGGAATCATCTACATTTGCCAGGTGTGCCAGAGCAACTTCTCAGATTCAGCTTGGAGAAAGGGAGGAGAAAGCATGTTACCACGGCTGGGGTGAAGGGTGAACAGGTACTGAACACAATGGGTGGGGGCCTAGCTGTGATCATCCCAGGTTTTATTTCATGGACCCTGGAGATGTGCTCCTCCATGACTCACTGAAATAATTCAAGACTTTCCCTTCATTGCTGGCCCTTGGTTCCATCCCATGAAACAGGTTGAAGCTGGCACAGAGCAGACACAACCTCAAACCAATTTCAATCTAAACTGTCAACCAGTGTCTAAATTGGTAGAGTTGTAGGATTGCTGGCCACCATCTTCCATCCACCCTAATAAAAGGGGTATTGTTAAAGGATCAGAGGATTCCAAATAATAGACATTCTCTCTTCTCCCCTCTCCCATCAGGCAGAAGATACAAAAGCCTGAACGCACGTACCACCAGGCTCAAGGACAGCTTCTATCCCGCTGTCATAGGACTACTGAACGGTTCCCTAGAACGATAAGATCGACTCTTGACCTCAATCTACCTCGTTATGACCTTATTGTCTGCCTACACTGCACTTTCTCTGTAGCTGTTCTACTTTATTCAGCATTCTGTTATTGTTTTACCTTGTGCTACCTCGATGCACTGTGTAATGAATTGATCTGTATGAATGGTATGCAAGACAAGTTTTTCATTGTACTGCTCTACATGCGACAATAATAAACCAATTCCCAATAATGCATTACCCTTCAAAAACAGGGTAGACAGATTGAACCTGGCCATTGCAGGCAGGGGGAGAAATAATTTTGGGAGAAAAATGAACTACCACTTAAAGAGAGCCAGCACTGATCTGATAGCAAATCGTGTATTACTAATCTGATTGCTTGAGAGCAGTGCAGAGGGTATGCCTCTGGGCTTACACGAAGTGATTGGAACATAATAGGCCTGTCAGCAAAAGTGATGTCCGTGAGATAAAAGGAGCACCAAGGAACAAAACTGGGTGAAGGCGAGGAAAAAGAACTGGGGCAGACTGGATGTGAACCAAGAGTTTATTCCCAGGACCATGGCAGCTTTTGATAAACATCAAAGACTGGGGTTTGAGGGAGAGGGCATAATATTGAAATTTGCAGAAGACCCAGAGCTTTAAGTGTAGCAAAGTGTGAATTTAAACTCAATGTTCAGAGCAATGTGATAATCAACGAGTAGGGAGATGGATCTACAACTGGCTGAATGCTTTCTCAAGCTTCTAACAATAGATCACAGACAAGACCTTAAAATAGCAGCTTTAAAACACAACTTCTGACTTCCTTGCCCCACCTTTGCAGAATATCCCATTGCTAAGCTATTCATAATGAAACTAAACTTTATGGATCAACAAAGGTTTTATGATGAAATGTTTACGAGCTTTGTAAATATTTAAGTTGTGTAATTACTGCATTTCTAAAAGTGTGTGAAGAAAACATAAAAGACTAAGAACACAGGCCGAGAAATTCAGATGGAAAATGTTTGTTTTAGTATAATGCATTTGAAAATTGTTTTTTTTCCCCCCCCGGAGTTAAACAGAATTATGGTCATTTGTGTTTGGAATTACACTACAATAGGAACTTCTTCAAGCGTTTCCATTTGGTGAACCATGAACATGTAATAATATCAATCCCCTTCCAAGGCTTCTTCAGAACATAACCAAACAAATCAGTCCATACTGCTTTGAGGTACACATGCTATTGGGCCATCTCAGAATAAGCAACTTTTAATAGGACTGCCAACTCTACAGCAGTGCTATCTAAAAGCGGTCTACCTGAGCAAGTCCCAGACCAGTTTAATTATTTACCCACTCTCTTTCTGGCTCAATCTTGCTCACAAACCTCAGCTGAGGCCCTTACCCATTGATCTCTTGACCTTCATGCCACAATCCTTCTATGCTGTGTCCCCTCCAGACTGTGACCCTTCTTGAACCCTCCAGGCCATGACTTCTCTTGATCCCCTACAGAAATAGGTCCTTCTTGGCACTGATCACCCGCAACCTCTCCATGGCCAGGTGCCTCCCAACCTCTCCGGGCACCTGTCTCTCTCAATACCTCCAGGCTTCAATCCCTCCTGTCAGGTCCTTATTCATTGGATCCCTCTGCTCTGCGATTCCCTTCACCTGACCCTACTCCCCAGCTATTTTCCTTTGCAAGCTCCACAGTGAAATAAAGTGTGTGAGGGCCATTCCGTCACATCTGACATTTTGGTCCTCCAGTACTGCCACACTTTTAAATAATAGGCCCACAAACAAAACAATTGCCGATGTCCCACATTACAATGGATTAGCACTGTTTGTGTTTAAGAACCATAGGGTACAGTACTTCATGATAAGATATCTTTATTAGTCACATGTACTTCGAAACACACAATGAAATGCATCTTTTGTGTAAAGCGTTCTGGGGGCAGCCCACAAGTGTCGCCACATTTCTGGCGCCAACGTAGCATGCCCACAACTTTCTAACCTGTACGTCTTTGGAATGTGGGAGGAAACCGTAGCACCCGGAGGAAACCCACACAGACACGGGGAGAACGTACAAACTCCTTACAGACAGCGGCCAGAATTGAACCCGGGTTGCTGGCGCTGTAAAGTGTTATGCTAACCGCTACACTACTGTGCCTGCCCATCTCTCTGTGAATTACTTAGTATTACCAATTTTAAAAAAATCCATAATGCGTATTATTCAGGCTCTATCAACATAATGGCCATATTCCAACTCCCAAGCCTGCCTCATTTGTACATCAAAACTGGTGAAAATGTCAGTTTTCATTCTTGTTGTCAAGTCTATCCATGGCCTTAACTCACCATACCTCGCTCACCTCCTCCAGCCTTTAAACTCTCTGCACTCCTTCTGGGCTCCTGAGATTCCCTGACTCTAACAGCACAACATGCCTCACTTCTGCTCTGGAATTCTCGCTCCAAACCTCTCAGCTTCTGTCTCCTCTTTCTTACATGCATCCACTCAAGTACTGGAGGACATGCATTTAAGGATTTAAGGTGAGAGGAGGTAAGTTTAAAGATGTGCAGGGCAAGATTCTCCACCTCCCTCCCTCCCTCCCCCTCTCCCCCCCCCCCCCCCAACAGAGTGGTGAGTGCCTAGAACAGGCTGCCAGGGGTAGTGGTGGAAGCAGATATGATAGTGGCATTTAAGAGGCTTTTATATAGACACATGAATATGCAGGGAATGGAGAGATGTGACCGATGTGCAGGCAGAGAGATTTAGTTTAATTTGGCATCATGTTCGGTGCAGACAGTGGGTCGAAGGTCCTGTTCCTGTGCTGTACTGTTTCTATGCTCACTATCAGCCTAAAGCTGAACTAATTTTTCCTTAAGCGTCTCAATCTCAAATTTTGCTTGACTATGCTCCTAAGCAGCTTCTTGTAATCTTTTAGAACATTAAATGCAGGTGGTTGTTCTATCTAGGTCAGTCAGGCTGTTTCATTCAGGCTAGCTAGTGTCATTAGCCAACGTGAAGGATTTGATCCTGAGGTTTGCTCAATATCATCCTAGCACAAATTGCTGGGCACTGCTAAAAACGCTGCCGACAGAATCCGCCCTTGGCCGATACTGATGCAACCAATTCTGATTCAAGAGAAAATAATTCTTTTGCATTAGCAGATAGTGTTTGGACTGAAACAGCCTGACCACATAACAAATGACAGTGGACGCCATCTCCACCAGAGAGCTGAAAGAAATAATTAATACCAACTGCCTGGCTGTCATTTGTTAACATTCACAATCTATGACCTTTGAAACTGACCCCATAGGAGGCTGTGAGAGCAAGTTTTATACAGATTTTGCTTCATCTTATAAAGGTATGTGGACTGTTCGTCAGGCTCCTGAAAGGGTCTTTGAAATAGTTTTTTTGACTGATAGTTATGATTTAACTATGAAGGTAACTCTTTAACTTTGCTTTCACATCAACAACATTGTACGGGTGTAACACATAGGGAAAAGAGCATGTCATTTAACCTCTCAAACCTGTTACAACATTCAAAATGATCATAGCCAATCGGTAACCTAACTCCATTCACCCTGTGGCAAATAGAAACTGCTCAAACTTAGATTTAAAAATAACAATTGACTCACCATCAACTACCTTGTAATGGAGTCAGAGTCACACAACATGGAATAGGCCCTTTGGCCCACTGAGTCCACACCTACGCCAATCTTGCACAAACCCCATTTTATTTTCCCCACTTTCCCATAAGCTCCCCTGATTCTACCATTCACCTAAACACTCGGGGCAATCTACAGCAGCCAATTAACCTTCCGATCTGCAGATCATTGGGATGTGTGAGGAAACTGGAGCACCCAGAGAAAAATTATGCAATTGCAGGGAGGATGTGCAAACAGACAGATCAGGGTTGCATGTGGGTCGCTGGAGCACTGAGGCAGCCACCATGTGCTCGAGAAGGCTCCAAGGTTCGACCATCCTTTGTAGGTAGAAGTGTTTACTAACTTCATTACTGTATCTTGGACCCATGTAAGTTAGGGTTATAACCTCTCTATTGATCCAACAACCCAAACATGTGATCTTTATCACCATGTAGGACAAGGGCAGTAGGCATATGGGAACACCATTACATGCAGCTTCCCCTCAAAAATCACACCACCCTTACCAGGAAATATATCACTTGTCCTTCATCATCAGTGGGTCTAAACCCCAGGAAGTCCCTCCCCAACAGCATGAGAGTCACAGAGATGGAGCACCAGAGTCAGGCCCTTCAGCCCACTGAGTCCACACCAACCATCAAACACCCATTCCTGCTAACCCTACACTAATCCCATAGTCTCATCGACTCCACCCAGGTGCTACCACTCACCTACACACTAAGGGCAATTTACAGAGCCCAATTAATTTACTGGCCCACAAGTCTTTGTGATGTGGAAGGAAACTGGAGCAGCTGGGTGAGACCCACTCAGTCACACAGATTGTACAAACTCCACAGAGACAGAGCCAGAGGTCAGGATTGAACCTGGGTCTTCAGTACTGTGAGAAAAACAGCTCTGCCAGCTGTGCCACTATGCCATCCTGTAGAACTGTGACGAGCATCTTCACCAGAAGGGCGGCGATGGTTCTCAGGGGAAATTAGGGAAGTTGATGCTGGCTTTATAAGTGATGTTACATCCTATAAATGATTACATTTTTAAAAAGTTTATTCTTTATCTCTCTACACTATACATGTGTTGCAGACAAATATTCAGGCAACTTTCACCAATTTTGAGATTTTTTTTCTTTGTAGGTTCTCTGCTTGGGCAAGGATTAACTTCACCATACTTTTAGCAGACCAAAGACGAGTAAAATCCTATTTCTAGATATTAATCTTTTCTCGCTCCAATTTTCTTTTCTCTAGGCGTCCTCTCTCCCTCCCCCCTTTACCCCCTCTGGTAAGTCTTTTGCAGCCTATACATCACACCTACCCTTGGCTATTGAATCTGATGGCAAGGGTACCATTTCAATCCAAAGGAACTGCAGTTACTGAAAATCTGGAATAAAAACAAAATGCTGGAAACAGCCAGCAGGTCAGGTAGTAACACTTTCCTACAGATGCTGCCTGACCTGTTGAGTATTTCCTGAATTTTCTGTTTTTATACCATTCAAACAAGTTCTGCTACCCTGAATGATGCTGAATTTACTGAGTATTGGGTTAGAAAAGCATTAAGTATTCATTATACATGTTCCTGGGTCAAACACTGTTTATGATGGAAGGGTTTTCAGAGCTTGGGATGGGAGTCATTTGTAACAAACCTAGTTTCTGTCCTGTTCAGTAGTGGGGTTTAAATGACTCCTGCCAGTTAAGCTGCTGGTCAATGAACATGTTCAACAAGATGATGTCAATGAATCTGGCAATGGTGTCAATCTTGATGCAAGAGGGAAGCAGCTTGGACCAGAGGAAGTTGAGAGATTTGATAGTGATAGCTCTTTAGAGAACTACAAAGATTACATGGAGAGAAATTGTTCCCATCAGTATGAGTCACAGATGTAAAAAAACTAGAATCAAAGAACCAGTGTTTGTGCAAACATTATCTACCAATTGTCAAGCTGGAAATAAAACGTCTGTTTCAGGAGTCTGCCACTTCGGGAGACAAACACAGACTACCTGTGATGACTCAGTGTAACTAGAGCCTCAGTGCTTATCCATTCAGTGAATTTGGGGGGTGTCTGTGGAGACAGCATTGCTGGTATCTTTCCAGTGCCTTGAGATGCCTTCTGCAAGTAGTGTGGATCTCAGAAGCGTATAGAAGGGCAGGGTTCACAGCTGCCTGGTAAACCACGAGTATTCTATTTATGACCAACCATTCCATATTACTAAAGACAGTTAGTGACTTGTACAAACAACAAAACCCCCATATTCAGCAATCCAGGACATTCAGGTGGCAGGTCAAGATTAATTATCTTTCTGTTGTGCCATGTACTGCTGGAAGGTGTGTGCTAGCTTGATATTTCACACATTACACAAGAGAGAGGGTGCAGAGGAAATTCAGCATGGATCAACTGGCCCCATTGCTATGCTCTATGACAAACAACTTATACAACTGCATTTGGGTTTTTTTTCCCTTCATGAAGAAACCAGAAGGAAGAGTCAACGTTTGCATTGTAGGTTTCTATCAAACTTGAAATGTCTTTTACCAGACAAGTCAGCGTTCAGGTGGAGTCAGAGTGGGTTGTCAAAGACTGAAGAGTCTTAGAATTGCAGTTCATTCGTAGAAACATTATATTTGTCATATTCTCAAATTATATTAATCTAGTTTGATGGTATATATGGGAATATTCTGTGACAATAACATTGGTTCTTAAGTGCAAAGCTGCCTTGCTGAATTATACATGGAGGAAAAGGATACAACATGACCTAAAACAACAATGGACCACATCAACACGATATTTCCTGTTAATTTTAAGAGTCGAGTGTGTAATCTTTTGGGAAATCATTGCAAATTATATCAATCAGCAACTTGTCTGTTGGTACAAGAAGGAATTTAGAGTTACAGCTGTTGCAGTTGGACTCTGGATTTCCATCCTTGATCACCTCCATCTTGCTGCATTGGTTGACACCTTCCAATGTTTCCCATTTGGAGCAGGTACTCAGATGTCTTTCTGATTGATGACCAGATTTTCAAAATTAGAGAAGTTTTCTCATCATAACTGTTTCATCAGCTCATTTTGTCATAATTTTGAGTCCTCTGTCTCTCATTCTTTTACTTGATTTGAATGAGCTCAGGGCCTCAGACATCTCCATTGCAAACAACTGTACCATCCACCTCCACTCAGGTCTCAGCTCATCTGCTACTGAAAACCATGGTGCAATGGCTGTCTCCAGACTTCACTATTCCAGAGCTCTGCAGGCTGGACTCCCCTTGTCTATCCTCCATTAACTTTATTGACTGTATCCTATCTTGCAAAAAATCCTATGTACCCATCATTATGGACCTCCATTGTTCATTTTTGTCCAATTACACTTGAAGAAACACAGAATGAAGGAAAATAGCAAAGGAAGGCCATTCAGTCTTGAGCCTACCCCATATGATCATGATTGATCTCAATCCATATTCCTATTCTCTCCCCCTACCCATTGGTGCCTACTGTGTGTCTGGAAATCCATCTGACTCCTCCTAAAATACATTCTGTGACTTTGCCTCCATAGTCTTCTGTGATAGAGAATTCTACAGATTCACCACTCTATGAGTGAAGAAATTCTTCATCTTAGTCCAAAATATCTTAATGCACTTCCTGAGAGCAAAAAACACCTTGGAAAGTTTGGTGGCTTTCAAGATGCAACAATTTCCTTCCGTGAGCCCACCTGCAGCCTTCTAAATGTCCAACTCCATCTTGCTGTCCATCTTCACATTCCCATTGGCAGGTGCATCTTAACTGGGTACTGAACCTTGGAATTCTGCCCCAACTTTCCTCCCCCTCTAATCACACTCGCTAAAACCTACTCATTTTGATCAGATGTCAGCAAATTTTGTGACAAGAGGTGAAATCACAGCTTCAGATATAAAGCAGAAAGCTGCATTTCCACTGCTAGTCTGGTGCGTGAGATCCCACTCATGTTGAACCACTGGAAATTTTGCAGGTTTGCTCAAATTGATCAAGAAACAAAATAAACAAAAGCATTTTTGCAGCAGCTGGAATCTATGGACTGGTCTTTGGTGTGTTTGGAGTCTTTCATCAGGGGAGGGTGTTCTTTAATTTGACCACACAGTGGACTTCTATATGACTGCCTATCCATCCACTGACCCTGCACTAGCTCTCCTCACTCTCTCAAAAGAACATCAGTCGCCAGTAGGATGCCCGAGGTGCCTGACACTGTAGCTGGGCCATTTAGAAGTGAAAGCAGGGAGCAATATTTCACACTGAAGTTGGTAGAAATCTCGGTCACTTCCACCAAAAAGAATACTGTTACTGTGACAAGTGGAATATTCAAGACTGATCATGGATAAGCATACCAAAGGATTTGGAGCTCACAAGAAAGGAAAACCACCCATGATCTAACTAAGTGATGGAAGAGACTCGAGGCGATGAATGACTTGTTCCCATTCAGGCTATTACAGCACCAGTGATCTGGGTTCAATTCCTGCCGTTGTCTGTAAGGAGTTTGTACGTTCTCCCTGTGTCTGTGTGGGTTTCCTCCCGGTGCTCCGTTTTCCTCCCACATTCCAAAGGGGTATGGGTTAGGAAGTTGTGGGCATGTTATGTTGGTGCCAGAAACGTGGTGCCACTAGCAGGCTGCCCCCAGAACACTCTACGCAAAGTTGTATTTCACTGTGTGTTTTGATGTACATCTGACTAATAAAGATATCTTATCATTCTAATGTAGATGAAGAACGTAACCTGGTTGGATTGCTGGTGTACTCAGGCTCCACCACAGTCCTTATCGATGACAGTGACCAGAAGAACTAGGAGTGTAGGAACAACACTGTACATTGGTTAGAATGAAATACTGATCTAACAAAGTAAGCAGTGCCACCAGTGTGACAAACATCAAAAACAATAGGCTAGGGTCAGCTAATCCCATGGGTCAGAATAAAGCTCCATCATTCCATCTCAACCAAGAAAGATTGATAGTGGAAAAGTTAGCAAGAGTCAGGACCAGCAACATGAACATCTACATCCTCAACTGAACAAGTACAAGGGGCAAGGCTGTATAGCTTGTGAAAATCTTTAGTTAGAAGTGCCGAGGGCATGATCCGACTTGTTTTATATTCATATACCCACCCTTGTATACATCAATCTTCAGCCAGGCTAGTTAACGCCAGGATTAATACTTCTGCTTCCACAATCTCAGCAACCATGTGCTCCTGATTCCACCCACATCCCACTGTAAATTGCTGCTCAAGTAGGTGAGTGATAGAATCTGGGGGGAGTTGATGAGACTCTGGGATTAGTGTAGAATTAGCTAAATTGGGTGCATGACAGTCAGCATGGAATTAATAGGCTGGAGGGTCTGTTTCCATTCTGCATCACTCTATGACCCATAACAAAGCAAATCATCCCAACGCATAGCTGGATCTGAATAACATCCCGATGCAAATCTGAAGAGATTTCCAGGCAAAGGGGAAAAGATTTGAGATGTTCAAAGCTTCCTTGAAAATAACGTGATATCCAACTGACTCTTGGCAAACCCTGGCCCATGTCTGATCAAAGGGAAGAAGGACCATTCGGGATGGTATTGAGAACCCCAAGTCCATGCATCAGGAGTTCACAGAAACCCAGTGTAAATAGAACAAGTTCTGCACCTCCTCAGAAATTTAGACTTTGCACATTGAAAGAAAGAAAGAAGCAAATTGTGTTCCCACAATTAAAGAGGGGGCACTGACTAAACCAAGTTTAGTGCATTAGCAGGTACCTAACAGGGAGGCTTTTGCAACTCATTTTAAGACTAGCTCGAGTTTGTTTCAGAAATCATGAGCTAATTGTATGTGGTTATTGTAGCTAGCAGTTAATTTCATTCCAATTAACAGATAAAGTTGAAGGAAATGTACAAGGTAAATTTGTGTTCATTGCACTTCAGTGGAAGTGGGAAGCAAATCTTTGCACACAAGTATACCAACCTACAAATTCAGTTGTTTCCAAGAACTCTGAATTAGCCCACTCGTTGGAGTTGAAACAATTTGGAGGTGGAAAGATTAATTTTTTTTTTACTGGTTTGTCATAAATCCTGCACTGTTGACAGCCATGAGTAAAAGGCTCTCAGTTATTGCAGGTTTCCCACTGAGTGATAGCTGTTTGCTTCAGAAATAGGTATGTATGTGGAGTCATTCTGCAGTACAAAGGATTTATAAACAGAAGATTTGGTGCACTATATTTCAGGTAAAGAATTAATTACTTAAAACATGTGGGGCCTTTCAAGGATCTACCCTGCGAAATTTTAGTAACCCTGACAACCAACTCTTTCACGTCATGATTGACACCAATGTGCATTAGGGATCAGTACTATTTGCAGTACCCCTTTTCTCCCCCCAGCAGCTTTTAAAATTACAAGCGAGGCTCATGTTTCAAACCCAACTCCCTGCCTTGGCCCATCAAGGCTGCAGTTCACAGCTGTCAATCAGTATTTCCATTTGCCTTCTCTAAGCACTAATGTAAGATTCAGGGATGGTGCTGCACAGAGATATGCTCTCCAAAGGATCAACAAGCACTGTTGGATCTGAAGGTCCATCTGCATGTTTATTTGCAATAGTTTCCCTCAGCATTCAGTTTGAACATTTGCAGCACTATATAAATCTGTGGTTGGAAGTGATAGCAAAATTAGTTCATGCAGACCATATTCCTTCTCAAGTCCTCTGAGTGCTGAGATAAAAATATTATTAATGCACACACCTTATGCATTCCTTACTTAAAGCTTTCTGCTTTGTGAAAACCAGGCCTGTCTGCTGCCAATACAATGTTCAGTATTTATAGCTGAATAGGCTTAGCACAGTGTGAGCAGTTAAGAGACACTGCAAGATAATAGGAAGTATTGCAGGGCAATAGATGATTCAACTCATTTATGTCTTCACTCGAATTAAGTACCAAAAAGACCATTGTACCCTTAAATTGTTTGTTTTTCATTGCACACAAGAAAACAGCGTGTGCAGGTAGAATGGGTGGATGTGTATTGGATGAAATTTAACTGAAAACGTTGTTACATTTTGCTTGGGTAAAGAAAGTGAAGTAATATAAACTCGAGAGGACAAATCCAAAGGAGTGAAAGAACAGATTTGGGGTCTATGTGCAGAATTCATTGAAAGTGGCAGGGCAGATTGAGAGAGTGGTTAAAAGGGTATATGGGTTCCTGGATTTTATAAACAGAGGCATAACATTCAACAGCAAAGCAGTCCTAATGAACCTTTATAAAAACTGGTTTGGTCTCAATATAGTATTGAGATCTTTATCCTGTTCTGGTAACCACACTTTGAGAGATGCCTTCGAGTGGCTGCCAAATATTTGCAAAATGAATCCAGAGATGAGGGAATTTAGTCACAAGGATAGATTGGTGAAGCTGAGGTTGTTCCCCTTACAAGGGGATCCAATTGGAGTATCTCTCCAGAGGTGTAGACAGAGTGGATAGGGAGAAACTGTTCCCATTGGCAGAAAATCCAAGAACAAGAGGATATAGAATGAAGGTGATTGTGACAAGAAAAAAATATTTTGCACAACAAATTCTGTGGATTTGGAATGTACAGCTGTATGAACATATGAATCAGGAACATGTTAGTAATTAAGCCTCTTCAAGCCTGCCTCACCATTTAGTAAGCTAATGGCCGATCTGATTGTAATATCAGCTCTGCAGCCCCATCTACCCATGGTAAACTTTCACTCTCTTGCTTATCAAGAAGCTATCTAGCTCTGTCTTAAAAATATTCAAAAACTGACGAAGAGAATTCCAAAGAATCATGACTCAGAGAAAAAAAAAATCAACTGATGCCTATGTTGAATGGGTGACCCTTTATTTTTAAACCGTGCCCCCTTGTTCTAGATTCTCCCACAAGGGAAAATATCCTCTACACATTGATCCCGTCAAAACCCTTCAGGATCTTACATGTTTCAATCAAGTCACTTCTCACTCTTCCAAACTCCAGTGCACATAAGCCTAGCCCATCTAATCTTTCCTCATAAAATAACCCATTTATTCCAGATTAGTCTAGTAAACCCCAAAACTGTTTCCAAACCACAACATCCCACCTTAAATAATGCCATTATTGAACACTGTACTCCAGATGAGATCTCAACAATGCGGTATATAACTGAATCTTAACCTCCTGAATTTTGTTTTCAATTCATCCAACAATAAAAGTTATCCTGTTAGTTTTCTTAATTACCTGCACACAAGCCTTTCATGTATCATGCAATAGGGCCCCAGATCTCTCTGCATCTCAGCACTCTGCAATCCCTCACCATTTAGATAATATGCTTTTTTTATTTTCCTGTCAAAATGGATAATTGCACATTTTCCCCACGTTATACTCCATTTGCCAGATATTTTCTCAGTCACTTAGACTATCTAATACTAAGTTTATCACCTCAGAATCTTCCCTTCACAGCTTACTTTTCTACTCATTTTTGTGTCATTGCAAATTTAAAAACTGTACCTCTGGTGCATTCATCCAAGTCATTTAGATAAATCGTGGAAAAACTTAGACCCCAACAACAATCCCAATTGTTAAATGTTGCCAACCAGGGGGAAAAAAAAATCAAGCCTATCCTCTGATTCTTATTGGCCAGTCTATCCACTCCTACATGTTACATCTACACCTTGAGCTATTATTTTCTAAAAAAAATCTTTTATGGCGCAGCTCATCAAATGCCTTCTAGAAATCTAAGTATAAGACATTCATCTTTTCCTCTGTATCCATAGCACGTTACATCTTTAAAGAATTCCAATAAATTGGTCAAACATGATTTCACAAAGCCAAGTTTACTTTTCTTGATTACCTTGACATTATCTAAGTGGCCTGCTATAACATCTTTAATAATAGACATTTTTCCCCAAGGAGTCAATGAGATGGTGGAGACAGATTCATTTGTCGTATTCAAAAGGTTGCTGGATACCTACTTGAAAGGAAAGACTTTGCAGGGGCTACAGAAAGAAGACAAGGCATTGGGACCAGCTTGATAGCTCTTATGCAGAGAGATACAGACTCAAGGGGCCAAATGGCCTCTTTGCTGTTGTAACTTTTCTGTGAATAATAAATAAAGGATAATCAGTTAGACCACAGCTGGAGTACTGTGTGCATTTCTGGTCACCACACTGAAGGAAGAATGTGATTGCATTGCAAAGGGTGCAGAGGATATTCATCATGATGTTGCCTGGGATGGAGTTTTTCCAGTTATAAGGAGACACTGGATAGGCTGTGTTTATTTTCCTTGGAGTGGAGGGGATCTTGACTGAGGTAAGGATTAAGAAGTTTAGACTGTCTCCAAGGAAGAACTTTTTCACCCTGCAGGTGGTTGGAACCTAGAATGCATTGACTGAGTGAGTTGTGGAGGCAGATACTCTCACAACATTTAAGTATCTAGATGAGTATTCAAATTGTCAATGGATAGAAGGTTATGGATCAAATGCTGGTAAGTGGGATTACAGTATATAGGTACTTGATGGTCAGCAAAGACATGGTGGATTGAAGAGCATGTTTCCATGCTGCCTGACTATGATAATGGCAAGCACCTCACCTTTGCCAAGTTATTGACTAATAGGTTGGGTGGAAAACAATTACTTTTCATAATGAACTGGAAATAAAGCACATTGGGGAAGGTCACTTTAGACATACCAGATGTAATGTGCAGAAACAGGCCACTTGCAGACTTCTAGACAAGGAATGAGGTAACTAAAGAAAGTTATGCTCACAGAAGGAGAAAATGTTTGGGTAAAGTGGCTAACTTGGAACACTTTTCAAAGCTGAGTGACTTGATGATGGTCTGAATTTTCTTGTTTACTGCATATCTATTGAAGAGAACTTTACAAAAATCACAAGATATAAAGGTCTTTTAATATTTGCCAGCCAAAGAACTGGATTCCATCAATGAAGCCTTGAATTTTAGAAAGCTTCTTGGCTCTAAAGTGAAACTCTCCTCAACAATATTAATAACAATACTCATCTCCAGCACAATGTTCACCAACAGTTGTTGTTACTTGAAGTAACCAGATTTGATTAACCCCATTTCCTTGGAACTATGCTATGTAAAGGTCCAAAACTCAGGCTATGTTTTTTGCCTGGCTACTCCCCAGCACTCTAACCTCACTGTGTGCCCTACACAGTGCTTAGATGTAAACCCGAGTCTTCCTTGCTCCTTCAGTGACCTTCCTGCACCAAAATGACTTCCAATGAGAGGTCATCTACATCTAACCCTTTGCTTGCTGGATGGCATGAAGATGGACCATAGGCATCAGAGACATCACAGGCAGCCATTGGGGACCATATAGGCAGAGAAAGAGTTATCTGCCCAGAGTTTACGGGGCTCCATACTAATAATAACTAGACTTTTATGAGGAGCAATATCTAACCAGCAAGACACTCCCCACTGAGATATCTGACAACTAGGACCTGATCTATAACCTTTCACATGAGTACTTAGACTGTTTTGCCTGGGAGATCAGGGTCACAGTTACTCTGCTTCCTAACCTCAGCTGATTGCTGCCACATCTGGTAGTTTGTATCTCATGGCTGCATTAGCAAACTCCGTATTCAGAGAGGGAAGAATTCATCAACCTCAGCGCACAGGAGCAGGCATGGGGATTTGCTAATATGACACTTTCTCAAAATGCCGGCATTCACAGACTGCAGTCACACAGTTTTACCCCTTACAGCAACATTCTGCCAGGACCACCTGCTGTAACCCTGGTGGATCTCCATGGCCCCTTTGCACAAAGAACAGGCCTCCGGAGGGTAATATTCTCCACCAGACTGTGCAGTACTAACTGAGACCTTTGAACCACTCTGCCTCATCTCTCTCACTGCGGGAAGCTGGGAAAGTGTTGCTTGTAATGTACTTATGTCTCTTTAAGCTGTCTGGCTCCTGAGATTGCAGCTGCTAGGCTGAGTGCTGGCACCCATAAGATCTTTCAATAGATTGTTGAAATGGTGCATGCTGGAACCAATGTGCAAGATATTACGCAGAGAAACTCAACAGTGGGAATCTTTCATTAGAAAATTGCAATCTTGAGACTTTTAAAAACTATGTTAGGATGAAATACAAAGTTGTCTTAGAGCCACTGTAAAGAAGGTACTTAGAGGCTAAAATGCCCATATCATTACTTTATATTAATTCTTCTTGAACAGGCTCTATGGTTTAATACCAGTACTCTCCTGTAACACACATTTCAGAGGAACTGCATGCAAACAGCCTTGTATGAATTCAGCCAGTTCAGTATCGTTAGGGTATCAAAGGGTCAAATTTAGTATCACGCTTGCTGAGTCATGGCACTTCAATAAAGCTGTAGTGAGAGTATGTTCCAGGAAATGTTGCACAACTTGTGAGATCTGTCTCTGCTTGGATAGTCCAAGTGATATTACTGGCTTCAGATAGAGAGGTTAGTTTTCTGTAATGTGAAAAGCTTTTGTTTGCACGCCATCCAGTCAGATCATGCTATAGCCAAGTCCATTGAGGTAGTAAGAAGTGAAATATAATGCAGAATATAGTGTTGTAGCTATAGAGAATGTGCAGTGCAGGTAGACATATACAGTGCAAGGGCCACAATGAGGTAGATTGGGAAATCAAGACAATATCCTCGTGTTCTGTTTGCCTTGGATCTAAAGCAAAAATAAGGATGATTTTAATTACACCAGGTGAGAGGAAAACCCATATGATCAGAGAGCAAAAACAGAAAATATTCAGCAGATCAGGCAACAGCTGTGGAGAGAAACACAATGTTGATGAAAGGTCATCAAACTGAAATGTTAACTCTGTTTCTTCGTCCACAGTTGCCACTGAGCATTTCTGACATTTCCAGTTGACATTTCAGGTTTTTGGGATCTGTGGGTTTTTGCTTTTCTATGATCAAGTACAGCTTAAATTTCACTCACGAGATATCATTGAACAGGCTGTAAAAGCAGCATTGCTTCCAAACCTATCAGTTTTCCAATGAACAGATTAGGATAGACTCACTGACATAAGGATCACTGTCTCCAATATGTTTACTTGTTATCAGTGGATTCTTCCATGGCCTCAAGTCTGAAGTCTCTATTCCCGTGCCATTTGTCAGTCAAGAACGACAACCCTTGTTTAAAGTCAGCAGATTCTTCCAATAATTTCATTTTTTTTTACCAAAGTCTTTTCTTTTCCCTTTATTATTTTTCCCCACTCACATTTTCTAAAGTTCCCTCTGAAAAATGCTGATGCATGTGCTTGGAGCACCTCACGTGCCTCACCAAATGATTGTTTTCCTGTGTCTGAGCATCAACAGACTATTCAATTGCAGGAAGCATCAGAACGAAGTCCACTCCTCAAACTATTACATAAACACTTTTCAGCTAAGCTTGCTGGGTGGCCCTCAGTGGATAATAATTATCCTCGAGTTTTCTCTTCCTTAATCAAGGGATGGTTAAACAGTTTCATTTGTAAATGCTTAAATATAAAACCTACTGAATTAGATGATTAAATAATTTTAGAGATCAATAAAAAAGAAATTAGTCCTTCTGGTGTGGAAGCACAGAATAAGGGGCAAAACCATAAGTTATAGCTAGGCTGTCAGGAACAATGCTTTCTTCACATAAAGAGCAGTACAGCTTCCCTATGGGTGGCGCTGTACGGCAGTGAGTAGAGCTGCTGTTTCGCAGCTTCATTGACCTGGGTTCAATGCTGACCTTCGGTGTTGTCCATGTGGAGTTTGCCAGTTCTCCCTGTGAATGTTTCTCATCTGGATGCTCTGGTTTCCTACCAAAGACATGAGAGTTGGTGGGCAAATTAGCCACTGTAAATTGTCCCTAGTGTGTACACAAGTGGCAGAATCTGGGAAAGTGTGAAGAATATTAAAACAAAATGGGACCAGTATAGGACCAGTGTAAATGGATGCTTGACATTCAGCACAGACTCTGTTCGCTGTAGGGTCTGTTTCCCTGCTATATGACTCTGTGGTCAAAAGCTTCTGAGCTCAAGAATCGGTTAAAGATATCTAAACAGATTGATTGATTTTTGTTAGGTAAGGGAAAGACGTACATCAGGCTGCTGTTTATCGATTACAGCTCAGCATTCAACACCATTATTTCCTCAGTACTAATAACCAAGCTTCAAAACCTGGGCATTTGTACCTCCCTCTGCAACTGGATCCTTGACTTCCTTATAGGGAGACGACAGTCAGTGTCGATCTGTAGTAACATCTCCTCCTCGCTGACAATCAACACAGGTGCACCTCATGGATGTGTGCTTAGCTTGCTGCTCTACTCTCTACGCTCATGACTGTGTGGCTAAGCACAGCTCAAATGCCATCTATAAAGCTGCCGATGACACCACTGTTGTTGGTAGAATCTCAGATGGTGATGAGAAGGCGTACAGGAGTGAGATAGATCAGCTGGTTGAGTGGTGTCACGACAACAACCTCGCACTCAACATCAGCAAGACCAAGGAACTGATTGTGGACTTCAGGAAAGGGAAGTCGGGAGAATACACACCAGTATTCATTGAGGGGTCGGCGGTGGAAAGGATGAGCAGCTTCAAGTTCCTAGGTGTCAACATCTCAGAGGATCTATCTTGGACCCAAAACATTGATGCAATCATGAAGCAGATGCCAGTGGATCTACTTCATTAGTAGTTTGAGGAGATTTGGTATGTCTCCAAACACACTCACAAATTTCTATTGATGTACAGTGGAGAGCATCACAGCCTGGTATGGAGCCTCCATAGATGGAGTTAAGATACATATCCACTATGGCTTAACTGAACTAGTAAAAAGATTAAGTCGTGTAATGGGTTTCTCCTCTCCAATGATCCTAAGTGCCATACAAGAGGGCATGTACTTAAGGTGAGAAGGGGAAAGTTCAAAGGAGATGCAAAAGGCAAGTTTTTTTTATTTTACACAGAGTGGTAGGTGTCTGGAGTGAGCTGCCAGGGGTGGTGGTGGAGGCAGATATAATAGAAGCATTTAAGAGGCAGTTAGAAAGGCACATGAATATGCAGAGAATAGAGGGATATGGACATTATGCAGAAAGAAGGGATTAGGTGTCATTAGCTTAATTAGTTTGGCACAACATTGTGGGCCAAAGGGCCTGTTCCTGTGTTCTATGTTAAACCCTAAACCATCTTGATAGGATGCAGGTGGAGAAGATGTTTCCTCTTGTGGGAGAATCTAGAACCTGGAGTCACTGTTTAAAAATAAGGGGTCACCCACTAAAAACAGAGATGAGGCAAAAAACCTTTCACTCAGTGTTTTCTTCCTCCAAAGGACAATGGAAGCAGTCTTTGAATACTTTTAAGGCAAAGGTAGTTAGATTCTTGATAAGCAAGGGGGTGAAAGGTGACTGTGATTAGATGGGAATGTGGAGATTACTATCAGATCAGCCATGGTTTTATGAAAATGATAGAACAGACTTGAGGGCTGAATGGCCTACTGCTGTTCTTAATTCATGTTTGCATGTTGGTCCTACCACTGGAGCAGCTGAGATCAACTTAGTTGTCTCCCAAGGAAGCTGGGATCATACTTACAGTTCAATTCCCCACAAGAACATGGGAAAATAGAAGCAGGAGTCAGCCACGAGACCCTTCAAACCTGCCCCATCATTTAATATGATCATGGCTGATCTATTCTGGCCTCAACTTCTCTTCTGTGCCATTTTGCCATATCCCTCTATTCCTCAATCAAATATTTATCCGCCTCTCTTTAAATACTTCTAATTATACAATTTCCAACCAGCCACTGTCTGTAAGGAGCTTGTATGTTCTCCCCGTGTCTGCATGGATTTCCTCTGGGTGCTCCGGTTTCCTCCCACATTCCAAAGACGTACAGGTTAGAAAGTTGTGGGCATGCTATGTTGGCGCCAGAAGTGTGGCGACACTTGCAGGCTGCCCCCAGAACACTCTACACAAGGTGTATTTCACTGTGTGTTTTGATGTACATGTGACTAATAAAGATCTTATCTCATCTTACCTGCCAAATCAGAATTCCAGACATTCACCACCCTCTACAAGAAGCAATTTCTATATGTATCAGTTTTATACAGCCAACCCCTTGTAGTTAGGTCCCCCTGTTCAAGACTCTCCCACTGGTGAGAACATCTCAACATCTACTCTGTCAAGCCTCCTTTGGATCTTTTATGTTTCAATAAGGTCACCCCTCATTCTTCTAAACTCCAAGGCACAAACTGTTGACTCTCTTGGTAGGACAGCTCTTTCATCCCAGGAATTGGCCTGGGGAATCTCCTTTGTACTGCCTCCGACGTTCCTACATTTTTTTTTGGTTAAGGGGACCAAAACTGTACAGGTCGCCCCCAGGTTACGTCAAGGTTCCGTTTCCTGTGAACTGTTCCTAACCCAGACAGTTCACAAGTCGGAAATGTGGCTGTGAATAGAGCTCCCAGGTGCAGAAGATTGTGCGACTCTGCAGCAGCCAGCAAATCCATCCTGCTGGTCTCCCAACTGCTCGTTCAAATGTATAGGCTGTACACAAGTCAGACATTCATAAGCTGGGGAGGACCGGTGCACTGTTGGTTACACTTCGGTTGCATCAAAAATGCCTGAACAGAATCAAGAAACAGCAGAGAAAGGACCACAGCCATTAAATGGAAAGAAAGAAAAAAGGAATTGACCTATATATAAACTGAAACAAAAACTTCTCCATAAATCACATGTACAACTTGAACAAAGCATTCTCAGGGAGAACCTGGGGGAGTTTTGGCAAAAAACTTCAAAAAATTGCATTTCATTATATTTCTCATGGCTAGGATCCAAAACCCCTTCATATCCAAGGATTGCAGTCTTTGTATAAACACTGCTGTACATGGAATTCCACTATTTTTTTGCCCTCTCAGCCTGTCTTCAAAGTTCACATTTGTGCAGAGTTCTGCAAATAAACACAGCAGCAGGTAATTCCTCCGTAGCACTTTGAAGTGTGTTACATATTCAGTCAAAGAACACATTAAACTCAAAATGTAAATTTATGTGGTAATTAAGGGCACTTAGATTGAGAAAAGTAACCATCAGGAGGGTTAAATTGAACAAGGGTTGTTAACACAAAACAGTTTCTATGGCATTTGTTATTTCTCAGACACCTCGCCTCAAGTTCATTGTCTTCAATAAAACTGAACAGGCATTTTGTAGAATGGCAACAATATTAGTTCCACCGGATGTGCAAACCATTTCACTCCACTGTATCAGTGAGCAGTCATAATCAAAACTATAGCTTATTGGCAAAAGTATCAGTAGGACAAGATTCCTATCAAGTCCAAATTCAATGTATCCATTTCCCTAAGACTTTAGATGGTCACCTTTGATGAAGATACTGACACGGTGGGAAGCAACCTAATGTTGGGGTACTTGCTATTCTCTGGACTTCCCTCCCCATTTGACCATTTTTCAGTTTGTGTGAGGCTGATAATGTTCAGTTTACACTTAGTTTAAAATCACAGCTAATCACAAATGGGATGTTAGCATCCATCGAAACTCTTAGGTTCGCTTTTAGACCCTAACTATAGAACAGTATAGCACAGGAACAAGCCCCTCAACCCATGATGTCTGTGCCAACCATAATTCCATTTTAAACTGCATGTCTGCCAGCACACAAATCCCTCCATTCCCTGCCTGTTCATGTGTCTGTCTAAATGCCTCTCAAATGTTGCTATTGTATCTGCTTCCACCACCTACCCTAGCAGCATGTTCCAGATACCTGTCACTCTGTGCAAAAAAAATCACTTGCCTCAGAAATCTCCTTTAAGCTTTTCCTTTCTCGCTTTAAACTTATGCTCTCTAGTATTTGATGTTTCCACCCTTGGAAAATGACTCTATTTACCCCATGTATGCCTCATAATTCAATCAGGTTATTTTTCTGCCCATATTTCCATTTGGTCTATATCCTGCTGAATTCTTTGACAACCTTCCTCAAAATCCACAACCATCAGTTTTTCTGTCATCTGCAAACTTATTGATCAGCCCACCTACTTTTCATTCAATTCATTTATATATAATCACAAATTTTACACGTCCCAGCACTGCTCCTTGCAGAACACCACTGGTCATAGACCTCCAGTCAGAATAACACACCTGCACCACTACCCTCCGTCTTCTATGGCCAAGCATGATTTGAATCCAATCTACGAAGTCTCCGTGTATCCCTTGTGTCTTAATCTTCTGGATGAGATGACCATGAGGGAACTTGTCAAACCAGTATCTTCCATACATCTCCCCTTTGTTCAGCCAAGAAAACCTCTTGTGGTTAATCTCGCACTTTCCGCACTTAAAATCAAGTTCATGCAAAACTCCGTTACCCATTTCCTAACTTATACCAAGTCCTACTTCACCTCTATACTCACTGAATTACACTGGTCCCAGTCCAACAATGCTTCAATTTTAAATTTCTCACCTTAATGTTCAAATCCATCCATAGCTCCGCTTCATTCTCCCTCTAATTCTTCTTGGACACCCCATGCTCTTATCCCTGCTTTTCTGCAAATTTTTTTTGTCTAAACTTCCAAGTATTTCCCTGTGTTCCCTGAGAATATTGAAGACCAGATAAAGGACCACTGTCGATCATGGCATTAGCTGCCAATACCCAAAGTACTTCAACTCCCTCCCAAAATTTCTCCAACTTCCTTATCTCTCTTTAGTTCTTTAAGTTGTTTTTTTAAAGAAACAATCTCCTTGGTTACCTATATTTCCTGAGTTGACTTGGTGTCATTTTTTTCCTTGAGACGTCTTATTATGTTGAAGTGCTGTATAAATGCAAATTTCTATAATTCTAAACACTCCTGATTTCTCGTCGAATTGCCCATTTTCTTACTTATTTTGGACCAGCAATATGGTATCTGTAGCCACTAGTTTACTGTAACCACTAGTCAGTAGCCACTGACTATTGAACGGCTCTCTAGTACGATTAGATGGACTCCTGGCCTCACAATCTACCTCATTATGATCCTGCAACTTACTGTCTACCTGCACTTTCTCTGTAGCTGTGACACTTTATTCTGCATTCTGTATTGTTTTACACTGTACTACCTAAATGCACTGTGGAATGAATTCATCCTTATGATCGGTATGCAAGGCAAGTTTTTCACTGTACCTTGGTACAAGTGACAATGATAAACCAAAACCAAGTTCAAGTCTGTCCCTAGAATTAGTACAAGTAGTATAGTCAGGAGCTGATGACTGGCACTACTATGCAACGTCCTGGTAAACCCCTACTGCACCCTCTCCAAAGCTTTCACGTCCTTCCTGTAGTGACCCCAACTAACCCCTGACCATGGGTCTAGGTGCTTCTCTGTCCTTAACCAGAAGCAAGCACTTTTAAGAAAACTACATAGAAAGACAGTCTATTTAATGCAATGTGACAATAAGCCAGAAGAGAAATGAAATAGGCTTTAAGATTTTGCTCTGTGCTTTATTGCACAATGGAGAGTCCTGTGATGTGTACGGTTTGGAACTTACTCACCTTGGGATTCTGTGACTCTTCACGCATTGCATGTAGTTGTCAGAACCAAGGCAGGCAGCATGTGATGTTTGTGCTGCCTGACTGTTTTAATCACACCAGTGAGGTTGCACTGCTCTAAAGGGGTACAAGATGATGTGGGAGTATGAGGCTGCTGAATACCATGATATCCATTTTTCCTCTGACTGACAACTATTATAACTCACTTACCCACGATTTTTATCCTGTACTGCCTATCAACTAACTTACAGTTTCAGCCAGATATCTCACAAGCCTCAAGTATCTCTGATCAACAACCTCGATTTTTTGTTCTAGGAGAAGTTCACACATTGAGATGACAAACTGGTATTGGAGGACCTTGCCTGTAAAGTCCCTTTTTCCTTGAGGCAATCACGGGGAAGAGAAGAGATGAAAATGGCAATACTGGGCAAGATGTCCCTCAGGATTGTTTCATAACTAACCCTCACTGTGTCTCGGAACACCTTTTCATCTTGCAGAGTGTGGTCAGTCTCTGGAATTCTCTACCCTGGAGGATCGTGGAGGTTACATCATTGGGATGGGGGCATTTACAGAGGAAGTAGATCATATTTTGAAAATAATCAGTGAATTAGGGGCTATGAAGAACTGGTACAGAAGAGATGAGGCCTGGGACAGATCAGCCATGGTCAGGTTGAATGGTGGGACAGGCTTGAGGGTCCAAGTGGCCTATTTGCTATGTTCTTATAATCAAAAGAGATATTGGGAAAGGAAAACAAAGTGCTGGAAACTCTTCACAGATCAGCGGTGGATGTCTTTTGGCTTGTATCTCATTCTATACAAGATGAGCAGATGGTTTCACTATTCACTGCTGTCTTCACACCTGATCTGTTCTGTTCTTACACTTCAGATACTGAAGAGGGGAAAGTGTTGGGGGGGGGGGGTGGGCATCTCGATTTTACAGCATTACTCAGTCCCACCCTCAACCCCTTTGTGGTACCACATGCAACTTAGAGGTTAGGTGGGACAAGATGCCACAGTCACCAAGCACAGGCTCTTAGATTTAGATATCTTTATGAGTCACATGTACATCGAAACACAGTGAAATGCATCTTTTGCATAGAATGTTCTGGGGGCAGCCCGCAAGTGTCACCACTCTTCCGGTGCCGACATAACATACCCACAACTTCCTAACCCATGTCTTTGGAATGTGGGAGGAAACCAGAGCATCCAGAGGAAACACATGCAGGCATGGGGAAAACATACAAACTCCTTACAGACAGCAGTCAGAATTGAACCCGGGTCGCTGGCACTGTAATAGCATCATGCTAACCACTACACTACCGTGCCTGCCCTGCTCTTAGGAGTCAGAGTGGTGCAATTGGTAGAGCCACTGCATCACAGTCCCCGTGATCCAGGGCCAATCCCATCCTCTGGCTTTGTCTGTGTGGAGTTTGCCCACTCTCCATGTGAATAGTGTGGTTTTCCCCCAGGTGCTCTGGTTTCCTCCCACATCCCAAAGATGTGTGTGTGGGTCAATAGGTTAATTGGCTGCTATAAATTGCCCCTATTGTGTAGGTGGGTGGTAGAGTCTTGGGGGGGGGGGGGGGGAAGTTGATGGAAATGTGAGGAGAATAAAATTGTATTAGTGTAAATGGGTACTTGATGGTCAGCATGGACTTGGTGGGCTGAAGGGCCTGTGTCTACTGTATGACTTTATCATCTCTAACCTGGGGTGGTGGGACAGATGCTAATTTCAGAGGACCAGCTACCAAAGGGCACTTAATGGGAAACGGTTGTCGAATTGTGCGGCTGCTTACACTGCGGAAGTGTGCCGTGTACCGTGGTGTCTTTCTCCAATGTGTCTCAAGGCTCCACGCAGAGAAGCGAAGACCATTCTGTCCAGCAGTACCAGTTGTGGCTCAGTCGATAGCTCTGTTCTGAGTCAGAAAATCATGGGCTCAGTCCAATTCTAGAAATTTCAATACAGTCTGGGAGCTCTGCAGTGTCAATTATGTCACCTTTTGATTGAAGTATTAAACCTGTGTGCTCTCTCCAATAGAGATAAAGGATCCATTGGTACTATGCTGAAGGAGGACAGGTTAATTATTCACAATGATCCAGCCAATAGCTATCCTTCAATAAACAAATCAAAATTGAGAATACTTTGTCATTCTCACATCACCGATTGTTGGAGATTTCTGTGTACACAATGGCTAAAGGGCTTCCTATATTGCAACTGTGGCCATACTATACAAGCACTCCATTGGTGCCGGAGAAGCACATGATTTTCTTACTTTTCAGCTTTGTATTATGCGCTGCCTGGGATCACAAGCCAGCTGGGCTTGAGGGAGAATTCCTCTTAGCTGATAGAGATCCAAGACTGATGACAGAGCAGGCAAGATCACCAGTGCATTATGTGGGTGAAGCCTAATACTCTCATGGGAGCAGATGAAAGTAAAAATCAACCAGCTGGAGAAACTCAGCAGATCAGACAGCATCTGTCGAGGGAAAGTGAACAGTCAACATTTCCAATCGAGACCCTTCATCTGGGTGGGTCCATTTCCATCCACAGATGTTGCCTGACCCACCGAGTTCCTCCAGCAGTTTGCTTTTCGCTCCAGATTCCAGCGTCTGCAGTCTCTTGTGACTTCAGGATTTCTCATAACTTGGTGACAGCTGCCAGTCTTGCAGGTTGCTCATCTTCAACCTCCAGCCTCTCACTTTCTCACAAGGCAACCAGTGACCCCAGTCAAAATATCTGTGGAGGTAACTAACAAAATGCAAGATCAGCAAATCTTCTGTTCTAGCACAAAGCAAGTTTTCTAGAATGGTAACACTCATTCAAAGCATCCAGAAGTCAACCAATAGCCTGAAATGAGAAAATTGAGTCCCTTTAAACATTACACCTTCCTGCCATTTAGAGGCACATCATGTTAAGGCAAATGACGTTTTCAGAAATCAACCATCAATAATGGCAGCTATCATACTTTGGATGGAGCTGCTCACAAACATCCCAACTACAATATTGGCCACTCATTGCCCATTAAATTGGTGCTTTGCTGTTGAATTTCAAGGCCTGGATAATTTTACATTGCATCCTCTTGAGATTCTGGCCTCGTAGAATTGTATGGGGTTCGTCAGTGCAAACACTGCCTCTGGATACAAAGGGTGAAGCAGAAAATAGAATATTAAAGAATAGTAAAAAAATGCTTAGAAAGGAATCAGAAGCAAATAATAAACAAAAAAATGAGAAACGAGGCATAGAAAACAAGATCTCAATTATTTAGCTGGGGTTCAAAGTGTGTTGGTCATTAATTGAAATTTTGCAGTGTTGGCATTCCATCTTAAGAGAGACCTGATGTATTTACAACATGCCTGCAGTCAACCACAGATGGTTCTCATATGCTTGTGCGAGGACAGATAGAGCTGTCTGTGAGCGGGTGCTGACAGATACTGTCATTAAACCAACAAAGATTTCAGTCAAGTGCTGCGAGCATCTGGCGACTGACAGGAACCCAGTGGGGAAACAGGTGGCTGACCCTCTCCCACTGCTACTTTTGACTTTTAAACAAAACATTCCCTTTATGGATAGGGGAAAAGAGGTGGACTTTGAATTCAAATAAACCACGAGCATCTACAGCCAACTTTTAGATTGGGTGAGCACCAACATTAAGCTTATCGTCATAGTGGTAATGATTTGAACCAGAAACTCCTCCAATTTCATATGTGCAGAACTCAGAACCATGCAGAAAGAAAGTGACCTGCAAGTGGGAGGTGAGTAGTGTTACCTGAAACTATGCAGGATGGGGATGGGACTGATTCTATTCTTCCATTGAGAACTGATATAGATTGATGAGCTGAATGGCCACATGCTCAGAGAGATGTGAACACAGCCCAGTCCTTCACGCAAACCAGCCTCCCCTCCACTGATTCCAACTACACTTCCCACTGCCTCGAGAAAGCAGCCAACATAATCAAGGATGACTCCTACCCCAACCATTCTCTCTTCTCTCTCATTGGGCAGAAGATACAAAAGCTTGAGTGCACGTACCCCCAGACTAGAGGACATATCCCACTGTTATCAGACTTTTGAATGGACCTCTCATACACTAAAAGCTGAACTCTTGATCTCCCAATCTACCTCATCACGGCCCTTGCACTTTTTATCTACATGCACTGCATTTTCTCTGCAACTGCAACACTATATTCTACATTGTGCTATTCTTTTTACTACCTCAACGTAATTCCATCTGGCATGACATGTCTGGATAGCACACAAAACGAAAGCTTTTCACTGTATCTCAGTGCATGTGACAATAATAAACCAATGCAAATAAACATTACATGAGACATCATTAAGATGTTGCAGGTCAGGTAACACGAGATGCAGTGGAACCAACCTGGCTATACCAGCGCACGGTTTGCAAAAGGCTATTCAGTAGGTACAGAAATTAATTAGAAAAGCTAACAGGATATCATTTATTGCTGGGAAAATTGAATACAAAAAATAGGGAGATTATGCTTCAGTTGGACAGGGCATTGTTGAGACCACTTTGAGTACAGTCCTCAGTAATGGTCTCCTTATTTAAGGAAGTCATTGCATTGGAAGCAGTTCACAAAACTTTACAAGACTAATATCCGGAATGGGCAAATTGTCTCATGAGGAAATGTCAGACAGACTGGGCTCGTACCCATAGAGTTTAAAAGAGTGAGACATGAGTTAACCAAAACATAATCACTTCCTCAGGACTCTTAATAGGGTGGATATGAAGTGAATGTTTCCTCTTGTGGGAGAATTGGGAACCAGGGGTCACTGTTTAAAGATGAGATAAACCATTTTGGATGGAGATGGGGTGATTTTTCCCCCCCTCAAAGAGAGTTACAAGGCTTTGGAAATCTTTTCCTGAGAGGGTGCTGCAAGCAGAGCCTTTGGATATCTTTAAGGCAGAGGTAGATAGATTATTGATAAACTAGGGGGTGAAAGATTACTAGGAACACAGATGAAGTTACAATCAGATTATACACAATTTTATCAAGTGGCAGACCAGGCTCGAGGGGCCTACTCATTTGTATTTTGTACTTTCCGTATTCTATTAATGAAATTTTTTTTTACGCTATTGGAATGAAAGAATCTGCCGGGATTGAGAAATGAAGGGTCTATGGACCAAGAACTTGCCACAATCTCCAAAGTGAGATACATTAACTAAAATAATAGCTGCTGCTCCAAATGTGTCACTGTTTGCAGATCAGGAAGGTGACATCATCAATGCACATGACTGATGATCTATGTACTTTATAATGATTGATGTGATTGTGTATTTGTTTAGGTTAATCAGCAAAACTATTATTTTTTTGCTGGGCAAGGTGTAAAGAGATCCATAACATTACTGAGCAAAACCTGTGGCAATGGTCAGCGAGGTAACACATGCAGGTTTGTTCATTTACATTGATTCAGAGTTCTTGAACATGCCTCTGTGAAAACTGCAAAATAAAGCAGTCTGTGAAACACTCAACTCCAATACTTATTTCATTTTAAATAAGGGCAATATTTCTTTCTCCACAAACATCAGTCTGCTTATTATTAAATAAGCAATACAGTTGGTGTCCCATGCTGAGAAGGTATAGACAGGTTGGAGTCTATTTGGAGCATGCATGAACTAACAAAAATCAGATGTGGAGACAGTTGAGAGCAAGGAGTGAATCCAAGAGTCATTTGGTGGCCATAGTGTTATTCAATGCACTGTTGAGATTGTCTGGGGGAACACCAGGTCAGAGGAGAGGTGAAGAATCTGCCTTAAGTCAGTAAACATTAACCCAAAGGTCACACAGATGTTGAAAGTAGCTAGCAGTGTATGGATGCAATGTATCAGAAGTGGAGCAAAGGGAGCCAGGTGTAAGCCTCTGATGCTGGAAGCCCAGGTTCCCGTCGATAAACTGATGGGTTCAGAGTGATGGCTATGCTTGCCTGAGGAACAAAGAGAGGAGGAGCTCACAGGGTTATGAAGAGATTGAGGATTTGATTCAACTTAGGGATGATGAGCAATTCTGAAGCACAAGTGGGATCAACAGTCATAGGAAGCAAATGGAAAGCAGAGATTAAAAAAATGTTCCCAAGCTAGAGAAGCTTAGGAACACACAGGAACCAAAAGAGAGCACACCTTGAGAAAGAATGAAGAGCTGAAAGCTGAATCCAAAGCAACCAGTTTTAAAAAGAGTGGATCATCAAGGGTTAATACTAGTAGAAACAGCAGTGATAATATTACAGAGACACAAGAGACTGTAGATGTTGGAATCTGGAGCAACACACAAAATGCTGGAGGAACTCAGCAGGTCAGGCAGCATCTAGAGGGAAGTGGACAGTTGACATTTCAGGTTGAGGCCAGATGAAGGGACGTTGACTGTCCAGTGATAATATTACATTAGAGTTTGAATGCAAGTTTGCTCACCACCCAGTTTTATACTGGTAGTGTTGTTTCTGTACTTAAAACAAATTGGAGGTTGGATAAAGATTTGGGACAGAGCGGTGTGTGTCAATGTATGCAATTCCTAGTTTGAAATTGGACAAATCAAAAGTTGACAAGCCTTCTCTCCCCACCAAAACAATCTGATGTCTATAAAGGGTTCATTAGCTACTTGTTGGAGAGCTCTGGGGAAATGAGCAGAGGACCAAATAACTATGTAGAACTTTCAAAGAGCTGGTGTTGGTCAAAGAGTTAGATGCGCTATAAGATTTTGGAATTCTGTGATTTGTTTTTACAGCAAATCCATTTTAATCTTTCACATCCTGGCTAACGTGATGATTGACAGAATACAGGAGTGGTAGGTTTCCCCATTTAATTATTTATTGATTCGTCACCCATTTTCACCTACAGTACACTATACAATTGCCATAAGTTACTTTGTCTGCATCAAGGGCACAATTTCATGTTGCAGCAATACAGATCCCTGTTACTGATAATATTGGCGTGGAATCTCAGGCTGTAACTACAGCAGAATTATTAGCATTCACTATCATGACCACGGAAAACAAGCAGCAAATTCTGCCATTTACACACTTCGGTTTATTGGAAATTTAGAGCCAGCATCAGTGATATTCTGCTCCTCCACACAATGTGCAGTTACAGTTTTAAGATTAAAATCAACATTGACTTAAACATGGAATTCAACATTTTATGCACTACTCCCCTATTACTGGTGCTAGACTGATACTCCCGACAGCTCTGGGATAGCTTAGGACCACAGAGTGATAGATCATTGCGTACAGCATTCTTTAAAGGGTCAACTAGTAACTAGTATCCATTCACCACTGACTGTAAATGTCATGTGGTCGTCAATAGTCTAGCTTTCTGTAACAGTCATATGCGCAGAGTTTGTGGAGTTTTTCTGGACTGTGCTGTAAACTCAGTGGGGACAGTTCTAAAAAAAAACTCAGCTCCTGGTCATTCTCGAACTGTCCATTAGACCGGATGGACGCCAGGTTTAGCTGGATCCTCTGTCTCACATTATCAGTGCATGACAGGATAATGAAGGAAAAGAGGGAATTTCAAGTTTAGTCTGGTAGAGTCCCAAAAGTGTTAGGCCACAATGAAACATAACAAATAGCAATACAGACCACAAAAAGATACATCTGGGGTTGAAGGACCTCATGATTACACTTCCCTGGATTTAATTTGCCCATTTACGTTTTGACAGGAGACAACACAATTGAATATGTAAAGATTATGGGTGTCACATGGTGAGGGCAAGGATGGAGGGAGCACAAGAATGCAGAAGTGTTGGTTTGTGTTAGGACAAGAGATCAGATTGGGGAGATGTAGAGGATATAGATGTCTTGTCTATATCCTTTACATCATCTTTATGATCTTTATTTTATAGTCAAGGAGATTATTCAAGTTACTGGAAAAAAATTCTGGAGGGACAGAATTAAAGATTACTTGGTGAGACAGGGACTAATCAGAGAGTGCAGGATCTGCCACTTGGCCGTGTCAAGTGCAGATCCTGTCTGACCAGTCAGATTGATATTTTTGAGGTGGTAACAAAGTACAGGTAGATAATATGGCTAAGATGGCATATGGGATGCTGGCCTTCATCAGTCAGGGCACTGAATACAAGAAAAGGGAGGCTATGCTACAACTTCATAAAACATTGGTCAGAACCCATCTGGAGAGCTGTGTACAGTTCTGGTCACCACACTGTAGCAGGGATATGATGGCACTGGAGAGGGCAAAGAGGAGATTTGCCAGGATGTTGCCTGGTATAGAGCTTTTAAGTTATGAGAAGTTAGGTCTGTTTTCCTTTGAGCAGAGGAGTTTAATAGGAGACATGATTAAAGCAGATAAAGTTATGAGGGGTATAGATAGGGTAGACTGCAGGAAACTTTTCCCCTTATCAGGCATGAATAAAACTAGAAGGTAAGGGAGCAAGAGATTTAGAAGGGATTTTCAGAGGAAATTGTTCACCCATAGAGCAAATGCACTGCTGGAGAGAGTGGTGGAAGCAAAGTCACTGACAGCACTTAGTAAGAGTCTGGATGAGTACTTGAATTGTTAGGCATAGAGGACAATGGCTGAGTGCTGGGATTAATACAGAAGAGTGCTCACTGGCTGGCATGGATGTTATGGGCTGAATGGCTTCTTTTCATTCTGTATGATTAGGAAGGTAAATAGTTGCTGCTGAAATGTTACATTAACAGAGACAAATATAGAACAGCCACGTTACCTCTGTACCCCAAGTTAAAGCCACATTTTTGAACCAGATATTGCGCTAATCATGTCCAATAGAATTGTCTCAAGGTCAGTAGGAGATCTGACAAATGCAATTTGAGCCAGGCAACAAGTTTAAGTAGGAACCCATAGCCAATTGCTGTTCATTTCTTGTTATCCATCTCTTGTAATTGTGTGGTGGAGTTCAATTTATTTGTGATCTTGAATACATTTGATAACAATTCAAGTAATTCTTCTGTTTCCCCAGAAGATGAAATGGAGCCGACTATCAAACCCAACTTTTAAAACACCAGCACACGAACTCTTTCCCTTGAAGGATTTCACTGACTTTAAGCCATTCCTTTTTTTAAAAAAATATGTAAAGCTTTTACAGCCATGTGCCATCTTTTCCAGATCTAAGCAGAGATGTTTGTTTAAAAATGCTGATAAAATATAAAGAAACCTTCATGAAAGGAACCATTGTGCAGTGTGAAGGTCTCTTCAAGAATGATTGACTGTAAGAATGATATCAAAACCATAAAATTGGGAGACTTCGCAGTGCACCATTATTCTCTCTCTCCCTCACCACACATTAAAAGGGTCAATCTTAAAACATCATTAAAGTACAATTCTGCCACAGCTCAAACTTGCTTGATTTTCATCAACTAGAATACATGCAGAATGCAGTTTTCAGAAATCATTGCTTGATTTTTTTCCTTGAAATGTCAGGACCTCTTGTACCCCAATTCAGATTTAGCTTATTTGAATATAGTTCAGAATCTGTGCAGTACTTTTCCAATCAGCCACACTACACATCATTCAGTTTGCAAGGTGATTCTTTGTCATGGTGGTGTTTTCTCATCTCCATAATTTCAACAGTTTTGCAATCATTGGTCAAAATGTTCATTTCATATGAAGTTGCAATTATTCATATCCTCAGTGAGTTTGATCTTTTGTGATTAAGTCAGAGGCTGAGCTAGAAGGAAATACTTGGAGGTTGCAGCCTTGAGGGAAATAAAGTAAAAGATCATCCATGATGTTATTGAACAGTGGAATTGCTCCCCACCCGCACTTCTGTTTATTATGCTCTTAAGTTTATGCAAATGAAAGAGAGATGTGGAATGGAAAATTTTTACCCCAAGAGCCCAACTCAGATTAAACTAAAGTTCAGGAAAGCAGCAGGGACCAACACAAAATGCTTGGGTGTTCTGAATGAAATTAAAGTAGAAACTGGAAATAATTAGCAGCTCAGCAGCATTTACTGTGTGAAAATGAGTTCACATTTTTAGTTAAAGATATTTTTAGAATTGCAACTAGCTAAAGGTTTAAAGATGGATCCTGTAGGAATTGCAAATGGCAACAGCAATACCATTAATACCAACCGATCTCCAAGAAAATGCAGGCAGTGAAAGTGTTGAAATCAAAGCAGCAAGGGGAGACCAGTTGCACTATTTGATATCATGGATGATCTATTATCTTAATTCCCTCAAGGCTGCAACATCCAAGTTTTTCTTCAAGCTCAGCTTGCAAAAGCCCCAACTACAGAAAGTGTTTCTATTTTCATTTTAGGTAGTCCATGGGGCTCAAGGATTACTTACCCACACTTGGCGTGTGGGTTCAGAGGTGGCTGAAGTGGGAACCAGACCCTTCCACAGACCAAGCAGCTGGTTGCTGATGGGGCAGATTGGTGGATACTGTGTGAGGTGGTACACTTCTTCCACCACTTATGTAGGGTCCTGATGCATGGCCTCTGTACCATCCCAAACCTGTGGCAGTTACAAGCCAGAGATTGTCAGGAATCAGTGGCAACATTGCATTTCTTCCCAAGGGTTTTGCATACGTTCTTAAATCTTCTCTTCTGATATGAAGAAAGACTCCCAACATGCAAAAATCATTTTAATTTGTCAAACCACAAAGTTGGGCAACAAACATTTTCCTTCATGAAGAACTCAAGGCTCAACCCTTCATCCCGAGCAAACAGCACCTTTAAGGATTGTTCCCCTACACCTATTCTTAACCTATCAAATTTTCAGTTTCACCCCCAGATTTAAAAAAACTATTGTCAGGAATCTCCTTGGGACAAGGTGCAGTCTCTCAGTCAGCCTCCTAATCTGGACAAAAGTCATTTGATAAATGTGTGAACAGGGTTTACAGTGCATTCCTCCCAAATTGTGGCAGGAAAGGGCTTCAGGAAATCTTGTCATCCATTATTGTGTCTTCTAAGATTTAGATGTGCATCATAAACTCATCCATACAATATCCATGTCCACATAAGAAAACAATGAAAAAAAGAGCAGTTGAGGAGGCTGTACTTAGTTTCAGACCACCAGAGAATGTCATTTTCATCAAAACATTTAACTACTTTTCAGTAGACTGAAAGCACAGTGCAATGTCAGAAATTCATGTCAAAGACACCAAGGTATTCATTGCTGCAATTGCCATGAAAATGATTTTGTTGTTCCTTGTAGCCCATATATTGTCAACTTATGTTATGAATAGTGTCCTTAAAAAGCAGAGTTGTGCAGTGTTTTTAATTTTGCTCTGTTGTGATCAAATGGAAATTGCATCCACACTGGAATAAAAGAATCTCCTACTTTAGCCAGATAAAGCAATTTATTAATGAACAGGTAAGAGGGAGGAAGGTTCGAAGGAACACCACACTCTATGGTCATTGGAACATTGTGGCAGCACTTTACAGGAAAGCATTACACCAGTTTAGATTTCCTACCCTCGATCTCTTTATTCTACCCCTACCGTACAAAACATAAGGGCATGCATACAAAACAATATCATTTACGGAATCTTGAACATCTCGTTCTTTTGCCATTTCAGTTCATTTCCATATCAAAGGCAACTGAAGAAAAAAGGGAGGAAGAGCCCCACTCAAATGGCATGTTGAACTGCTCTCTTAGTGCAAGGTGTCAAAACAAATCAAACCAGATGACTTTACTGTCAGTAAAGAGAAAATCAATGAAATATGATGTTCAGTGCTAGCAGATGGGGAGAGATTCACGAAGATTAGCCAGTCAAAGATTAATGTACAAAGACAGCAGGATGCAAATCAAACATAATCCAAGTTATCGACTGTCAGCTTGCCCCAGGCTACAGAAGGGGCAAAACAATTCAAATATTGATGGCAATAAAAACCAAACCATGGCATCTCTTTCCTCGTTATAAATGTTTAAAGTGAGAATTCTCTTCATTGGGAAGACGTTTAAAATAAATAGCTGGAAAGAATTGTCACAAAGTTTAATGGCCTCTGCTTTTGTTGAAGTCATGTGTCACCTTTTTCCTCCCCCCAATAAATCAAGCACCAATGCCATCATCTGGAGCACTGGTCAAGCAGTCTAGTTTATTGTCACGTACACAAGCACAGTGAGGTACAGGTACAATAAAGAGCTTGCTTGCATCTGCATCACAGGCACATAGGTTCAGACAACACACAGAACAAATTATACCTATATTGTACCAGACAGTGCAAAAATAAAACTGCAAAACAAGAAATTAGCACAAAGAGACAGAAGTCCATGGTAGTGCAAGAGGTGGTCCATAGTGTTCCATTGATGAGGTAGGGTTAGGGTTGTGCAAGTCAATTCAAGAACCTGATGGTTACAGGAAAGTAGCTGTTCCTTAACCTATTGGTGTGGGACTTCAGGCTTCTGTACCTCCTGCCTGATGTTAGTAGCAAGAATAGGGCATAATCTGGTGGGGATCCTTGATGTTAGATGCTGCCTTAAGGCAGTGCCTCCTGTAGTTGTTAATGGTGGGGAGGGCTTGGTGGTGACGGACTGGGCTGTGTCCACTTTTCTCTGCAACCTGTGTTCCTGTGTTCAAATTGCCATAGCAGGCCATGATGCAACCAGTTTAAGCCTTGGATGCTGTCTGTGTGAAGTTTGTACATTCTCCTGTGACTCTGGATTTCCAGTGGCAGTATTTGCTATTGTGCAGTAAACCTTTGGCACATTGGATAACATCATCTGTTGTGCAATACCCACTTGGAGCATTGGCAGTTGAAACAGAGTCTGTTGTGGAAAGATTGTTGGCTGCCCACGATGAACCTTCCTCTCATTAAGCTCCTTTCACTACAGCTGGGCTATTTAAGAGACTTGGATGCTTCAGTCCACTGGGTGTGCAGGACAGTATTGACACATAGCAGTCATGCCTGGGAACTGGTTGGCAGGGGGTGGTGGTGGGAAAGAAAGGCTTATGTTCATAGGCCCTATGTCTAAGATTCTAATCAACAATTTCATCTGCTATCCTAAATTAATTTGAAGAATTCCCTTGGTGTCCTGGGAGCCATGTTTCTCTCTCTGAAGAGTACATACTCAGTGTTTTCTGTGTCAGTGGTGAGAAGATCTGTGGCCTTCTACGGAAACCAATTCCCTTAGCATCTGACGTCTGCAATAGTGCATCTTTATAACTTTATCTGATAACTTTCCATGCCTTATAATGGACAACATAGTGGCACAGCAGTTAATGCCAGAGACCTGGTTTGGATCCCAACAGTGGGTTACTGCCCATATTCTACAACTGCTTGGGTTTCCTGCAGGTACTCTGGTTTCTCCTCCCACATCCCAAATAAGTTAACTGGCTACTCTAAATGACCCATATAACCAGGTGGTAGGAAAGTCAGGAGGATGTTGAGTGATAGATGAGAGGGAATATATTGCAGGAAATAAGTGTGGAAATGGGATTGATCTGAGAGCTGATGTGGATACAATAGGGCAAATTGTTTTCTTCTGCATTGCAAGGAAATACGAGAAAGTCTAATATGTTAAACAACCCATAATGTTCCTCACATGCTACATTTGATTATTGAAAGGAAGGACATGTTCAATTGGAAAGAAATTTTGGTTGTATATATAACCATGTAGGAATCATTGAAAACCTTCTGATTATGAAGGCAATGTAAACAAAAACTACTAACTAATCTGGAGGATCTGGGTTATTCCTCATTTTCAGAAAATGGATACCCACACCAGCATTTCTCTCAATCCATTTGAACAAATTTATTTATTTATTTGAGTACCCTGCAATCACAGATGTTAATGGATGGCAAGTACAGACCCCACCATGGCCAATGCATTTATAATTCACTTTGACACAGTCTCAGATGTCCTTTGCTTGATGAGCAGCTTGAAATGTTATTCATTACCTAGGCTATAAATCAAGGTCTTTCAAAGGCCATCCGAGGGAAATATTTCAAGTGCGATACCAATGGTGAACTGGAGGCTGGCGAGTTACATACCAACACAAACCAATGCCATCGTACTTGCTGTACCTGGGCTGAAGGAGGGAAGAGCATTCAGGACTGAGATGGAGGCAGATTGATCTAGGATGGCAGAAGGTGAAAGGATGAAATGTGATACAAGTCTGACCCGTACTCAGACATGAAGTGTCATTTGGGGCATACTGGGTAACACTATCTGGTGAGTCAGAAGGTTCTGAGCACAAGTTTAGGTTGATGCTCCTGAACTGTGCTGGGGGAACACCACACTGTTGGTGCATCCATCGTATGGATGAGACATGAAGTGAACACTCCACCTGCTCTTCCAGAGAGAAGATCCCACGACATAATTTTGAAAAAAGTTATCACCCAAGTCCTGAACAATATTACAAGAACAGATAGTCTGATCCTGATCACATTGCTGTGTGAGCTTGCCACACGCAGAGTGGCTGCTGTTTTTCTTACATTACAACTGTGACAACATTTTGAAAGTAGTCCTATGGCTGAAAAGCACTTCCGAAGAGCCCAAGAGGCATTTTGTGAATGCATGCTGATCTTTCTGAATCAGATGATTGTGGATTCCATTCCAAGTGCAGAGATTTGTTCAAGCGTCTCTTATTTAGTGACCCATACCAGAGGCAAGTACTTCAGTGCATTACAGAGGGAGTACTACACCGCTGCAGGTTCTTTAAATTGAAAGAGACATTAAACCAAGGCCTGGTCTTCCCATTCAGATGCACCTGGGATATTGGTACAGACTGATATGTCATACTAATGAGAAAATGACCAACGCAACCAAATACAAATGGGTTAAATTGGCAATATGACTGTACTGGTAAGAAATTTAAGTTACTTTCACCTCTGATTTGGATGGGGGAATAAAATTCTTAATAACAATGCAAGCAGCATTTAAGCAGTTTTTTTTACAATATGTGGTACGAAAATGTTAATGAGGATACTCTGTACATAAGCAACAGCTGTTGAGCATCAGATCTACATAACAAGAAAATCAATGGGCCATGAACAGGTGATGAACTGCTGGCACTTACCTCCCCAAAATAATATGTCAGAAAGTTCAAGAATCCTGCACAGAATGGAAGTCCTGAACTCTCCAGCTGGGTTCTGTGGCGATTCCCTACTGATATTCCACATTAACTCGTGCAGGGGAAACATGAACTTGCTGCAACTCCCCAGCAGTTAAGCTGGGAAAAGTCCACTAAACCGACACAGGGAAATGTGGGCTGGTTAATTTGAAAGAAAACAGTACAAGGGAATTTATTTTTTTTTAAATTGAGTTTGTCTTAAACACTTGTGCAGCTACTAACCATTAAGTCATGTAGTGTTAAATAAAGTTTATAATTTGTAATTTAATTGAGTGGAACAGTGGTACTGCCTCACAGGTCCAGTGACCTTGCTTCAATCCTGATTTCAGGTGCTGTCCTGTGTGGAGTTTGCATGTTCTCCCTGTGACTGTGCAAGTTTCCTCTGGGTGCTGAAATTTCCTCCCACATCCCAAAAGATACACGGGTTGGAAGGTTTATTGGCAGTTGTAAATTCTTCCCAGTGTGTAGACGAGAGGTAGACTCTGGGGGGAATTGATGGGAACGCGAGGAGAATAGGTTACAAGGAAAAATTAGAGGGGAAGGGATAGCTCTGAGGGACAGTCTAGACTTGATTGGTTGAAGTGGCCTCATGTCTCATAAGGAAATATGGCAAATGGATTCTGCCAGCCCAAGTTTGCCATCTGCTGTCCCTGTGTGTTTACATTTACCCGACTGAGATGATTCTTGATTTGTGGGATATGCATCAGCAATGCAGAGCAAGGGTTCAAATGGTGTTTCACCAAGGCCCTGCCCCCAGATTGCCCTTTGCCAGGAGACTAGCAGGGGTGGAGATGCACCTCCTGTAAAACCTGGCAGGCATCTTGAAAGATTTAACACCAAAAAAAACTTAATAACTAAAAATATCATTTAAAAAATTAAAAATCAAGACTAAACTCAAAATATTAAAACAGTAAAATATATAAAAATAGTTTAGTTCATCTTTCTCCTTCTAGTCTTCAGATCGGGAATTGTCCTTCAGATGAAAAGGAGATTCCAATCCTGCACCAGGTCTGGCTGACATCAGATGGGAAAGGCAGGTTGCCCAGTGTAATGAAGTAGTTCAGCATGTTTGGACTCCACTGATGGATACAATGTGAATCCATACAAGTCTAGACTCATTTACCCAGGAGCATCTAAATGGCAGGGACATTCTGAAGCATTCAAAGTCCTTGATAGCTTTGCCAATCAGGCCACTTCAAGGTGGCGACTGGCCTAACAACCATGTGACAGCATGACACCATTCAGGCTTTTGCTGCAGTGGGTCAGGGCAAAATTTACAAGTCACCAGCAGGGAATCTACAAAAGGTTCATAGGTCTGAGGGGCAAAATTTTCCAGTGATTTCCAAAATTTTCCAGGGTGGTTGATTGAAGCAGATACAATTACAGTGTTTAAAAGGCATTTGGAAAGGTACTTGGATAGGAAGAGAGTAGAGATATGGGTCCAATGCAGGCAAATTGAATTTGTATAGATAAACATCATGGTCAGCATGGACAAGTTGAGCTGAAGGGCCTGTTTCTGGGCTGTACAACTCTGACTGATAGCTAGCAACAGCTTTTGCATCATTCTTACCTTTCATAGTTGCCAGATATCACAAAGGTTAAAGAAATTTAACAAAACTAATGATCAGAGAAACTCTGCACTTTGGGATACTGTAATTTCCTCTATGCTCCATTTTTTGTGCAGCAATCTAGATTGTCCCAGTCTGCTGTTTCAATGAAGTAGGAAATCCTTTAACTAGGACAGGTTAAATAATTGCACTAGTACAAACTGGCAGGGATCTAACAAATATGTAAACTAATGCATGCTAAATACTGCACACTATTAAAATCATACTTTTCCATCCCTCACCCTAACATTATAGAAGTCAGGATATAAGATTCTAATCAGCATTTTCATCTGTTACCATAGAAACCTGAAGTATCTTTGCCAGACTTCACCTTGAGGCAACAGAAGATTCAAAGGTTTGCTTATTTGCAGGACCTATCTTGTTAAACCAATATTCAAAAAGTTTAGGGCACATAACGAGTTAACTTTTGTTTCCCACCCCACCCCCCACATCATATTATAAATATCTCTCATTCTTCCAAGTTTCAATTCCCCTGTGTTACACATCACTCCAACTGATAAACAATTTGTCCCACAAACGATTTTAGATATCAACGTCTTAAGGCAAGTTTAAAATTTATCTTACCTGGATTTTTTTTCCCTCTCCAGGATTCAGAATAATTTGAGTCATAAACAGAACGAAAGCTAATTCAGATTAAGTACAACAGCACTTACTGAATGCTTACAAAAATCATTCAGTCTGGGTCAGATTAATTTCACATTTCATACACAGTACAACACTGATGGTTTAGTCACAGTGCCATTTACTTAAGTGAAGAACTACATGCATCACTGTGACATTATCATTCTAAAAAAAAAATCAGTAAGTTATTTGGTGTAGGTGAACCTATAATTGTAGGAGTATATTTCACTGCATGTTAGATTTACCTAGAAATGTGATCAAGTAGCTCTATGACTTTTGGTGCTTTGCAACTGAAATTTAATGTTTTAATGCTCAAACTATGAAAGCATGGCCATTTATGCACAATTCACACAAAAACAAAAGACCCAGTACTCCCAGTGGTGATGTTTGCTACTGTACAATAAACCTTTGGCACATTGGACATCTATTGTGCAAGATCCGTTCGGAGCATTGGCAGCTGGAACAGAGTTTGCTGCAGAAAGATTGTTGGCTGCACACAAAATGAACCTTATTCTCATTAAGCTCCTTTTGCTTCATTGGGCTATTTAAAAGACTAGGATGCTTCTGTCCACTGGTTGTGCACGACAGTATTGGAGGCATAGCAGACATGCCTGGGAACTGAGGGAGGAGGGGAAAGAAAGGTCCCATCTCCAAGATTCCAATCAGCGATTTTATCTGCTAGCTCAATTTAATTTGAAGAATTGTCTTGGTGTTCTGGGAATCATTTTTCTTTACCTCTGAAGAGCAACATACCCAGAAGCCATTTTCTGTGTCAGTGGCGAGGGTAATCTATGGGACCAATTCCTGGGCTGGTCTGTTTGGAAGGGTCAATGTTACTGTTACCCTGAACTTCCTGACCGCCAGATTATTCCAAGCAGTGGCAGTCAGAATGCATCCCAATTTACTGCAACACTTGGAGAATTCGCTGAAAGGTAGGGAATGTCCATCAGGGAATTCCAAATGTTCAAGAAATGATGGGCAGCAGTCACTGGGCACATCAAGCTCTTCAATGGAACCCAGAGGTCTACATGAATCCCAAGGGCTTCACACTCCAGATACACAAATTTGTTGTTGACCCCAAGAAAACAATACTTGTGGTCAGTACCGCATATCTGGGAAGCTCGTTGGTTTCATTTATTCTTAGAGCCCATATATCTATGGCTCTTTACAGAGAACAGAATATTGCGTGTTAAGGAGCATTCCCTCCTTAACATCTGATATCTTCAGCAGTGTGCTTTTATAACTTTCTATGCCTTTAAAATGGGCAGCCTAGTTCTTCAGCAGTTAGTGCCAGTGACCTGGGTTTGATCCTGACTTTGTTGAACTGCCTGTTTGGAGTTTGCTCATTCTCCATGACTGCTTGAGAAAACATTAGTAAAGTCACAATTTCCTTACCTTACTAGGGGTTTTTCTGCTTAAGCAGCCAATTTCCCCAGGTACTCCAATTGCGTCTCACATCCCAACGATGTGCTAGTAGATTAATTAGTTACTGTAAATTACTCTTCAGTGTAGGCAAATGGGGGAAAAAAAAGCAAAGGGGAGTTGATGCACACATACACAGAGAGAATAAATTGCAGGGATACAGAGGAACCAGAATTAACACAATTCCTCCTTTGACTTGACCCATGTTGTCATGTAGTAAATATGAGAACAATTTCCACAAGACCAGCAAGAGCCTGCTGGAGAATGCCATTCACACCCACAAGATGAAACTCATTGACTACATTATACCAGGAACACCCTGGAGCAGTTTCCAGAGATAGTTGATTATTTTGTCATCTGCTGCCTTGTCACCTCACTATCAAACAGGCTATGCCTTTGCCCAAGGCCCCAAGAGGAGGAAGGAGTGGAGCAGAGAGGAAAAAAAATAGTAACGGGCAGAGAAGGTGTTGGAGACAGAGACAAAGAATGGGTCCTGAGTTCAATTTCAGGGCAAGTTATGGCCTGGAGATTCTCTCAGAATCTCATGTGACTGGATCTATGGCAAAGAGGGAATTTGTGGAAATAATGGGCCACATTTACACCAGTTAACTTGTTACTCAGGTGCCAAAGTCCCCTTCTTGGAGGTCACTATGTAATCTGTGGTCTACACCTCAGTTATAGTAGGCCTTGTTTCAACCACTTCTGAAAAGCATGATTAATATTTACAGTTAAAGCTACAACAAAGTCAATCATAGCATTTACCCAAATTTCATTAAAGGATAAAGCTTTCTTTAGCCAGTTATTGAATAATGAGAAACCATTAATAAAGTCATAATTTCCTTACCTTGCTGGAGATTTTTCTGCTTAAGCAGTCAATCAGCCCCACTGGTTCTGGTTAAATGAAAGGCAGAGGTAGCTTCATCAACTGCAGCTGTGCCTGCAAGAGTTTCTCAGCAAACCCAGAGGAACCAATCAGGCCAATCAAGTGATTTCATTAAGTGTCCTCGCCATTTAATTCTCCACATCAGTTGCCTGACTATCATCCATTCAATTACAAGGATAGTTTTAAATTGATGATCCTTTCAGCCAATTCATAGCAGACTGTATCACTCATCTATTGAGTCTAGAGGAAATTCTAATTAGAGATATCAACAAGTTTGAAGCTTTGTTCTAGTGCTTGGTCTTGACAGATCAATACTATTGCATCAAACAGGACAATGTTCTGCTAAGTAAAATACCCTTCACCAGTAAAAGGGCAAGGGATAATGGAGACTGAACTCAACCACTTACCTCCAGACCTCCTTAGAGTCTACTTTCCAAATACAAAATCATATCTGGAACTTGCTTCTGTCCACATCATCTACACTACAAATTCAAATATAATGCAGTTCTACGAAATGTTGGTGAGGCTGCATTTGGAACATTGTGTTCAGCTTTGGTCACCCTGCTATAGGAAAGATACCATTAAGCTGGAGAGAGTTGCAGAGGAAATTTATGAAGATGTTGCTGGGACTTGAGGGACTGAGTTATAGAGAGTGGTTGAGTGGGTTGGGACTTTTTTCACTGGAGCATGGGAGAATGAGGGGTGATCTAATAGAGGTGTATAAAATCATGCAGGGCATGGATAGGGTCAATGCACACAGTCTTTTTCCCAGGATTGGGGAATCAAGAACTAGAGGGCATAGGTTTAAGGGGAGAGGGGAGACATTGAATAGGAATCTGAGGGGCAACTTTTTCACCCAGAGGGTGGTCAGTGTCTAAAAATCAGCTGCCAGAAGAAGTGGTTGAGGCAGGTACATTAACAACATTTAAAAGACATTTGGACAGGTACATGAATAGGAAATGTTTAAAGGAATGTGGGCAAATGGGACTAGCTTAGATAGGAATCTTAGTCGGCATGGACCATTTGGCCAAAGGGCCCATTTCTGTGCTGTACGACTCTATGGAATGAACAAAAAAGGCTGTTCATTCTTATAAAACATTTCACTCCCAATTGAGGGATCAGTCACAACAACTTCATCTGCATGATCTGGATAGACAGCTGATCTTTAACTGGGAGGAATTACATAGACATCAGGTCACCTTCATCTGTAGATTGCATTCCCCTGTTGTCTACATCTGATTTTCCAAGAAGTTACACTGATGGTTCAAGTTAATAGTAAGGTGTTGTGTGAAATGGTTCTTTTTAGCCTTAAGGATGAAGGACTCTGGACACAAGCTTTGGATATCAAAACTAGTTTAATCACAAAGGCAAACACGGGGACAGAATGGATGGGAACAGATACACACTCACACACATGCAGGAGACCACGAACGTGAGGGGGAATCACAACTAGGATAAGATACACTCACACACACACAAACACTGATACACACAAGCACACAATAACAGTGTACAACTTCAGGATATAATACTTCAATGCTTGACTCACACTAGCATTGGCTCTAACACTGCCTGGAATCTGAGTGAAACACTCCCAAACCATGTGGTGATGCACTCTTATCAGATCTCTGCAGCATTGTCTCACTACTTCTGGGTTGTCAAAGAGAGAGAGCTAGAGGATTGCAACACTTTTTATGGTGCTAGGAGGCTGGGTGGAGCCTCACTGAGTGATTTAAACGGGCCAATGGTTTGGGGGTCAAGGACAAAGGTGCCTGTCACAGCCTATGGTCAGGCAAGTTCAGAGACAAAAGGTACTCTCACACCTGAGGGGTGGGTGGAGCCGCACTTTGATTGACAGTGGTATCACTTCTGATCCGAGGAGCAATGCTGTCCTCCGACCAGCGGGGATCAGTGTCGTCACTCTCATGTGACAGCCATGTGCTGTGCTTTCCCACTACAGAAGGCCCTGCAGCATAGGCTTCTCCTGAACAGTACTGGGCATTCCAACCCATAAAGAATGAAGGGCAAGATTGATTTAGGTAACAAGATGATGTGAGTAACTGCCAATGGTAAAGCTCTCTGACATTGATCATTTTACACACATCTATCAGATTCCAGCCTGTCCTCCCCACTGCTGATCAACTCCAGCAAGGCAGCAGTCAGTTTCTGGGTGAGATCACTAAGTGCGATGGCTCCACATTACACTGAGGCATAAAAACTTTGGATGATTTCTGCCTGTGCCTCACTGGAAGCAGAAAGCTCACTCCATCACCTGCTGACCCATAGGAATGCCAATGCCGGCAGGCAATGTGGTTCCGATCACTTAAGACCAGTAAGTCCTGGCTCCTTATCGGACCCTGTTGGAGGTGTATCCCGCTTTGAATGGTGACATGTCGCATGCTGCCCAGCAGGTGGGCAATGTGCTGAGCATTTCCACGTGCATTGGCATGAGCTTTCCAAACTATTGTCCCCACTTGTAGTACTCATCTGAGTCCGCCGGGGCAGGACCAATGTATGACCTCTTCCGCCAGGGAGCTGGCACAGGAGTTTCCCTAACACTCTGGCCTAACATCAGTCTGCTAGCCCAGGTATCTCTCCAAGTGAAATGCACGCCTCTAACCATTGCAGTACCAATATCTGAATTAGTGCTCAGTAGCGCGCATTGTAATATTTATAATGACACAGGAGGAGGCCATTTGGCCCTTTGAGTCCATGCTGGCTCCCAGTCTCATCAGTCTAATTTCCTTCTTTCTTATTTTCCTGTCCCCTTGCACCTTACTCTCTTTACAAATTCCTGTCAACTACCAATTGATTCCTTTTGCCAGTAACTGATGCTGGGGGTAATTTACAGTAGCCACTGAGGAATGCATAGGAGGGCAGCCGGAAAACTGGCTGTGATGGTGCAATAGATGTGTATACGGAACAGTGATTTCAGCAATGATCTCTGAACTGGGGATGCTTCTGCCATCTGGATATACCTCCTCTCAATCTCATCAATGCATATTTTTCACACTAGATCCATCCAATCTAAATATTTATGGATTTTGGTGACCAAATGTAAATTTACGTATTTTAAGTATTAAAGTAGAATTCAGTTTCTGGTACTGTACTGATCTCTGCCTTTTCTATTTATTTGCTTTATTTTAACAGGATTTCATAATCCTGCTTAGGCAGCAAAGGAAATGGTTCTCAAGAAGAACGAGAAGTCAGCCCAAGCTCTCCTGAACCTGATTAATCATATTGTGCCTTCACTGGGGATCTGTGTGTGCAGACCAAATTCATCACTTTGTGTCATTCTGTCCAAGAAGGCAAATGAGGCAAGGAGCTCCATTCTCTATTCATTGCCTATTCCTTCAGAATGATAAACTACATCTTTCTGTGAATTTTGTGGCATCTGCATTTATATTCATCTCTTTCTTTCAATCCAGTATTGCAAAAACAGTCTGCCCTTAATTTGCCTTTCCCAACCAAATAAACATCAATCCTGTTAATTTTGTTTTCACAATCACCCTTACTCTCCTCTGAACTCAACTCAAGGCATTTAAGTTTGATTGTACACAGAAAGATTATATGCAGTTTCTCCTTGTAGTCTGTTGATTCAGGAATCCCTTAGCCCTGTCAATTGGATGTTGTTTTTCTGTTGCCTAGCATGCATGTAGTCTGTACTGCAGCTTCATTCTACTGCTACCTCACCATTTTTAGGTATGTCTGTCACTGCTCCCAGCATGTTCTTTTGCACTCCTTATTGATTCAGGCATGATCCTCTGGCTTGATAATAATAATACAGTGAGGGATATACCAGGCCATCGTTTACAGATTGCAGTGGTATACACTTCTACTGCTGCTAATGGTCAGCAGCACCTCAGTTTTGATGCCAAGTTTTGAGGTGTCAGATTTGTTCTTAGTCTACCCCATTTAGCCTGTTTGTAGTGCCACACAACTTGATGGAGGATGTCCTTGGTATGGAGATGAGACTTTGTCTCCACATCAGTCACTTCTACCAATGTTATCATGGCTAGATACACCTGCCACAGGTAGCTTCTTGAGGGTGAGGTGAAGTAGGTTTATCTCTTGTGTTGGTTCACTCATGACCTACTGCAGACCCAATCTGGAAGCTAAGGTCTTCAGGACTAGGCAAACTCAATCTGTGGTGATGTTACCAAGCCATCTGGTGACGGACATTGAGGTCCTGGACCCTGAGTTCATTGCTACTTTCTGTGACTGTTCAACTGAGAAGAACATTAATTCATCAGCTGAGGGAGGATGATAGGTAGTAAACAGGAGATGATTTCCTAGCCCAGGTTTGATGATGCCATGAGACTTCATAAGGTCTAGAGTCAATGTTCAGGACTCCAAGGGTCATTCCTTGCCACCTCTATACCTCTGGTTGGTCTGTCCTTCCAGTGGGAAGAGACGTACCCAGGGATTGTGATGGGGGACTCTGACACATTGTCAATACAGTATGATTCTATGAGTAAAATTGCGCCAGGCTCTTGTTTGACCAGTCTATGGGACAGCTCTCCAATTTAAACACCAGTTCCCAAATGTTTGTGGGGAAGACTTGGCAAGGACTGGGCTTGGAGAGACTTTGTTGTGTCTGAATTCAGTGCCTGGGTCAGAACCAGTTTTATTCCTTCTCTGCTTGAACATAGTGGTAATGGTACAATGGGGTGCAGTTCAGAGACTATTTAGGAGTCAACCACATGGTATTGGTCTGAAGTCACATCCAGGCCAGACCAGGAAAGATGGCAGATTTCCTCTCCTGAAAATGATGTTTGTGAACCAGATGGGTTTTTGCCACAATCCAAAAGTTTACTTGGTCATCACTAAGACTAGTGACGGGTATTTTTTTTTTCCAAATTGTTATTTGAATTTAAATTCCTCAGCTGCCATGGGATTTGAACATAAATCTCTGGATTGTTGGTCAATGTCTCTGAATCACTAATTGAACCACTGTGCCAGCACTACAGCACCACATTGGTACGATCAGACCAATTAATGCACCCTTACATTGATTAGATAGTTTCCTTTTCTATCCACTTTTTTGGAAAAGCCCTGAATGAAGGAGATATTTCATGTTCCGTAGCAGCATGATCCTCCTCACGTTAAAGTCCATACAAAGCTTTAGCCCTAGTAGGACTGCATCCAAACTTTACAAAGTCATGTTACTACATAAAATATGAGCTGAAGCTGGACCTTGTATCTTACAACATCATGTTTCAATCTCTTCAGGGAAATACAATAATACATTTAAAAAGATCACAGGATTACTAGATTACACACATTTGACTAAATTAGGACAACATAGTTTTATTGAATTCCAAAATTCAGTTAAGCAGTAAATTTCTAATAAAGATGTAAAACATTAAGAGAAACCTTTTTATCCCAGCTTTTCCATCTGTAAATTGGCAGTGGATGACAAACTCTATGTATTGCAGATGTTAAATTCTGACATGTTTAGTGCATTATGATAATAAATCTGCCAGATTTTGATAGTCCCTGGAGTTGTTTTAAACACCTCCCCTCCCTCCTGAATACTGTGTGAAATTAGTTTAAACAATGAGAAACATGCATCATATGTGTGAGGAATTGGACATCTGTAATGCTTTTCTATTCCAAATAACCAAGCAGGAGCTAGTGCCAGTAAAATGAGATGGTCATAGTGAATAGAATGGATTTATTGCAATGAGCAAAGGTTCCTACCATCCGTGCATGATTTAGGCTCACAGAGTCAACACAGTACGATCCAAGTTTCAATGAATGCCTTAATGCTCTGCGGCATTTGTACTGATGAAGTGATATGCCTGTCTTTCAATCTGCTCCATAACTTAGCATATTTGGAACATAGATCTTTGCCAAAAGCAAGCACTCTTGATGTTACTTTGCTGGCCTGACGTCAATCCACTCCAAATCAAACAGGGAGAGACTGCATCATCCTTTATCATGTCATCTTCGTTTTCACAGAGCTGAGAACTGATACTCGACTCTGTGCTTTTGCCAGCTCAGGTAAGAAGAACAGCATGATGCAAGAGATTCTTACCTCAAACACTGCCATAGGTGATTTCATTCAGGATAATATTTAGACATTCAAAAGGTTAATGGAAGAGATATTAATATTTTGGGCAAGGTAGGAAATTAAACTCAATAATTCTCTGTGTAACTCACAGTTCTGGAAGTTGATTTTTCAACATGATGTAGAAAGTGTCCCAGTCAGAAAACTATAATATTTATAATTGTGATTCATTACGGCTTAGCAAGGTAGTCCGATAATAAGACACCATTTAAAAAATAATTTTTATTCTTGAAGTTCAGTATGATTTTCTTCTCTCAATTTAATTGATACTATTATAGCCAATGCTTCTCTGAGGTCTCATGTTTCGCTTCTATGAAGTTCCAAATATGCCAAATTCCTCCTCCAATTCTGATCTCATGCATGAACCCGCTTTAATTGTCCCATCATTGGCAACTGTGCATTCAGCTGTCTCGGCCCTAGGCTCTGGAATTCCCTCCGTAAACTTCTCCACCTATCCAGCCTTCTTCTTTAAGACACTGCTGAAAACCTACTATGTTAACCAGGCCATCTTGGTCATCTTTTGTGGAACTTTATGTCAAATTTTGCTTTATAATGTTTACGTAAAGGGCTTGGGATGATTTTCCATGTTAAAGATATCCTCTAAATACAAATCAATACAGTTGTTGTACTTGTAATAATCAAATCCAAACTTAATGTCATTTACTGTTCACCTGATAAACACAAACTTCAGAAAAGTGCATCTACATAAATGCGGTAGCTGCAAGGACAGGTCAAAGGCTGGGTAGCCAGTGACAAATGATTCATCTCCTGACACCACAAAGCCTTTCCACCATCTACATCACATGTTTGGAATGTGGTGGAATACTCTCCTTGCCTGGCTAAGTGAAGTTCCAAAAGAAACTTACCACATTACTCAGGACAAAGCAGGCAACTTGAATAGCATCCCCTCCACCATAGATTGACCATTGTTGCACACATGTACCATCTACAAAGTGCACAGCAGTTACTCACCTAGGATCTTCCAATGGTACCTCCCAAACCCAATCACCTCTACAGCAAGAAAGATAACCAGGCACATGGGAACATCACCATCTGCAGGTTCCCTCTAATCACACCCTCCTGATTTGGAAATATATCACTGTCCCTTTATCCTCACTGGGTCTAAATCCTGGAACTCCCTGCCTTACATCACTCCAGGCAAACTATCATTAAGTGACCAACAGCAGTTTGAGAAAGTAACTTAATACCATTTCCCCAAGGGCATTTATCAATAATTTCTGGCCTTGCCAATGACACTTACATCCTGTATATAAATCATAAAACCCAACTTGTTCTGAATTATCTGATAAGGCATGTACACCTAATTAGTCATTCAGCTGGTACTTTTAATCCAGTCATAGTGGAATCCACTTGTGACATTTATTTAAATCAGCTAGAAAACAGGGCTAGCCAATCTCTGAGCCACCTACCCTTGACATTCAACACCTGTGCCAACTTCTCCAAAACATTCAGGCCTAAGTATTTTGCTGGTGCATAAAATATAATGTAGCTTTTGATTTCTGGCAAGCAAGCAGAGGTGGAGGTGACACTTCATTCTGGATACAAGAAGCTTCAGCAAGAACAAGATTGTTGCTTTTACTGTTTCGTTGAAAATTGGAATGGAAATTCAGATCCTATGAAGGTTCCAAATGGGTCTCCCTGCCATATCTTGATTCTTCCAATGCCAGCAACATGGACTGTGCTACACCTACAGTGATGCCCACTAATGTGTGAACATTAATTCCCATCAGCTTCATCCCCAGTCCTCTTGTCCTTCTTGCCATTGGGTCAAGTTCTTGCTCTGTAAAGGCCTTGTGGTAGCTGTGCAACTGCTAACCCACCTTAAGGGAAGCCACACACGGTTAACTTCCTCTCCACAATGTGAATCTTGGAACCTAGAATGCCAGGATTCTCACGGACAATCTCAACAGCCACAAATGCCACATGCTGCTCCATTCTCATGTCTTGGGGAACTCAGACATTTTGATATCAACATCACTTTTAACCTTATTCCTGATCCTCGACCCTAACCCTGACTTCTGACCCTGACCCTGACCCTAAACCCAAACCTGAGGCCTATTTCCCCGGTACTGAGAACCTGATTACACTCAATCTGCTACATTAGGCTATGCATCAGGAGCACACAGAGATCCTGTATAAACAGTGGAGACAGCACACTGTCTCACAAGTCACCACCTGCCCTGTTTGTGGAAGAGACGATGTTTCCATTGGTCTCATTAACCACCTCAAAACCCACAAAACTGCAGTGGAAGTAGATCATCCTCAATCCCAAGGGGCTGACTAAGAAAAAGTGAGAATTATAATTGTTGACCCAGTCCAGAAGAGTGCTCCAGTTACCATGGTTATTTAGGTGCCAGGTAGATGGATGTTTTAATCTGGTTGTAGAGCACTATTCAGGCAGCTCTTGCCATTTAAAACCAGAGGAAGAGAGATGAGAACCACAGTACCTGAAGTAATTACAATCCAAATAAGGCTGTGCATAATTTATAAACAGTCCTCAAGCTTTAATGCTTCTTTAAAACTTATGAATTAAGTTGATTACTGAAGCATCATCTTAAGTGGACTGTCAATTATTCTGAATCAACTCATTATAATTCATGCAACTGCTAACTGTCTTTCCATCACAAGACAGTAAGTATTTCTAAACACATTTCTTCTGCAGTGATTATTATCATAAATGTCTTAGAATCCCAAGTAGCAGCAAGCTACTGTGAACTTAGACCCTCCTGTATGACTGGAAACAATCCTTGCTTCAGAATCTTGTTACAGACCAATTATAGTGGAACAATTGGTACATCTGTAATATACGTATCAGGGGCAGATATCTTCATGAATTCCTTGACAATACAACTTAAGTGAGTTGACAGAAAATAGTAAACTGCAATGCTGTAAAGTCAATTATAAAGGCACAGCTACTGAGTCGATAAGACAACAGCATATTCATGTGAAAGACTATTCAAAAGGAAAGGCCATATTTTTGTTAAAATAAGAACCACAGTTATCAATATTATCACTGTTAACCACCCCTCCATCTCGGATCTGTGATTGTTTTACACATTGCTCCTTCCTTAAGATACATTCTCTACAAGGTGTCAGTGAGGCAAAACTCACCCTTCAAACCAAAAGACATCCATTAGATCAAACCTGAAAACTCAGGTGTAATTTGGCAAGGGAGATCTGTAGGATTGGGTGACACTTCTGCTTTTACACTTTGGAGTGGAAAATAACTGGTGTTCTATCTGTTATAGTACCAGTGGATACCACTGTGGATAAGTTACCAGTGTGGAGATCTAAAGATACGCTCAAATCCCAACATAACAGGTGAAGAATTTAAAATCGAGGAATGAATTAAAAGAACTATCCTCAGTAATGGTAACCATTAAACAACTGGGTTGTTGAAATATCCCCTCTAATTCATTAGCGTCTGACAGGGAAGGAGATCTGTCACCTTTACCCAAGTCTGCCCTATCTGTGACCCTGGACAGAACAACGTGACTTTTAACCACATCCTTAATTCTGGGTGTGTGATAACTGTTGCAGCATCTTCTTGAACCCCTGCAGTCCTTTTTGTGAGATTATTCCCACAGTGCTGTTGAGCAGAGTATTCCAAGGTATGGATGCAACAACAACGAAGGACTGGTGACATATATTCAAATCAGAATGGTATGCAGCTTGGAGGGAACCTGCACTAACTGGTATTCCCATGCACCCGCTGCCTTTATCCTCCTTTGTGGTGCTGTCAGAGTAGTCAGGGTGAGTAATTGCTGGGAATTTTGTAGATGTTATGCACTGCAACCACTTTGCACCGGTGTTGGGTGAGTGATGGAGTGTCAATAAATTTGCCTGCTTTGTCCTGAATGGTGTTAGGCTTCTTCAAAGTTGTTGGCACTGCACTCATGCAGGCAACTGGAAAGTATTCTATCACACTCCTGACTTGTGTCTTGAAGATGGCAGAAAGGCTTTGTGGTGTGAAGAGGAGAGTCATTTGCCATGGAATACCCAGCTTCTGACCTGTTTCTGTAGACACAGTGTTTATGCACCTGGTCCAGTTGAGTTTCTTGCCAATGATGACCCCCCAGGGTATTGATGACATGGGCGCGGGGGACAGTAATGCCACTGAATGTCAACTGGACATCAACGAGTAGATTAATGGTGAGAGAATGCAACATGATAGCACTGTTGACAACCATTTCCTTCACTTTGTTGATGGTTGAGGGTAGACTGATTGGGTGCAAATTAGCCAGATTAGATTTTTCCCTGTTTTTTCTTGTGAGTAGGACAGTCCTGGGCAATTTTCCATGTTTTGTGTAGATGGCAGTGTTGTGACTGTACTGGAAACCACTTGGCTAGAGGTGCAGATAGTTCTGGAACACAGGTCCTTCAGTGCTACAACTGGGATATTGTCTGGTCCCATGGCATTTGCTGTATCCATGATGTGAAATGAATTAAATTGGCTAGAGAATTGCTTCTATATTGGTAGGGATCTCTGGAGGAAGTTGGGATGGATCACCTATTTGACACTCCTGCTGAACATGGTTACAAATACTTCAATCTTTTCTTTAGTACTCACATACTAGGCCCCACCGTTGTTGAGGATGGGGATGTTGTTGGTGCCTCCTCTATCCATCAGCTCTAATTGACCAGCTCCGCTCATGACCAGATGTGGCAGGACTGCAGATCTTTCACCTGATGCATTTGTTGTAGAATTGATTAGCTCTATCTCTTCCTGTGCTTTTTTTTATTGTTTAGCATGTGTGTAGTCCTGCATTGCTGCTTCACTAGGTGTAGGTATGTCTGCTGCTGCTCCCGGCATATACTTCTGCACTCCACATTGAGCCAGGGTTGAACCTTTTGGCTCCTGTGTCTCTGGATTGTTGTCCAGGTCTTTAGGTTACTAATCTAGTAAGTTAATCGCTGCACCACCACCATATCTTTAACCAATCATTTCCATATGAGCAAGTGCAAATTGGAATGGGTGAATTTATAGCCAAATCAGGTTAAGAAAAAGAAAGGGAAGGAAAGAAATAGTAGATTGAATTAAAAGGTACGATTATTCTAAAAGTTTATACAAAAATCTCCAACAACAAGGAAAACCTGAATTAATGAGAATCTGCATATAACAATTACCTTTCGATGTGAAAGAGCTTGACCGGCTGAAGACCTCCAACAGCAGCTTCTCCATTTCTACGTTTAATTGTGCATTTGCTCCCAGGCAAAGTTATGCCGTTTAGACAATCAAAATTACAAGTAAGTGAACACACGCATGCACACACACACACACACACACACACACACACACACACACACACACACACACAAGAAATTGGAAGCATTTAATCTAATGATCAAATTAAATAAAAAGCTTCACTTTCAAGGCAGCTGGTTGCTCTTATGATCACATGTGAAGAGGCAGGTACGATTACAGTGTTCAAAAGGCATTTGGACAGGTACATGGACAGAAAAGGTTTAGAGGGATATTGGCCAAATGCAGGCAAATAGGATTAGCTCAGGTAGACAACTTGGTTGGCATGGACTAGTTGGGCTGAAGGGCCTGTTTCTGTGTTGTATAACTCTCTGATTGTCTGACTCTAAGTAGAGTCTGTTGAATGACCTGCAATTGGGAAATATAATGCAGTTTGTTTGTATAAGTGGATAAAGAAACTGAATTCCAGGTATGCCTCAGTGCGGATTAAATTAAGAAATTCAGTGGTAGATTTTGAATTGCTTTAGTACTGCAGAATAAACAGAACTTGAACAGATTTCCTTCGTGGGATTGACTCTTTACTAAGGTCTGGTCAAATGTGTCTGGAACATGGGTGTTCCCTTGGGTTTGAGGAAGACTTTTACCCCTACAGTTTTATGGTTTCTGAGATGGCTGATGAAGTTAATGTGTATTGAGTAATACCTCACAATGAAGCATACTCCTCAAATTTATCTGCCTGCAGAAATTTATCCCCACTTTGGCTCTGCTGCATGACAACATGCAAGCCATGATCTTAACCAAAGTATCCTCTTTGCAGATCAAAGTCAAACAAGGCTGCATCATCACCCCAACAGTTTTCTTAAATCTTGCTCATTGCAAGGTTGCACCTCACTTCCAACAAACCTCCCACTGTAATGGAGTAAATCTACAGGACCAATTGGAAACTGTTCAACCTTTATTGTTTCTATTCCAGAACCAAGGTCACCTCAACCTCAGTTGAACTATAATATGCAGACAATACTTGCATATGTACGAGTTCAGAGGCCCAGATCTATGGCCACGATGATCCATTCATTGTGAGAATGGACCTGTATCAACTTACTCCTGCTGTGCACACCGGCTTTCACCAATAAAGGTCCATAAGACCATGGAAAATGTGGACCACTTTGCATAACTCAGGAGTACCACTGAGCGCAGGCAGATTTCAACGACAAAATTCACCATCACCTTCAGCACACCAGCACAACACTGCCCATCTGAGGAAAAAGACTGTCTGAAGAATCAAATCTCAGACCCAGCACAAAACTCATGGTCTAGCAGGGAGCAATGAGCATAATCCTTCCATATGCTTCTGAGACTTGGACTACCTACAGCAGGCACCACAAGGCACTGAAGCTGCCTTCACAAAACCCTGCAAATCCTCTGGCAGGGTAAATGAACCAATGTCAGCATTTTCTTGCTGACCAACATCCCCAGCACTGAGACCTTCATTGCATTCAGTCAACTCTTTTGGGAAGGTCGGGTCTTTCACATCAACTCCTGAAACAGACACACTGCTCCAAGCACTGTCACAGCAAAAGATTGCTAGGTAAATAGAAGAAAAAGTTCAAAAATTTGTTCAAAAACTCCGTGAGAAACCCCACACGCTTTTGGGAACTCCTGGCCTATAACCTCTTAAAGTGGAGAAGGAGCATTCAGAATGGCATTGAGAACCTTGAATTCATACATCAGAATGGATGTAAGGTGCAGATTAGCATGGTGGGAACGTCTAAGAACTGCCATAGGGCACAGTAATGTAGGAATCAGAATCAGGTTTATTATCATTGACATATGTCGTGAAATTTGTTGTTTTGCAGCAGCAGTAAAGTCCAAGACATAAAGACATAAAGATTACTATAAGTTACATAAAAGAGGAATAACGAGGTGGTGTTCATGGGTTTATGGACCGTTCAGAAATCTGATGACGGAAGGGAAGAAGCTGCTCCTGAATCGTTGTGTGGGTCTTCAGGCTCCTGTAGCTCCTCCCTGAAGGTAGTAACATGAAGAGGGCATGTCCCGGGTGGTGAGAATGTATACTGTAGGACCTAGAGCACAGCACCTCTGAAACACCCCACCCTTCTGCTGCACTTCCTTCCCCTCCTGTGGAAAATCTGCAGTCTCCACATTGGCCTTATCAGTCACCTCAGAATCCAGGGAACCAATGTGGAAACAAATCATTCCTGATCCTGAGAGACCATGTAAGGTGAAGACTTTGGCCCTTCTATATGTCTGCACCGAAAGCGAAGATAGGTTGGCTCTTCCACACCAGCAGCATTATATGCTCACCAAATTTTAGACTCTTGTATTGACATCTCAGGTTCATTATTTAACTCATAACAAGGGTCAATGACGGACAGGAACCATTAGATCTAGATAGGGTCAATAATCAATATGGGTCTCAGTCTCCACATTTGCAGCCAGAGTTGAAATTTTCTTCAAACTCCAAAGGCTCCTATAAATTGTAAAACATCCATCTGTTTCTGAACATAGCCCTGCAGGCTTTTAACTGACTCAACTCCTGAGTCATCCACACCTTCAGCTCAATGTACAAGGAGACCACTTAACCTGAGAGTCTGAATCCTGACCAGTTCCTGGACTACGACTTGCACTCATTGTTTCATTTCTACTTTTATGAGCTGATTTTGTCCTCCAGCCAATAGCTTGAATGAATTTACCGAGGTGTTGTGGTCTTCATCATTTCACACCTCTTTGGTATTTGCTGACTGAATTCCCATGAAGCAAACAAAGTCCTTGGGGTGGCATGATAGAGAAGGCCTGTGGAAACTGTTGGCAGGAACCAGCCCCCTGCAATACTGGAAACTCCAAAAGGGCAAAAAATACACATCCAGACTGCAGTGTAAGAGCTTCCTTTATCATATTTAATTCAAGCCCAAGAACTGTGAAGATGCTGATTCAGTTCTAGGGAGTTAAATACCAAACTTCAAGCTTCAATTATCAAAGAATAAAACGTAGGTTAGTTTTATGGTTAGCAATAGTTTGCAGAACGTAGAAATAAATATACCCAATATGTTAAAGAAAATGAACAGTTATACTCATTATTTTAACAAAGGTGGGAATAAATGCCCTATATGGCATACACATAGCAGAGTCCTTAAGTTTCTGTCTGCAAACAGTACTTCTTAAGTAGTTTAAAGGTTAGGCACTTGGGAAGTTACAGATTGGGATTCTTGCCTTCATTAGCTGGGGTATAGAATATAAGAGCTAACAGATTGTGGTGCATCTTTTTAAAACATTGGTTAGCCACAGCTGGAATATTGTGTGCATTTATAGAGGTCACATTACAGAAAGGATGTGACTACACTGGAAAGGGTGTAGAGGAAGTTCACCAGGACATTGCCTGGGATGGAGTGTTTCAATTATGAGGAAAGACTAGATAGGCCGGGTTTGCTTTCCTTGGAATGGAGCAGGATGAGGAACAACCTGTCTGAGGTTAACAAAATTATGAGAAGCTTAGATCGGGTAGATGTCAGGAAGCTCTTCCACGTAACAGAGGTGTCTAAAACAAGAGGGCATAATTTAGGGTAAGGTTCAGAGAGGATATCAGGAGGAATGTTTTGCACCTGGAGGGTAGATGAAGGCAGAGACTTGCACACTTAAGAATCTAGATGAGCACTAGAATTGTCGACACATTGAAGGTAAGGGCCAAATGCTGGTAAATGGGTTGGTTGGCATGGACATGGTGAACATGAGGGTCTACTTCTGCGCTGCATGACTCTGTGACTCTATGACTTAAATCTCAAACTCACCAGGGAAACCTGCACCAGGTTCAAGAGCTGCAGAGGATCTTCATCAAGAAATTTCAGGAGGGACAGACAGCCAGAAGAGATGCACGTTACTCTAAGTATACCTCTAAGATACTCTGCAAAACTTGATCGTTTGTACAACCTTTATAAACTTGCACAATGGCCTATTCATTTAAAAAGGCCATTTAAGATATTTTCACCCCACCTCTTTTCTTCTCTCGGGTCTTCCCTCATCTGTCTACTTCCACGATCTTTCACTATCTCTCTTCTTCTCCATTCCCTCCTTCCCCACATCCCATTCCTCTACCCGCTTCACATTGTGGAAGCAAGGAAGTTTGGTGCAAATATGTATGGAAATCCTGGAATTGCTTATTCTAACACATATAGCACTTTCATATCAAAGATATTAGAAAATTGAACCCCTGTATCCTTGCACCAAACTAGCATAGTGCTAACTATCCCACCCCCAACTTGCTTTTGATACACATTGAAGAATATGGCATGAATTAGTTTTGTTAGATGGAAAACTAGATACAATGATATAAAAAGTAACTTAAGGTTGATGAACACAGATCATTTAAATGTCAAGTCAAGTGCAGATAATAATTAAACAGGTTCATGGAACTCTAGCCTTTATATCTGAATGACTAGTGTATAAAGAGTTTTGTTAAATTCCTTTCCAGATGTGGACATTGATAAAAAAGTCAATATTTATTGCTCATCCCCAATAACTCTTCATAAGGTAATGGTTGAGTCTCCTTTCTGAATGTACGCCAGAAGTGTTGTTGGGAAGGGAATTCCAGGACACAGGCCAAGGACGATGAACAAATGGTGATAAATTTCCAAGTCAGGATAGGGTGCAACTTGGAGAGGACCTGCCACCCTTGGCCTTCTAGATGATAATGGTTGTGAGTTTGGGGAGGTCTTTTGAAGTAGACTTGATGAAGCTATACAAACTGCAGCGACACAAACCTTAGTTAAACCAAAACTGGAAAACTATTGTGTTATCCTGAGGACCATATCCTTGAAGAGAGAGCAGTGTACATTGACCAGAATGATATCTGTACAAGTATTATATTAAATATTATATAAGTTTGGGTTGTAATCTCTGGGGTTTAGAGGTTCGGGGTGGGGGTGGGGGTGAAATGACTGAAGTTTTCAAGCATTTGAGGGGAATGAACAGGGTCGATGGAAAGAATCTAATCCCACTGGCTGGGGAGTCTAGAACCAGTCATTTTGGAAGTGAAGAAACACCACATTCAAGACAATACTTGCAGCTTGAATCTCCCTTCCTTAAATGACAATTTATGCAAAATCAATTGCTGATTTAAAATCTAAGATTGATAGATTATTATCCACCAAAAGTATCAAGGCACACGAGAGAACATCAGATATATTGCAGGCACTGAATCAATGGATCAAATGGGTTTATTCTGTGTTGTAAATTTTCTACGATCCTATGACATATAATCAAGTTGCCGATCAGTCAAGACCTCAGAGAACGATGAGGAGGTGCAAGGAACTAAATGGCTGACTCATGTTCCAAAGCAGAAATCTGGCTGAGTATAAAATTAAGGCCTGGCCCCGTTCAACCCAAACAGAGTCCAAATACTAATTTTTTTTTCCCTGACGACCCAACTAGATAGATAGGGTGATCGCACACAGTCTCTTCCCCAGGGAAGGGGAACTAAAAACTGAAGTATAGCTTTAAGGTGAGGGGGGGAAAGACTTAAAAGGGACCTGAGGGGCAACTTCTTCATGTGTATATAGAACGAGCTGCCAGAGGAAGTGGTTGAAGCAGGTACAATAACAACATTCAAAAGACATTTGGATAAGTGCATGGATGGGAGAAGTTAAGGGGGATATGGGCCAAATGCAGGCAAATGGGACTAGCTTGGTCAGCATGGATGAGTTGGGCCAAAGGGCCTGTTTCCGTGCTGTATTCCTCTATGGCTCTATAACTGAACACATCTATCATCACTCTGTAATCCTGAACTCAGCCATAACTCTCTATCTCTCTCACTGCCTCTCCCTCAGTCTATGTCTCATGGCAGAGCTAGATATGACCTCAATCTAAATAGTTCATTGGCAAATACAGACATCCTGACCAAAGCCTGGCACACACAGTTGGCTTCAGTCAGAAGAGGGTCAAGTAGCCAGCTTCTATTCCAAAGTCCTTTGTTATCAATGCTACGTTATGAGAACCTTAATTACATCAGGCTGCCTAGCTACATTCAGTTTTCATACTGAGTCGCTATTTAATGAGTATGTTTATATCAGATTTACAACGACTGCGGTTTCTCTTTTTATAGTTACTATGACCGCAGACATCTTGATGTGGGAATGGGAAGAAAATGGAAGCAGAGAAAACTTTCCAGGGAGAACAGCAAAATACAACAGGAAAGGGAAGAGAACTTACAGATGTTAAAAAGAGGAAGCATAACGCATAGAACAATAGAGAGAACAAAAAAGACCGAGAAACAGGGAAGTAAGACACATAAGACTATCACTGTAACATCCTTTACCAAAATTTTGATTACAATAAGCTCTGGCAGTGTTGTTGTTTTCTTCTGTCTTCTTCAGATTCAGCTGCAAACATTCTCCTGAGCATCTAAAGCCTCTCTATTAGCCTCTCTATTTCACAATCATAAATCTTTTGGTCACTGACAAATATGATGTTTCGTCAGGTACATCAATGGATTCCATCTTGTAAGGTGATGAAATATCAACCTCAGGAAGAATTTGTGTAATCATATTGTTCTTTGAATAGAATGTAAACACAAGATCTTGTAAGCATTGATCTAATGACTAGCCATGCAAATTAATCATTCAGGATCCTGCCCTCCAGTGACCATTATGGAATGAATGAAGCAACTCAGTATTTAACAGCATGGTTCAGTCAATCTGGTTTTAGGAAGAAAGAAAGGCTGTTAAGCTCAATAAACCTTTGCTTTTGGATAGGTAAACCTTGCTGTAAATCTTATTTTATTATCATGCTAGAGGAAGGTTTTTTTTTAGGTGACACCCTTCACGTACTAAGAATAACCCAAAACCTTCACAGCCAATAAAGTACTTCCAAAGTAACTGCTTTTACTTTGTCAAATGTGCATATCGGTTTTTGTCAGCAGTGGTAAACTGAGTAGCCAAGGAATCTGTTTCTGTGCTGTTGGTTGGTTGAAGAAGGTTGCTCTGGACACCTGCAGTATTTGCTGCTCTTCCAAAAGAGCCAAAGGATCTTTTACAATCACTTAAACTGAAGGTATGTTTAATGTTTAACCTGAAAGATTACAGCTCAGCAGTGCTTTCAGATAGCACAATATACTCACTTAGAAATGTTATCAAAAGTCCGATCAGCGAATGAGATCAGTCACCTCCAGCACAGTTCACACTCAACTCAAACAGCTGTCAGCACTCATTTTGGTGCCATTTCCGTCAGATGTACTTGTGAAAGCATTACCCATGGATAACGAAGACCACACATGTGGCAACAAGCCTTCACGCTGCTTTGGTAAGGTTTGAAGAGGACCTGCCTGCCCAAGTTTCAGGTGGCGATGTCCGCCACTTGGAACAGCTTATCAATACTTCTAAGTCCTCAGTAACCCTTGATGTGAGTATTCTTTGAGCATGGCAGCAATTGAGCCATATCTAAGTCCATCTCTGACCCATCCCCCAAACCGATCGCTCCTCCCTATCAACCAAAGATAGCGATTACCACACCCTAGATAATTTCTAAACCTACTGCAATCCCAACCTTCCACCTCAGGTGCTAATACCTCCTTGACAGAAACTCCACCCTCCATTAAGCCAACCAAGTCTTTTCTTAACGATAACTCCCATGTCCTGTGACCTAACAGATTTCCTCCACTTGCTCCACAGTGGTGGAGTGAGTGGCAGAAAGGGCCATGTATTTACAAATTGTGCAAGGCAGATCCTGTTCCAGATAATGCGTTGGACCTTGTGCTCCATGAAATTTTGCAGTGGGAGCGCCCCGCACAGACGTACATTGGCCAACCACTCATCACCAGATTAATGTGCTTTCCCAAGTAGGAACAACTTCTAAGATTGCACCTCTTACAAAAAAGTGCTTCCACGATTTGACTCTGAAGTCTATGCACTCAATTCATTAGTGGCTCTTGAACCTGTACCTGTTAGAAGTTAGAGGGAACCCAGCTGAACAGAACCTGAACAAGCTACAGAAACATGAATAAGTATTTCCAAAATTATGCCATCTGCTCCAATACCCTCATCTGATAATCCATTGGACTGTGTATCTAGAAGGCACTGCAGAAGAAGATAGATCTAAAAAAAAGGAATACAAGGATAAATTAATTAAAAATTAACCTTCTGACAATTGTCCTTGTTGCGCTTCCCTTTGTGGAGCGGACAGAGTGTGATGCATCTGTCCAATACATCTGCAGCAATATTGGAATGTTAATCAGGTTTAAAATCACAATGCTTGCACTGTGGAAAGGCTAATGATCTGCAAAAGCATTGAAGCCATCAGAATCTTGCCTCCTGTTGTAATGTGGATTGATAGAAGCTAAAATTAGTAGAATTATTTGGCGCCTGTGATATTACTTAGCCACTCATTTGATCTGCACACCAAGAGAAGCATTTTTGGCCCGTATCCCAATTACAAATGAAAACCCATCTCTCCTTGTAAAGGAGCTTCAAAAATAAATGAGATGTGGATTGATCAGCATTCACTTATCTGCTACTGGCCCCCTGTTGATCCCAGGGGCTGATTATACTGAGCTCAACCACATAGAAGTATTTGATAAAAATTGAGATGTCTGTTATTCCATCATGTTCAGATCAAACCAAATCAAGATCTCAGCCTTGTTAGAGCTACCTGCTGAGCTCAGACGTGACAGCAGAATAAACAAGACAACCAGGAGGCTCACAGCAGCTGCATATCATTATAAAGAGATACTGGAGTCTGCTGTTTCTTATCTAGGGTGCCCCAGTGTAGTTTATGCTTGAACTACAAACAAACCTTCAGACTGCACTTTTCCTCTGAGACCTCTGGAAAAAAATACGAAATCATTGCCCAACTGATGAAAATCTCTGCTTTTAAAGTAGCAGAAAGGGAATCAAATCCTCCAGGCAGTGCAGGAAGGAGCCCCAAGGCTGCTCCAAGGTGGTGGAATGCCTGAGTTAATGGTCATTGGAGAAGCTTATGTTTTTAATCTTGGAAGCTAGCATCTAGTGAAGATATGTTTTTCCCTGCATGGAGCTACTTCCAGGACTGCACCTCTTGCAAAGAAGTGCTTTCTTGATGTCACTCTGAAAGCTGAGATGTTAATGCATTCAATTCATTAGTGGGTCTTGAACCCCCAACTATTAGACATTAGAACGAACCCAGTTGAGGCAAACCTGAACAAGTTTCAGAAGCATGACTAATTATCTCTAAAACTCATTTTCCTATCACTCCTACTAGTGTAGTGGTTAGCGTAACACTATTACAGCGCCAGCGACCCGGGTTCAATTCCCGCCACTGTCTGTAAGAAGTCTGTACATCCTCCCCGTGTCTGTGTGGGTTTCCTCTGGGTGCTCTGGTTTCCTCCCACATTCCAAAGACGTACAGGTAAGGAGCTGTGGGCATGCTATGTTGGCGCCGGAAAAGTGGCAACACTTGTGAGCTGCCCCCAACACATTCTTAGTAATGTAAAAAAGATGCATTTCGCTGTGTGTTTCGATGGACGTGTGACTAATAAATAAATATATTATCTTATCCTGATAAGGTAGTGAACAGTACAGAAAAGGGTAAATCACTTCAAAGGCATAATTCCAATTTGTCAATGGTATGTTGAGGAAATTCTTCATGCAGGGTTTGGAGGCCACACCAGGACTTCAGGTGCAGGGTTTTGACCAGAAACAGTGACAATTCCTCTGCCCCCACAGATCCTGCTTGACCCACTGAGTTCCTCCAGCAGCTTGTTTGGTTTTTCAATACTGCGACTGTGCCCCAGCACTACATTGAGACATCAAAATAGATTGTGTGCCCAACTCCTGGAGAGAAAAGAAAGTGGCCACTGAGCCAGACTAACAATTACAGTAATAACACGACATAATTTCCAGATTGAGGGTTTATTGCTTTGATTTCAGATATAGTATCTTTAAAGCTTAGTTGGAAAAGTAAACAAATCTATCTGTGGCTCCATTAATTATCCAAAACATAACACCACACTACCATTGTACAAAAACAGATGGCTTTAACGCAAGGTATCATTTCTCTTACAAACTTGTCATGAAGCACAAAGTAGGCTTTCACCTAAATCTTTTAATCAATCAAATTCCAGACATGCGGATCAGGAAAATGGACGTCAAACAGCTGCTGGAAAATGAGATTTATTAGTGTTTGTCCTGCTGCTCTGTTGATTTCCCATATAGAAAAAGTGCTGAGAGACTCAACATTCCTAGCGGAGCCAGCTTCAAGGACCTGATTTTGACAGGATCATGAACTATTAAAAGCTGGCATTGTGAATGAATGCACGGCATTTGTTTGTGTTTTTAGGTAACTGCACGTTTGGACAATTATGCTGCTGGAACCCCCGAGGTTACAGAACTGTTTGAACCTGAAAGCAGAACCATACACTTATGAGATTCCTCCAGTTTTTTTGCTTTTATAATGTTTTGATGCTCTTAGGCTCTGGGCTAGATTGATCACAATCATTTTTTTCTTCCTTGTTTAGCTAACATTCTGGATGGGAGGATTTTGCACCTGGTTCCTGTTACAATTAAATGGTACAGGGTGGGTAAGGGCAGGAATAGGTGTTACCAAGGGTTGGATTGGACTAGAATAGGCCTGTTCCTGTTTGTTCCAACCCATCACCTGCACTCAGCTCCACACTAATTCTAATTTTACCTGTTGCAGTACTTGTGAAGCTGTGACTGTCAAAGGCATTTTCACCATGCCTATTTTTGAATGTTTAAAAACGGTTTAAATTGATTGAAATATACTTAAAAATCAAATGGATTTAAAAAATCTTAAAAACAAAAATACATTAAACCACTGTACATTAATTAAAATATAAAATTAGAGTGAAATAAATAAGAATATTGACCTGAATTTACCATTTTTAATGAAGGTCGGTGACCCAATTCAGGTTAATGGGGTTTGCAGCCTGTTTCCTGCTCAGTTCAGCCTGACCCAGCACTGCTGCTGAACGCAGTGGTGAGTCCAGTGGCTGTGCAGCATATCAGATCATTACCAACTGACCTCCAGGCCATTTCCAACGTCGCATTGCAGTACAGAGAAGTCAGAGATGCCCTGAATGTTGGAGGGAGGACTGAACATAAGAGCATAACAAAAGCAGAAGGAGACATTTGGGCCATTGTACCTGCTCTGTTAATCAATAAAATCATAGAATCAGAGTTATACAGCATGGAAATAGGCCCTTTGGCCCATTTAGTCTATGCTGGTTGTCAAATACCTATTTACATTAATCTGATTTTCCAGTACTCAATCTGTTGTTTTCTCTCGCATGAGGTTTCAAGTGCTCTTAAATGTTGCAGGAGCACCTGCCTCAGTCACCTCCTCTGTAGGTGCATTCTATCATAGCTGATCTTTTACCTCACTGCCACTTACTAACACTAATTCCAGATCCCTTGGTCCTTTAATATCTAAAAATCTATTGACGTCTATCTTACATATACTCAACAACTGAGTTTTCACCCTGAAAGAGGATGAGTGTTGGCATGACGTACAGGCCTACATCCTACTGTAGGAACCATAATGCTGATGGATCCATGAGAAATTGTCTACAGTGAAAGGCAAGAGCACTAACCCATTGAACCAACTAGTCAGCTTTCCTTCTGATTGTAGCCCCTGCTATATTTTGTTATACCAAGATCAAAAAATGCCACTTTTCCTTTCAAAAAATCACATATTTAAGACTATTTTGAGTCTGGGGTGAAAGGCGGGTGAGATAGAAGATTTGGAAGGTCGGGTTGCCAAGACATTGAAAGCAAGAACACATGTCGATGAGGTCCCCACATAAAATGTTTGTGGAATACCAGGTTCATTCGAGGGAGATATTGGAGACCAAAAGTGGGCTGTGATGGTGAATCCAGTTAAAGTCCCAGTGTGAATATAGCTGGTACAATGTGAACTGTAAAGACCAAGACCATTGAATGTTGAGGTAAGGGAGAGGATGCAGTGAAAATGCACGAAGACGCTAGTTGATGTGAAGAAGGGTCAATATGAAGAAAGACATGAGAAACTGGAGGTTAAACAAGAATATTGACCTGAATTTACCTTTTTAATGAAGGTTAGTGAACCAATTCAGGTTAATGGGGTTTGCAGCCTGTTTGCTGCTCAGTTCAGCCTGACCCAGCACTGTCGCTGAACACGGTGGTGAGTGTAGTGGCTGTGCATCATATCTGATCATTACCAACTGACCTCCAGGCTGTTTCCAACATCTCATTGCGGTACATGACACAGAAGTAAAAAAGAGTAACAAAAAAGATTTTTAATCTCGAAAAAGAAATGTTATTCATGAAAATATATACAAGAAATACAAAAGAGTGCGTGGCTTTCTCTAAATTCATGCTTTCTACACATTCATTGTGTTGTCCAGTCTAAACATTCATAGGGGTCTCAAGGGATGGAACTGAGTTCAGTTAAGATTACTAGAGAGAAGGTGCTAGGAAAGCTAAATGGACTAAAGACAGATAAGTCTCCCGGACGGGATGAGGTGCATCCCTGGGTTCTGAAGGAGGTGGCTTTAGAGATTGCGGAGGCATTGGTGATAATTTTCCAGGAATCGATAGACTCCGGCATGGTTCTGGAGGACTGGAGGGTCGCAAATGTAGTTCCACTGTGTAAGAAAGATGGGAGGCAACATAAAGGAAATTACAGACCTATTAGTCTGACATTGGTGGTGGGAAAGTTATTGGAATCAATCCTCAAGGATGAGGTTATGGAATACCTAGAGGTGCAAGGCAAGATAGGTCCAAGCCAGCATGGTTTCATGAAGGGAAGATCCTGCCTGACCAACCTATTGGAGTTTTTTGAGGAAATCTCAGGTAGGGTGGATAAGGGAGAGGCTGTGGATGTTGTGTATTTAGACTTTCAAAAGGCCTTTGACAAGGTGCTGCACAAGAGGCTGATTAATGAGAGCTCATGGAATTACAGGTAGGATATTGGAATGGGTGGAGCATTGGCTGGTAGGCAGAAAGCAAAGGATGGGAATAAAGGGATCCTGTTCTGGTTGGCTACCGGTTACTAGTGGTGTTCCGCAGGGGCCGGTGTTGGGGCTGCTTCTTTTTACTTTGTACATTAAAGATTTGGATGATGGAGTAAATGGTTTTGTGGCTAAGTTTGCAGACAACACCAAGAAAAATGGAGGAGTAGAGAGTATTGAAGAAACAGGAAGGTTGCAGAGAGACCTAGATAGTTTAGGAGAATGGGCAAGGAAATGGCAGATGAGATTCAATGTTGAGAAATGTGCTGTTGTACACTTTGGAAAAAGAAATAAACGGGCAGATTATTATCTAGAAGGGGAGAAAATTCAAAGAACAAAAGTACAAAGGGACTTGGGGGTACTCGTACAGGATACTCTAAAGGTTAACCACCAGGTCGGATCGGCAGTAAGGAAAGCGAATGCTATGTTGGCATTCATTTCGAGAGGTATAGCGTATAAAAGTAGGGAGGTGTTGATGAGGCTCTACAGGGCACTGGTGAGGCCTCATTTGGAATACTGTGTGCAGTTTTGGGCCCCATATCTTAGGAAGGATGTACTGATGTTCGAGAGGGTTCAGAGGAGATTTACGAGGATGATTCCTGGAATGAAAGGGCTTACATATGATGAGCGCTTGTCGGCTCTTGGTCTGTACTCACTGGAGTACAGAAGAATGAGAGGGGACTTCATAGAAACATTTAAAATGTTGAAAGGACTGGACAGACTAGATGTGGCTAAACTGTTTCCCTTGGTGGGTGAGTCCAGGACCAGAGGGCACAATCTTAGAATTAGAGGGTACCGGTTTAAGACAGAGATGAGGAGAAATTTCTTTAGCCAGAGGGTAGTGAATTTATGGAATTCTTTGCCATGTACAGTAGTGAGTAGTGGAGGCCCAATCATTGGAGGCATTTAAGGAGGAGATAGATAGATATCTAATTAGTCAAGGTATCAAGGTATGGGGATAAGGCCGGAAATTGGGGCGAGAAAGAAATAGTTTTTTTCTCTCTTTTTCTTTTTTTCCCTTTCTTTTTTTCTTTTTCTTTTCCTTTAGCTCATGGAGCAGACTCGATGGGCCGAATGGCCTACTTCTGCTCCCTTGTCTTGTGGTCTTGTGATCTAGTGTTGTCCAGTCTATGCATTCTATGTACAGCGTTCCAATGACACTTATGTGGCCTCTTTAAACAATGCACCTTTCAGATGTTTGTGAGGCTGTTACTAGAAATGAGAAGATTGCATTGCCACTTGTTGTTGCTTGTGAAGAGTTGCTCTGTCAAAATAGTTGGCATGTCTGCAGAAATAACAGTCACTTCCCTTTTAAATAATTTATTGCCCTAAAATAATCCATGAGTACAATCAACATTCACTTCAAATGTAATGTTTGTCTGAAGTCTTGCTCCCTCTGGTGGCAGAGGGGTTATGGTGACACCTTCCATATTTCTCTCTCAGAACTGATCTCGGTATTTTCTCTGAGAATTTCTTGAATGTTCTTTCCTGCTTCCATCAAACCCTCTTGGAGCCAGAAACACCCCATTCTGTTATATTTATAGTTTAGTCAATAATTTGCTGCTTCAAATTATTAGATCTTAATTTATTAAAAGCTCTGGAGACGCACAAAGATCTAAATTTACTACACAGTATTCCTGGCCTATATCAGGAGTGCAGATGCAAAAATTTAGTTCCCTATTACTGAGTTTGGCAATTCAGAAAGATTTAACTATATAATTTCAGAAATAAAATAATGCATAGAAATTCATAAATTCATTGCTTAGACAGTTTCCAAGTATTTATATTAACCTCCATATGGTTCTTGTGTTGTAAATACAGTACTCTGAATCTACTGGAGAGGGCAATGACGTGCTGTGCTTTGTCTCAGTGTAACAATGAGTGGAACACTCAGCTGTAGCAGAAGCTTTAATCACAATAAAGCCTTGTAGATACAGTAAAACTCCGACAATACAGCATTCTCAGGACTTTGGTGGTGCCGGACTGGCAGAATTTCTCATGGGGATTTATTCTTTATTGTATGAAATTCCCATTATTACCCTAACCCAGTTTTACTTCACTTTTTTGTTTAAAGATGTTAGACAGTTTTATAATAAATTTTCCAGTGATCCTGATGTTTAAATGGAGTGGAGGAAACAGAGCCGCATGAGTCAGAAAGGAGCATGGCAACCAGAGCCCTGGTGAGTTTAAAGGGGACACAGGAATCATCACCTGCTACCCCAATGGGATTTTTAAGGAGTCAGTTAGCGTATTATCGGAGTTTTACTGTAAATCGCTACTTCTTTCTAACGATGGGTTTTCGACCTGAAACGGAAACTCTCTCTTTCCAGATGCTGCCTGACCTGCTGAATCTTTCTAACATTTTCTATTTTTTTTAATGTTACTACTTCTTTGGTGTACACTGTGCCTTAATGCATTTGTAAAGACATTACAGTTCTGAAGTAGGAAGGTATTAAGATTCAATACAATTGAATTAAAGGAGACTGTTTTGGAGGTGGCCAAGGTGAAAGCAGCATCACTACAGTCAGACGAATGGCAATGAATAAGTAGACACGTTACAAAATGGAGAAAAGTCACACATCATTACAAAATGGACAATGGACTAGGTTTTGTGGAACTTGACCACATTCCATTTCTGTGGTCTGACAGATAGAGTTAAACAGCCAAGCCTCCCTGTCGGCAGGTTAAGCTGGATACACAAGGTCAGATGATACAGGATTATTGTTCTTGTTCAGAGACAGTGAACAGGGTGTCTGACTCGTATCATGGGATGACCCAGAGCTGCTATCATTTGTCCATAAGATGATTGGGCATGCATATATTGAATGTGATCAATTGTTATTATTGGTTTGTAATAAACTGGGAGGAAATGGAAAAGAGTCTAATAATAGATGTTTTCTTTTCTTCTGTTGAGTGGTTGTCTAGAACACACACAGCTTCTCTCTGCCTTTGGCACTCAAAATAGACCAGGGACCCATGTGATTCTTTAATCATTTGATCCCCCTAACAGAATGGGTTTAATTGAATAGTTCTTTCAAAAGGTGTATGTTGTGGCAAACTGCCTCTGCAGTATCATTCTACAGTTGAGGCTACATCTAGCAGTTACTGGATGTGCCATTTCAGTTCTCCATTTCCTTAATATTTCCCAGGAGTGACTTGTTTTAGCCCTGGATGGTTTGCAGCAGCCACCTAATGCCCACAGCTCCTGTGGGAATTGTTTTACACCGGGCTTCCCTGATCACTCCAGATCCCTGCGACCACTCCTGTCATTGTAACACTCCCCAGTGGCTGAAGGCATTCAGCTTGTATAGTGGTATGTCCCTTTCAGAAGCTGTTTGTAATCATGGCACCAGCTGCACAAGAGAATGGGAAAAGGTGGAGAATATGTCCAGTCGAGCTGTTTGATTTGCTGCAGTACCACATCTACATTGAAGCAATGGTGAGAACATGCAACACACCAGAAGAGGAGGCTCATATATCTCCATCACATTTGTCAAGATCCCAGTCTTTAGATAATAAAGACTTGACCTTTGCTGAATTTACTGTTCACTTTTGTCTAGAAGGCTTCAAAAGATGCTTGTTGAAACAAACATTCTTAAGTGGCTTGACAAGAGTAGATGCTGGGAAGATGTTTGCCCTGGTTGAGGAAGCTATTTGTAATTCAGGACTGAAATGAAGGGAGATTTAAGCTTTGTGAATATTTGGAATTCTCTACCCTAGGGAGCTAGATGTCCTACTATTAGGCATATCAAAGACAGGAGCTGATATATTCTTCGATACCATGGGAATAAGACATAGGGGGTCTGTGGAAAGGTGTAATAGACGTAAATCAGGTCTGACCAAATGGTGCAGGAACCTCAAGGAGCCGAACAACATACTCACAATTCTATCTTTCACCTTCATCTTAATTCACCCTCTTTGTTGGTCCTTGTTCTGTTTATTTCTTAGTTTTTTTAAATCCCACTGTATAAGGAATATACATCATTGGTGCCAAGAGTCATTCAGGTCCCAGAAGACCCATTATGCTAAAACAGTCAGCATCTTACAAGGCAAAATAATTCTGAGTTGAAGAATGCATGTGGAAGCCTAAGCAATGTGAGAAATCCAACATGCAAAAAATCAGTGTATTTGAGCTTGCTATTGTGACTGAGAATGCTATCATTTCCACTTCAAAGTCACTGGTTTCACCAATCAGGAGTTCACTTCTATAGTCCAACATCATAATTGCTCTTTGTGAATTTATATCAAACCTCCCAATGTGAAGTCATGCGCAGATTTTCCTGGAGCAGAATGGTTGAACATTGGAAAACACACCCTTTTACCTAGAAATTGGATTGCACCCATATTTGGAACGCTAAATCAAAATGCACAGAAGTGAAATTGGGACTCCCTTGGTTTATGGAAGCATTAACGTCCTTTACCTGCTGTTTAAGAGATGGTACAAACCCAACCTGCATTGCTCCTTCGTTCGGTTCACTGCATTTTTATGCGTTGACATGGAGGAAGGAGTCAGTGCTATTAAAGTGACTCCTCCTTGACAGCCTCAGGCAAGACTCTCCCGGGACATCCCCTCCTCATCCATCCCCACCTCCAAAGCAGTATCTCCAGCGACTACTATGCCCATATGGTCTGCAGCAGCCATTAGCTTTCAGACTGAGGCATCCGTGAAATGGTAATTCACTGAAGCAAGAAAACTCTACAAGCATAAAAATGACGGGATGATTTTCTACTTTAGTTCCTGCAGGTTTCATTACTTTCACTGTAATGCATTCCACAGTGAACCATGTGTTAATAATGGAGATCATAGATTGTGATCTTTTCATGCAACTTTTACCATTCAGTAAATAAAATGTGCTGCATCTGTTCCTGATATTATAACATACAAAGGATAGCTTGAGGAAATGACATTGGTAGAAGGGAAAACAGAGCCAGAAAGAACCCAGTCCAGTTTCCTCATGGGTGAGACTTCGTCAAGTGTGTATACATAGCAAAACTGCTCAAAATGGTTTGAAATGCGCTATTTGCGCAGGAGAAAAACAGATTCAAATGGATTTTCTTTAATCCAATGTCTGGACTCGTGTACATTATAAAATGACACTGGACAAAAAATAGCAATTAGAAATATTTATTATCAATGTTTAAAAATAATTTATACTACAACAGCCATTGAATTTTACTTTAGATTACCTATTAATGCTTTGTAAGTCCATTTTCCCTCATTTAGCTTTGATATGCATTTATTTGCTGTGTGAAAGTAATTTCTCCCACATTGTTTTTCAGTATTCTTTGGCTCCATCAATACTATGTATAAGTGGTTTTGACCAACTGCTGCAGCATTGATTTCAAAATGCAGAAGTATCTTTATGAGAAATGGATTTAGGTTGCAGTTCTTGTATTTGAGCCACAATTCAAAGCCACAGTTCAAAGATTCAGAATATAATTTTCATTGATGGCATAAATCCATTTTCATAGCTTCTCCTGTCTTTTCTCTTTCAGGATTTCAGTGATACTAGTAACAATCTATTTATTTTGTTACTGTTCAGTTAAACAATGACCACACGCTGAGTAAAGTTACTTTAAGTCAGGTAGCAGGAGTAGGGCAAGTAGATATAAATTCAAATATCAGTAAAATTCCTCTTCAGCCAAAGAGTGAACAAATGGAATGAACTTTCAGTGTCAGCAGCGGCTGCGGGAACACTGGTGTCTTTTCAGCAACAACTGGATGTCAACATGGACCTGTGGAACCTTTCGGAGTTCCCATCTTTAATCTTAGTAAATTATTTGCAAAAGTCAACAGAATTTAATGGACCAGAAGCAGCAAAGGTACAATGCAGGGCCTTTTGTGTGGTGGGTTAAATTCTGGGTCAAGTAAAACTCAGTACAATGACAACACTACCAGAACGCAACAGGATTTTTCTTATTCTCCACGGTAAACAACAATGTTCTTATCAGTCTCATACACCTTTACTTCATAGAGTAGATTCGGTGGTAGGCGTCTCTGTAGATTTTCCCAGATGTAGATAGCTACATTTTCAGTGGTACTAAGCAGAAACACAAGATGGTCAGTTATACAGGTTGCTTTGAACTCATTCTCCCTGGTAGCTGCACTTTAATAGTTCAGTCACATCCATTGGAAAAAGTAGGTAAATATCAATTTAGGGATGGTGCAACATCAAATCAGTTTACACTAAGCTTGTAAATACATTATAATATTCTGCCACTTTACAAGTCAAAATAAAAGCAGCTTTGAACGTATTTCTGGAAAGTTAAAGTTGTCGGACTAAAGAGGTACAAAACAAAAACATTTCCCAAGAAGGAAAAAATCTAGTATACTGATTCACATCAATAGTGGCGCAACAGGCTCACACCATATGCAAGATGAGCTATGAGCATATTCCATGTTCAAGACCCGAGAAGTCAGTAAAGCACAAGGAAGGACTAAAGCCTACGTGGTTTTTTCCAGTGTGACCTGTGACACCATCCTAAACGTTCTAATCCATAACATAATGGTACTGCACGCTATATGACTGAATTTCATCAAAAACTCTGTTGCTAAATACAATTAGGTTCATAGTGCACTAGAAGTCCTCTTCCGGAAATCTGTTCTTGTTTTCTTGTGCACAGGACATACATATTCACCACCACCAGGCATCCACTGTGATGCTAAATGGCATTCAACATACATACTGACGTCACTTGAGGTTTAAGTTGTCCCAGGCATTATTTAAGGGAGCAGACATCACCCATTGCACAGATGATGTTCAGCCCATCAACAATCTTTTGGGTAGACCCATCTTTAAGTGATTTCTTATGCATGCTTGCAGCAGTCTTCACTCCTTACACTCTGCCCTCCTCTGTGAAAATAGCCTCATTGCCTCAGAACCCAGAATTGCCTCTTCACCCAACCCCAAACACTATCTCAGATACCGACCCTTGATCAGCTCATGGACTCATGTGACCAGTCTCCGCCACCCCTAAACTTAACCCGATTTTGGTTTGACCTTTCCTATACCTCGGCTCTACCACCTCTCTGTTCCACTCCCTTCTCATAGCAACCCACGGTTTAAGTGACCTCCTCAACCAGCAGTGTAATATTTATAACCCTGTTTTGTCCAGGATTCCATTGTATCCTTACACTCAAGAGTCATCAAATACCTAAATGCATATCATATGGTGCACAGTAACAATATGTCATGCATTAAAATGTTTAGGCTGATGTCATAGGTCAATTGCCAGGTGGATGAAGTGCTTTTAGATCAGAACTTGAACTATCCAATGTGCCTACATTGGCATGAAATTGCTGGAAATATGGTTTCATGAAATTTGCTGACGTTCTAAGCATTGTGCATGTCACTTCATATTTCATTACGACATAGGAGGCCATTTGGCCCACTGAGTTAATGCCAGCTCTTAGAGTAATTCCATTCCCCGACATCTCCCTGCAACCCATTCCCTCACACGTGCCCATTTATACCCCTCTTTAGATATCCCTGCAAACCGTCTCAGAGAGTCACTTGAAATGGGCTACAGTAGGTTTTGTGACCAACGTTGTTGTGCAGTAGAAACAGTGACTTGGCTGACTGGCTGGATCAATTTTGAACCACTGCCTTGTGTTTAACAATACATTTTTTTCTTTCTAGACTTTAATTGATGGGGAAGTAACAGATAAATAAACATGACAGTAAACACTGAGACAAAAGACAGTGAAGATGTTGGAATCTGGAGCCATACACAAAACGCTGGAGGAACTCAGCGGGCCAGACAGCACCTATGGACAGATGTGAATAGTCGATGTTTCAGGTCGAGACTCTTCATCTGCGCTGATCAACTGTCTCGAACTGAAATGTCATCTGTCCATTTCTCTCTATAGATGCTGCCTGACCTGCTAAGTTCCTCCAGCGTTTTGTGTGTTGCTGCTAACAGTAAACATTGGCTGCTCATTCCTGCTGTATTGAACAATAGAACCATTTTAAACACTTAAAAGGGCCATTTGGCCCATCATGTCTATGTCAAAAGAACTACCTGCCTAATTGCAGCTACCAGCACTACATCTGTAGCCCTGAATATCATGACTCTTAAAGCACATATTCAGGTACTGTTTAAATGTGAGTAGCATTTCCACCTTTACTGCACTTTCAGTCAGTGAATTCCAAATGGAGAAACAAGGAACTGAAGATGCTGGAATCTGGAGCAAAAAAAAGCTGGAGGAAATTAGTGGGTCAGGCAGCATCCGTGGAGGGAAATGGACAGTCAATGTTTTGGGTTGAGATCATTCATCTGGAATTCCAGTTCATGACCTCTAAGTGATAAACAATCTCCTTGCATTCCCTCTGATATTTCTATTGATTGCTCTATACCTCTTGGAATTTAATCACTCCGCCAAAGAAAATACACTTTTCTTATTTGTCTGTCTAGAACCGTCATCATTTTATACACCTCAATTAAGTCTCCCCTCAGTCTCTGCTAGTCCAGAGCAATCAACTCCAGCTTATCCAAACGTTCCCAATAACAACAATGTTCCCATTCTGGCAAAATCCTCAGAAATCTCCTCTGTAGCATCTCCACTGCAATTGCAACTTTCTGGTTATTTGGTGACCAGAATTATATGCAGGTTTCAAGCTGTGGCCTATCAAGTTTTGCACACAGCTAGCATAACCATCTTCTTCTTATGTTCTATGCCTCAGCAAATAAAGAGAATTTTTTAAAAACCACCTTATTTGCCCATACTTTTACCTTTAAAGGATCCATGCACATACATTTTAAAGTCACTCTATTCCTCCACAGTTCAAATGTCCACCCTTTTTATTGTATATTTCATTGCCTTGCTGCTCCTCCCCAGATGAATTACCTCAAACTTCTCTGGATTAAGTTCCATTTGCCATTTCTCTACCCAAACGACCAGACATCCACATCTTCCTGCTGTCAAAAGCTTTCCTCTTCATTGTCAATCACACCAAAAGAGACTGCAGATTTCAATCCAACGGCAAAGTCCCGCAAATGCTGAAAATTAGGAAACAGGAATTGCTGCAAACATTCAGATCAGGCAGCTTCTGTGGGGAGAGAAATAGAGTTAACACTTCAGGTTGATGACGCTCCATCAGAACCTTTGAAAGGTCATCAACCCAAAATATTAACTCTCTCTCTACAGATGCTACCTGACTTGAGCAATTCTAGCAGTTTCTGTTCTCCAACTGCAGATTTCAATTAGACATGCAATACAGGGACAGGAATAACTATATATTCACCAGCTTTAACATCCCTACCTCCATACTGGACCCTCAATTATTCCTCGTCACTTTTCATAAACACACAAGGTTTTTGTGTGTATAGAATTTTCTATGCAAGACACAAGCTATATACCTACCTAACAAGATTCGCAAAGTACGGAACATCTTTGTCCAGGTTCTTATGGTCAAGTTGTTTCATAATTACTTCCTATTAAAGAAAGATCAGAGAAGGATTTGGTATCAATATTGGAATAAATATCGCTTTCCTTCATTTCTTAAAGCAGCATACCAGGCCAATTCATAAACTTAGGTACTATTTACAAACACCCTCCATCACTCTGGCCACTGAGCAACATAAGGCAAAGTGAATCACCCACCCATTCATTCAATAAAAATTCTTCATCAGTGTAATCATCACCTGCAAGTGTTCCTTCAGTTCTGTGATATTAATCACCATACCAGTGACTGGATTGACCTGAAACAAACAATGAATGGAATTGAAGTTAGATCCACCGGTCTTCACTCATGAACAATAGAACAAGATGGAGTCATTATGATGACCCATGAAAGACATCAACCTGAAATGTTAATGTTGGTGAAACTCAAAATAAAAATTTCTGATGCTGGAAATCTGAAATAAAATAAAACAGGAAATGCTGGAAAGACTCAGGTCAGGCAGCAACCGTGGGAAAAGAAACAATGTTTCAAGTTGAAGACTCCTTGGTAGAACTCAAAAATTAAATAACTTTTTCCACCAATTTCCATCATGCTCTCACTTTCACAAAATCCATCTGTGACTCATTCTTTCCTGGATCTCTCAGTTTCCATCTCAGGCAATGAGATAGCAACAAACATCCAGCCTACAGACTCATTCAGTACCTTGGCTACTCTTTGTCCCATACAATGATTCTATTCCCCCAGTTCCATCACATTTGCTCCAATGATGACACTTTCTACACAGATGCCTCTGAGATGTCTTCCTTCTTCCTGAACCATTGCTTCTCCTTGGTTAACTATAGTAGTTAACCAAGCCCTTGCCTGCATCTTATCTATTTCCCACTCTCTGCTCTCAACCAATCTCCTCCTGGACAGAAGTCCCTGATCCTCACCTGCCACCCCACCAGCCTCCATATTCAATGGGTTATCTTTCACAGTTTTTGCTACTGGAAAATGGTCTACAGCCTGAAACACTAATTTTGATTCTCCCTCCACAGATGCTGCCTGATCTGTTGACTATTTACAGCATCTGCAGAATTTTAGATTTTCATTTTACCATATTTGCCTTCAACTAGATCTTTGCAATTAGACAAACATTTGTTCATACATTACTGATTATCAATATAAGGACTTTACAAAAGATGAAAATTCCAGTTAACATCAATTCGTTCTACAAATTGGAAAATAATTGTTCTAAAACTTATTTGTTGTACTGCAAAGAAACAATAGCCTAGTTGGCCTCAGGTTGCCAGTACTGGAAGAGAAAACATAATAGTGTCTGGTGTAATAAAACATTAATGACTACCCACCAACTAGAACTAGCCAAGATGAGCTCTTGGCACAATCTGCAGTTTGGATTAGGCACAGGCTTCAAGCTGTGACCAAGCCTCACTGACTGCAAGGGTTGTCTCTCTCCTGAGTACTTCGGCTGCTCACTCACCTGCAATTTACTGCTACAGCATCTCTCCTTTTCCTACCTCATGCCCCAGTCCAGGGGAGGGGGAAGATCACCTCCACCAATGGTACAAATTTACCGCTGCATCAACACCCTCAAATTCATTTACCTGGCTGGTTCAATCCACAACCTGAATGTACACCTTTTACACGTTTGTACTGACAAACAGACTTGTATCTCAGATTGCTTGCAGAGATCTCTAGGGGGTTTCATTTAATTCCAGAGGCTCCTGGACAATCCAGGAAGATTGGTTAGCCACTTCTACAGATGTTGAGACTTTCCGTAGATGTCTCTAATACGTCTTCCTTCTTCCTGAGCCATTTCTTCCACTCCACCATAGTTAACCGCGCCCTACACTGCACATAATCTTAATGCCACATGTCTGCCCAGCACCCCTCTCCTCCTGACAGAGCAAGGATAAAGTTCCCCTGACCCTCACCTCCCACCCACCAGCCTCTGCATTCAACAGATTATCTTCTGAAATTTCCACTGCCTGACGAAAGCCTTCTATCTGAAACATTAACTCTGATTCGAAGCCACAAATTAAAATAATTCAGTTGAAACATTTACAGCTTTGGAGTAGCTAATAAATGGATCCTTTGTTGTCCCACTTGATATCCAACAGATCAAAGGCTTTCAGACGACTGAGTTAATTTCTGGAATATTTTTGTGCTAAAGAATAATTAACAGCCGGGCAGTCTTTACTCTTGTTGATTTTCTCAAAAGCCAAGCCAATCTCTTTAGTGCAGGTTACTGAACCCTTAACAGGTTGTGTGATTCAGGAGATTGAAAGGGTGCATCTACGGTTATAAAAACAGTGCCAAGACCCAATGCTATGTAGGGCATGCACAGCCCAGGGTTATAAGGAGAGACTCAATGGGTTGTTAGGCTGTGTCTTTTCTCCCATGGAGTGGGGGAGACTGAGGGGTGATCTTATTGAGGTTTATAAAAACATGAGGGGCATAGATAAGGTGAAAGGTCACAGTCCTTTTCCCAGGGTAGGGGGGTCTAAAATTAGAAGGCATAGGTTTAAGGTGAGAGGGGAAAGATTTCCAAGAGACCTGAGGGGCAAGTTTTTCCACACAGAGGGTGCTGGGTATGTGGAACGAGCTGCCCGAGGAAGTGGTAGAGCTGGGTACAATTACAATATTTTAAAGGCATTTAGACAGGTACATGGATAGGAAAGGTTTAGAGGGATATAGGTCAAATGTGGGTTAATGGGACTAGCTCAGGTAGGCAACTTGGTCGGCATGGATGAGTTGGGCTGAAGGGCCTGTTTCTGTGTTGTATAACTCTATAACCCTAAATAGTTCTTGCATCATTTGACAGTTGCCAGCAACTTCACAACTCACCTCACCGCAAACGGTAACTTCCACTGTAAAACACAAACATACTGGGTTAGAACCATCAGACTAGAAATTGTCCTGCTAAAATGAAAGCTGAAAACACTTGTGTTCTTCAGAAGGATAAAGTCTATTTTTTACAGTATGTTTTCAGGTTTTTTTAAAATATAAAATCTCAACTTATGAACAAGTACAACTCTTTTATTAAAATGGGGAGAATTATAATTGAGATGCAATAAATGCACCAGAAGAATGAGGTAGAACTAAATTCTGCACAGTCCTCTGCCAGATGCCACAGCTGTGCTGATGTAATTCTGAAAAGCAGCAGTGGATCTCAGTGGAGCCAGTAGAGAGCATGGAAGGAAAAAAAGTTACACATGGCTTTCAGCACTCCCTGACACTAGATTTTAGCCAATCTGCTCACCCCAGACTTTGCCCTACTCATTTTGTGCTCCCCGCCCTACCACCACACCTTCACATACTTCCTGCTTCTCAAAAGCCATTAAGCAACACAAGGAAACAATCAGCCAATTATACTCCTCCAGCAGTGAAGATTGTCAGCTAGGGAGGAATCTCCAAAACGTTGGGCTGATAAATTATTGTTCAAGAGCACAGGATGTATGCAGTAATACTAAGCAGATTTGGTGACTTAGATAACATGCTAAGCTGGGTATGGTATGGTATGAATGGGTATGGTATGGTATGGTACGAATCAATCGTCTGACTAATTGGGATTTGGGATGGGAATACTGGGAGAATCAGCATAGACTCAATAGACTGAATGGACATGGTAGTGTAGCGGTTAGCTTAATGCTATTACAGCGCCAGCGACCCGGGTTCAATTCCGGCCACTGTCTGTAAGGAGCTTGTGCGTTCTCCCCGAGTCTGCGTGGGTTTCCTCTGGGTGCTCCAGTTTCCTCCCACGTACGGGCTAGGAAGTTGTGGGCATGCTATGTTGGCGCCGGAAGCGTGGCGACACTTGCGGGCTGCCCCCAGAACACTCTACACAGAAGATGGATTTCACTGTGTGTTTCTATGTACATGTGACTAATAAAGAAATCTAATCTAATCAATGTCATGAGAAAAATGGGGGAGACAGGATTATCGTGTATATTCTGGTGAATAGTTTAAAAAGTATGAAATTAACTTTCTGTGCAGAGTCAGGGCAAAGGGACACAAGTTTTATGTCCCTGTAGGGCACATAGACTCTAAATATGGCAGTCTCAAGGGCAACATGGCAAGACCTACCCAACTGAAGCTGCTTGATAGTAGTCTTTAACAGGTGCAGGCAGGAGCTAATGTGCGTCTTCTCTGGAGAAACTGTTCACCATTGCACTGACTCTGACCAAATATCCCTGACGCCATCAATGTTCTCCCACTGCATAGCAGGCTGAATGGGTACAATGGAACACTTTCCTAGAAATCCTAACACATCAAGATGGGTGTGCTAGATGGCCAATGAGGGCTTGGGCTCGAATTAAAGAGTGCTGCATGGTTTCATTGTTAGAAGTGTACTTGCCTGGTACAGAGGTAAATCTGAAGAGTTGGTTGGAGGTAACAAGGGGCTTGGTGTCTGTAGTCCGATGATCAAGGCCTGAGATTGGATAGGTGAGGAAGGTTAAAGGTAGGGTGCGGCAGTCCGTAAGTAGTATGAACACCTGAGTTTGGGGCTGTCATTAGTAATGGAGATTGGAGCTTCCACTCAGGACTCGGGAAAGTGTTTGAAGCATCTGGATCAAAGGATTTGGACTCTTTAAGGATTGGGTGTGGGCAGAGGGACAATGGAGATGAGCAAGTGGTCTTCTTGCTGAGGGGACTGGGTGACAAGTCAAAGCAAGATCAGGAGTTTGGGATTTGATTGACAGGATTTCCATCCGTCACTTGGTTTTAAAACCTCAGGACATCGTGACTAATTTCCCCTGCAATCTCCATTGTAAAGGGAATGCTATTAACCCATGCTTCACTGTCAGGGAAATCATGGCAGTGGCACAAAAGTGAACTTCAGCCACAAGAGCAACAAACAATCTGCTGGAGGAGCGGTGGATGAGCAGCATTTGTGTGTGTGGGAGGGGGCGGGGTGGGGGAGGAACTGCCGACGTTTCAGGTCAAAACCCTGCGTCAGGACTCGGCAGAGAGTTTCGACTTGAAAAGTTGGCAATTCCTTTCCTCCCACAGATGCTGCTCACCTGCTGAGCTCCTCCGGCAGATTGTTTGTTGTTCCAGATTCCAGCATCTGTAGTCTCCTGTGTCTCTGACCACAAGAACCTGATCGAATCTCTGAAGTGATGCAAAAGGACCTGGAAATGGTCACCAATTCAGCTTCTTCTAACACCGAGTCATCACAAGCTGGCCATTAACGTATCAATGGTGAAACACAAAAATCAGAACCCAAATTAGCTTTGTAATTGACTCCACAGCCAAGTCCATCCACCACTCTGTGCTGCAGTAACTACTGAACCTCACATATTATCCGTCTTTTGAGCCATAGATTGGAAGCAGCCCAGCTCTTTAGAGAACAATAATCAACCTCATTTAAAGGAATTCACCAGGTAAGGCTCCCATGCCGTCCCTGGATTCAGCCAATTGCTTGGCATACGCTTCTTGAACCACATGCTTATGCCAACAAGCCATCCATCAGGTACTGACCTTTGTAGTTATGACCATGGCCATTTGGGTTGTTGCACTTTCCAAAAATTCTCTTGTTATCTTCAGCACTCAAGAAATTACTGGAAAATGAGTTGTAAGTGGTAATCACTTTTTCAAAATATACATTTGACAGGTTACAGTTTTTGGACACTGGTTTTCAGTAAGAGTTTGTACAATTCTCAGGTGAATCAGTCAAATATACCCAAATTTCCCTGCATCTGCTGTTCCTGCTTCTGATATGGGATACTGACAATCATTCAGATTGATATGAGTATCAAGCAGAGGAGAGCAGGGGTAGAATATAAATCATTTTATAAAACAATTATCAATGATTCAGAATCACATTCCCCTGCATTAATATACATTATTACATCTCAAAAGCACTTCATTGGCTTTGAAGCACTTTGGAACATCCTGAAGTGGTGAAAGAAGATTGCAAATGAAACCTCTCTCTTATAGATGTGATGTCTTGCTAGTGTTGAGCAGTGTGACGACTGTGAACTAATGCAAAATGGAAACCAAGCAACCTGAATTGAGCAATAATGAACTTGCATCTATAGACTCTGAATGTTTCTACTTTGGTGTCTCGATAGAAGAACGGTTAGAGTTTTGTCTCGCAGTCCATTCATTTATAAATGAACAAACTAGCCAGGATTAATATGAGTATATATAGTTCACCACCTTCTTCCTGATGATTGGGTTCAAATATTCAAATAGTTAATGAAAGCAGAAAATGCTAGAAACACTCAGAAGATTAGTCAGCCTCTGTGGAAAGAGAAACAGAGATAATTTTCAGGTGAAGAACTGGGTACAAGAGAAAACACGGTAGGTTAAAGTTGCATAGAGATGGGGGGGGGGGGGAAGGGTATGGATAGGACAAAGGGAATGTCTCCATATGGGGTGAGGCCAGGGTTGCTGTGGGGATAAACTGAAGATGAAATTATCTGTTTGACAGGTTATTGAAGGAATTTGGAGAGGGAGAACTCAAGCAATATGAAAACTGCACAATACAGAGCTGTAGGAAATGCCCAGCAGATCAGGAGCGAGCAAAACTGAGTCAATATTACGGATTGATATTCAGGTAAGCACCCCATCTCTTTTAAAGACTGACATCTGTAGTGGGCCACACCACACTGATCCTGGTCTGCTTCTCTCAGTCCCCATCAGTGCTAGTCCCACAAGCAAACTAAATGTGTGTGGCCTGTGGCACTAGCAAACTGCTAGCATAGTTGCCATGGTCTCATGTGGCAGGAACTAAAGTTCTGCCCATTGATCATTGTGATGCTGTCCTGACAGCTCAGAGACATTTGGAAACAATATAAAAAAATAATACATTTATTTTAATGCACATTAATTAACTAAACATAAATTGAAATAAAACTTCCATAAACCTCCCTTCACATGAAAGTCACCAATTTTATTCAAGTCAACGGGGCCATTAGATGTGCTAGCCGTGGTTAGTGTAAAGTCAAGGAGCCAGATGCAAGGTGTATCCTTGCCACAGCAACTTGGAGAACGGTGCAGGACTCGGTGGTGAGTTCAGGAGCAGAGTACGAGGGCACAAGCTGCAACTTACCCCTAGTGCAGGTGGGTGGCAAGAGAATTGGGAGAAGGCAATTGATGAGCATGTAAGAGAGAACAGGTTACAGGACAGAAGTGAGGTAATAAGATTGCTCTGGGAGCCAGCACTCGATGGGTCAAATATCCTCCTTCTATTTGGCAGGAAGAACTGAATTTTTTTTTGTTACACCCCCGGTGGGACACTGTGGGGGAATATCTGATCTCCAGCAGGTTCCTGATTTCCATGCAATAGTATGGCAGGCCCAAAATTCTGGAATGCACTACAGTCAACCAGCAAGTCTCGACAAACCCATCGCCTATCCCTCGGCCAGCTAACACAGTATTTTTCTTTCAGATCACTTCCAACTACAAAAACTGACCTCCTGCATTCTGTCAGCTCCCAGCCTTGGGCCTTATGCTGTGTGCCACAGCATCTTGTTCAGCAGCTTTTGGCGCTTCTTAAATCTAGCATTAGGAAGTGGCCATTCCCAAGGAGCATCCCCTCACCTTGTATCACTACCATCGGGACACAAGCACCGTACTGGTGAGGATGCTTATCTGGCCCGAAATGAGGAACGATTGGCCCAGAACTGGGCCTGTTGTCTCTGATATCAGAAGTTGGCATTCATTCAGTTCAATATGGACATCAGGGAGAGGTAGCAGTGAGAGGTGTGGAATATAAAACACTTTACTAAATCCATGCCACCTGCAGACCACAGCCCCATTAGAAACCACACGGCCAGAACTGGCAACCAGCTAACTCCTGGGAGAGTTGGGGTGGGTGGGGTGGTGGGGGTAAGGTGGCACAGTAGAAAATACTGCCTCACAGACCCATGTTCAATTCAGACCTCTCCTAGGTGTTTGCATGTTCTTCCTGTGACCACATGAATTTCTCCAGGTGCTCTGGTTTCCTCCCACATCCCAAAGATGTGCTGGTAATTACTCACTGTAAGTTACCCCTAATGTAGGTGGGTGACAGAAGTATTGGGGGGGGGGGGGAAATTGAAGGGCATGCAAGAGAGAACAGGTTAGAGGACATAAGTGAGGGATTGAGATTCCTCTGAGAGCCAGCACAGACTTAAATAGTCTCAAATAGCCTCCTTCTATTTGGTAGGAAGAAATGATATTGCCCCATTACAGAAAGGATGTGGAGACATTGGAGGGGGTGCAGAAGAGGTTCACCAGGATGCTGTCTGGATTAGAGGGCATGTGCTATAAGGAGAGGTTGGACAAACTTGGGTTGTTTTCTCTAGAGTGACAGAGGCTGAGGGGAGACCTGATAGAGGTTTATAAGATTATGAAGAGGCAATAGATAGAGTAGACAGCTGGTATCTTTTTCCCAGGGTTGAAATGTTTAATACTAGAGGGCATGCAGTTAAGGTGAGAGGGGTTAAGTTCAAAGGAGATGTGCTGGGCAAGTTTTTTTTACACACAGAGAGTGGGTGGCCTGGAATGAGCTGCCAGTGGTGGTGGTGGGAGGCAGATAAGATAGGGGCGTTCGGGAGGGTCTGAGATCGGCAAATGAATGTGCAGGAAATGGAGGGATATGGACATCGTGTAGGCAAAAAGGATTAGTTTAGTTGGGCTTTTGATTACTAATTTAATTAGTTCAGCACAACATCGTGGGCCGAAGGGCCTGTTCCTGTACTGTACTGTTCTATGTCCTATGATATTTACTTCTTGTTACTCCCCTGGTGTAAGTCTATTGGGGAAATCTGATACCATCCTTCACTAAGGCCCCACATGATGATAGGGAATTCAGGATGATGGGAATTCACATGAGGATGATTCAGGAACAAAGACAAGGATGATGCAGAACAAGCCCTGCTCACAAACAGCAGTAAAGCTAAATACACGTTGTGGTTGAGCCAGAATTGCCACATGCTCTGTTTCTGATGCTCCAAATAAAGACTGCAAATAATTAAAAAAAAGACTTAAAATCATAAGAACTCTCTAAATAGAGTCAATATTTTAAAAAAATGTGTAAATACCAACATTGGCCTTAGTTGTTCAGAGCTATTCCTCTCCATTGACATCAAAAGGGAAGCAATCACAGAACTGGGTGCTGTCATGGGCTGACCAAGTGGACTCCTCACTGAAAGTGGGGAGAGACTGTCATTAGTTCTCACTCTGAGGGGTTCTTTGGCGAAGCACATCCGGCATAGAGTCATACAGCACAGAAACAGGCCCTTTGGCCCAACTGGCCCATGCCGACCAAGATTCCCATCCAAGCGAGTCCCAGTTGCCCACATGGCAGGCATGGTAGTGTAGTGGTTAGTGTAACACTTTACAGAGCCATCAACCCAGGTTCAAATCTGGGCACTGTCTGTAAGGAGTTTGTACGTCCTCCCCGTGTCTGCGTCGGTTTCCTCCGGGTGCTCCGGTTTCCTCCCACATTCCAAAGACATACAGGTTAGGAAGTTGTGGGCATGCTATGTTGGCGCCGGAAGCGTGGCGATACTTACGGGCTTCCCCCCAGAACACTACGCAAAAAGATGTATTTCACTGTGTGTTTCGATGTACATGTGACTAATAAAGAAATCTTATCTTACATCCCTCTAAACCTTTCCTATCCATGTACCTGTCCAAATACCTTTTAAATAATTTTAATGTACCTGCCTCAACCACTTCCTCTGGCAGCTCATTCCATATACTCACCACCCTCTGGGTGAAAAAGTTGCTCCTCACATTCCTACAAAATCTCTCCCCTCTCATCTTATACCTGTGCCCTCTAGTTCTTGATTCCCCAACCCTGGGAAAAAGACTGTGCGCATTGACCCTATCTATGCCCCTCATGATTTCATACACTTCTATAGGATCACAATATGTGAAGAACAAGGAGAATCCTTGACCAGAGCTGGGTTCTCTGGTCTCTGGAGACGTAAGACAGCACTACCTGCTGCACCAGTATGCTGGCCTCCTTTTTCCTCAGGGTTAGCTGCTTGCCAATTCTGGTTGTTTGGTTCCCAACACTGCTGCCATGACCTTCAAGTGGCAGGAATTTTATAGGACACTTTATATTCCATCCCTGCCTATGTCACCTTTCCCTGAAACCCATATAGAACCGAATAAATGCCAGCATCCAATATTAGAGGCAGAACCAGGACCAAAATCCTGAAGCTGCTGTCTGTTACGTGAGGAATTGTTACCATTTCGACAAACAGTTTGAAAACTCCCAGGTCCGCCTGGCCTGACATGCATTAACATACAGTTTCTGTTGCCTTTGAAAGCCAGTGTAAATTCACATTTAAGATGAGCTTTTAAATTGGACCTTTTTTGCATCTGATTTGTTAATGGACAAATCACCTATAAAAGATGTTGAATGCATGTTTAATTCAATAGCCAACATATCTCATTAAGGTCCCACCATCAAGAAATTGGACTGAGCAATCTTACGTGGGAGTCATCTCAGCTGAGCTGATGTTCCACAGTTTGCACATTTACACAGTGCATTATAAATCTGCCATTGTCGTTTTTTTTATAGTTTGTCTTAGACTGCTCTAATCCAGAACTGTACTACATTCTACTCTAGTGTTAGCATCCTTACCTATAATTTGGAGCACATAACACACAGTTGTTATGTGCAAATTATGGATAAAATGCAACTTGCATGCCTTTCCACAGTTACGCACATTTCAGCAGAAGTTCCCACCAATATGAAATTGAAGCTGTCACTTTCAGTCGCAAATCTGGGAGAAACACCTCAACAAGATTGCTTTAAGTTAACTCTCTTTAATTTAGAGAGTTTTTGTGGAGGTGCTGATTTGATATATTCACTGAACAATCCTGTTGGCACACCATAAATAAGTGACAGCAAATTTGCAGACTCTGCTCCATGCTGCCAATTTAGCTTGAACCTTCTCCAGAATCAGTCAACCCCTCCCAAATGGGAAATTCCCGTGAGGTGGTTGGCGTTAATCAGATGCGCACCGCGTCCAAGAGATGAATTCACACATATATGATTTTGATAAAGGAAGTGTTGCTTGAATTCTCCTGGGTCAATGAGTGACTGGTCAGCCAGTTTACCCAGGTCAGGGTTTCACTTACCCCTACTGGAAAAGTTGACTGGCAGTGAATCAACTTAAAGACAGTGAAACAAAAACACGCTTAAAAAATATTGAAGGGCAGACGATAATAAACTCTGCAAAGAAAAACACATTCTTCCCTGTTCGTGCAGTTATATAATGTGTATTTAAAATTGATTTCTTCTGTTCTAAGACTTTCTTTTGTCCAGTCCATTGAACTCTCAATGGCTGGTTATTAGGAGCAAACCCTCATTAATGTTCAGAGTCAATGAAACTCCAAAATAAAACTGCAGAGGTTGGAAATCTAAAATAAAAAAAACTGAAAACTAAGGCAGATGAGGAGAAAGGTAAAGCATCTTCGCCTGAAACATTAACTGTTTTGAGATACAAGAGACTGCAGACACTGGAATCTGGAGCAACAAAAAATCTGCTGGAGGAACTCAGGCAGGTCGAGCAGCATCTGTGGGAGGAAAGGAATTGTCGACGTTTTGGGTTGAAACCCTGCATCAGGACCGAGAGTGGAGATGGCCAGTAATAAAGAGAAGGGGAGTGGTGATACAGGACTGCAAGGTGATTGGTGGACTAAGGAGGGGTGCAAGGTGACGGGCAGGTAGTGCCGGGGAAGGGAGGGGAGGGAAACAGATGGAACAAGGTGGGGAGAGGGGAGTGTGAAGTTAGGAAACACCTGCTGGAGGCAGCATTGCTGAATGTTCATGCCATTGGGTTGTAGACTACCCAGGCGGAATACAAGGTGTTCTTCCCCTAGTTTGCGTCGGGCTTCATCCTGGCACTTGAGAGGGCCAAGGATGGACAGGTTGGTGTGGGAAAGGGAATTGAAATGGGGTCTGCAGCTGGGAGCTCAGAATGGCCATTGCAGACTGAGCCTAGGTGTTCTGCGAAACGCTTTTGTTTTTGCTGCCTGACCTACTGAGAGTTGCCAGCATTTCCGACTTATATTAACTTCCTGAGCATTTGTTTATTCTGCAGCTTGCAGCTGCCGACTCATACAGTCGCTGCCGGTCTCCACACCTTACAACAGTGAAATGAAGGCAGTGGTTCCTCCAATGACAGGAAACAACACAACGTCCCCTTTACCAGGGAGACTTCCTCTCGGTTCTGGGATTTGTAGTCCTGTTTCATTCCTTCCGGTTTGCTCTGAGATAAGAACAAACCCTGCAGTCGTTGTGATGTCGGTCACACTTGAAACTCTCAGAATTCCTGCACGGCTGTCCTGCCTACCATGTATCGGGCAGGATCTATCCCGTCAAGGAACCATTCTGCAGCCTGATTGGACCGAAGGATAAACACGGCATGGGGTTTGTTAAAGAGGTTTTAAATATCACGTTGGACAACCACACGAATGAGTCATACTTGTCTTTCTACTGATGATCACTGCCCGCCCTCCAATATTACAGACGCATTGCTTTGCCTTGAAACATACATGTCTGAAATTGCAGCAGTCAGCACGTTCAGCCGACGTGTTGGTTCAATTACCTGTGGAGGTGATGAGCTGCACAGAAAGACTCCACTCTTGTGACCCGCACCACCCTGCGAGCTCTTGCTCCGTTTTCCAGCTCTCCAGCCTCCATTTCTACTGCTATAATCTCCTATCGGATTGGAGCTGGCTGCAGCCTTGCACACGTCAATCACGCTCAATAATACAAGGCTACGTTGCAATGATATTCTGGGCAAAGCTGCATGTCCTTCCGGTAACGTTAACCTATTAAATTCCTAACCGTTTACAGGTCGACTCGATCTGTCACCAAGAATTGTTTTACTTTTTTTGCCAAGAAGTTATGAAAATAAGCCTCCGTGTCTTCGAGGGCAGGGAAAAGGTGGACACAGGATCATAGATAGAGGGGGGAAAAAAACGAACTGCAGACATAGAAAACCTGGAATAAAAACGGAAAACTATGATTTTTTAAAGGTACAACTCAATATCATATCACAAGATCATACAAGATCACAAGAAGGCCATTCGGTCCATTGAGCCTGCTCCTATCAAAATATAGAGTCATAGATACAGCAAGGAAACGGGCTATTTGTCCCACAGGTTTGCACCATCCATCAATCACCCATTTACACTAATCCCACTGTTTCTTTTCTCAACATTGTCATCAACCGCCCCCCCCCCCCCCCCAGGTTCCACTACCCACCTACACACCAGTGGCAATTTAAGGTGGCCAACTAACTTACCAACCTGCATGTTTTTGGGATGTGGAGAAACCCACACAGCCACAGGGAGAACATGCAGACTCCACATAACCAGCACCCAAGGTCAGGATTGAAGCCAGGTCTCTGGTGCTACAAGGCAGTGGTTCCACAAGCCGCACCACTCTGCCACTTAAAATGAGATCGTCTAACCAGCCAAAGGCGCTCCATCCAAGTCTGACACATTCCCTGTTGGTTTGATCACCTTTATATTTGTTACTGGATTTTCTTCTCGAGTCTGAAGGGGGTTAGTTGGATAGCGCCAGGAAATGGACACTGCCATTCCAATGTAGAATCAAACAGTGCAAGTTTGACCCGGTGCCGAGTCCATCGCGCAAAACAGTGTCCCCTCCGATGACTCTACATTTCCCACTGCCTCAGGAAAGCAGCTAACATAATCAAGGACCCCTCCCACCCCAGTCATTTTCTCTTCTCCCCCTTCCTGTCAGGCAGAAGATAGAAGAGCTTGAGAACACATACCATCGATGTGATTGGATCCCACCTCCAATCACATCTTCCCCTCGCCGCCCCTTGATAATGTTGTTATCAAACTCCATTCAAGAGTCTGATAATAGCTTCTATCCCGCTGTTATCAGACTCTTGAATGGACCTCTCATATGCTGAAAGGTGAACTCTTAATCTCACAATCTACCTCATTGTGGCCCTTGCACTTTATTTGTCTACCTGCACTGCACTTTCTCCGTAACTGCAACATATTCTGCTTTCTTTTTACTACCTCGATGTACTTATGTGTGGAATGATCTGCCTGGATGGCATGCAAAACAAAAGCTTTTCACTGCATCTCAGTACATGTGACAATAATAAACCAGTCCAATCCAATGTCCATGCTCCTGCTCATTGATTGCTTTTCCGTATTTCTCTCCCAGTTGTGTTGTTCTCTCTGAAGTTATTTTTTTATGTTGAATTAACTTCTCACGACCTTATGTTTATGGCGACACTGATTTCCTCCGATTCGCAGACTTCTGCTCTTACCCCACCTCCCTCCAAACAGAACGGAGGTTGAGTTCTCTTGGTCCCCATCTTTTCCCCCCACACCCCCAGCTTCTGCATCCAGCACATCATCCTTCTTCATTTCCACTAGCTGCAATGGGATCCCACCACCAATCACATCTTCCCCTCCCCACCCCTTGATAAGAATGTAGTGAGAATGAAAAGGCAGGATTAATGTAGGATTCATGTAGATGGGTGGTTGATGGCCAGAGTGGACTCAGTGGGCTGAAGGGCCTTCTTCTGTGGACTTAAGTAGGACAACATAGTTGTCCTGATAGGCTATAAAGGGAGTCTAGCTATGTACAACTGATCTTGAGAATGTTTTATCTCATGTACGAAATAAATGGACATTTAAAAAAAATATCTTCACGGTTGGAGGAGAAATTGAAATCATGAGAGCCCAAAATGATATATGAGCATAAGAAAGCAATATTTTTGACAGGGATTAGACCAGATGCATCTGGTGAAAGAGTTCTTGTTTAAACGTTGTGGAGACATTTTAATCCAAACCCATTAAGAATAATTGAAAGCTGCAAGCCTTGGATAAGGAGACAGGAGGACCAGGCAATTAGTGAGTACGTTATTAGCAGTGACGAATTTATTCTTGCCGTGCAACTTAAGTGCATTTTTGGATTGAGTCTTACCAGGCTGATCTGAGTCTGAACTGATCAGTGAAAGAATTCAATTAAAGCTTTTTGCCCTGATGAGACCTGACATTTAAACATGAATCCAACATTTCTGATTAGCTGAAAATAGCCTCCAAGAATTTCAGGCACTAGATGCAACTGATAAAGCTGCAATCCAGAGTCAGAGAGGTGCAGCAATATCCAAGTCTTTGAAACTGAGTCTGAAGCATCCCATTGAGATCAATCAGTTTCTATCTTTCCACTGGCCATCATTCAGCCCATTCTTGTTGATTTAGAAAGAAAGGTCATATTTTGACAGCTAGCAGATCTAAGGCTAAGAAAAGCAGCAAAATGATTTTTAGCAGCATTTGAAACAGTAGAGAGGAGAACATCACAGTTTGGAAGTTTATTCTGATAACGAGGAACTAGGATTGTTTCATATCTATGCAGTAATGACAGCAAACAGACTGATTTTCATATGAAAATATTGACTAACAACTGTACATTGATAAATGAATTGGTGTTGCAATAAGTCAAGACACTTCGTCCAGCAAGCTTGGCCATACACCATTGAGGGAAAGCACAATCACATTGAAAACCTACTCTGGTGAAGTCTTATAGTCCATTAGGGCAAAAGGACTGCACAGTGCAATGTAATGGACAAAAAACTAAAGCTTTCTATCATTGTAGTAAATTATGAAAACAGGCCATCTTTACTGGGAAAGGATTTGCTGAGACAAGCCAAGCTAGGTTGGAGGGATGTTTTCTGCATTGGATCTAGGTTCCTTATGCATGATTCACAAAAGGGGAATATGCAGAGTATAGCAAGACTAAGAAAGTTAACAGGTTGTAGTTAGTTGAATTAAACAGGAAAACGGGGAGTTATGCTTCAGTTATATAAGGCATCAGGGGCAACAGGGAAATCTATGTGTGGAGCCAGGGGATATGAGTAAGAACTTAAATGCATACCTCTCATCAATATTCACCAGTGCATTATCCTTTTGAGGATGGAGAGTTAGGGGAGGGGGTATGCTGATATTCTTCAACATATTTGTGTCAGGAAGGAGGAAATTAAAGACATTGGCACACATTAAGGAAATAAACCGCCAAGGCCTGACAGGATCTATCCCAAGATACTACAGAAAGCAAAGGAGGAGATTGCTGGGGCTCTGACAGAGATTTTTGCATCCTCGTTAGCCTTGGGTGATATACCAGAGGACTGGAAGCTGCTGGCATGTCTTCCTGCTCTGCATTTTGTAACTCCTACATCCTTTTGTCGATGGTCTCACTCCTTAGCTGCTTCCGTTCACTCATTGACCAGATAACCTTGTTTACAGCGCATCCCCATAATCACCCCAGTTTTACCCTATCAGGGATGTTCCCCCTTCCCTACCCTCCCTGCAGCTTACCAAACTTCTCAGACCTCAGAGGATCTATCTTGGGCCCACCACATTGATGCAACCATAAAGAAGGCACGCCAGCTGCTCTACTTTATTAGGATTTTGAGGAGATTTGGTATGTCACCAAAGACTCTTGCAAATTTCTACAGATGTACGGTGGAGAGTATTCTGACTTGCTGCGTCACCACCTGGTATGGAGGCTCCAATGCTCAGGATCAAAAGGGGCTGCGGAGGGTTGCCAGCTCCATCACAGGCACAAACCTCCCCACCATTGAGGATATCTTCAAGAGGCAATGCCTCAAGAAGGCAGCATCCATCACTAAGGACCCTCAACACCATGGACATGCCCTCTTCTCGTTACTACCATTGGGGAGGAGGTACAGGAGCCTGAAGACCCACACTCAACATTTCAGTAACAGCTTCTTCCCCTCCGCCATCAGATTTCTGAACAGTCCATGAACCTATGAACACTACCTTGTTATTCTTCTTTTGCACTATTTATTTACCTTTGTAACTTATAGTAATTTTTATGTCTTGCACTGTACTGCTAGTGCAAAACAACAAATTTCACGACATATTTCAGTGATAATAAATCTGATTCTGATTCTGATTCTGATTCCTCTCCTTCCCTATTCTGATAAAATATCTTTGACCTGAAATATTAGCTCCGCTTCTCTTCCCACAGATGTGGCCTGATCTGCTCAGTATTTCCCAGCATTTTCTGTTTTTATTCTACGAAAGGCGATGGTTGGCTTCCAGTCCCTCAGGCCTATTGTATCTGTACCTCAGCACCATCTGTTTGCAACCTTTAGTTGTCTGGCTGTAAAAACTCATTACCTCATGTAACCCATCTCAGATAATCTATTGGTAAATCCCTCACCTTTATCGCCTCCAGACAAAGCTCTCCCAGTGCTCATTGCTGACCTCTCACTCTCCGGACTCCATAAACCATTAGTAATTCAGGAACAGTTCTGACCAGGCTATTGATTTATGATGAGACCTGAAATGCAAACACAACCTATTAAACAGGACGCCCTAACTGTCATCAGGGTTTCCTGATCATATTTCACATTTTGCGGTCTTTTTCCTTGAGAACCAAAACCTTAGGCCATTGTCTATGATGTAAAATTGCTTATGCTAAATAAAAGCTGTGCATACTCGCTGTAACTTCAGCTGTTGGTCTACCTGATGCAGTTATCATTAATCTGCCAAGGAGAAACTGAATTACTCCTGGGAGCATTTTCACAAGATCACAAGAAAAAAGAGCAGAAGTAGGCCATTCGGCCCATCAAGTCTCCTCCGCCACTTCATGAGATAAACTATTCTCCCATATAGCCCCAATTTCCGGCCTTTTCCCCATATCCCTTGATACTCTAACTAATTAGATACCTATCAATCTGCTCCTTAAATACCCCCAATGATTGGGCCTCCATAGCTGTATGTGGCAATGAATTCCATAAATCCACGACCCTCTAGCTAAAGAAATTTCTCCTCATCTCTGTTCTAAATGGGTACCCTCTAATTCTAAGACTGTGCCCTCTTGTCCTGGACTCACCCACCAAAGGAAACAACTTAGCCACGTCTACTCTGTCCAGTCCTTTCAACATTCGAAATGTTTCTATGAGGTCCCCTCTCATTCTTCTGTACTCCAGTGAATACAGCCCAAAAGCCAACAAACGCTCCTCGTATGTAAGCCCTTTCATTCCTGGAATCATCCTCGTAAATCTTCTCTTAACCCTCTCCAACATCAGTACATCCTTTCTAAGGTAAGGGGCCCAAAACTGCACACAGTACTCCAAATGAGGTCTCACCAGTGCCCCATAGAGCCTCATCAACACATCCTTACTTGATATTTTATATAAGTAAATTGAAATTGGTGCATCACAGCGTAAAGGCACAAGGTTTAGTTTCATGAAGGGGCTTTGGGGTGCAACTAACCCCACAGGAACACTAGGACCCTGTCAGCCTGGCCTCTCATTGTAGTTCCACACTTCCAAATGCGCTCAAAGCTCCTTGTTATAGGTAGAACCATAAAAATTATCAAAAGAATTGCTGGAAACACTCAGCAAGTCAGGCAGCATCTGTGCAAAAGAGAAACAATTAATATTTCAGGTTGATGTGTGCCAGAGTAAACAGTGGTATGACAGGAATGTCCACCTCTCAAGAACTGATTAATAAAAAATAGAGTTTTGGCATTCTTCTTGGCGATTTTTTAATGTTTAGAATGAATTATGGATGTGTTCAGGGAACTGGATGGACTTGCCACTCTAACTCTAATTTCAGGTAGCCTTTTCAAAGAGTGTGATCATTTTATATTATTGGGGGAAACATTGCGTTGGCTAGATATTGTTTATCGCTGGGTTTGAAACGGAAATGACCAAATCTGTATTTACTTTTCCTTCTAGTTTTCTTTGTGTTGCTGCAATCTCAGACTTTGCAAACATGCAATTCAAGATACAGTACTTTAATGTGAAAGCCTTTCATGTTCTTTAGGAACAGATAAAGGACATTGGTAATTTACAGCATCTTTCACATCTTTTGATCTTTCAATAATTCTTTACCTCAATTTCTAGTTTGATGTCAATTTAAAAAGCATCTAATTTAAGATTCTTTGCATAAACATATCTTGTATTTATTATGATAACAAATGGTGAAAAGGTTAGACACAAGATCAATTAGGTTTAGTGCAGACAATACAGAAGAATAATGAGAGGTTACATAAGATAAAAGCTACTGTTCTAAATATGGTGCAAGAGCAGAGCGACCTGGGGATAGGGGTGCATACATCATTGAAAACAGAAGGCCACGTTGACAAAGTGGTTAATAAGGCAGACTCAATAAGGCTTTATCTATAGAGGCATAGAGTATAAAATTGGGGAAATCATGTTGAACCTTTATAAGACACTGGTCTGGCCTTAACTAGAGTAATGTGTTCAATTCTGGTTGCCACATTATAGGAAGGATGTGAACAAGATTTATAAGACTATATGTACAAGGGTAAGTTAGAGAGGCTGAGCCCGTTCTTTTAAGAGAAGGCTGAAGGCAGATTTGGTAGAGCTACATAAAAGACAAGGATTTGGACAGAGTCCATTGTGGAAGGCTTCTCCCTAAAAGGTGGTCAAATGGAATTGATGGAGTCATGAGGATAAACCCATTTATGCAGTGTGTACTTGGAACCTGGATTGTCCTGCCTGCAGATGTGGTGAAGGTAGGTTCCATCATGGCCTTGAAGAGGGAATTCGATAAATATATGGTGGAGGAACCTTTGCAAGGCTATAGAGAAAGGCCCAGGGGGTAGAACTTGCGAATTGCTCTACTAGAGTGTTGGCATGGATATGATAGGTTGAATGGCCCCTGTCTGCACTGTAACATTCTATGATTCTGTGATTATTATTGAAAATAGTAAAAGGGCCCACTGTGGTTCACTAGGCAATGATGAATAATAGACTCCAATGTTTTCTGGATGACAGATGTTAGACCAACTAGCCTGCAGTTCTCTGCTTTCTCTCATTCCCCCCTCTTGAACAGCATTACTACATTAGGTATTTTCTAATCCACTGGGATCTTTTAGAATCCAAAGAATTTTGAGAGAACACAATTAATGCATCCCTTAACTGTGTGGTCACTTTGATCAGAAGCCTGGAATTCAGGCCGGTAAAACCAAATAACTTGTTAATTTTCAACTCATTTGTTCAGCTAGTTCTCCTTTTCTCTAGTGTTACTGCCTGAAGTTCTTCCCCCACTTTTACCTCCTTATTTCTGACTATTTTTGCTTTTAGTATTTTCCACTGCAAGAATAGAAACACAGATTGTTTTCTGTCATTGGCTTATTTCCTATTTTTAGTTTGTTTTTTCACATTCTAAGGGCCAACATTTAGTTTTGATACTCTCTTCCTTTTGATATACTTGTCAAAGTCTCCCAATCTCTTTCTATACTTTTTGCTACATTCTAATAATGTTTTAGTTGTCCATTGCTGATTTATGACTTTCTCCCAACTGCATGTCTTTCCATCATATTCTTTCTCTGTCAACCTTTATTAACTTTAACTTCTTTAGCAATCTATATATGGATCCTCTTCCCTGTAGAAATGTTATGTGTGTATTTTTATTGAGAATTATGATTTTCTTTCTTTGAGCATCTACTGATACCAATTTACCATCATATTTTTTCATATAAATTCCCAATGCATTTTGCCAAATCTCTCTGCATACCTGTGTAATTGCATTTATTTTATTTTACGACCTTAGGCTCATAAGTTTGTCACTCACAAAATGATGTGAAATAATATTCACGAAAGATCCGTTACTATGATATCATGAATTAATCCTGTTTGAGTATACATGACTAGATCTATAACGTCATGCGCATGAGCTGCCACAGTCCTTCACTACCTCCGTCTTTCCCAATGCTTGTAATTATGATTTAGTCATAGCTATTATTTGAGTCTCTAATCCTGTGCTCAGGAGGAGGTCCTTCATTAGATTAGCCTCATAAAGAACTAACCAATGATATGTTACTGGACTTGGCTGCATTTCCTCAACTGCCAATCAGCATGCATGAAGCAACAACCATAACTAAAGTGCACCATTATTGCATTGCCATTGAGGGATTCTTGCTCTGTGTAATTTAACTGCTGATTTTCCCACACCATACCCCGACTGCAATTCACAAGCTTTAAAGTACTTTGGCGCTATCTGGAAACATTAAACAAGTGCAAGTTTCTTTTTTTGTTGCACTGGTTCCCTTTCTGCCAAACATTTTCAACAAGTGACACATGTAAGTTAAACTTGAACAATCTACATCAATAAATTTAAAGGATTATTTATTCCAATTTATGGTTATTTCACAATCTCACCTGAATGTGTTATAAGTGGAACAATGGTTAAACACATAAGGACAGAGGAAATGGGACCAAGTGTAAACCATTCAGCCCTCTGAGTCTGCTCCACCATTCATCAAGATCATGGCTGATCTTTGACATCATTGCCATTTCCCCGAACCTTTGCCATATCCCTTGAGACCTCAAATGTCCAAAAATCTATTGATCTCTGTTTTGAAAGCAGTCAGTGACTGAGCCACCACAGTCCTGTGGAGTGGACAATTCCAACAATTCACCACCTTTTGAATGAAGAATTTTCTGCTCATTTCAGGTCCACCACTTCTTTTGAAACAGTGACTCTTTGTTCTAAACTCCTTAACAGGAGAAATATCCTCCCTGCATCTACCTTGAGCTCTTGAAGTACTTTGTATGTCTCAATGAAGTTACTTCTCATTCTTCTCAGCTTAAGAGAATAGAGGCCCAGCCTACGCAATATCTCCTCATACAAGTGACCTGCTATCACAGGAACCAGTCATGTGACTCCCCACTTCCTTTGTAACAAGTATTTCAGGTAAGGAGAACAAAGTTGTGCGTGAAGCTCCAGATGTGATCTGACCAAGGCCCTGTATTTGCCTGTACTCTTGTAGTCAAATCCTTTCGCAGTAAAGGCCAACATGCCATTCGCCTTCCTAATTGCCAGCCTCACCTGTATATTAGTTTCAGTGACTTATGTACATAGCCACCCAGGTTTCATTGAACATCAACATTTCCCAATCTCTCACCATTTAAAATATACTGATCATTTCTCATGTTCTCCCCAAGTGGATAACTTCACATTTTCCACAGTACTGTCCAATGCCGTGTTGTTGTCCTTCACTTAGCTAGGTCTATATCCCCTTGAAACCTCTTTACACTTTCTTCACTACACTTGGCCTCCTCAGCCAAATCATTGAAGTACATTGTGACTAGTTGGAACCGAAGTACCAACACCAGCGGTACTTCACTGTTCACACTCTGCCAATTTGAGAAGGACCCATTGATTTCCACTCTTTGTTTTCTGTCTGTTAACCAACTCTTAATCCACTTTGGTACTTACTTCCAATTCCACTTGCTCTAACCTTGTTCAGCAACCTCCTGCATGGGACCTTATCAAAAGCCATCTGAAAACTTAAATACTCTGGTTCTCCCTCATCTTCTCTATTAGCTGGATCCTCAAAGAACGCCAATAGATTAGCCATACATGATTTCCCTTTCATAAATCTATTTAGATTTTACTCAGTTGTAGTATTATTTTTCTAAGTTTCTTGATCACAAATCCTTTATCATAAATTTCACCATCTTCCCAATGACTGATGTCAGGCTAGTAAAATGATAGTGCCCTGTTTTCTCCCTCCTTTCTTAAACATTGGTGCCTCATTTGTTATCCTCCAATCTTCTAGAACCATTCCAGAATCAATAATATCTTGGAAGATGTTAACCAGAGCATTTGCTGTCCTTATTGCCACTTCTTTCAAATCTCTGGGATGTAAATTATTAGATCACAGAACATAGAACACTACAGTACAGTACAGGCCCTTCAGCCCACAATGTTGTGCCAACATTTTATCCTGCTCTAAGATCTATCTAACCCTTCCCTCCCACATCGCCCCCTATTTTTCCATCATTCATGTGTCCATCTAAGAGTCTCTTAAATGTCTCTAATGTATCTGCCCCCACAACCTCTGCCAGCAGTGCCTTCCACACACTCACCACTCTCTGTGTAAAAAAACTTACCCCTGACATCCCCCTTATATCTTCCTCCAATCACCTCAAAATTATGTCCCCTCGTGTTAGCCATTGTCGCCCTGGGAAAAAGTCTCCGACTGTCCACTCGATCTACGCCTCTTATCACCTTGTATGCCTCTATCAAGTCACCTCTCATCCTCCTTCTCTCCAAAGAGAAAAGCCCTAGCTTGCTCCTAAAGATCCTTTGGATATTTAAAATTTCAGGCTCATTAACTCCTTGCAGTTATTTTTTACTAACAATAATTTCTTTTACTTCTTCCTTTGCATTGGACCCTTGATCCTCTGGGTACTTCTGGAAAGATTCCTGTATGCTCTTCTGTGAAGTATTAGTTTAATTCCTCTACAATTTATTTATACCCCATGATAAATTCTCCCGATTCTGTCTGTAATGGTCCGACATTTTCCCTCAGTACGCTTTTTGATTTGATGTTTCTCATTATTTACTCTCCTATTTTGTTTTATCTTTCTTTATCAGTTTTATTGTCATGCTTTCCTAAATGCTGAAATGCTTCTATCCCTCAGGGTTACTAACTTCCTTGCAATTTTATAAGCCTTTCTTTAGATATAACACTATCTCTTCTCTAATCCAAGGTAGGACCATGTTTCCTGCTGTGTCTTTGTGCCTTAAAGAATGTATATTTGTTGCAAATTTTATAATATTTCTTTAAATGTTAGCCATTTCTTCTTTATTGTCATTCCTTTAAGGCAGGTTCCCAGCCTACACAGCTAACCCAACCTTCATACATTCATAACTTCATTCCTTTTAATTAAAAGCCTAGTTTTGGATTGAACTAAATCACTTTTGAACTTAATATAAAATTCTACTATATTATGGTCACTCTTCCCTGAGGGCTGCTTTCCAACAAGATTAGTCATTAACCCTGTAAATCAAGCCCTTTAACATTTCTCTGCGCTCTGATCTAACTTGTTACTCGCCTTTGTTTCTGCAGCCTATTTATTTTGCTTACTGCATCTCTAACTTCCACTTTCAGCTCAATTTCTTCCCCCCTTGACTCTCCATTCAGGTTCTCATCCCAGTGCCAAGTTAGTCTAAAACTTTTCCAAGATGTGTTTGCTACTGATGTTGCTCCTGGAAGTTGAGGTGTAACCTGCTGACATCACAGGTCTCACCTGGCCCAGAAATGGTCCCAAATTCCCAGAAGTCGAAAGGCCTCTGTCCTGCACAATCTCTCCAGTCATGCATTTGTTTGCTCTATTGTCCTTTAATGTGGCCCTGCTAGTAATCCTGAGATTAATAACTTTGGGGTAGGCAGTCTTTCAAATTGGTGCAAGTGTTGAGTCAACACTGTTGCCGTCACCTCACTAAAGTCCTCTGACTCACCAAAGTCTCCAATCTGAGGATTACTGTGGTTAAGTAGTTTAAAAAAGGAAACCAATAATTTAATGACAGAGTCCTCAGATTGAAGGAATACTGATGCAGAGTATCTTAGGTCATGTTCCTCTGTAAACTTTCCTGTTATATAAACCTGACTAGAATATACGAGTTGGGATGTTACAGAACATAGAACATTACACACAGTACAGGCCCTTCAGCCCACAATGTTGTGCCGACATTTTATCCTGCTCTAATATCTATCTAACCCTTCCCTCCCACATAGCCCTCCATTTTTCTATCATTCATATGGCTATCTAAGAGTCTCTTATACGTATGTCCCTAATGTATCTGCCCCCACAACCTCTCCCGGCAGTACGTTCCACGCACCTACCACTCTCTGTGTAAAAAAAAACTTACCTCTGACATCCCCCTTATACTTCCAATCACCTTAAAACTATGCCCCCTCATGTTAGCCACTGTCACACTAGGAAAAAGTCTCTGACTGTCTGCTCGATCTATGCCTCTTATCATCTTGTACACCTCTATCAAGTCATGTCTCATCCTCCTTCTCTCCAAAGAGGAAAGCCCTAGCTCACTCAACCTATCCTCATAAGACATGCTCTGTTATGGTAAGGCATGTTGTGTTGCAACATTATAAAATACTGGTTAGACTGCACTTGGAATACTGTGTGCAGTTCTGTTTGTCACTGTACAGGAAGGATGTGATTGTGCTGCAAAGAGTGCAGAAGAGATTCAGTAGGATGTTGCCTGGACTGGAGGACTTTAGTATGGGGAGAGATTGGATAGGCTGGGCTTGTTTTTCTCTGGACAGAAGGTGGTTGATTGATGACCTGATAGAAGTATATAAGATTAAGAGATAGGGTAGATAATCAAAATCTCTTTTCTCCCCATGGAAAGCTATCGAAAACAAGAGGGCATAGGTTTAAGGTGAGAGGGAGGAATTTTAAAGGGGACCTGAGCAATAAGTTTTTTTATACGGAGGATGGTTGATATCTGGAACTTGTTGCCAGAGGAGGTGGTGGAATGAGATACAATTACTATGTTTAAGAGGCACTTAGACAGACACTTAACTAGGCAAGGTATAGAAGGATATGGTCCTAATGTGGGCACATGGGATAGTGTAGATGGGCAAAAAGGTCAGCATTGATGTGGTGAGATGAAGGACCAGTTTCTGTGCTGCTTGACTCTGTGGCTCTATGACCTTATGAGTACACTAGCTGATTCAGAATTTCAAACAAAAACCATCTCTGAAGTTTGCAAGGCAGTGGGAATGGCTTTTGGTACCACTTCCCGTGACATCTAGGTCCAAGGGGGACAAGCGCAGCAATGTAACATCAGCACTTCCATTCCCCTTATGAGGCACATCCTTTTATTTGAGTTCACCATGTACTATTCCTCCCAACATGTCTTCATCAGGTTTGATACCAACCGTGATGGATCTTGGATATTAAGCAGTTTTTAATTGCCATTGAGTCAAGGTCCTTCTTTGGGTCAATGCGGAGGCATCGTCACCATAAGGATTGTGACCATTCCAGGGGAAAGTCCACCACCATCTCAGGGCAATTCAATATTGGCAACAAATTTGGACTTGCCAGTATCATTCTCATCCTGAGAACAAATAATAAAAGTAACATATTTTTCCAATTCCAATTCAGAGGGGATAGAGGACTGATAGTAATTATGACTGTTAAATGACACTGCAAGGAAAATTAAATGCACTGGAGAGATGTGTTTTGTTAATATTTTTAGGATTAGTTACTTCCATTAGCTAATTAGCTTGCTCTGTTAATAGGAATTCTGCCGTCTGTGTGAATGTCAGTCTTAAGGAGATGAAGGCTAATCCCTCTAATCCATCAAGCTTTCATATGTTCAGATAAGTATGCACCTGGTGCCAGTCTGTGCAGTGTTGAGTCAGGAGGAGTCCTCTGTTGCCCTTTCTTCTTCTTGCCTCTGGGGCTGGAAATGGGAAACACCAAAAGCAGTGCCCTCTCCAAAGATATTTTGGAAGATCTCAAACTCAGCACCAAATACACAGAAGAGGAGCTCTGTGTATGGTACCAAACCTTCTTGAAGGAATGTCCAAATGGTAAGATCACCATGCCACAATTTCAGCAAATCTACTCTGGCTTCTTCCCAGATGCGGATCCCAAAGAATACGCTCAACATGTTTTCAGGAGCTTTGATACCAACTGTGATGGGACCTTGGATTTTAAGGAGTACATCATTGCCCTTCACCTCACCTCTTCTGGAAAAACTTCGCAGAAGCTTGAATGGGCTTTTT